>NC_140794.1:36404233-37616733 GCF_037176805.1 Vigna unguiculata
TGTTTCATTTTAATTGTAAATGGTGAAAAGGGTAAACAAAATTAAAAAACTATTTCAAAAAGATGAAAATTTTCAAATTTAAAAACACCAATTCGCTTTATGTATTGGCCAAAGTGGTTCTATTTAAATGTTGAATAATTTTCATAATATAACATGAGTCATTTAAATTGTAAACGGTGAAAACGATACAAAAAATGAAAAAAGCGTTGTCAAAATATTAAAATATTCAAATTTAAAAACACCAATCCCCTATTAGTATTGCACAATGTCTTTCTTTTGAAATGTTAAACAATTTCGATATATAACATACGAGTCTTTTAAATTGTAAACGATAAAAAGGGTAAAAAAAATTAAACATCTGTTTCCAAAAGATGAAAATTTTCAAATTTAAAAACAACGATTCACTTTCAGTAACTGTCAAAGTGGTTTTGTTGAAATTTTGAACACATTGCATATATAAAATCTGAATTTTTTAAATTGTAAACTGAGGAAAAGGTTAAAAAAATTAAAAAAGTGTTACCGAAAGATGAAAATTTTCAAATTTGAAAACACTAATCCCCTTTAAGGATTGCCCAACGTGTTTCTTTTGGAATGTTGAAAAAATTTTATTCGCAAAATATGAATCATTTAAATTGTAAACGATGAAAACAGTACAAAAAGTGAAAAAATCGTTGCTAAAATATAAATATTTTCAAATTTGAAAACACCAATCCCCTATGAGTATTGCCCAACTTGTTTCTTTTGAAATGTTGAACAACTTTGATATATAATAAATGGGTCATTTAAATTATAAATGATGAAAAGGGTAAAAAAAAAATAAAAAAACATTTTCCAAGAGAAGAAAATTTTGCAAATTGCAAAACACAAATTTCCTTTGAATAACTGCCAAAGTGGTTCTGTTGAAATTTTGAACAAATTTTATATATTAAATATGAATTATTTCAATTGTAAACGGTGAAAAGGGTTTAAAAAATTAAAAAGTGTTACCGAAAGATGAAAATTTTCACATTTGAAAACACCGATCCCCGCTAGGTATTACCCAATGTGTTTATTTTGAAATGTTGAACAATTTTTATATATTAATTATGAATTATTTAAAGTATAAACGGTGAAAACGGTAAAAAAATTGAAATAAGCGTTACCAAAAGATGACAATTTTCAACTTAAAGACATGAATCCCATCTAAGTATTGTCCAACGTGTTTCTTTTGAAATGTTGAACGAGTTTTATATATAACATGAGTCATTTAAATTTTAAATGGTGAAAAGGGTAAAAAAATTAAGAAAATGTTAAACAATTTGGATATATAACATATGTTTCATTTTAATTGTAAATGGTGAAAAGGGTAAACAAAATTAAAAAACTATTTCAAAAAGATGAAAATTTTCAAATTTAAAAACACCAATTCGCTTTATGTATTGGCCAAAGTGGTTCTATTGAAATGTTGAATAATTTTCATAATATAACATGAGTCATTTAAATTGTAAACGATGAAAACGATACAAAAAATGAAAAAAGCGTTGTCAAAAGATTAAAATATTCAAATGTAAAAACACCAATCCCCTATTAGTATTGCACAATGTCTTTCTTTTGAGATGTTGAACAATTTCGATATATAACATACGAGTCTTTTAAATTGTAAACGATAAAAAGGGTAAAAAAAATTAAACATCTGTTTCCAAAAGATGAAAATTTTCAAATTTAAAAACAACGATTCACTTTCAGTAACTGTCAAAGTGGTTTTGTTGAAATTTTGAACACATTGCATATATAAAATCTGAATTTTTTAAATTGTAAACTGAGGAAAAGGTTAAAAAAATTAAAAAAGTGTTACCGAAAGATGAAAATTTTCAAATTTGAAAACACTAATCCCCTTTAAGTATTGCCCAACGTGTTTATTTTGGAATGTTGAAAAAATTTTTTTCGTAAAATATGAATCATTTAAATTGTAAACGGTGAAAACAGTACAAAAAGTGAAAAAATCGTTGTTAAAACATAAATATTTTCAAATTTGAAAACACCAATCCCCTATGAGTATTGACCAACATGTTTCTTTTGAAATGTTGAACAATTTTGATATATAATAAATGGGTCATTTAAATTATAAATGATGAAAAGGGTAAAAAAAAATAAAAAAACATTTTCCAAGAGAAGAAAATTTTGCAAATTGCAAAACACAAATTTCCTTTGAATAACTGCCAAAGTGGTTTTGTTGAAATTTTGAACAAATTTTATATATTAAATATGAATTATTTCAATTGTAAACGGTGAAAAGGGTTTAAAAAATTAAAAAGTGTTACCGAAAGATGAAAATTTTCACATTTGAAAACACCGATCCCCGCTAGGTATTGCCCAACGTGTTTATTTTGAAATGTTGAACAATTTTTATATATTAATTATGAATTATTTAAAGTATAAACGGTGAAAATGGTAAAAAAATTGAAATAAGTGTTACCAAAAGATGAAAATTTTAAACTTAAAGACATGAATCCCATCTAAGTATTGTCCAACGTCTTTCTTTTGAAATGTTGAACGATTTTTATATATAACATGAGTCATTTAAATTTTAAATGGTGAAAAGGGTAAAAAAATTAAGAAAATGTTAAACAATTTGGATATATAACATATGTTTCATTTTAATTGTAAATGGTGAAAAGGGTAAACAAAATTAAAAAACTATTTCAAAAAGATGAAAATTTTCAAATTTAAAAACACCAATTCGCTTTTTGTATTGGCCAAAGTGGTTCTATTGAAATGTTGAATAATTTTCATAATATAACATGAGTCATTTAAATTGTAAACGCTGAAAACGATACAAAAAATGAAAAAAGCGTTGTCAAAAGATTAAAATATTCAAATGTAAAAACACCAATCCCCTATTAGTATTGCACAATGTCTTTCTTTTGAGATGTTGAACAATTTCGATATATAACATATGAGTCTTTTAAATTGTAAACGATAAAAAGGGTAAAAAAAATTAAACAACTGTTTCCAAAAGATGAAAATTTTCAAATTTAAAAACAACGATTCCCTTTGAGTAACTGTCAAAGTGGTTTTGTTGAAATTTTGAACACATTGCATATATAAAATCTGAATTTTTTAAATTGTAAACTGTGGAAAAGGTTAAAAAAATTAAAAAAGTGTTACCGAAAGATGAAAATTTTCAAATTTGAAAACACTAATCCCCTTTAAGTATTGCCCAACGTGTTTATTTTGGAATGTTGAAACAATTTTATTCGCAAAATATGAATCATTTAAATTGTAAACGGTGAAAACAGTACAAAAAGTGAAAAAATCGTTGCTAAAACATAAATATTTTCAAATTTGAAAACACCAATCCCCTATGAGTATTGCCTAACATGTTTCTTTTGAAATGTTGAACAATTTTGATATATAATAAATGAGTCATTTAAATTATAAATGATGAAAAGGGTAAAAAAAAAATAAAAAAACATTTTCCAAGAGAAGAAAATTTTGCAAATTGCAAAACACAAATTTCCTTTGAATAACTGCTTAAGTGGTTTTGTTGAAATTTTGAACAAATTTCATATATTAAATATGAATTATTTCAATTGTAAACGGTGAAAAGGGTTAGAAAAATTAAAAAGTGTTACCGAAAGATGAAAATTTTCACATTTGAAAACACCGATCCCCACTAGGTATTGCCCAACGTGTTTATTTTGAAATGTTGAACAATTTTTATATATTAATTATGAATTATTTAAAGTATAAACGGTGAAAATGGTAAAAAAATTGAAATAAGTGTTACCAAAAGATGAAAATTTTAAACTTAAAGACATGAATCCCATCTAAGTATTGTCCAACGTGTTTCTTTTGAAATGTTGAACGATTTTTATATATAACATGAGTCATTTAAATTTTAAATGGTGAAAGGGGTAAAAAAATTAAGAAAATGTTAAACAATTTGGATATATAACATATGTTTCATTTTAATTGTAAATGGTGAAAAGGGTAAACAAAATTAAAAAACTATTTCAAAAAGATGAAAATTTTCAAATTTAAAAACACCAATTTGCTTTATGTATTGGCCAAAGAGGTTCTATTGAAATGTTGAATAATTTTCATAATATAACATGAGTCATTTAAATTGTAAACGGTGAAAACGATACAAAAAATGAAAAAAGCGTTGTCAAAAGATTAAAATATTCAAATTTAAAAACACCAATCCCCTATTAGTATTGCACAATGTCTTTCTTTTGAAATGTTGAACAATTTCGATATATAAGATACGAGTCTTTTAAATGGTAAACGATAAAAAGGGAAAAAAAAATTAAACAACTGTTTCCAAAAGATGAAAATTTTCAAATTTAAAAACAACAATTCCCTTTGAGTAACTGTCAAAGTGGTTTTGTTGAAATTTTGAACACATTGCATATATAAAATCTGAATTTTTTAAATTGTAAACTGTGGAAAAGGTTAAAAAAATTAAAAAAGTGTTACCGAAAGATGAAAATTTTCAAATTTGAAAACACTAATCCCCTTTAAGGATTGCCCAATGTGTTTATTTTGGAATGTTGAAAAAATTTTATTCGCAAAATATGAATCATTTAAATTGTAAACGGTGAAAACAGTACAAAAAGTGAAAAAATCGTTGCTAAAACATAAATATTTTGAAATTTGAAAACACCAATCCCCTATGAGTATTGCCCAACTTGTTTCTTTTGAAATGTTGAACAATTTTGATATATAATAAATGGGTCATTTAAATTATAAATGATGAAAAGGGTAAAAAAAAAATAAAAAAACATTTTCCAAGAGAAGAAAATTTTGCAAATTGCAAAACACAAATTTCCTTTGAATAACTGCCAAAGTGGTTTTGTTGAAATTTTGAACAAATTTCATATATTAAATATGAATTATTTCAATTGTAAACGGTGAAAAGGGTTAGAAAAATTAAAAAGTGTTACCGAAAGATGAAAATTTTCACATTTGAAAACACCGATCCCCGCTAGGTATTGCCCAACGTGTTTATTTTTAAATGTTGAACAATTTTTATATATTAATTATGAATTATTTAAAGTATAAACGGTGAAAATGGTAAAAAAATTGAAATAAGCGTTACCAAAAGATGAAAATTTTCAACTTAAAGACATTAATCCCATCTAAGTATTGTCCAACGTGTTTCTTTTGAAATGTTGAACGATTTTTATATAGAACATGAGTCATTTAAATTTTAAATGGTGAAAAGGGTAAAAAAATTAAGAAAATGTTAAACAATTTGGATATATAACATATGTTTCATTTTAATTGTGAATAGTGAAAGGGGTAAACAAAATTAAAAAACTATTTCAAAAAGATGAAAATTTTCAAATTTAAAAACACCAATTCGCTTTATGTATTGGCCAAAGTGGTTCTATTGAAATGTTGAATAATTTTCATAATATAACATGAGTCATTTAAATTGTAAACGGTGAAAACGATACAAAAAATGAAAAAAGCGTTGTCAAAAGATTAAAATATTCAAATTTAAAAACACCAATCCCCTATTAGTATTGCACAATGTCTTTCTTTTGAAATGTTGAACAATTTCGATATATAAGATACGAGTCTTTTAAATTATAAACGATAAAAAGGGTAAAAAAAATTAAACAACTGTTTCTAAAAGATGAAAATTTTCAAATTTAAAAACAACAATTCCCTTTGAGTAACTGTCAAAGTGGTTTTGTTGAAATTTTGAACACATTGCATATATAAAATCTGAATTTTTTAAATTGTAAACTGTGGAAAAGGTTAAAAAAATTAAAAAAGTGTTACCGAAAGATGAAAATTTTCAAATTTGAAAACACTAATCCCCTTTAAGGATTGCCCAATGTGTTTATTTTGGAATGTTGAAAAAATTTTATTCGCAAAATATGAATCATTTAAATTGTAAACGGTGAAAACAGTACAAAAAGTGAAAAAATCGTTGCTAAAACATAAATATTTTGAAATTTGAAAACACCAATCCCCTATGAGTATTGCCCAACTTGTTTCTTTTGAAATGTTGAACAATTTTGATATATAATAAATGGGTCATTTAAATTATAAATGATGAAAAGGGTAAAAAAAAAATAAAAAAACATTTTCCAAGAGAAGAAAATTTTGCAAATTGCAAAACACAAATTTCCTTTGAATAACTGCCAAAGTGGTTTTGTTGAAATTTTGAACAAATTTCATATATTAAATATGAATTATTTCAATTGTAAACGGTGAAAAGGGTTAGAAAAATTAAAAAGTGTTACCGAAAGATGAAAATTTTCACATTTGAAAACACCGATCCCCGCTAGGTATTGCCTAACGTGTTTATTTTGAAATGTTGAACAATTTTTATATATTAATTATGAATTATTTAAAGTATAAACGGTGAAAACGGTAAAAAAATTGAAATAAGCGTTACCAAAAGATGAAAATTTTCAACTTAAAGACATGAATCCCATCTAAGTATTGTCCAACGTGTTTCTTTTGAAATGTTGAACGATTTTTATATATAACATGAGTCATTTATATTTTAAATGATGAAAAGGGTAAAAAAATTAAGAAAATGTTAAACAATTTGGATATATAACATATGTTTCATTTTAATTGTAAATGGTGAAAAGGGTAAACAAAATTAAAAAACTATTTCAAAAAGATGAAAATTTTCAAATTTAAAAACACCAATTCGCTTTATGTATTGGCCAAAGTGGTTCTATTGAAATGTTGAATAATTTTCATAATATAACATGAGTCATTTAATCTGTAAACGGTGAAAACGATACAAAAATGAAAAAAGCGTTGTCAAAAGATTAAAATATTCAAATTTAAAAACACCAATTCCCTATTAGTATTGCACAATGTCTTTCTTTTGAAATGTTGAACAATTTCGATATATAACATACGAGTCTTTTAAATTGTAAACGATAAAAAGGGTAAAAAAAATTAAACATCTGTTTCCAAAAGATGAAAATTTTCAAATTTAAAAACAACAATTCCCTTTGAGTAACTGTCAAAGTGGTTTTGTTGAAATTTTGAACACATTGCATATATAAAATCTGAATTTTTTAAATTGTAAACTGTGGAAAAGGTTAAAAAAATTAAAAAAGTGTTACCGAAAGATGAAAATTTTCAAATTTGAAAACACTAATCCCCTTTAAGTATTGCCCAACGTGTTTATTTTGGAATGTTGAAAAAATTTTATTCGCAAAATATGAATCATTTAAATTGTAAACGGTGAAAACAGTACAAAAAGTGAAAAAATCGTTGCTAAAACATAAATATTTTGAAATTTGAAAACACCAATCCCCTATGAGTATTGCCCAACTTGTTTCTTTTGAAATGTTGAACAATTTTGATATATAATAAATGGGTCATTTAAATTATAAATGATGAAAAGGGTAAAAAAAAAATAAAAAAACATTTTCCAAGAGAAGAAAATTTTGCAAATTGCAAAACACAAATTTCCTTTGAATAACTGCCAAAGTGGTTTTGTTGAAATTTTGAACAAATTTCATATATTAAATATGAATTATTTCAATTGTAAACGGTGAAAAGGGTTAGAAAAATTAAAAAGTGTTACCGAAAGATGAAAATTTTCACATTTGAAAACACCGATCCCCGCTAGGTATTGCCTAACGTGTTTATTTTGAAATGTTGAACAATTTTTATATATTAATTATGAATTATTTAAAGTATAAACGGTGAAAACGGTAAAAAAATTGAAATAAGCGTTACCAAAAGATGAAAATTTTCAACTTAAAGACATGAATCCCATCTAAGTATTGTCCAACGTGTTTCTTTTGAAATGTTGAACGATTTTTATATATAACATGAGTCATTTATATTTTAAATGATGAAAAGGGTAAAAAAATTAAGAAAATGTTAAACAATTTGGATATATAACATATGTTTCATTTTAATTGTAAATGGTGAAAAGGGTAAACAAAATTAAAAAACTATTTCAAAAAGATGAAAATTTTCAAATTTAAAAACACCAATTCGCTTTATGTATTGGCCAAAGTGGTTCTATTGAAATGTTGAATAATTTTCATAATATAACATGAGTCATTTAATCTGTAAACGGTGAAAACGATACAAAAATGAAAAAAGCGTTGTCAAAAGATTAAAATATTCAAATTTAAAAACACCAATTCCCTATTAGTATTGCACAATGTCTTTCTTTTGAAATGTTGAACAATTTCGATATATAACATACGAGTCTTTTAAATTGTAAACGATAAAAAGGGTAAAAAAAATTAAACATCTGTTTCCAAAAGATGAAAATTTTCAAATTTAAAAACAACAATTCCCTTTGAGTAACTGTCAAAGTGGTTTTGTTGAAATTTTGAACACATTGCATATATAAAATCTGAATTTTTTAAATTGTAAACTGTGGAAAAGGTTAAAAAAATTAAAAAAGTGTTACCGAAAGATGAAAATTTTCAAATTTGAAAACACTAATCCCCTTTAAGTATTGCCCAACGTGTTTATTTTGGAATGTTGAAAAAATTTTATTCGCAAAATATGAATCATTTAAATTGTAAACGGTGAAAACAGTACAAAAAGTGAAAAAATCGTTGCTAAAACATAAATATTTTCAAATTTGAAAACACCAATCCCCTATGAGTATTGCCTAACATGTTTCTTTTGAAATGTTGAACAATTTTGATACATAATAAATGGGTCATTTAAATTATAAATGATGAAAAGGGTAAAAAAAAAATAAAAAAACATTTTCCAAGAGAAGAAAATTTTGCAAATTGCAAAACACAAATTTCCTTTGAATAACTGCCAAAGTGGTTCTGTTGAAATTTTGAACAAATTTCATATATTAAATATGAATTATTTCAATTGTAAACGGTGAAAAGGGTTAAAAAAATTAAAAAGTGTTACCGAAAGATGAAATTTTTCACATTTGAAAACACCGATCCCCGCTAGGTATTTCCCAACGTGTTTATTTTGAAATGTTGAACAATTTTTATATTTTAATTATGAATTATTTAAAGTATAAATGGTGAAAACGGTAAAAAAATTGAAATAAGCGTTACCAAAAGATGAAAATTTTCAACTTAAAGACATGAATCCCATCTAAGTATTGTCCAACGTGTTTCTTTTGAAATGTTGAAGGATTTTTATATATAACATGAGTCATTTAAATTTTAAATGGTGAAAAGGGTAAAAAAATTAAGAAAATGTTAAACAATTTGATATATAACACAAGTTTCATTTTAATTGTAAATGGTGAAAAGGGTAAACAAAATTAAAAAACTATTTCAAAAAGATGAAAATTTTCAAATTTAAAAAGACCAATTCGCTTTATGTATTGGCCAAAGTGGTTCTATTGAAATGTTGAATAATTTTCATAATATAACATGAGTCATTTAAATTGTAAACGGTGAAAATGATACAAAAAATGAAAAAAGCGTTGTCAAAAGATTAAAATATTCAAATTTAAAAACACCAATCCCCTATTATTATTGCACAATGTCTTTCTTTTGAAATGTTGAACAATTTCGATATATAACATATGAGTCTTTTAAATTGTAAACGATGAAAAGGGTAAAAAAAATTAAACAACTGTTTCCAAAAGATGAAAATTTTCAACTTTAAAAACAACAATTCCCTTTTAGTAACTGCCATTAAAAACAACAATTCCCTTTGAGTAACTGTCAAAGTGGTTTTGTTGAAATTTTGAACACATTGCATATATAAAATCTGAATTTTTTAAATTGTAAACTGTGGAAAAGGTTAAAAAAAATAAAAAAGTGTCACCGAAATATGCAAAATTTTCAAATTTGAAAACACTAATCCCCTTTAAGTATTGCCCAACGTGTTTATTTTGGAATGTTGAAAAAATTTTATTCGCAAAATATGAATTATTTAAATTGTAAACGGTGAAAACAATACAAAAAGTGAAACAATCGTTGCTAAAACATAAATATTTTCAAATTTGAAAACACCAATCCCCTATGAGTATTGCCCAACTTGCTTCTAATGAAATGTTGAACAAATTTGATCTATAATAAATGGGTCATTTAAATTATAAATGATGAAAAGGGTAAAAAAAAAATAAAAAAACATTTTCCAAGAGAAGAAAATTTTGCAAATTGCAAAACACAAATTTCCTTTGAATAACTGCCAAAGTGGTTCTGTTGAAATTTTGAACAAATTTCATATATTAAATATGAATTATTTCAATTGTAAACGGTGAAAAGGGTTAAAAAAATTAAAAAGTGTTACCGAAAGATGAAATTTTTCACATTTGAAAACACCGATCCCCGCTAGGTATTTCCCAACGTGTTTATTTTGAAATGTTGAACAATTTTTATATATTAATTATGAATTATTTAAATTGTAAACGGTGAAAACGGTAAAAAATTGGAAAAAAGCGTTACCAAAAGATGAAAATTTTCAACTTAAAGACATGACTCTCATCTAAGTATTGTCCAACGTGTTTCTTTTGAAATGTTGAAGGATTTTTATATATAACATGAGTCATTTAAATTTTAAATGGTGAAAAGGGTTAAAAAATTAAGAAAATGTTAAACAATTTGGATATATAACATATGTTTCATTTTAATTGTAAATGGTGAAAAGGGTAAACAAAACTAAAAAACTATTTCAAAAAGATGAAAATTTTCAAATTTAAAAAGACCAATTCGCTTTATGTATTGGCCAAAGTGGTTCTATTGAAATGTTGAATAATTTTCATAATATAACATGAGTCATTTAAATTGTAAACGGTGAAAATGATACAAAAAATGAAAAAAGCGTTGTCAAAAGATTAAAATATTCAAATTTAAAAACACCAATCCCCTATTATTATTGCACAATGTCTTTCTTTTGAAATGTTGAACAATTTCGATATATAACATATGAGTCTTTTAAATTGTAAACGATGAAAAGGGTAAAAAAAATTAAACAACTATTTCCAAAAGATGAAAATTTTCAACTTTAAAAACAACAATTCTCTTTTAGTAACTGCCATTAAAAACAACAATTCCCTTTGAGTAACTGTCAAAGTGGTTTTGTTGAAATTTTGAACACATTGCATATATAAAATCTGAATTTTTTAAATTATAAACTGTGGAAAAGGTTAAAAAAAATAAAAAAGTGTCACCGAAATATGCAAAATTTTCAAATTTGAAAACACTAATCCCCTTTAAGTATTGCCCAACGTGTTTATTTTGGAATGTTGAAAAAATTTTATTCGCAAAATATGAATTATTTAAATTGTAAATGGTGAAAACAGTACAAAAAGTGAAACAATCGTTGCTAAAACATAAATATTTTCAAATTTGAAAACACCAATCCCCTATGAGTATTGCCCAACTTGTTTCTAATGAAATGTTGAACAAATTTGATCTATAATAAATGGGTCATTTAAATTATAAATGATGAAAAGGGTAAAAAAAAAATAAAAAAACATTTTCCAAGAGAAGAAAATTTTGCAAATTGCAAAACACAAATTTCCTTTGAATAACTGCCAAAGTGGTTCTGTTGAAATTTTGAACAAATTTCATATATTAAATATGAATTATTTCAATTGTAAACGGTGAAAAGGGTTAAAAAAATTAAAAAGTGTTACTGAAAGATGAAATTTTTCACATTTGAAAACACCGATCCCCGCTAGGTATTTCCCAACGTGTTTATTTTGAAATGTTGAACAATTTTTATATATTAATTATGAATTATTTAAATTGTAAACGGTGAAAACGGTAAAAAATTTGAAAAAAGCGTTACCAAAAGATGAAAATTTTCAACTTAAAGACATGACTCCCATCTAAGTATTGTCCAACGTGTTTCTTTTGAAATGTTGAAGGATTTTTATATATAACATGAGTCATTTAAATTTTAAATGGTGAAAAGGGTAAAAAAATTAAGAAAATGTTAAACAATTTGGATATATAACATATGTTTTCTTTTAATTGTAAATGGTGAAAAGGGTAAACAAAACTAAAAAACTATTTCAAAAAGATGAAAATTTTCAAATTTAAAAAGACCAATTCGCTTTATGTATTGGCCAAAGTGGTTCTATTGAAATGTTGAATAATTTTCATAATATAACATGAGTCATTTAAATTGTAAACGGTGAAAATGATACAAAAAATGAAAAAAGCGTTGTCAAAAGATTAAAATATTCAAATTTAAAAACACCATTCCCCTATTAGTATTGCACAATGTCTTTCTTTTGAAATGTTGAACAATTTCGATATATAACATACTAGTCTTTTAAATTGTAAACGATGAAAAGGGTAAAAAAAATTAAACAACTGTTTTCAAAAGATGAAAATTTTCAAATTTAAAAACAACAATTCCCTTTGAGTAACTGCCATTAAAAACAACAATTCCCTTTGAGTAACTGTCAAAGTGGTTTTGTTGAAATTTTGAACACATTGCATATATAAAATCTGAATTTTTTTAATTGTAAACTGTTGAAAAGGTTAAAAAAATTAAAAAAGTGTTGCCGAAATATGAAAATTTTCAAATTTGAAAACACTAATCCCCTTTAAGTATTGCGCAACGTGTTTAATTTGGAATGTTGAAAAAATTTTATTCGCAAAATATGAATTATTTAAATTGTAAACGGTCAAAACAGTACAAAAAGTGAAAAAATCGTTGCTAAAACATAAATATTTTCAAATTTGAAAACACCAATCCCCTATGAGTATTGCCCAACTTGCTTCTTTTGAAATGTTGAACAATTTTGATGTATAATAAATGGGTCATTTAAATTATAAATGATGAAAAGGATAAAATAAAATAAAAAAACATATTCCAAGAGAAGAAAATTTTGCAAATTGCAAAACACAAATTTCTTTTGAGTAACTGCCAAAGTGGTTCTGTTGAAATTTTGAACAAATTTCATATATTAAATATGAATTATTTCAATTGTAAACAGTGAAAAGGGTTAAAAAAATTAAAAAGTGTTACCGAAAGATGAAATTTTTCACATTCGAAAACACCGATCACCGCTTGGTATTTCCAAACGTGTTTATTTTGAAATGTTGGACAATTTTTATGTATTAATTATGAATTATTTAAATTGTAAACGGTGAAAACGGTAAAAAAATTGAAAAAAACGTTACCAAAAGATGAAAATTTTCAACTTAAAGACACGAATCCCCTCTAAGTATATTCCAATGTGTTTCTTTGAAATGTTGAACATTTTTTATATATAACATGAGTCATTTAAATTTTAAACGGTGAAAAGGTAAAAAAATTAAGAAAATGTTAAACAATTTGGATTTATAACATATGAGTCATTTAAATTGTAAATTGTGAAAAGGGTAAACAACATTAAAAAAGTATTTCAAAAAGATGAAAATTTTCAAATTTAAAAACACTAATTTGCTCTAAGTGTTGGCGAAAGTGGTTCTATTGAAATGTTGAATAATTTTCATAATATAACATGAATCATTTAAATTGTAAACGGTGAAAACGATACAAAAAATGAAAAAAACATTGTCAAAAGATTGAAATTTTCAAATTTAAAGACACTAATCCCCTATGAGTATTGCACAATGTCTTTATTTTGAAATGTTGAACAATTTCGATATATAACATACGAGTCTTTTAAATTGTAAACGATAAAAAGCGTAAAAGAAATTAAACAATTGTTTCGAAAAGATGAAAATTTTCAAATGTAAAAACAACAATTCCCTTTGAGTAACTGCCATTAAAAACAACAATTCCCTTTGAGTAACTGTCAAAGTGGTTTTGTTGAAATTTTGAACACATTGCATATATAAAATCTGAATTTTTTTAATTTTAAACTGTGGAAAAGGTTAAAAAAATTATAAAAGTGTTACCGAAATATGAAAATTTTCAAATTTGAAAACAGTCATCCCCTTTAAGTATTGCGCAACGTGTTTAGTTTGGAATGTTGAAAAAATTTTATATGCAAGATATGAATTATTAAATTGTAAACGGTGAAAACAGTACAAATAGTGAAAAAAGCGTTGCTAAAACATAAATATTTTCAAATTTAAAAACTCAATCCTCTATAAGTATTGCCCAACTTGTTTCTTTTGAAATGTTGAACAATTTTTATATATAACAAATGGGTCATTTAAATTATAAATGATGAAAAGGGTAAAAAAAATAAAAAAACATTTTCCAAAAGATGAAAATTTTGCAAATTTCAAAACACAAATTTCCTTTGAATAACTTCCAAAGTGGTTCTGTTGAAATTTTGAACAAATTTCATATATAAAATATGAATTATTTCAATTGTAAAGGTTGAAAAGGGTAAACAAAATTAAAAAACTATTTCAAAAAGATGAAAATTTTCAAATTTAAAAACACCAATTTGCTTTATGTATTGGCCAAAGAGGTTCTATTGAAATGTTGAATAATTTTCATAATATAACATGATCATTTAAATTGTAAACGGTGAAAACGATACAAAAAATGAAAAAAGCATTGTCAAAAGATTAAAATTTTCAAATTTAAAAACACCAATCCCGTATTAGTATTGCCCAACGTGTTTATTTTGAAATGTTGAACAATTTTTATATATTAATTATGAATTATTTAAACTGTAAACAGTGAAAACGGTAAAAAAATTGAAAAAAGCGTTACCAAAAGTTGAAAATTTTCAACTTAAAGACACGAATCCCCTCTAAGTATTGTCCAATGTGTTTCTTTTGAAATGTTGAACATTTTTTATATATAACATGAGTCATTTAAATTTTAAATGGTGAAAAGGTAAAAAAATTAAGAAAATGTTAAACAATTTGGATTTATAACATATGAGTCATTTAAATTGTAAATTTTGAAAATGGTAAACAAAATTAAAAAACTATTTCAAAAAGATGAAAATTTTCAAATTTAAAAGCACTAATTCGCTCTAAGTATTGGCCAAAGTGGTTTTATTGAAATGTTGAATAATTTTCCTAATATAAGATGAGTCATTTAAATTGTAAATGGTGAAAACGATACAAAAAATGAAAAAAACGTTGTCAAAAGATTGAAATTTTCAAATTTAAAGACACCAATCCCCTATGAGTATTGCACAATGTCTTTCTTTTGAAATGTTGAACAATTTCGATATATAACATATGAGTCTTTTAAATGGTAAACGATGAAAAGGGTAAAAAAAAATTAAACAACTGTTTCCAAAAGATCAAAATTTTCAAATTTAAAAACAACAATTCCCTTTGAGTAACTGCCAAAGTGGTTTTGTTGAAATTTTTAACATATTGCATATATAAAATCTGAATTTTTTAAATTGTAAACTGTGGAAAAGGTTAAAAAAATTAAAAAAGTGTTACCGAAAGATGAAAATTTTCAAATTTGAAAACACTAATCCTCTTTAAGTATTGCCCAATGTGTTTATTTTGGAATGTGGAAAAATTTTTATATGCAAAATATGAATTATTTAAATTGTAAACGATGAAAACAATACAAAAAGTGATAAAAGCGTTGCTAAAACATAAATATTTTCAAATTTAAAAACACCAATCCCCTATGAGTATTGCCCAACTTGTTTCTTTTTGAAATGTTGAACAATTTTGATCTATAACAAATGGGTCATTTAAATTATAAATGATGAAAAGTATAAAAAAAAGTAAAAAATCATTTTCCAAAAGATGAAAATTTTGCAAATTTCAAAACACAAATTTCCTTTGAGTAACTGCCAAAGTGGTTCTGTTGAAATTTTGATCAAATTTCATATATAAAATATGAATTATTTCAATTGTAAATGGGGAAAAGGGTTAAAAAAATTAAAAAGTGTTACCGAAAGATGACATTTTTCAAATTTGAAAACACCAATCCCCGCTAGGTATTGCCCAACGTGTTTTTTTGAAATGTTGAAAATTTTTTATATATTAATTATGAATTATTTAAATTGTAAACAATGAAAATGGTAAAAAAATTGAAAAAAGCGTTACCAAAAGATGAAAGTTTTCAACTTAAAGACACGAATCCCCTCTAAGTATTGTCCAACGTGTTTCTTTTGAAATGTTGAATGATTTTTATATATAACATGAGTCATTTAAATTTTAAACGGTGAAAAGGGTAAAAAAATTAAGAAAATGTTAAACAATTTGGATATATAACATATGTTGTTAGTTTTGAAATGGTTGAAAAGCCAAGAAGGGGGGGTTGAATTGGCTAGTTAAAACTTTAGGCTATTTTTGCAAGCTAAAAACCTCCTTTAATTGAATCAAATAGATCACCAAAGGGTAACTTGTTTTCAGCCATTTCAAGTAGTTCAAAACAGATTTAGGACCTTGCTTGATCAAATTTCAAGTACCTTGCTCTAGATACCAATTGTTAGTTTTGAAATGATTGAAAAGTCAAGAAGGGGGGTTGAATTGGCTAGTTAAAACTTTAGGCTATTTTTGCAAGCTAAAAACCTCCTTTAATTGAATCAAATAGATCACCAAGTTAGGATGCAAACAGTACTGGACTATACACTTTCAGTCGATCAAAAACAGAGTTAACAGATTGATTTTACTAAACAGATTTTGTTCTGGTATAATCAATCGATTGAAACTGAAAAATAGTCGACTGAAATACTGGGAAAAATGCATAAATGTGAATTTGAATTTTAAACCAGAAACAATGCTCAAGAATGATCAAGATCAGTGCAAATGATTATACAAACATGCTCAATGCTTCAGATGCTATAAAAACATGCAAGAGCATGAAAAGGATGATTAAAGCACAAGTTCTTGAAACTTTAAAATGAAAATGCAAGAGAGAAAGGTTAGACAAGAGAGGACACCACGAATTTTTATACTGGTTCACTCAAACCTGAGCTACATCCAGTTCGTCAAGGCAACCTGAGCTTGACTTTGCACTATTTCAAAAGTTTTACAAAGAATCCACCCTTACACTTCCAAAATATGCAAAAACACCACAAAAGACTCTTGAATCACACAAAAATCACACCAGCACAACAAGAACCCTCTTGCAGACCTGGAAAACCACCAAGCACACACACAAAGCTTGAGAAAGATCAAACCTTAGTGGTAGCACAGCCTTGCCTACCACAAACCACTTTCTCCAAGCTTCAAACCAAGCCACAAGCTTCAAGAATTGATCCAAGATCAATCTTCAATAGCTGCAACACCTATGATCACGAAGGAGAGAGTTTCCACACGTTTCCAGAACCAAATCGTGCTCTAAAATGATCAACAGACCTCTCTTTCGAAAATCACAACTTTTATAGTTAAAATGTTACGAAATTCAACAGGTTGATTTTCAAATCAATCGGTTGATTTCACTTGACTTAAGTGAAATCAGTCGATTAAAAACTAAATCAACTGATTGAATTTGTTGCAGTTTAAGACTACTGCAGCCAACATTTTAACCTGTTGAAAAACCATTCAATAGATTAAAAGAGACATTTTAACCTGTTGAAAAACCATTCAATAGATTAAAAACACAACAAAGACCAAACTACATCTAATTAATGCCATAAGGTCTACAACATGAATTACAAACTACAAATACACTTTTTTAATGATGTAACTACATGGGGAGCACACGTTCCAGCCTTGATCAACGTAGTTATCATCAAATCTTCTTTCCTTCATCAATGTAGGCTTCATTCCAATGGTAATGACTTCAAGATAGTTCAAAAAAGCTTCATTCAATCTTCATCAAATCTTCAAGATGCAAACCACCTTGGCTTCTCATGTCAACAATCTCCCCCTGATTTGATGAAGCTGATGAGTTCAAATTTTTGCCCTCATTTAATATTTAAATTTGGGGATTTAATTGAATTTTCTGTGCTTAAAGATTGATTTAATTAGGATTTTGATTATTGGATTTATTGAGTAAGTTTGGTAAAAATGGCGTAAAAATTGATTTTAGTTGCATAAAATATTTTGGATATTTTAACGTTTGTTAATGCAGCTGGAATTTATTTTTGGTCATTAATAGTGTGGATTTGAAATATTCAAAGTTACAAAATAAGTCCAAAATTAGGAAATTCTGGAAAAGAATAAATCAGGAGCTACCCCAGATTTTATTTGCAGAAGTAGACCACAAAAACTTGTTCTGCACCCCCTGTTTTCACTAAGTTGCACCCCTCCTACCACTTAAACTACACTCAACCAGATCACACCATGTGGCAATCCCCACCTTGCAAATCAGGCCAACCATATGCTGACACGTGTCATAATCCTCCACTTACCAAAATGATCAATCAGATCTTGCCACGTCACCATCTCACACATGAAACCCTAATCCTAATTTCCCTCCTCTCCTACCATCACCATGGCAGCTGCCGACCACCATTCATGGACCTCACCGTCAACAGATCCACCACCATCGTGCCTAAAGCATCCTTGACGCCGGAAAACGCTGTAGCCCACACCATCTTCAACCTCTATCTCCGCGCACCACCAACCTGCAGCAGATCCACCACTGCAGCACGCTTTCACGCAACACCACCATGGGAGCGCGAGTCATGACGGTGGCGCACCAGTCTCGCCGACCACCGCAACTGAACCACCACGCCAGCGCAGCCACTGCAGCACGCTTTCATGAGCACCACCTTCGCTGCAGAACTCATCTTCACCACAACTCCACCATCTTCAATCATCTCCAACTACGAGTCCGCACTACAGCAATAGCGGAAGAGCCATCGCAGAAACACCACCATGGCAGCAGCTTCACGCCATTCCTGCAACCTTCAGAACCAGTCACGGCCACCACGAAATCACTACTGGCAGCCACCATTACGTAGCAGCTCAACCACCGTCGTAGATCGAACAAGATGCAGACCGTGCAACGCGCACAACCATGGCATCCTTCACTGCACCTACGTCATGAGGCAGCAGATTCACCATTGACGGACCTTCATGGCAGTGCCACCATCTTCATCACACGAACCAGACCGCACCACCTGCGAAGAGGAACAACCGTCGTAGTAGCACCACCTTTCTACAGCCAAAGTGTGAGAGAAACCCTAGTCTGGAGAGAGAAAACACTCTGCCACGTGTCAGGCTACTACTGGACAGTCAAACTGGTCAACTGGTCAACACTGGTCAACCGGTCAAAGCCAGCAGTCACCTTTAGTAAAAACTGCAAAAATGGTTAAATAAGAGGGGCAGAATTAGAAGTTGGACAGAAATTAAGTTGCTAATTAATTAAATAAAATAAAAGATTTTAAGCAACCGATAGTTAAAGCCCAAAGTCCAGTTGCAGCCTATATAAAGAGACTTAAGGGAGCAGAAGAAACACAACTTACAACTTAGAACTCTCTGGTTTTGGCAGACACCGTCATCCATCACATCTCTCATTCTCTTTTTTTTTTTTTTTATATTTCTTTCCTTCATATCATCATGCATTCCATCAAAGCCATGGAGGGATAAGCTTTTAGGGTTGATTCCACTGTAATTTCTTAACTGGATTCTGAGGTTAGATTAATTTATGTGTTTGTTATTTTGATTATTGTTGTGGTTTTTATTTATCTATGTCCTTTGCTTCTTAATTGAATAGAAAATAATGATTTTAATCTACATGCATGCTAATTATATGAGTTAAAAGGTTTTTAAATTAAATTGAGACTTTACTTTGATTTTATTTAGAAACTTTCATTTGATTAAATAAGTTTTTGCCAATAATTGAGACTCTACTTTGATTAGAAGTAATTACTTTAACTAAAATTAGTCAAGACTTTACTTTGATTAATTAAGTTTTCTATTTGATGAGGAAACAAAGGAATAAATATGATTAGGCATAGTAAAATTTAATTGAGATTGTACTTTGATTAAATTTACTATGGATAATCTAAAAATTCTCACTTTTAATTGAGACTGTACTTTGATTAAAAGTGAGAATGCCAACAAATGAATTGAGTCTTTACATTGATTGATTTGTAAATCAACAACAATAATTAATTTAACAATAATCTCTAGATAACCAATGAAGAATCCTATTTAGAAAAAGCAGTGGAATTGACCTATTTACTATTACTGTGTTTACAATCTTCCGTATTATTTTCTTTGCATATCGAAACCCCCTATTTTTATAGTTGCTAGTTTTAATTGCATTTTTATAAGAATCAAATATTTGAGATCAATTCCGTATTCGTTGTGAGACGACTCAGGGTTATCTTAACCCTAACTATTTTGTTCACTACTAATTTGGCAATACTGAAGTTGCTAAAGTTAAGTAGTGGTAATTTGATCGCTTAACGACAGTGATATCAGAAGCCAACCTCTATCTTCTTCCATCTATCTTCTTTTATCTGCCATTGCAAAATGCTTCCATTTGTTGGATACCAATTGATGAAGTAATACCTTAGCTTGAAGCTTGTGAACCTGAAAAACATTTATAGTAGCAATACACACAAGCTAGCAAGTATACAAATGTGATCATGCTACCCCTATTAATAATATGAGTTTAAATTCAGATTTGATTATTGATTCCAATTTTAATGCTTAGTTTAATGTGATCAATTATCCATTTTCCAATTTTTCTAATTTTTCTAATTTTTCTTCCCCTTTGGATTCATCAAACAGAACAAATGCATAAAGATAACAAGGATTGCATATCATTTGATTAATACTGGAAGGAAATACAACTAACAGAAACTGAAAACAGAAAATAGATGCATAAAGTTGATACAATCAGTCGACTGAAATGAAAAACAACCAACTGAAACAAACAGAACTCAAACTGAAAAATCACAAACACAACGATGCAATGCATGATCCTAAACAACCACAACACTCAGTCATCCTGAGGATCATTTCTGGTCTGGAATGAGTGAAGCATATCATGGATGTCATGGATTTGGCCATCCAATGCATTGAATCTCTCATTGCAAAAGTTGTGATGTTCATGTTGAGACACATTGAGCTCATGCAGCTGTTTCAGCACCATCCTCTCAAAATGTGAGTACATAGGGCTTCTATCTTCTAGAGGGTTGTAGGGAATCAAGTCCATAGGTCCAACAATTGATTCTTCCTCTTGATTTGCACCACTTGGACCAGCTTCATGGTCATGTGCACCACCAACAACATCTCCAACAATTGTCCATCCATTTCCCACCTTGATAAAGCCCATTTTGTGAAGATTTGGAGGTATGGTTCAATAGTCCAGTTGACTCCTCTAGCTCATCCTCTACATCAATACCAAATTATTCAATGAATTTAGACACCAAAACCACATATGGAAGCCTAAAATCTGTGAGCCTCTAGGCCTTGAGCATGTGATCTCCATTTGAACACCCTTGATGTTAGACAACAGGACATCATTTTGAACTCTAAGTTGGTGAAAAACACCTTCATCAAGTCTAGATAGATTTTCCCTGAAAGTTCAAGGAAGGACTTCAACTTTTGATGCTTTAGTTGTTGGAATAGGCTCTCAAAGCCTTCAGCCCTTAGCCAAGAGAACCTTAGGAATGCTGATCTGCTTCCTATTCATCTCAATGAGGAACACTTGAATGTTGTCCTCATGATCTGCAAACCATGCTTCAATTCTTCCATGGCTTTCATGATTTGGAGACTTAGGGTAGGAGGAGTAGAGTGCTCATCATCAGATTGGATAGCCCTTTGGGAACGACGAGGCATGATGAGTGTTGGTATGGTTGTTTCTAAGAGATGTATGATGCAAATGTAGCAATACAAGTGCAGTATTTATAATTCAACAAGCTGATTTTCAGAAACAGTTGATTAAATGATGTAGATTTTTCTAATTAATTCGTTTTAGGTTACCCAAATCAATTTAATGCAGTCCAAAACAATATCTCATGCATTCATGATGTTTTCAATGTGTTTTTATGAGAGAATCAATCAGTTCAGATCATGTGAGCTGCATGCACATTGGAATTGTACACTAGAATGTTTTTTGGTCAAACAATTCTGTAAAAGTAAATGAATTCTTTGATTGAGTCAGCTTAACAATTGAATTCGTGAGTAAATGCACAATTTAAGTAAAATCAACACGTTGAAAAACAGAATCAGTCGACTAAAACAACATCAGAGCATCAAAGATTAAAAACAGAATCTGATTAAGTGAAATCAGCTGACTGATTTTGAAAATCAATCAATTGAAAATCGTGAAATTGAATTTCATTTTTCCAGATTCAGTTTTATTGAAATCAACATACTGAATTGTGAAAAAAAGTAGATTAAAAATCATAGCAAATCAATTTTTCATCATTCAGTGGCAGTTTAAGTGAAATAAACATGTTGAAAACATTTTTAAACCCATTCGACACCTAAATTTTTTTCAACAATTTGAGATGTAAAATAATTTACCCTAATTTCACACCTAAAATATTTTTACACCTATCTGACACCTAAAATATTTTTAAACCCATTCGACACCTAAATTCTTTTTACACCCACTTAACACAAATTATTTTTACACCTATTGGACACCTAAATATTTTTACACCCGTTTCACAACTAAAATATATTTACACCCATTTGACACCTAAAATGTTTTGACATCATTTGACGCCTAAAATTGTTTTTCACCAATTTGACACCGAAATTTGTTTTACTCCCATTTGACACCTAAAATATTTTTACACTCATTTGGCCCCTAAAATTTTTTTCACCAATTTATCACCTAATATTTTTTACTCTCATTTGACACCTAAAATATTTTTACACCCCTTTGAGACCTAATAAATTTTCACACCTAAAATATTTTTACACCTATTTGAAACCTAAAATATTTTTACACCCATTTTAAACCTAAAATATTTTTACATCCATTTCACACCTAAAATCTTTGTACACCGAATTGAAACCTAAAACATTTTTACACCCAATTCACACCAAAAATATTTTTACACTCATTTGGCACCTATAATTTTTTTTACTCTCGTTTAACACCTAAATATTTTTACACTCATATGACACCTAAAATATTTTTACACCCATTTCACGCCTAAAATATTTTTACACCTATTTGACACCTAAAATTTGTTTACATCCATTTGACGCCTAAATTTTTTTTTAACTAATTTGATACCCAAATTTTTTTTACTCCCATTTGACACCTAAAATATTTTTACACCCATTTCACACCTAAAGTATTTTTACACCCATTTGACACCTAAAATATTTTTACACCCATTTTAGAGGTAAAATATTTTTTACACCCTTTGGACACCTAAAATACTTTTACACCCCTTTGACACCTAAAATATTTTTATACCTATTTGACACCTAAAATATTTTTACATCTATTTGACGCCTAAAATTGTTTTTCACCAATTTGATACTCAAATTTTGTTTACTCCCATTTGATACCTAAAATATTTTTACACCCATTTCACACCTAAAGTATTTTTACACCCATTTGACACCTAAATTATTTTTACACCCATTTGTATCAAAAATATTTTTACACCCAATTGAGACGTAAATCTTTTTTACTCCTATTGGACACAAACTATTCTTACACACATTTCACACTTAAATTATTTTTACACCCATTTGACACATAAAATATTTTTTACACCATTTTAGAGGTAAAATATTTTTTTACATTTTTTGGACACCTAAATTATTTTCCTCCCCTTTGACACCTAAAATATTTTTACACCTATTTGACACCTAAATTTTTTTTACATCCATTTGATGCCTAATTTTTTTTCGCGAATTTGATACTTAAATTTTGTTTACTCATATTTGACACCTAAAATATTTTTACACCCATTTCACATTTAAAGTATTTTTACACCCATTTGACACCAAAAATATTTTTACACCCATTTTAGAGGTAAAATATTTTTTACACCCTTTAGACACCTAAAATATTTTTACACTCCTTTGACACCTAAAATATTTTTACACCTATTTGACACCTAAAATATTTTTACATCTATTTGACGCCTAAAATTGTTTTTCACCAATTTGATACTCAAATTTTGTTTACTCCCATTTGATACCTAAAATATTTTTACACCCATTTCACACCTAAATTATTTTTACACCCATTTCACACCTAAATTATTTTTACACCCATTTGTATCAAAAATATTTTGACACCCAATTGAGACGTAAAATTTTTTTACACCTATTGGACACATAAAATATTTTTACACTCATTTCACACCAAAATTATTTTTACACCCATTTGACACATAAAATATTTTTTACACCATTTTAGAGGTAAAATATTTTTTTACATTTTTTGGACACCTAAATTATTTTCCTCCCCTTTGACACCTAAAATATTTTTACACCTATTTGACACCTAAATTTTTTTTACATCCATTTGATGCCTAATTTTTTTTTCGCGAATTTGATACCTACATTTTGTTTACTCACATTTGACACCTAAAATATTTTTACACCCATTTCACATCTAAAGTATTTTTACACCCATTTGACACCGAAAATATTTTTACACCCATTTCTGAGGTAAAATATCTCTTACATCCTTTGTACACCTAAAGTATTTTTACACCCCTTTGACACCTAAAATATTTTTACGCCTATTTGACACCTATTGGACACCAAAAATAATTTTACACCCGTTTGAAAACTAAAATAGTTTTACATACATTTTACACCAAAAAATGTTTTACACCCATTTGACGCATAAAATTTCTTTTCACCAATTTGCCACCTAAATTTTTTTTTACTTACATTTGACACCAAAAATATTTTTACACCTATTTGACAGCTAATATATTTTTACACCCATTGCACATCTAAGATTTTATTTACATTCATTTGACGCATAAATTTTTTCTTTCACTAATTTTCCACCTAAATTGTTTTTACTCCTATTTGACACCTAAAATATTTTTACGCTCATTTCACACCTAAAATTTGTTTACACCAATTTGACAAGTAAAATAATTTTACACCTGTTGGACACCTGAAATATTTTTACACTTCTTTGACATCTAAAATATTTTTCCACATATTTTACACCTAAAAGCTTTTTACACCCATTTCACACCTAAAATATTTTTACACCCATTTAAAAACTAAAATATTTTTACACCCATTTCACACAAAAAATTTTTTTACACCCATTTGAAACGTAAAATAATTTTACACCCGTTTGAAAACTAAAATATTTTTACACACATTTTACACTAAATTTTTTTTTACAGCCATTTGGCGCATAAAATGTTTTTTCACCAATTTGCCACCTAACTTTTTTTACTCACGTTGGACAACTAAAATATTTTTACACCCATTTGACATCTAATATATTTTTACACCAATTTCACATCTAAGATTTTATTTACATCCATTTGACGCATAAATTTTTTCATTCACCAATTTGCCACCTAAATTGTTTTTACTCCCATTTGACACCTAAGATATTTTTACACCCATTTAACATCTAAAAGTTTTTTACACCCATTTGACACGTAAAATAAATTTACACCTGTTGGACACATGTAATATTTTTACACTTCTTTGACACCTAAAATATTTTTCCACACATTTTACACCAAAAATCTTTTTACACCCATTTCACATCTAAAATACTTTTACACCCATTTGAAACCTAAATGTTTTTTATACCCAATTGAGAGATAAAATATTTTTACGCTAATTTCACACCTAAAATATTTTTACACCATTTGACACCTAATATATTTGTTGGTATCGCGCAACGGAATGTTTAAGCATTTGGACAAAAACCAAGAGGGGGGTGAATTGGTTTTAAGTAATAAAATTAATACTTTAAAATTTTCCCAAAATTTATTGATTAAATCAAATATTAATTTCTTTAATCACAATAACAGATGAAATAAAGAGATAGAGAAGAAGATTAAACACAAGTATTTATACTGGTTCGCATCAAAAGACCCTACATATAGTTGTTAATCTCTCAAAAACGAGATTAACTAAATCACTAACAAATAACAGATTACAATCAGATAGTAAAAGTGTAAGGAAAGAAAACACCTCTCTTGAACACACAAGAGATAAACACCTTTCTCTGAATCAGACAGAGAACCTTGACCTTAGCTTTCCTAGCAACAGAAGCAACACTCAATCTCCTAGAACACCTATCAGGAAAAGTTATCGCTCTATCCACACTAGGTTTTTCAAAGCTTCTTTTGAGAACACTTAGAGAACTCTCTTGCAGTCACAACACTAACACTCTAGCTTCTCAAAAAGGTAAGTGAGAAGTAACTCTGATGTTCCTTAAATAGGGGTTCCAGAAATTAGGTCAAAAAGATGAACATTCGCGCCCAACTGACTAGGATAATCGATTATCACTAGTGATAATCGATTATTCCAGTGTGTTTTATGAAAAACAAATTTTTAAACAGATAATCGATTATCAGAGGTGATAATCGATTATTCCAGTGCTTTCTTGAAAAAATTGGTTTAGCTCAAGATAATCGATTATCCTAAGTGATAATCGATTATCACTTTGATTTTTCGAGAAATACCAGAATTTTCTTGTGCAATATTGATTCTAACTATTCTAATTACATTTTACAAGATAGCTTTAAACATAACAACACATGTTCTTCATATTGACTTCCAGATGGCTTTCAGGCTTCTTTTATCATCATCAAAATCTTGCTTCAGCATTTAGACTTGTATTGCTTTTGCCAACAATCTCCCCCCTTTTGATGATGATCAGAACAATATGTTTAAAGTATCTGCAATAAAAATACCTTACAAGTAGATTTGTTAGTAGCACTGTTTGGTTTAAACTTTTAAACTTTTTCTCCCCCTGTTTTGATGATATGAAAAAAATTTTAATAGAGAAGCTCCCCTCAATTAGACAGTGGTAAAGAATAACAATAAAAATAGACTTTTATTGAGAAATAATAAAACTGGAAAACATTTTACAATAGCAATAAAAAATAACTATGATGTAGACCTTTAAAAGTCTTAACTCATGTCATCACCTTCATCATATTTATCAAACTTATGTTCTAAATTAGAAATCCTAGAATCCAGTCCTCTAATTAAGCCAGTGACTTCTTCATGTCGGTGAGTGGAGAGAAGAAAGAATTCTTCAAGTCTCTGGTTTAGGTTTAAAATGTGATCTAAAGAAGATGATGAGCCACCAACACCACTGGATGATCCAATATTTGTGTCAATAGGAGGAATAGGAGCAGTGGGAGGATTCTCTTCTTCTTCATTGTCCGAGGAAGGCATATCATCCTTGTGAATGTAGGTATTCCCAAAAGGAATAAATTTCATCTGTTTCAAGGAGTTTTCCGCAATTTTGTTTGCCTTAGTGGTGTTATGAGATTGTTCATCAAAGACATTTACACCTTTGTACTCACAAATACGAGAGATGAGCAAGGAATACGGGAGTGGATATTGAGGTAATCTATTGGCTTTGAGCATTGTGTCAAGAATGATGCTTAAGCATAGCATAAATGATTAGAAGATCTGCTTCACTGCACGGTGCGTGATTTGTACCACGTGGACATAAATCCAAACAATAAGATAGTGAAGTAGACGCTCATCAACTTTGAGAGGTCCTACTAGCAATTGGTGGCCTATTTCTTTATCCGGTCATCGCATAAAGGATCTATAAGCGAATATTCTGTTGAACCCTTCAATGCCAGCAGTGATGATTGGAGATGTGGCATCATGAATGGGGAATTGAGCAATATTTTCCCAAATATCATAATCCAAAATAATGTCAACACCTTTCACCTTTGTAAAACCCACTCCATCTCTGAATTTGTAATTGAAGTAGAAGGCTCGTACCAGATCGGGGTAGTAGGTGCCTCGCATCTTTGTGAAGAATTTGACCCCTTGTTGAGGGGCACAAGATACAGTCTTTCTACGGGTAGGAATCTTCCTACGAGAGGGTTCAACCATTGTTGAGGTAAAGGAGAGGGAAACTTTGAGAGTTTTTGAGAATTTTGAGAAAATGAGAGGTTCTTGAGTGTTGAAGGTGAGAAAAGAGTGTTCTAGCGACCAAAATGGCTGATATTTATAGAGAAGTGTCTCCAACGGCCATATACACGCATTTTAATGCAAATCTAGCCGTTGCAACGGCTAGTTTTTGAATTTATTTGGTCCAACGACATGTAATAATCAATTATCTGAAGGTGATAATCGATTATTGTTTCAAAAACTGGGTAAAATATGAATCTTGACGAGTTGATAATCGATTATCCTAAGTGATAATCAATTATTCTAGAGAGTTTTTGATTTTTGGCTCAGAATTAAGGATAATCGATTATTGCCCCAAATAATCAATTATTCCAGAATGTTTTTGGATTTTTAAGGGTGGCTGATAATCGATTATTGACATTTATAATCGATTATTAACGTTATTTTTTAGATTTTTAAGGAAATTGAGTTTTGGGCAATTTAAGAGATCTCTAATATGCCTAAGTCTCTTCTTAGTTCATAAAATCTATCTTTAGCTAAAGGTTTGGTAAAAATATCAGCTAATTGATGCTTTGTATTTACGTATTCTATCTCACAATTCCCTTTATTTATTTGATCTCTTAGGAAAGGATGCCTTATTTCAATGTGCTTTGTCCTAGAGTGCATTATGGGATTTTTGGTTAAGTTAATAGCATGGTATTATCACATTTTAGAGGTATATGATTTAGAAAGATATTATAGTCTTCTAATTGTTGTTTCATCTAAAGAATTTGAGCACAACAGTTTCCAGCTGCTATGTATTCAACCTCTGTAGTTGACAAAGCCACACAAGCTTGTTTCTTAGAGTTCCAAGAGACTAATGAACTTCCTAAGAGGTGACAAGTACCACTGGTACTTTTTCTATCTATTTTACAACCACCATAATCAACATCTGAATAGCCTATCAAATTAGGAGATGCTCCTGAAGGATACCAAAGTCCAAAACATGTAGTTCCTTTTAAGTATTTTAAAATTCTTTTCACAGTAGTAAGATGTGATTCTTTTCACACACACATACAAATTGCATAATGTCAGGCCTACTTGCAGTAAGATACAACAAAGAACCTATCATGCCTCTAAACATAGTCTGATTTACCTCTATTACTGATTCATCTTTGTCTAAGTAGCAGGAGGTTCCCATAGGAGTACTTGCTTCCTTAGCAGTATCCATTCCAAATTTCTTAAGTACTTCTTTACAGTACTTAGATTGAGAAATGAAAGTTCCATTTTCCATTTGCTTAATTTGTAGACCTAAGGATGTTATTTATGGCTCTAGAATCACAGCACATTCTCCATTTCCCATCCTTTTTAGTTACTAACAAAACAGGCACAACACAAGGGCTAAGGCTCTTTTGAACCCAACCCTTCTCCAACAACTCTTGGACTTGAGACTCTATCTCCTTTGTTTCTTGAGGATTTGTCATATAGGCTGGTCTATTTGGAAGACTTGCCCCAAGCACTAAATCTATTTGATGCTCAATTCCTCTAAAAGGAGGAAGCCCAATTGGCCCTTCCTTAGGGAATATATCCTCAAACTCTTTCAAAATATTTTCAATTTTAAGAGGTAGACTCTTAAGTTCAAGAAATGTGGCAGTGCATGTGAGTGTTCCTTTACACAACAAGAGGCATAAAGGTTGTTCATCATTGATAACTTGGTTCAAAGATTTTATAGTCAAAATGTTCTCATGTTGAATGACCTTGGGAGAAGGAACACCAATCTCTTCCACCTCAGATTCATCTTTAGTTACTTTTTTGGGAGAGAGGGAGGACTTTTTTTTTATCCTCTTTTCTCTCCTTTTCCAATTTCTTTCTCATTTGGATTTGATCCTCTATCACTTGGGATGGTGATAAAGGATGCAAGACAAATTTTCTATCCTTGTGAGTGAAGGTGATTTCATTGGTAAGACCATTATGCATCGTTTTCTTGTCAAATTGCCAAGGTCTTCCCAATAAAACATGGCAAGCTTCCATAGGTACTACATCACATAGCACATTATCTTCATATTTCCCTATGGATAACTTGACCTTCACTTGATGTTGGACTGTCAAATCCCCACTTTCATTAAGCCAATGCAGTTTGTAAGGTTTTGGATGGGGAATGATAGTCAAAGCCAACTTATCAACCAACCTTGTACTACAACAATTGCAACATGAACCACTATCAACAATGAGAGAACAAGTGTTTTCTAAAATTTTACATCTTGTATGAAAGATGTTCTCTCTTTGTGTTGGCTCTTTTGGAATGGGTTGGTTGCTAAGAAGTCTTCTAATCATTAGAAGGTCTCCTTCACAAGGATAGGCAATTTCCTTAGACTCATCATTAGACTCCTCACTAGAAGTCTCACTCTCACTTTCTTGCTCATCTTGGCTACTATAGTGGTCAACACCCCTTAAGATCATGGTCTTTTTGGTGGGACATTGAGATGCAACATGACCTCTACCAAGACACTTGAAACATTTGATTTCACTAGTTTGAGTGTGTGAAGATGTGTCTTCCCTTGGTTTCTCCTTTTCCTTGAAACTTTTGGAGTATTCCTCTTTAACTTGTTTACCCTCCCTCTTGAATTCTTTCTTGGTATAAGAGTTAGAGTAGTCATTTCGAAAATTTTTCCTTAGAATTTGTTGCTCTACCTTTATGCAAAGTTGAACCAAGTCATTTAAGTCTTGGTAGGGCAACAATTCTACTCTATCTCTTATCTCAAGACTTAAGCCACTAAGAAACCTTGCAATGGTGGTATCCTCGGACTCCCTAATCCCAGCCCTCATCATATATAACTCCATCTTTTGTCTATATACTTCCACTTTCATTTTATTTTGATGGAGTCTTTGGAGCTTATCCATTAGCTCTCTATGATAGTATGAGGGAATATGTCTTCTCCTAAGGGCTCCTTTGAGGTCATTCCAATATTTGACCTTAGGACTTTGATTGATTCTCCTATCTCTTTCGAGGGCAGTCCACCAATACATAGCATTGCCCTGGAAGCTAAGGGTAGCTAAGGGTACTTTCCTCTCCTAACTTATTTGATGGCAAGCAAAGAGTTGCTCAACCTTCATTTCCCAATCAAGATAAGCTTCAACATCATCTTTTCCATAAAAGTGAGGGAGGTCTATTCTAATGGCTCTTGGTTCCCTAGGCTCTCTTCTTTCTCTTCTTAGAGGAGGAGGAGGTTGATAGAAGTTGTCAACTAGTCTACTATCTTCTTCATAGTGTGTGACTAGTGTTGGAGTGTGGGAGTACAAATGTTGACTCCTATTACTCTCATGCAACCTTTCATATTTCTTGTTCCCCTCCTCTCTTCATCTAAAAGTTCATGAAACCTATCTCTTTCTTGTTTTTCCCTTTCCCTTGCAATTATTTCATCTTCCTTCCAACGTAGTAGTGCTCTCAAATCAAAGGTAATTTGTTTCAAACTTATTTATTCTTCATTTGAAGCACTCATACATTGAGAAGGAGGTTGAGACATTTTTTTTTAGAATACTTTGGTCTTTAAAAGAAAATTTCAAAGAAGAAGTAGATAGCAAAAGCTTTTAGTTCTTCTCCAGGAGAGAGAGGTGAATCACTTGGATTGCTTACATACCAAGTCTTTCCTATCCAAGGGAACTTGAAACTTTTGTACAAAACTTCTTAAATGAAATTAATTCAAAGACTAAGTTGACACACACAAAACTATCACACAAGAAAATTAAAAACAAGAAAGATTATAAGTTATATGGGGCCTAAGTTTTGGTAGAAGTAGAAGGCACTTGGAACCTTCAAACTTCACCACTAAAAGCGCTTCACTAATGTATAGAAGAGGTTCTAGTTAGGAGATGGGATTGAGTACCTAAGACTCCCCCAAGACACCTAACTAGGCCATGAACACAAGAAGGAAAGCATTACAATTTTACAACTCAATTTTAATACAATCAAAGTGCACAAAATGTAAAAGGTCTTCTTGGCTTTGTCTTCTTGGCTTGGTACTCACAAGTGTTTCACTCTTGCACTTCCTCTTGATCTCACCAAAGAGGATTCTCTTTCGGGACTAGGTACTCCACCTCCTAGGATGCTACCTTAGGAAAATTAGATCAGAAGTATGCACCAAATATAGAAACCAAACCAAAAGAGGTCAAGAAATAAAGCAAGAAAAGCACAAAATTATAATTGCTAAACCAAAAGTGAATAATGCCATGACAAACTCAAAGGATTACCAAAGAAATGACAAACTAGAAATAAGGTAAAGAAATAAGATAAGCACTCAAATGAATTAACTAATGAATGGCACTAGAATGGATGAAAAACAACCAACATAAGCTAGAAAACTGCACTGAAATTTGATTTTTCACTCACTGCCAGTCCAAAAACGTGAATTCAGGCCTCTGCTTCAGCTATTTTTCATTTTTTCATTTCTCAACATTTTTCAATGATTCTTTTTTTCACTTTTTCGTCTATGTCTTAGCTAAAAGAGGCAAAAATTATATTTGGATTTGCACCGGCCAATGTTTCATGATAAATCAAATACAAACAGTGTGCAGTCAGACAGAAACTGGAACAACAGTAAAATGCAACAAAATAATGCTCTCAAACTCAAGTGATGGTAGTGATTCTAGTGTACTTCTTTTGCCACTTTCTTTTGATCTTTTCTTTTGATTCTTTTTGGCACTTTCTTGTATTCTTTTTGTGCTCTTTTTCTTTCTTTTTATAGCTCTTACAGCAGCTAGTTTCCACCACAAAACAGAATCACCACCACACTATGCTTGATCATTTGCATTTTAATGGAAACAAAAAGCACAAAGGAGAAGGAAACTTAAAGGAATCAAAAGAAGATCATGAAACACAATGAAACACAATGGAAATTGACTCTAAGACATTGCTAAGATCTAAATAGCAATCTGAACTCAAAAACAAAAATGAAGAAGCACCAAAGCACAATTAATTGAAAGGAAATTTAGTGTGATTTATGGCGATGTTAAGCAAGCACAAGGAAAATTCCCACTGGACATTAAGATAACTAAGGTTATCTAGATGTGAAGGTTCATTTCCAAGGCTCAAAGAGAGAAGAGAGTGTTAATTTTTAAGGATTAAAACTGCACTCAAATCTGAAACAGAATTCAGCAGCACATCACCAACAAATTCAAAGAAAATTAAAAGCTAAACAAGGAATTAATGACATATATGGACTAAACATGACTCTAGACAAAACATATGGATCTTAAAATCAAAATAAACTCAAGAACAAGAGAATGAACTGAACAAAAAACAACAAATACTCAATTAAAATGAAAAGTAAACGGTAGAAACCAAATAGAACACCTAAAGCATACAAGGATGGTTCAAGATGAAGCAAATGAAGATGAACCAAAGTAAAAAGACATTAATACTCAAAATAAAATGAACAAAAACAGCAAGACAAGTAGAAGAAGTGATGAACAACACGGAATTGAAAGAAAAATTGAGAAGAAGCCCTTAACTCACTAAAACCAAGGCTCATGATACCACATGATGGCTTCTTCTTGTCTCCATTGAAGCTTGCATGAAGAATGGAGGCTCCATGGATGGTGTTGGATGCGGAAGCATGAAGGAAAGAAGCTTAAGGTGTTTGGTTTGGTGTAGGTGAAAGGATTCTTAAGGTGTTTGGTTTGGTGTAGGTGAAAGGATTCTTAAGGGAGGTGAGGCCAACTCCTAAGGAAGAAGACTAGAGTAAACTAGAGAAGAGTTTACTCTAATGTGAGCTCAAAAGAGATTTGTGCACAAATTTGGGCAACAATTCATTACTCAATTTCAAGCTGAAAAATACATCTCCTAAGCCTTCTATTTATAGGCTAAAATGAGACCAAGGAGTCTCCAAAAAGTGGAGGGAAAAAAGGAGTCTAGAAAGTTGAATTTTGGAGTCAAAAAGGAGCATGTGGGAGGTGTGACTTGCCACCTAAGCAAGTCACACTTGTCTTGCCATGGGAAGCTAACTCTCATCCTTGGAGAGCAAGTTTGAGAAGTTTCTAGGCTTTTCTAGAGTAGACACACTACTCTTGGCCCGTTTGGCCCAATTCCCCTTTTTGGTCCAAAATTACTTCTAAAGCCCAATTTCCTCTAAGGCCCAATACATGGCCCAAAGAAAATCCTATTCTACTGGGCCCAAAATACAAAGCCCAAAATAAAATCCTAATCTAGTATTTACAAGCAAAATGTCCTAGGCTAGGTCTTCACATCTTCCTTGGCCCATGTGAAGTTCATCTTGGGCCCTGCATGCGCATTTAAGGCCCATTCCTCTTGTATTCTCCTAGCCATGGCTCTTGTTGTAGGTCCCTTGGCTCGAGGCATCTCATCAACACGAGTCTGGCCGAGGATCCTTGGATGTGACGCTTTCTCGATCCGTTGGATTTTGGTGGCTCAAAGGAGGTGAATTTGGATGTTGTTGCGAAGTGTGATGAGGTGCAGAGAGTGGGGTGAGCTGTGGGTGAAATTATTTTTGTGTGAAATTAAGGAGAAAAGAAAAAAAAATTAAGTGAAAGAAAAAGAAACAAATTAAAATTTAATTTTTTCATATTTAATTTATTTAAAATCTGTATGTAAATTTTGTATGAAAGGTAGGTGTTGGTTTACATACGGATTTTACATATGGAAAAATGGATAGTTAATAGTTTGTTGTTACATACGAAAAAAAATTGTATGTAATATAATCTGTATGTGAAATTCGTATGTAAAATTTAATTTATATATGGATCATATTCCGTATGTAATTATCTGTAGATAATTTCTATTTTTTTTGTAGTGGTGGAGCACACCACTCATAGAGGGGGCAAAGCCAAACCAAGCTCTAGAGATGAGTGTATGGTGCCACCACTTGCATAGTAAGATAAGGCAAGAGTGTTTCCTCTCCTTGGGAGGAGGGATAGCTCAAAAAAGAGGTTGAAAATGAGAGTGTTTAGATTCAAAGTATTCAACCATTTTACATGTCTAGGAGCACCCCTTATATGGAAGAGTTTAGGGGCCTCTAAGCAAATGAGAGACCTAAGAGCTAACTATGGTGTGTGCAAGGCTAATTTCGTTCTAGCACAAAAGGAGACAAAGAATGTGTCTCATATGTCTCCAAAAAGTGGCCAAAGTGTGCTAAAAACAAAGGAGACCAAAGGTACATAGGTACACTTATTTTATGCTTTATGCCTTTGCTTTACTCTCTCCTCCACATCATTTATGCTCCCCAATCACCATGCGCCACGTAACATTGCTTTCTTACTCTTAATTAACCTACAAAGCAAATAAACATAGATTAGCATGTTGGCTTAAGTCAAGTCAACTATAGTCAACAAGTCAAACCTAGTCAAAGGTCAACAAGTCAACTAAAGTTAATTCAACTAAGTCAACTTAGGGAATCAAAAATAACAAACACAAATGAAAGGGATGAAAGATTAGAGAACTTCCTTTCTAAACATGCTTAGTCTTCTTAAGCATGTGCCTCAATCCTTGGTTGGAGTCAATCCTTCATCAGTTTTAGTACCCACATGAAACCTCTCACTAATGTGATCGTAGAATAGTCTTGGCATGTGGATTTTCCTCTCGTGGTGATTCAGAATTCGATCACACATCAGAGTTCAAGTCAGTCCAACCTTGGAGACTGCTTGGCCAAACTCTTCTCAATGTTCGTTCTATGTTAATCTTCTTTTTTAAAATGTTCTAGAAACATGAATATTATTTTTTATTCAAAATGCTATTTAGTGTGAAAGAAAAACCAAAATTAAGAAAACTACATTCAGCGAGATGTTTGTCAAACAAACAAAAAATACATTTAGCGACATGTTGGTCAAGCCAAAATCAAAATAAAATGGAGATGCAGGGGATCAAATCCTGTGCCTCTCACATGCAAATCAAGCACTATACCATTTGAGCTACATACCCTTTTGAAGGAATGACTAAGATCACTAATTATTGGTGTTGCAATTTTGATTTCTTTGAAACTATTGTTATAAAGAAATCGAGGTTGAATATGTTCAAAACTAGTAAAGGATTATTTGTATATGGAAATTCTTTTTTATATCATTCATATATATAATTAAATTCAAAAGATTTAATTGTTTTTTTCAAATTAATATACAATCCACTAGAAAAATATCGTTTATTTTTAAATATTAGTAATTTATAAGACTAATATCTTTGTTATATACAAGGAATGTCTTATCCATAGAAATTACATAAAAATGCGTAGTTAAGGATAATTAATGTGTCTTGTTTTTGTTATTTTTTAATTAGTAATTTCTGTAAGACCCGGGAAAAATTAAATAGTTAATTAAATAATTATTTAATAAATGTGGGTAAAAGGAACCTTTAAGGTAATAAATGCGAAAGGTTGTGACGTGGAAAAGTACTAACTCAAGTGGTTGAGAGTACTTTGACTGTGTGAGAGGACTTAGGTTCGAGTCCTATGTATGTCATTTTGTGTGTTATTAATTTAGTATTATTTTATATATACATATATATTAATCATGTTGTGGAGTGTTATAATCATTGAATCATATTGGTTAAAAAGCTAATTGTGAGAGGGGAGAAAGATTTCTGCAGAGGTTATTGTGAGATAGGTAGAGGAGTGAGAAATTGAGAGTGTTGAATTCTGGATGATTGGGATGTGCATTTTAAGGTTGCGCTGCATAGCCGCCAACTGGCCTACCCAGTTCTTGCGAATTGTGATGTTTTCATGATGTGGGGAATGCTGGGAAGTGATGTGAATTGTTATTTGTAAATGTCTAAGTGGGGAAAAATTGGATGATCTGTGTATGAATTTGGGATTTAGGGTTCATGTGTTGATCGGGGATGAATGACATAATTGTGGATATGAGGACTGTATTGGTTGTGTGTGATTGATGGTAAAATGATTAGTTTATGAACCCTGGATGTGGTGTGTATGCGAAATTGTGTCTATTCTAAGGTAAAGATTGATGTTGGGGTGGTTGGAGAGTTCTGCTGGGTGCGAGAGGAATTTGGGCAGAACCCAACTTTTCACGCACCGCTTGGCGACACTGAGGCTACCGTCGGGCGGCTCATCAACAGCAGAACATCGGTATGTGTAAGACCCGGGAAAAAATTATACTAAAGGAAAACACATAAAAAAGAAATTATAATTTGATTAATATTGTTGAATTATTTAATTTAATTAGTTTATAAATGTATTAAATGTGAAATAATTATTATTTGAGTGATTTAAGTGATTGTTGCATTTTATTTAATTAAATGAGTGATTAAAGTTGCTATTTATCTAATTTGGGAATTATGGTTGTGGAGTATAAGTGCTTTAATTCTTATAATGCATATGATTTCATGTGATTTCGTGTAGCTTGGTGGTGAAAGTTTCAAACATTTGTGAGCTGGTGCATGGGTTCGATTCTGACCGGCGGAAATCTGTGTTCTTGTTTTTTTAAGTTCAGTTTTTTGTCCCTTAAGAAGTGGGGCTCACAGAACATGAATATACTTCCTCTTTCTTCCGCCACGGAATGCGAATGCATGGCTATATGATGTATATATAATTTTGTTGTAGAGATTGCACCAGAATAATATAACATCAGATTTTTATTTTTTATTTTTTATTTTTGAATTGTGATTTAAAAATAAATGGCCAAGAAAAATAAATTTAAATTGGAGAATATTAACATAAAAGATTTGGAGTGAGAAGGGTATATAGATTTAAAAAAGTTAGGGTTTTAGAAAGGGGAGAGGAGAGAAACAAGAAGAGAAAAGAGGGGTGCAAGATTTCAGCGGCTGTGCTAGAGAAGAGAAACATTCCATAGAGACCCATGAGGTAGGGGCAGTTAATTTTGTTTTCTGTTTTGTTTGAAACTTGACCTTGTTCTTGTTGTCTTTGTTTGGTTGTTGTTTTTCTTGTGAACCCATACATGTGGGGTAGTATGTGTTCTTTACTTTTATGCTATTTTCATATCATGAAAAGATGGGTTCTAGTAGAAATATTTTAGGTGCAGGACTTTCATGATTGGTTGGGTGTAGTTTTGGGTTTTGTTCATGTGTGAGCCGTGTTTGCCTTGCTGCAGTTTTTGTTTCATCCTATTTTTGATGACTTTACTTCAATTTTTGTGTCAACTTTTGGTGGTTACGCTGCTTTGGTTGCCAAGGGTTCTATGGTGTGCGTTTTGTTTAGAATTGTTGGGGTTGGTTTCCTTTAAATTAATTGTAAGCTTGGTTCTTGGCTCCTTTTAATGGTTTAGTAGTTGTTATAATAACATGCATAGTTTTGATTGCTCTTGTTCCAGTCACGATAAAAACAAAAGGAGTATTGGAATTTGTTTTTCTCTATTGTAGTGCAGCCATCTTTCTTCTTCCTTTTCTCGTTTTGAACAACCAACTTAATGGCTTGGTCTACTTTTTTTTCTTTTCACAACAGTAGATTAACACACAGTGGTGGGGTAGCTTCGGGTTGCATGAAATATCACTTGTTTTACTGGAAGTTTGCATTTAATCTTCTTTTCTTTAGCTTTGTTACATTGACCACGTCTTGAGTGCTACCAAGGATTGCGAGAACGAGTTTTTGGTTTATTATGGATATAGGTGTATGTTTAAGGTGCAGATTTCACGGGTGTAAATGGAGTTGCATTGCATGGTGAAGAAAAAAAAAGAAGAGAAAAGAAGAAAGAGACCATAGTTTTTTCCGAAGGACCATAGGACTTCCCTTTTTCTTTTTATTCATGATGCGTCTAAACACTTTGTGTTGATGCAGACAATCAAACACCACTTTGTTGGCTTTCTTCATTACCATTTAAGATCACTTTTGCTTGATGTGACAATCATGCATGGCTCACAAGAAGATTTACTAATTCTCTTTCTTTCTTTGTGTAGTACATTCACGTGTTGGTTTTGTCTTTTTTTTTTCTAAACCAATCATGCCTCTTTTTATGAAGTTGTGTTCCTTACGTTTTTTGTGCAGACCGTGCCATACTTCTCTTTTTCTTTTGGTTTAGTTTCCACATGAATGAAGGTACACAATCCTTAGTTTTCTTTTATTTTCATGCGTAAAGGGAATTGGGATAGCAAGTTGTAAATTGCATGATAAGTTATATTTTGTTTTTTTTTTCTTTAAAGGGTTTACATGCACTTGGAGTATTACGTAATTTTTTCTTGTCTTTGTAATTGATTGAATATTGGGTGTATATTAAATATACGAGTGATATATGAATTTGGTTTGATTATGAGACTTTATTTTTCAAGCATGAGGTGATGGTGTATATTTGGTTGACAATATGTAATTTTCATGGGTTGCATGATGGGAGTATTTGCCTTGTTGAGAATGCTTGATGAAATTAAATGTTGTGTGAGGTTTTCCGTACCTAGGAACCCAGTGAAGACTTTTTCGCCTGTGTGAAGCAGTGGTAGAGGATTGGTTCGAGTGTTGTACCCTCTCACCTGTGTGAAGCAGTGGGGAGGAGAAAGATGTTTCTCCTTATTTCGGCTCGTCGCGAGTATAGTGCCCGATGTGCGATGCATCGACGTTTTTACTTATAATTCCTTTAGGGATAAGGGAGACAGTCTAACTGCATTAAGCAGGAGGACACCCGAACCATCTGTTCTAGGAAACTAGATGTTGTTGTGGGGTGAGAGGCCGCGGAAAACCAAAGATTATTTATGATTACTATATGTGAAGAGGAATGAGATGAATGTGATGTTATGTTTGGTTTGGCATGATTGATTGAATTTTGATTAAGTGTTACTTGAATGCGATGTTGAGTATTATTTGACATATTTTATTTAAGAATTTCTTTTATGAATATCATTGTTTATGGTTAGCTTACCCCTATTTGTTTGATTGTGTGATTGTTGTATGTGCGATGATCTATAATGTGTGTGTTATACGGGAGCAGATGATAATGCAGATGCTTTTGGCATGGAGTAGATCGACGAGAGGCTGGGGTGAACTCGAGAGTTTTTATAATTTGTTTAATTGTTTTTAATCAGATACTAAAGTATATTTAATTTTATTTTGATCGCAAATGTTATTGGAAGTTTTTGACAAAGTGACACATTGAACTATGTAATTTAAATTAAATTAAAAGTTTTTATTAAGTACATTTTCAATGTTTATTCTTTTTCCGCTAAATGCAAAAATTTTCTAACGTTCCATGATATCCCAAAATTGGGGTGTTACAGTATGGGGTGAACTCGCGATGTGAGAGTGGTTGATTGGGATACCTGTAGAATGTGTTGTAAAAGGCAATAACTTGTGTTTTAAGGTGTATGTCATTTAGTGATATTCAAGAGAATTAGGTGTGTGCGTTGGGTGGGTTAAGTATTCCATACACTATGGTTTCTACAGTGTTGGTTTTACTTAGTAAGAATAGATGCAATTCCAGATAAGTCATGGTGGCAGGAGTAATATGAAAAATTGAACTATGAGAGAATGGGGATTGGTGTACTTTGTGAATAGGAGATAGGTTTAAGGTAATAATAGAGGGAGTATAGGTGCATGATGAAATTGAGTTGGTACGATTTGGGGTTGTAGCTGTAGTGTAATAGAGTACTGTGAATGGTCCAAAATTGTGCAGTTGCAAAAAGGTGGGTATCATGAGGACCATCTCTTGACTATTTTACAAATGAATAAGATAAAGCATGATAGAGCTTGTTAATATCTAATGTTGGGCATGAGTTAATTATACTTGTTGTTGTTAGCCGTCTGTTATGTCCTAAATATTATATTTGATGCGTGAAGATTGAATTACATGTTTGAGGTCTCTTAAGACCTGTTAAAAATGTCAAAAACAAGTAGCACAGTACTACTGGTATAGCGCCTGGCGGTGCGGGACAAACCGCCAGGCGATAGAGCCCTAAATTAGTGGCAGTAGCCACTGTTCGCAGGAGGCGCCTGGTGGCGGGGTTGTGTCCGCCAGGCGATAACGGAGCTAGGTGGCTCCTGTTTGGTTTCAGGTGCCTGGCAGTAGGGTGTTGGCCGCCGGGCAGTTTTCGGCCAGTTTCCGCCTAACGGTGTCTAGGCGGTGCCAGGTGGTTTTTGTGGCTGTGTAATTGGTTATTGCTTTGATTAGTGGACTTGAAGGACTAAGTTCAATTATTTTGTGCTTGTGCTTGATGGACTAAGTCCAATAGAGGTCTAGGATGTGCTGGTTGGTGGGACGCATGATGGGCATGGAACTGGTTAGTTCCCGTCGGCTACTAATGGGCGAGGAGTCCTTAGTATGGTGATTACATGCGTTGGACGCACGATGGGCAAAGAATAGTTTTATTCCCGTAGGCTGCTATCGGGTGAGGAGTCCATAGCATGGTGATTGAATGCATGCCAGGGTCCAAGCCGGGTAGGCTTGGATGTTTTACTACAGACGAGGAGTCTGTGGGGTTGGACTATGAGCAAGACTGGCTCGTAGGGTTGGACCACGAAAGGGATAGTTTCGTGGAAGCATGGTAAAAGTCCCAAGACCTAGTTTCATGCATATGACTCATGAAGGAATATGAGATCAGGGGTGGATAATTTGTAGTTAACACATATTAGTAAATTTACTTCTTGGGATGGGTATCATATTTAATTTTTATTTATATATGCATAGCTCACCCTATCTGTATGTGTGTGGCAATGATCGGATAATTTATTATCCAAGAGCAGATGATTTGACAGGTGAGCCAGGAGACACTTGAGACTGGAGTGCGGGATCATATGGGCTTTCAAAGACTTGAGTGTTTTTTGATATTTTTTTTTGTTTTGAACATTAGCCATTTTGAGCTTTTATAGTTGTAATAACTTTGAATTGCGAACATTTGCATTGGATGGAACTTTGCGATTTTAATTTTCCCGCGTTTTGGGAACATGTGTTTATAAATGAGGAATTACCAATATTATCGCATTTTATTTCATTTTATTTAATTGTTTATGTTATTTTCAAAGTAATATTCCTTGGGGATGTTACAATTTTGAAGTCTCAAAACTGAAATATGTAATTCGAGACTATACATAGTATTGTTGATTGCATGAATAAGATAAGATAACTGAGTCAGAATTATTCACACAGATAAAGTTGTTGTCAACAAGTAAAGCATGCTATATAATTGTAGCTTAACCAATTGAGTAGAAAAGAAGGAAGATCATAGTAATGCGTACCTTACAAGAGTCTCACCATTGCTTAAATAGAAAACACTCTTAGTGCCTTAATATGGGTGTGTACCAAACAACCCATATTTATAATATTTATATACATTGAAATAAATGTCCCAACAAGCGAAGGATTCGAGTATAAGATTCATGTAGTTAATTAATTGCCATAAAAAAAGGAAAAGAAAATATTCAATAGATATAAGATATTATAAAATAAATACATAATCCATTTAAAATAACAAAATGATCAATAATATGCATTATTATTCACAAGCCTAAAAATACTAGAAATACATGTCAAGAAAAGGATTATAATTATCTCATTATAAGTTTTAGTACCCACACAAAACCTCTCACTAATGTGACCGTAGGAGAGTCTTAGCAAGTGGATTTTTCTCTCGTGGTGATTCAGAATTCGATCACACATTAGAGTTCAAGTCAGTCCACCCTCGAAAACTGCTTGGCCAAACTCTTCTCAATGTTAGTTCTATGTTAATCTTCCTTTTTAAAATGTTGTAGAAATATGAATATTATTTATTATTCAAAATGCCATTTAGTGTGAAAGAAAAAACAAAATTAGGAAAACTACATTCAGCGAGATGTTTGTCAAACCAAAAAAAAAGTAAATTTGGCGACATGTTGGTCAAGCTAAAATAAAAAAAAAATGGAGATGCAGGGGATCAAACCCTGTGCCTCTCGCATGCAAAGCGAGCGCTCTACCATTTGAGCTACATCCCCTTTTGAAAGCATCACTAAGATCTCTAATTATTGGTGTTGCAATTTTGATTTATTTGAAACTATTGTTAATAAGAAATTGAGGTTGAATATGTTCAACACTCCTAAAGGATTATTTGTATATGGCAATTCTTTTTTATATCATACGTATATATAATTAAATTCAAAAGATTTTAATTGTTTTTTTCAAATTAATATACAATCCACTAGAAAAATATCGTTTATCTTTAAAATTTAGTAATTTAAAAGAATAATATCTTTGTTATATACAAGGAATGTCTTATCCATAGAAATTACATTAAAATGCATTGCTAAGGATAATTAGCGTGCCTTGTTTTTGTTGTTTATTAATTAGTAATTTAGAAGTCTCAAAAATGAAATATGTAATGTGAGACTATACATAGTATTGCTGATTGCATGAATAAGATAAGAAAAGTGAGTCAGAATTATTCACACAGATAAAGTTGTTGTCAACAAGTAAAGCATGCTACATAAGTGTAGCTTAACCAATTGAGTAGAAAAGAAGAAAGATCATAGTAATATGTACCTTACGAGAGTCTCACCATTGCTTAGATAGAACACACTCTGAGTGCTTTAATATGGGTGTGTACCAAACAACCCATATTAATAATATTTGTATACATTGAAATAAATGGCCCAACAAGCGAAGGATTCGAGTATAAGATCCATGTAGTTAATTAACTTCCACGAAAAAAGGAACAAAAAATATTCAATAGATATAAGATATTGTATAATAAAAACATAATCCATTTAAAATAACAAAATGATGAATAATATGTATTATTATTCACAGGCCTAAGAATACATGAAATACATGTCACAAAAAGGATTATAATTATCTCATAATAACTTTTAGTACCCACACCAAACCTCTCACTAAGGTGATCGCAGGAAGGTCTTGGCAGGTGGAGTTTCCTCTCGTGGTGATTCAGAATTCGATCACACATTAGAGTTCAAGTCAGTCCACCCTTAGAGACTGCTTGGCCAACTTTTCTCAATATTAGTTCTATGTTAATCTTCTTTTTTAAAATGTCCTAGAATCATGAATATTATTTATTATTCAAAATTCCATTTAGTGTGAAAGAAAAAACAAAATTAGGAAAACTACATTCAACGAGATGTTTGTCAAAACAAAAAATAAAAAGTACATTTGGCGACATGTTGGTCAAGCCCAAATCAAAATAAAATTGAGACAAAGCAAGCACTCTACCATTTGAGCTACATCCCCTTGTAAAGAAATTACTAAGATCACTAATTATTGGTGTTGCAATCGAGGTTGAATATGTCCAACACTAGTAATGGATTATTTATATATGTCGTTTCTTTTTTATATCATACGAATATATAATTAAATTCAAAAGATTTAAATGTTTTTTTCAAATTAATATACATTCCACTAGAAAAATATTGTTTATCTTTAAAATTTAGTAATTTAAATGACTAATATCTTTGTTATATACAAGGAATGTCTTATCCATAGAAATTACATCAAAGTGCATTGTTAAGGATAATTAGTGTGCCTTGTTTTCCTTAGCCAAAGTTTTTCCCAACTAGTTTCACAAAATTCCTCAAACAAATATTATGCTTAAAATAAAAACAAATAACTAAAGAAAATAAAATAAATGTTAGAAAAGAAATTGAGAAAAAAATGTTAGTGATAAACAAAAATTAAAAAATAAAAAAATAAAAAATAAAAAAAATAAAAGTAAAAAATAAGAACTAAATTGATAAAAATTCTAACTGTGTTCCCCGACAACGGCGCCAAATTTGATAATGTTGTCGTTGACGCGATCAAATTAATACTACTAAATTATAATAACGTCAGTATTGCTAAGATAGTAGTCAACAAAATAGATAGGGTAAAGTAACCCAAAGTCGTCTCCCAACGAACACGGAATTGATTTTTAACAATGAGTAAGTCAAATAAAATAAAAAATATAGGGGATTCAAATAAACAAAGATAGAAATAAAATTTAAAAGATAAAAAGAAATAAAAACAATAGTAAAGAAAATAGATTGATTCCATTGTTTTTTCAAAATAGATTCATCATCGGTTATCTAAAGATTATTGCTCAATTAATTATTGTTATAGATTTACAAATTAATCAATGTAAAGTCTCAATTAATTTGTTGGCATTCTCACTTTTAACCAAAGTACAGTCTCAATTAAAAGTGAGAACTTTTAGATTATCCACAGTAAATTCAACCAAAGTACAGTCTCAATCAAATTTACTATACCTAATCATGTCTATTCTTCTATCTCCTCACCAAATAAAAAGCTTAATTAATGAAAGTAAAATCTCAATTAATTTTCGTTAGAGTAAATACTTTTAATCAAAGTAAAGTCTCAATTATTGGTAAAAACTCATTTAATCACATGCAAGTTTCTAAATAAAATCAAAGTAAAGTCTCAATTAGATTTAAAAACCCTTGGACTCAAATCATCAACATGTATATAGATTTAAAATCATTACTTTTTATGTGATTCAAAGATAAAAGACATAGATGAATTAAAACCTCAACAATAATAAAAACAACAAAGAAATTAATTGATCTAACCTCATAATCCAATTAAGAAATTACAATGGAATCAACCCAAGAAGTTTATAACTCCATGAATGCAAAATAAAGAGAGAAGAATAGAGAGAAGAAAAGAGAGAGAAAGAAATTAGGCCCCCCTAAGGGTTCCTCAATTCCGACGTGCCAAGCTTGTCTCCTTCTGCTTCTCCCTTGGTCTCTTTATATAGAACTTGGACTAGGCTTTTCTGTTGCTAAAATCTCTCAAATATCTTTTAAAATAAAAAAAAAATTAAATATTCAAAGGTATTTGGAGAGATATAGACTATTTGACAAATATAGTTGCTTAATAATTTATGATATAATTAAATAAATTAATTATTTAAAGATATCTGATAAATTATCGCCGAATAATATTTGTATTAATTTTCTTAATAAGCCATTTTTAATCATGTAGTCCAAATTTGTAGAGACATCCAAAAATATCAATATTTGTAGTTAAAACCCTCTTGTTTGACCAGTCTTTGACCAGATTTGAATATTTCACCAGAGTTGACTGTTTGACCAGCTTTGACCAGTTTGACTGTGCAATAGCAGACTGACACATGGCAGCTCCTTCTCTCTCCAAAATTAGGGTTTCACTCTCACACTTTGGTGTAGTGCAGTGCGAGGTCCGTCAATGGCGCAACTTGGGCGTGGATCTGTTCGAAGGTGGTGCCGCCATGCTTGTGTGTTGCAGGTGCGTGGAGAGAAGATGGTGGTTGCTGCAACTGTTTCGTTTGCGTGCTTCCGCTGCAGAGATGATAGAGACAGAACTGTGATGGCCGGAGGTTTCACGACGAGATTGGCGGTGGCAGATCTGTGGTGGCTGCCAGCATGGTAGCGGCTAGGGTTTGAGGAGAAATTAGGGTTTCTGTTTTGGAAGATGGTGACGTGGCAAGCTCTCATTGGTCAATTTGGTGAGTGGAGGATTATGACACGTGTCACCATGTGGTTGGACATATTTAGAAGGTGAGGATTGTCACATGGCATAATCTGGTTGAGATGGGTTTAAGTGATAGGAGGAGTGCAACTTAGTAGAAACTGGGGTGCAGAACAGATTCTTGGTGGTTCACTTTAGAAAGAGGGGAGTGTATAAGTAAAAATTGGGGTGCAGAAGTGATTTTTCCAGAACTTGCTAATTTCAGCCTTATTAAAAAGTTTTTTGTAATTTTAATCAATTTAATTTCCCACCTTTAAATAAGCTTAATCTTAACTTCAGCTGCATCAACAAACGTTAAAATATCCAAGAAATAATTTATGCAACTAAAAATCACTTTTTAAGACATTTTTATCACACAAGCTCAAACAGCTTAATTATCAAAATTATCAATTAAACCACTCTTTAAGCACATAAATTCAATTAAATACCCAGAATTAAATATTAAATGAGGGCAAAAATACGCACTCATTACATCCCTAGTCTCGATAGTTGGATTTTCTTCTCGTAGTCATTCATAGTTTGATCACACATTAACAATCAAGTCAGTCCACGGAGACTACTTAGCCAAACCCTTGTCAATGTTAGTTTTATGTTAATCTTTGTTTTTAAAATGTTTTAGAAACATGATTTATATTTTTTTGTTCAAAATGCTAGTGAGTGTGAAAGAAAAAACTAAAATACATAATTAGACTTTAAGGACAAAATTAAGTAGGGTATTTTAATTAATTTCGTTTTAATTTAACAAAATTAGTTTTAGAGCTGAAAAATGAGGAGATTTGAGTGAATTTTCGTGTGGCTGCAATCCAAGGAGTTCAAAACCCTAAAGAGGGGTGGGAGAAGGTCTCAAGGTTGGAGGTTCAAAGGAAGGACGATTTTGAGCAAAGAGAAAGTTTAGAAACACTTTTGGAGCAAGGAATCCAGGTTAGGAGAGTTGTCATTTCTTGTTTTAATGATATTATATGCAATAATTATTTTATCGTTTAGCCTCTTGATGTTTTTTGAATGTGGTTTTATAGAGACTATGTGTGTGCTTGTGATTTTCGTTGTAATGTTCTCTTTATGACCCCATCACTGTATAATTATTATGATTCTTCTTTTTGGCTTGGCGTGATGTTTAAAGTTTTTTCTATAAACGTCACGCTTATGATTATTATTATTTATTATTATTATTATTAATATTATTTTATCGTTATTGTTATTTTATTTTACTATTATTTTATTATTAGTTTTATTAATATCATTGTTTTATTTCAATGATGATTTTATTATCATTATTGTTGTTTTATTATTATTGATTATTTTTATTATTATTGTTTTATCTTATTAGTATTAATGTTTTATTATTATTGTTTCATTTCATTTTATTATTATTTTCGTTATTTTTATTATTTCATTTTATTATTATTATTGATATTATTATTATTTATACAATAATAATAATTATTATTTTATTATTATTATTATTAATACTCTTATTAATATTATTATTTTCATTTTATTTCATTTTATAATTATTTTTATTTTTATTATTATGACTATTTTATTATTATTATTATTATTATTATTATTATTATTATTATTGTTGTTGTTATTATAATTTGTTTTATTGATGGATTATTATTGTTTTACTATTATTGCTACATTTTATCATTATTATAATTGTTTTATCTTATTAGTATTACTGTTTTATTATTATTGTTTCATTTTATTTATGTAAGGCCCACTTTATTTCCTGCCCTTATTTTTTTTTAAAGACCCACCTTAATCAGTTGGGCCTAAGGCCGGTCCATAGGGTGTCCAAGACCCTAAACTGCCCTAATCATCTCATTCTTTACACTTTTCATAAAGCACCTTACTTCTCTCATTTTCTCTCAAATTATGTTATGCTAGGGTTTAGAGTTCACTCGTACTCAAGTTAGCTCAACCATTTTTTGGTCCACGAAAGTTGTTCTTCTGCCCATACTCTTCCTTCTTCAGCTTGTTTTCGTGGTTCCTGTTAGAGGTTCATGATAGTAATCTCGTTTTCATCCTGTGCCATTATTCCCAGTTCATAAATATGCTTCTAGAGCTGTTGTGTTCGTGGGCTTAGGTGTCAGATTCTTTTGGGCTAGCTTTTTCTAGGTAAGGGAAGCTAGGGTTTTTCATTTTAGCTTATTTTTGTTTGTCTTTATTTCTGCTTGGTGTTTGTATGGTCTGTGTACTATTGTGAGTGCTTGGAAATCATTAAAATGTTGTTTGATATTGCTTAATGGGTTACTGCACGCGTGAATAGTGGCGAGACCTGTATTCTCGCCCAAGCGAGCCTGTCTCGCAGAGGCGAGAATAGCAGGAACTCACCCTACTTCTGCTCGAGCTCTCACTCAAGCGGAGAGCCTTCATTTTGAGCGATGAACCATCTCGCTCAGGAAAAAAGGTCTCACCTAAGCGAGAACACGTGGAACTTGGTGGCGCTCTGTTTGAGTTGTCGCTCAGGCGAAAGACCTCAGCTTTGAGCAACGAGCAATCTCGCTCAGGCAAGAAGGTCTCGCCTAAGTGAGAGCTTGCGAAATCTTCAGGGCCCTCTATTGCAGCTCGCCTAATCGAGAGCTTGTAGCTTGAGCGAGGTAACTCCTCTCGCCTGAGCGAGGGCTCCTAGCTTAAGCGTGAACTGGCGTAGGAACATGCTGTTCTCTGACATGCTTTGGTTGTTAATTGCTTGATTGATTGGACTATTCATTTTAGAGCGTAAAGTATGTGAATATGCATGTATTGATTTGCTCCATGAACTGCAATTGGTATGTTGGCATGAGTAACACATGGATTTGTGGTTGGTTGGTTGAGAACTTGCATGCCATTTGGATGAAATGACATGAGATAACTTGCGGGATGTGGTACGAAATATGATTTTGGTGTGGGTTAGGACGTAATTCCATGACTCTCTAGGTGAGATTTCATGGTGGTGGCTCATTGGTCAAGACGTAATTCCACGATGGTTTCATGGTGGTGCCTCATTAGTCAGGACGTAATTTCATGACCCTTGTTAGGGGGAGCTCATGGTGGTGCCTCATGCTTAGGACGTAATTCCACGAAGTTCGTGGTGGTGCTTGTAAGACCCGGGAAAAATTAGACTAAAGGGAAACACATGAAAAAATTAAAGACTCAATTAAGATTGTTGATTTATTTAATTTAATTAGGTTATTAAATTATGAAATATGAAATAATTATTTATTGAGTTATTATTGTATTTATAATAATTATTTAAGTGATGTACGTTATTGTTTTATTTATTTAAATATTATATTTAATATTCAGTACATGTGTTTATCAACATATAATGTGCAACATGTTTTGAGAAAGCAATTGGCTTGGTGGTAGGTGTGTTTGTTGTTGTACAAAAGTGCAAGGGTTCGATTTTTGGTAGCTTTAGAATAGTTAAATTATTTTTTCTCTTTCTTCTTTAATTGTGGGGACCACGAAAATTTCTTAGGTTTTCTCTCTCTCCCATGGTAATTAATGTACGTGCATGGCTATTAAAAGGCATTCCATTCACTTTTTAATATCTGCAGGGAGATTCGTTTTTTTATCCTTTGAAAATCTTTGCTACCATTTCAAATAAAAATCGAGAAAACAGTAACGTAATATTTTGTTATTTTCAGTTTTTATTCACCTAAGGATTTGTGATCCAAAGTGAAAATAATAGTTATTTTTAATGCTAGGGTTTTGAATAAAACCGTGAGAGTGGAGAAGGAGAAAGATTAAAGAGAAAGGGTGGAGAGTGAAAGAGGAGGCTGCGAGAGAAAACACATAGTGAAGAATCAAATTCAAGTAGGGGAAGCCAACCTAGCTTTTCTCTTTACATTTGCAGCTATGCATTTGTTTGAAGTTTTGTAATTGTAACATGAAGTTAGTATATGATGTGGGTGTTTTCGTTTTGTTGGGTTGCAACATTAGGAATATGCAGTGTTAGGAATATGGTTTGGTTTAGTAATTCAAAACAAGTTGGGTGGTGTAAGATATTCAGTTATTCTTAATTGTGATGGAGTTTTATGTGAATGCATGGAACATGGGGTTGTTTTCCTATCTCTTTTCTTTGTAGCAGGTGTTTCTTTCTTTCATAATGCATGCAGATCCACACGTGAACCTAATTGGTTCTTTTACTTATTTTCTCTTTGATATGTGGGACACTTTCAGGACATTTATAATTTAGTGTTCAAGGTGCAGACCATGGTTAGGTTGGAAGAAAAGTAACACTTTTTTACTTTTCTTGTGGGGCCGCTTTGTATTCTTGCAATATCATTTTTACACTTTTAATTTCTTGGTGATGTAAGGTTATTTGACCAAGGGCCCACGATGCAACTACAATTAAAGCTTAGTGGTTTTTAGTCCAATATTCTCTTTCTTTCCCCTTGACGCTACTGTGCCTAGTTTTCTTTTACCAGGTTGCATAGGTTGTGGTTATCCAATTGCATGCATTTGTTTTGTTACTATAGGATTTGGGTTTTTGATATATAAAGATATGTTTTAATTTGGTGGTGCAGTACGTAACACTTTTAGAGTAATAAACTTTAAATCTTTGATGGGACACTTGTTTTTACGTTACCAAAGTTTTTGGTGCAGCCATATTTCTTTTTCGTTCTCTCGTTTTGAACCACCAACTTAATGGCTTGACCTACTCTTTCTTCTTTTCACAAAAGAATATTAACTTACACTGATGGGGCAGCTACATTTTGCATGAAATCTCACTTGTTTTCCTTGAAGTTTGCTTGTAATTTTAAGGTGGATATAGGTGTATTGTTTAGTATGGATATAGGTGTATGTTTAAGGTGCAGATTTCACGGGTTCTTTGTAAGACTCGAGAAATTTGAATAATTAAATAAATAATTATTTAATAAATACGGGTAGTAGAAGCCTTTATGGCATTTAATGTAAATTGATATGACGTGAAATAGTACTAGTTCAAGTGATTGAGAGTACTTGGTTGTGTGAAAGGACTTAGGTTCGAGTTCTAAGTATGCCAATTATATGATATTTTAAAATGTGCATTATTTTAATGTTATGATTGAATGTGAGTAGTGATAATGTAATCCTAATATTATAGGAATTACCATGAAACATTTGTTGGTTGAATTGGTTGTGCATTGACTTTGTAATTGAGGGGTTGTGTGTTCAAACCTTGCTAAGAATGAATTAAACTTTCTTTTTGCCAAATTTAGTCCCTGAACTTTAACCCAAAATTGGAATTCGTCCTTGGCCAAAACTTTGATAAATTTTGGTCCCTAAACTTTAAAAATGAATGAATATAGTCCTTTTAACCCAATTTTGTTAACTTTTTTCTTAGGTTTCGAACACATTTTTCAGTAAATATTAAGCTGAGAATGTGTCAAATGGCATAAACAACTCCAATATTAACATGAAACACATTCGACATGTTAAAAAAAGTCAACGTAATTGGGTTAAAAGGACTATATTCATTCATTTTTAAAGTTTAGGGACCAAAATTTATCAAAGTTTCGACCAGGGACGAATTCCAATTTTTGGCCAAAGTTCAGGGACTAAAAACATACTTAACCCTTATTTGTATGAAATGTATGAGAATTTGAATGCATGTACTCTGCTATTTCATGTATTTTTCGTACTTTCTGCAATTTTCCAAAAATTGCCTGGCGGGTGATGAATCAGCGCCAGGCGACTCATCTTGTTTTTGGGTAATTGGGGGTTCTAGAGTTGGAACCGCCTGGCGGCACGAGCTTAATCGCCAGGCGATGCATGTTAGAGTACCCAGTTTTCTGGGTTTTATGAAGAGCCTAATGGTGACGAATACTCGCTAGGCGATGCGAGCCACTTTTTGCTCGATTTTGATGTTTCATAGGTTTTGGGAGGTTTCTAATCAGGGAGAAATTGTGTTCTAATCTTTATAAATGATCAAACATCGTATTTCATTGGAAATTTGTGGAATTGGGGTTTATTTGAGAGGAAGATTGCACGAAGGTTATCTTAGGGTTGATGAATTGGGGATTTCGAAAACAACACTAATCTAAATGGAAAATGTGAATGAATTCGGGTATGGGAAGTATTAGAGAATGAATTGTAATCCTAAAAGATGGAATCGTATACTAATGAGTCATAAATTGGTTGAACTTAGAGTTGTTGTGAAAGGGTTGAGGTTTGTTGGTGCAAAGAAGAATGTTGGGGTTCCTGGAACAGCAGGAACCGCCTGGCGGCACGTTGGTTACCGCGAGGCGCCAGACTAGTGAGGCGTGGTGCTCTGATTCACAAAAAATGCTGTTTTTCGTACTTTTCGTGGAACAGGAACCGCCCGGCGCTAGTTTCATGCCGCCAGGCGCCACCGATTTTTCTAGTCTGCGCAGTTTTCGTAAAACTGCATTTCCCGCTTCGTTAACCGTCCGATTTATGTGAAATTTTGACAGGTAGTCCATAACATGTAGTTCTTCACTGTGAACGATGGATATTTGTTTTGGAGGACAATAGCTTGAGATATACGTCACGCATAATTGGTTGTTTGAATTCCCAAATAATATGATTACTAATGGATGATTAAGTGTTCTCAAGTGCTGGTATGGCCTTGATTGGTGAATGTATATATATAAATATATAAATGTGTGATTGATGAGTATGTTTTTGGTAGTGCTTTCTGAAGCATGTTGAATATATGAACCTATATATGTTAGCTTGAATGTATGATGTTATAAGTGTGTGAATAAGGCCACCATTGATGATACCATTATGACCGAGTGTTGCATGATCATGACGGGTTTTGGGAAATTATGGGAACATGATAATCATACTTTAAATGTAATAGAATTGCGAGAGCATGCAGAATAAGTATATAGCTTTGATTGTGTCCTATGTAGAGTTTGTGAATTGTAAGCATGCAAAGGGTTGGAAAAATGAGAAGGGGAAATAAAGTATGTGTTGGAATTGACTCAAGAGGTAAGTATATATGAATTATAAAAGAGAGGAATGTGTGCTTATACTTGAAAGATGCATGCATTGTGATGTTGTAATTTGGAATATATGAATGTGTATGGTGATTTCTGGATGTTTGAGAATTAAATGGTTGAATTCTAGGAAATGAATTAGAGTACCTAAAACTAGTAATGTCACATTAGTGGTGTAGCGCCTAGCGGTGTAGACTGAACCGCCAGGCGATAGTATGAAACAGGAATGTCTTATAAGTTGTGGCGCCCAGCGGTGATGTGGAACCGCCAAGCGGTCTGTACTGCCATTTCGCCTAGCGACGCTTAGGCTGCGCTAGGCGATGGTGTAGTGGCAGGGTGCATTGTCATATGTTTTGCATGGTTTGTTGTGTTGGTCTTGGTCTGAGATATACTTGATGTTGTCATGAGCGGGTAGGTTCATGACTGGTGATGAACACGTGATGATATGAGCGGGGAAGTTCATATCCTATTACTCTCATGTGGGGATACGAGCGAGGTAGGTTCGTATGTTCCGTGCTCACACTTGAGAGATGCTTTGTGCAGGGAGGTACGTAGCTGGTAGAGTTGGACTACGGGCGGGTAGGTTTGTAGAGTTGGACCACGAGCGGGCAGGTTCGTGGAAGCATTGGAATCCCTAAGACCAGCTTGAGTATGTACCTTGTGTAGCGTAGTGTACTTTTCTTGTTTTCGTTATCACGATGTTATGTGAGACTTGGATCAGGGGATGTTGTGCCATGAGCGGGTAGGTTCATGGATGGTGGTGAACATATGATGATATGAGCGGGGAGGTTCATATCCTATTACTCTCGTGTGGGAATACGAGCGAGGTAGGTTCGTATGTTCCGTGCTCACATTTGAGAGATGCTGCGTGCGAGGATGTACGTAGCTGGGGGATCACGTTTGTTGGACTACGGGCGGGTAGGTCCGTAGAGCAGGACTACGAGCGGGGAGGTTCGTAGAGGCAGGACCACGAGCGGGCAGGTTCGTGTGAGCATCATAAACCCTAAATCCAAGACTAACTATTTGTGTGTTGTGAAGTTTGAAAAGCCTTGGGGATTAAGGTCTTGGCCAAGAATTAACTAGAATAAAATAGATGGAGTATCTTGATTTTCTCATTAACTTATATGTTAACTGTTTATGAGCTCACCCTATCTACTTGTGTTTGGCGATGATCGTGTAATGCGTTACACGGGAGTAGATGATGTTGCAGGTGGTGCTGGTGAGGCATAGCATTGGAGAGAGGGTTAGCTGGGAAAAGCTTTTACTGGAGTTTTATCATTATTGTTTTTATGAACTTTGTAAACAGCGTTTTACTGATTTATGAATTTGGATATTGTATTGGAGTTTCATAAATTATGGTTTTTTGGATAACTTCCGATTAATAATTGTTTTAAAAATTTCTCGCGTTTTTGGGAAGCGAAGTATAATAAATGAGATTCTCTTCATATTTCTTAATTTTATTACTTAAATTAGTAATATCCGACCGAGATAACCAACATTAAAAGGAACAAGAACAACCACTTAAAAAAGTACTGCAACCCAAAATCTTACAAAGAAGAAAAAGATGATGGTGGGTCCCATCAAACTAAAAGTATACTACATGAGAGAAAACCAAACTATTAATTGGATTCTATCAATCAATAATGAACTAAAACCCTTGCCTTTACGTGGTCAACATTCAAACAACACATGCATGTGATAGAATTTTAGTATATTATTGAAGAAAGAAAAAAAAAAATGAGAAAGAAGGCAAAGGCTATCCCAAAGCCTCACTCTACAGCAATGTTACATCCCCGTATGGCACCTAACTTTGATTGCTATTATCATTGTTTTATTTTATTTATGATTATATTATCTTTATTATTATTATTATTATATTATTATTATTTTATCTTATTAATATTATTGTTTTATTATTATTGTTTCATTTTTTTATTAGTATTTTCATTATTATTATTATTATTGTTTTTATTATTGTTTTGTTTTATTATCATTTTTATTATCATTATTGTTGTTGTTGTTTTTATTGTTATCATTATTACTATTTTATTGCATGTGCGATATTTTGGAGCAATGATTGTGTTCTTCTTGGTTTGTATATTATTTGGTTGTTCAGGATTGTGTGTTGGGTATAACACTTTGTTTTGATGGTTTTATGTGGATTTATTGTGATTCTCCGAGATGTATGAAAGCAAGGATATGATTGTGTTTAATATATGACCATGTGATATTATGTAGTTGAGTTCAACTTAATGATATGAAAGTGTATTTACTTGTCAGGGATGCATGTTTTTCCTGAACTGAGTGTCTTGTGTAAATAGGTTCATTGGAACCTATTCTATAGTGTCAAATACTAGTAAATTATCAGTTACTAGTGTGGCATCTGGTGGAACGGTGTAATCCATCAGGAGATAGGTCACAAAGTGAACTCTAGAGTAAAACCCGAGAGGACGAAAGTGGTTCCGCCAGGTGGTGTGTTCTTGAACTAGGCATGGACCAAAATATAGTGGATTGGCGCCCAGCGACGCCAAGTATTCTGCCAGGCAGTCTGGAACGCAAGTTAGCCTAGTGACGTATGTCTTGTGCTAGGAGGTTTCAGGAGCAGAGTTGGATTGCATGGAAGATTCTATACAACTTTGGATGGAGGTCTTCAGGCGATGCTTGGCTGGGGGCCTAGTTACAAGTGTAGCTTGTATTGGTGATAACACTGTCGTTGACGCGATCAAATTAATACTACTAAACTATAGCAACTTCAGTATTGCGAAGATAGTAGTCAAGAAAATAGAAAGGGTAAAGTAACCCTAAGTTGTCTCCTAACGAACACATAATTGATTTTTAACAAGTTACTTCTTATAAAATCCATACAAAACGGTTAATCATATAAAATAGTATTTGAAAGAAAGAAATAAAAATGGGAAAAGGTAAAATAAGATAAAAATAATATTAAAGAAAATAGACTGATTCCACTACTTTTTCAAAATAGACCCATCATCAGTTATCTAAATATTATTGCTCAATTAATTATTGTTGTAGGTTTACAAATTAATCAATGTAAATTCTCAATTAATTTGTTGGCGTTCTCATTGTTAACCAAAGTAAATTCTCAATCAAAAGCAAGAACTTTGTAGATTAATCATAGTAAATTTAACCAAAGTACATTCTCAATTAAATATTACTATCCTTAATCATGTCCATTCCTTTACCTCTAAAATCAAGCAAAAAGCTAATTAATCAAAGTACATTCTCAGGTAAAAACCCATTCAATCACATGAAAGTTTCTAAATTTAATCAATGTAAATTCTCAATTAAAATTAAAAACCTTTGAACTCATATGATTGATATGCATATAGATTAAAACATCTCACTAATTAGCTATGATGTAAAAACCATTACTTTTCACGTGATTCAAAGATAAAAGACATAGATGAATTAAAACCTCAACAATAATAAAAAGAACAAATAAATTATTTTATTATAACCTCAGAATCCATAATGAAATTACAATGGAATCAACCCAAGATGTTCAACACTCCATGAAATACAAAATAAAATAAAAATAGAAGAAAAAAGAGAGAAAGAAATTAGGCCCCTCTAAGGGTTCCTAAATTCCGAAGTATCAAGCTTGCCTTCTGCTTCTCCCTTGTTCTCTTTATATAGGACTTGTACTGGGCTTTTTGGTTGCTAAAATCTCTCAAATATCTTTTAAAATAAAGATAAAGCTAAATATTTAAAAATATTTGGAGAGATATAGACTATTTGACAAATATAGTTTGTTGATAATATCAATATCTAATATAATTAAATTAATTAATTAATTAATTCAAGATATATGATAAATTATCACCAATTAATATTTGTATTAATTTTCCAAATCAACCCTTCGCAATCTCCTCAAGTTATCTTCTAAATAATCCAATATCTTCAAGATATATTTTTTTGTTATGGATCTAAAAAGATTCAAGAAGATCTTGTCATGTTTAAAAAAAACAAATTGGTAGTTATTGTCTTTTAATATTTTATGATATAATTAAATAAGATAATTATTTAAAAATATCAAATAAAATATCTAAAGATATATTTTTCCCAAATTATCTTCTATCATAAAGATAAAGAAAACTGCAAGGTCCAATTTTTTTGTTGCTCTCTTCTTGGTTTAGCAAACTTCTTCACTTTTTCAAGCTTTTCTTGCCGTCTTTATGCAATGCTTGGCTTGGATTTTTGTGTTTTTGATAATTTCTTATTCTTGGATTTATCTTTAAGGTGTCATGAAGCATTAAGCAATTTATTTCCACACCTCCATGAGCTCAACTTAGCTGCAGTTGCACTAACAGACCCTAAAATATCCAAAGAACATTTATGCAACTAAAAAGCTATTTTTAACATGTTTTTGTATCTCATGCTCAATAAACCCAATTATAGGAAATCCCAATTAAATCAATCTTTAAGCACACAAATTAAATTAGATACCCAGAATTAAACATTAAATGAGGCGAAAAATGCGTGGTTGCACATGCGAGCTTGAAGCAAAGAATTGATAAAGCCATGTGCATAAAGATCTTAAGTGTTTGATGAAGATTGATGAAGATGCTCTTGAAGATCAAGTTTGAGTGTGTTAAATATGTATATAACATGTTAAATGTTAAAAGGCTTTTTGTATATAGTTTCTAGTATAAATGCATTCAATTAGTTGAATTATTTTTCAATCGACTAATTTCACTTAAGTCAGGTGAAATCAGTTGACTCTAGGGAAAATTCAATCAAATGTTTTCACTTAAACTAGACTATATAAGCTGTGTTTTCGCGAGCGGAGATGCGAATCTGAGTTTTTGTGCACTAAACCTTGTCATTCATCTCTGGAAAGCTCTCTCTCTCCCTCTGCAATACACAGCTGCAACTTTTGTTTTGAAGATCTTGGTTGATCTTGGAGGCATTTTGGCTTGTGAGTAGCTTGAAGAACACATGTATGGTTGGCTAGGGACAATCACCATCAGGTTTGGATGTTCTTGTGCCTCTGGTTGGTTTGTCTTATGTGATTTCAGGTCTGCAAGTGTGATTCTTGTAGGGTTTCTGTCTAGATTTTTGTGTGAGTAAAAAATCTTGTGAGTTTTGTTGTTCAAAAGTGTAATCTTGGTGTGTGATTTGTAAAACTTTTGAATGTAGTGAAAACCAGGCTTAGGTTGTCCTGGTAAACTAGATGTAGCTTTGTGATTGAGTGAACCAGTATAAAAATACTTGTGTATTATTCTTTCCCTCAACTTACTCTCTTTGAAACTCTTTAAAAACTCAAGAAAACCAAGCAATTTGATCTTTGGTGTTATTTAATGCGTTCTTGTGTAATTTGAGGCTTTATACTTGTTAAAAATACTGATTGGAACAAGTCTTGTATGTAAAAGATTTTTGTTTGAGTTGAATTCGCGAATTCTGCATTCTGCATAATTCTCCAGTATTTTAGCCGACTGAATTGTCTTTTTAATCGACTACTTTATAGCATCAAGAACAATTTAGTCTATTGTTGTATATTTTAATTGACTGAAAGTGTACTGGTCTGCTGCATTTACATCCAAATTTTCCAGTCCATTAGATTCAATTGAAAAGAGGTTTAAGCTTTCGAAAAAGTTTTATAAAGCCAATTCAACCCCCCCTTCTTGAATAAACTCACCATTTCAAAACTTACAATTGGTATCTAGAGTAAGGTTCTTTAAAGGTATTCAAGTTGATCAAAAATATTTTTGACATGGCTGAAAGTAAACTCCCTTTTGCTGAAAGTGCCTTTATTTGTAGACCACCTATGTTTTGTGGCCTAAACTATCAGTTTTGGAAAATAAGGATCAAATTGTCATTGAATCTATAGACAAAGGAATTTGGGATGCAATAGTTAATGGACCATATACTCCTAAATGTGTTGTTGAAAATAAGTAGGTGGACAAGCCTTGGAGTGAATGGACTGATGAAGAAAGGAGAAGAGTTGAATATGATTGCAATGCCAAGAACATCATCACTTCATCTTTGAGCATGGATGAATTTTTTAGGGTCTCCCAATGTAAGAATGCAAAGGAGATGTGGGATGTCCTAGAGGTTACACATGAAGGAACAAGTGAAGTGAAGAGAGCAAGGAAGCATGCCTTGATTCAAGAGTATGAGCTTTTCAAGATGTAAAAAGTAGAGTCCATAGCTGAAGTGCAAAAGAGGTTCACTCACATAGTCAACCATCTCATGGGTCTAGGCAAAGAATTTGACAAAGAGGAGCTAAACATCAAAGTGCTTAAGTGTCTTGATAGAAATTGGCAACCAAAGGTGACTGCCATATCTGAATCCAAGGATTTATCCATCATCACAACAGCTGCACTTTTTGGCAAGCTTAGAGAGCATGAGATTGAAATGCAAAGGCTAAATGAGCTTGAAACAAGTGAGAAAAAGGTAAAATCCATAGCCTTGAAGGCTAGCTCTAAGAAGGGCGATGAAATCGAGGAAGAGGCTGCTGAATCTAGTGATAATGAGAACTTGAATCTACTAGTCAAGAAGTTTGGGAAGTATCTCAATGGAAAAGCCACAAAGGTAATCAAAAGAGGTACAATTCTAAACAAAATGATTCAAGTAATTCTTCTAAATTCTCATGTTATAACTTTGGAAAGCAAGGACATATCAAGATTGAATGTCCTAATGTTAACAAAGAGAAGGAGAAGGTTGATGATATGGAAAAGGAGAAAAAAGGCAAGGAAAGGCGTGCCTACATAGCTTGGGAGGACAATGATGATTCAACAAGCACTTCATCTCAAGAAGGAAGTGAGGAAGCAAATCTATGACTCATGGCCGGATGTGAATTATCCTCATCAAGCCAAGTAAGTTCCTTGTCATCCAAAGATAAGAATGACTATTACCAATTGTTGTATGACTTTGAAGAGTTGCATAGTGAGGCAAACAAAATTGCTGTCATGAACAATCGGCTAAAAGGATTAAATAGCTGGCTAGAAAATAGAGTTAGCCAACTAGAATCAGAAACAGTCAACTTAAAAACTAATTTCGAACATTTGGAAATGATTTACAGTAATTTAGTCGATTGTTGTAAAAAACAGCTGGCTATAAAACCTTGTGAAAATTGCACTACTCTGAAAAATCAAGTGAAATATCTTTTGAAAACATGTGCAGAGTTCACAAGAGAAGAAAAAAACTTGGAAGTTGTTCTTAGCTCTCAAAATTGTGTTTTTGGGAAGGCTGGACTTGGTTATACACCTATCCATGAAAAGAAAGCCAAGAAATTCTCTAGTTTCTTTTCCAAGAGTGAGCCAAATGCTATGCCCTTCATTTCTTGCAACTATTGTATGAAGAAAGGTTATATTCTTAAGAATTGTCATGTTAGAAAGTATGATGTACCTAAGGGAATTATGAAATGGATCCCAAAAGGATCTAGAAAGGCATAACCATGTTTGACCCAAACTATCAGAGGGTAACATATAATACTATGTTGTTTTATAGGTCATAAAATAGGAAAAGAAGGATCTATGGTACCTAGATAATGGCTGCTCAAGGCATATGACAGGAGATAAGACCAAATTTGCAAAGTTGGAATTGAAAGAAGAAGGATTTGTAACCTATGGAGAACACATCAAAGGAAGAATCCTTGGAAATGGAGTCATAGGCAATGGATCCTCTTTCAACATCAAGAATGTGATGCTTGTAGAAGGGCTCAAACCTAATTTGATAAGTATAAGTCAATTATGTGACAAAGGCTTTAAAGTGATGTTTGAACCAAATAATTGCTTGATATATGATGCACATGGTAAAATTGTTTTGATAGGAAAAAGAGTCAACAATATATATCTACTTGATATGCATCATGCATCATTCAGCATCAGCATCCATTGCTTGCTTACAAAAGAGGATGACACTTGGTTATGGCATAGGAGACTGTCACATACACATGCAACATTTTAATCGGCTAAATAGAAAATAGTTGGTATAAGGACTACCAAAACTCAAGTTTGAGAAAGATAAAGTGTGTGAAGCATGTCAAAAAGGAAAACAGACCAAGGTTTCTTTCAAACCCAAAAATGTTGTTTCAACTGAAAGACCTTTGGAGATGCTTCACATCGATCTATTTAGTCCATCTCGAACCATGAGCCTTGGTGGCAATCTTTATGTATTATTCATAGTTGATGACTTCTCTAGGTACACATGGACGTTGTTCTTAGCTGCTAAAAATGACACTTTTCATGCTTTTAAAAGACTTTCCAAGATGTTAGAAAATGAAAAGAGTTCCAAGATAGTGTTCATTCGAAGTGATCATGGTGGGGAATTTCAAAATGAAAGGTTTGAACACTTTTATGAAATGCATGGCATTAAACATAATTTTTTTGCACCAAGAACCCCACAACAAAATGGTGTTGTTGAAAGGAAAAACAGGTCACTTGAGGAACTAGCTAGAACTATGTTAAATGAGAACTCACTACCTAAGTATTTTTGGGCTGATGTAGTCAACACAACTTGCTATGTTTTAAATGAAGTGTTAATCAGGCCAATTTTGAAGAAAACACCCTATGAACTTTTAGAAAACATCCTATGCACATCAAATAAAATATCTAAAGATATATTTTTCCCAAATTATCTTCTATCATAAAGATAAAGAAAACCGCAAGGTCCAATTTTTGTGTTGCTCTCTTCTTGGTTTAGCCAAACTTCTTCACTTTGTCAAGCTTTTCTTGCCGTCTTTATGCAATGCTTGGCTTGGATTTTTGTGCGTTTGATAATTTCTTATTTTTGGATATATCTTTAAGGTGTCATGACGCTTTAAGCAATTTATTTCCACACCTCCATGAGCTCAACTTAGCTGCAGCTGCACTAACACACCTTAAAATATCTAAAGAACATTTATGCACCTAAAAAGCTATTTTTAACATGTTTTTGTATCTCATCCTCAATAAACTCAATTATAGAAAATCCCAATTAAATCAATCTTTAAGCACACAAATTCAATTAAATACCCAGAATTAAACATTAAATGAGGGCAAAAATACGTGTTGGCACAAGCAAGCTTAGAGCAAAGAATGGATAAATCCATGTGCATGAAGATCTTAAGTGTTTGATGAAGATTGATGCAAATCCTCTTAAAGATCAAGTTTTAGTGTGTTAAATCTGTATATAACATGTTAAATTTTAAAAGTCTTGCTCTCTATAGTTTCTGGTATGAATGCATTCAGTTAGTTGTGTTATTTTTCAATCGACTGATTTCACTTAAGTTAGGTGAAATCAGCTTACTGTACGGAAAATTCAATCAACTATTTTCACTTAAACTAGACTATATAATGATGAAGCATTGACACCAACCAAGGATGGAGGCCCATGCTTAAGAAGACTAAGCATGTTTAGAAAGGAAGTTCACTAATCCTTCATCCTTTCATTTGTGTTTGTTATTTTTGATTCCCTAAGTTGACTTAGTTCAATCAACTTTAGTTGACTTGTTGACCTTTGACTAGGTTTGACTTGTTGACTATAGTTGACTTGACTTAAGCCAACATGTTAATCTATGTTTATTTGCTTTGTAGGTTAATTAGGAGTAAGAAAGCAATGCTAGGTGGCGCATGGTGATTGGGGAGCATAAATGATGTGGAAGAGAGAGTAAAGCAAAGGCATAAAGCATAAAGTAAAAGGCATGAAGCAAGTGTACCTATGTACCTTTGGTCTCCTTTGTTTTTAGCACTCTTTGGCCACTTTTTGGAGACATATGGGACACATTCTTTGTCTCCTTTTGTGCTAGAACGAAATTAGCCTTGCACACACCATAGCTAGGTCTTTTGTCTCTCATTTTTTGTAACCTTAGGGTTAGGTTTTTGTAGAGACATCGTTAGGTATCTTTTATTTGCTTAGAGGCCCCTAAACTCTTCTATATAAGGGGTGCTCCTAGACATGTAAAAGGGGTTGAACATTTTGAAGTAAAAACACTCTTGTGTCTCAACCATTTGTGAGAGTTTCCTCCCTTGGGAGTGAAACTTGTAAGCCTTATCTTGCATAGCAAGTGGCGGCACACATCCACTCATCTTCAAGGTTGCCATGGCTTCTAGCCTAGCCTTGTAGTGGCGTGCTTCTCACATTTTTACCATTTCTTTCCTTTCCATTTTATGTTTTCTTCTTCCTTTAATTGTTCTTGGTTTTCTATGGTTTATGTGTTTTCCATTTCCTTTTTGTTTTGAATCAATCTATCATCTTCTTCTCTTGAGCTTTGTGAAAGGAACCTTCACATCTAGATAGCTTGCTATCTTAATGTCCAGTGGGGATTTCACTTAGCTTTCATAATCAACTAACACCATATTCAATAATCTTAAAAAGGAACAACATAATCCTTCATCATATAAGTTGTGTTTTCGCGAGGAGAGGTGCGAATCTGAGTTTTTGTGCACTAAATCTTGTCATTCATCTTTGGAAAGCTCTCTCTCTGCAAGACACAATTGCAACTCATGTTTTGAAGATCTTGGTTGATCTTGGTTAATCTTGGAGGCATTTTGGCTTGTGAGTAGCTTGAACAACACATGTATGGTTGGCTAGGGACAACCACCATCACGTTTGGATGTTTTTGTGCCTCTGATTGGTTTGCCTGATGTGATTTCAGGTCTGCAAGTGTGATTCTTGTAGGGTGTGTGTCTAAATTTTTGTGAGTAAAAAATCTTGTGAGTTTTATTGATCAAAAGTGTAAACTTGGTGTGTGATTTGTAAAACTTTTGAATGTAATGGAATCCAGGCTCAGGTTATCCTAGTAAACTGGATGTAGCTCTGTGATTGAGTTAACCAGTATAAAAACAACCTGCATTCTTCTTTCCCTCATCTCATTCTTTTTGAAACTCTTTAAAAACTCAAGAAAACTAAGCAATTTGATCTTTGGTGTGATTTAATGCGTTCTTGTGTAATTTGAGGCTTTATACTTGTTATAAATATTGATTGGAACAAGTCTTGTATGTAAAAGATTATTGTTTAAGTTGAATTCGTGAATTCTGCATTCTGCATAACTCTCCAGTATTTTAGCCAACTGAATTGTCTTTTTAATCGACTATTTCATAGCATCAAGAATAATTTAGTCTGCTGTTTTATATTTTAATTGACTGAAAGTGTACTGGTCTGTTGCATTTACATCCAAACTTTCTAGTCCATTAGATTCAATTGAGAAGAGGTTTAAGCATTCGAAAAAGTTTTATAAAGGCAATTCAACCCCCCTTTCTTGGCTAAACTCACCATTTCAAAAATAACAATACGCATTCATCAATTGGGGTAACATGTGGCCACTCGAGGTTGTAGCCTTGTGGTTTGGATGTCCAATGGAGTGTGTGAGATTGTGCTTCATACAAATGGGTTTCAAAAGATTACCCTCCTCAGTAGTAGCCGATGGGTTTGTTAGTCTTGGGACAAATACAAACTGTGGTTCATATTGGGGAACTTCACTTGGTGTTGTGGATTGTGGTCATGACAAGATTATTCCCACGTGTGGACTATAGGTGGTGGCCTGTAGTTGGAGGGGCGAGTAGACTCTCATGGCAGGAAGTATCAAACAAATTAATCATCAAAGGGTGTAGAATCAAGAGGCGTCCAAAGGAAGATGTGAATGTTTGGGTTTGAGGTTTGAGGTTTGAGGTGTATCAGAAGTGTTAGGGGTTTAAATTGTTATTGAAATGTACCTTGTAATGTTTTTTTTTTTGAGCTCACCCTATATGCGTGTGTTTGGCAATGATAATGTAACTCATTAAATGGGAACAAATGTTAATGCAGGTGAGCACATGGATACTTAGAGCCGAAGAGGGGCCAACGTGGGGAATTTTATATGGACTTTTGATTATTGTGTAATTAGTATCTAGTAATCGGTTTACTGTTTGTAAAGTTGAACGCATTTATGTTTTTGGTTATATTTTGGCGCTTATAAAATAAAGTTAAAAATTTTCCCGCGTTTTTGGGAAAGTAATTTTTAATAAAGTCAATTATTATTTATTTTTATCTTATATTTTAATGTTAAATAAGTAATATCTTGCTCGGATGTTACAGGAATAACTTTGCATTGATATGGTTGTGTTAGTGTTTGGGGGTTTTGGTAGTGTTTGGATGTACATTGAATGTAGGGTTTTTTGGTTGTGAAAAGTTTGTTTTTTTGGGGAAGTTTATGAAATGTGGCGTGTAAGATTCGGGAAAAATTAAATAAATAAACAAATATTTATTTAATATAAATGTGAGTAATGAGACCCTTATGATAATTAATACAGGGAGTTATGACAAGTAATAGTACTCGCTCAAGTGGTTGAGAGTATTGACTATTATTAAAGGACTTGGGTTTAAGTCTTGTGTATGCCATTAGTGTGATAATTTAATTATTTTATTTTTCTCGTGTATGCTTAACCAAGGTGCATGATAATATAATCCGAGACATGTAAGATTATCACGAAACATGAATCGGTTGATTGGTTATGCATTAAATTGGTAATTGTGTAGTTTTGTTCAAACGTTGAATGATGCTAAATAGGTTCCTTTTTGCCTAATTTCGTTTGGTCATGAATTGACAATTGTTTTAAAATCTCTTGGAGTGGAAATTTAGGTTGTGGTCATATTCAAGAGTGGTAGGTTTTTAAATTATGAAGATATATATATATATATATATATATATATATATATATATATATATATATATATATATATATATATATTGGACTAAGATAATTGTTTATGCATAATGGATGTTTGAGTTCTATGGTGGTGCCATGGAATTGTTTTGGAATGTGTTAGGGTGTTGGGTTCATGGGCACCTGTCTTAAAATGCCAAAAATCGGTAGCATTGTCACTACTTGTGTGGCGCCTGGTGGCACAGGGTGATTCGCCATACGATAGGAGGAACTAGGGAAGCCTGAAACGTGCAATGCCTAGCGGTGGGGATGTTTCCACCAAGCGATAGTGGTGAAATTAGTGGCCATTGGAACGCATGGTGTTTGGCGATGTGGAGGGTTTCGCCTAGCGATACCTACAAAACCAGAAACCTTTGTGCCGCGTGTCGCCTGGAAGCATGTGGTTTTCGTCAAGTAGTATGCAATGTAATTTTGCTTGGTAGCATTTAGGCAGGGTCAGGCGATAGTGCAAGAACAGGGGTTGTTCTATTTGAACCGGGTGTGGTCTACATCGCTTTGGATGATACCTTGAGTATGGAACTTGTTAAGGCATTCATTGAGTTTTGGCTCAAAATGCAGGGTAAACACGTGGTGATCACGGGAAGTGGCCATGTGAATCAGAAAACTGGTGGAAGTATGCGAGTTGTGGCTCGTATGGGTTGGCTCCACTTGATAGGCAATCACGGGTAATGGCTAGTGATGTGCGAACCTTGTGTTAAGAATATGAATTGTGGTTCGTATTAGAGAACTCCACCTGATGTTACAAATTGTGGTTTGGAACATGATAGTTCTGCATGTGTATCTACGAGTTTTGGCTTGTAGAGGTGGAACCATGAGTTGTGGATTGTGGCAGCAAGGGTTATGTCCAGGTCATTATCCGAGCGGGTAGAACATGGATGTACATGGTGGTGGCCATGATTTCTTGTATCGGGGATGAAGGCTCTCCGACATGGGGGTGTTTACTTTATGATGTTGCTATTTGTTTATTCTGTTAGTTCACCCTATCTGCTTATGTTTGGCGATGATCGTGTATGTAACATTTCGGCCGAATATTACTAATTCAAATAAAATAAAGTAAAATAATATTAAACATGTCATTATTATTCAAAGTTCTTTCCCAAAATGCGAGAAAATTAAAACCTTACTAAAATGTCTAAAAATTCAAAACCATAAAGTAAACTCCATGTTTACATAGTTCAAAAATGATCAACTAAATGTTTACAAAATAGTCAAATATAATCTATAAAACTTCCCAAGCTAACCCATCTCCGGCTTTAAGTGTCACCAGCTCCACCTGAAACAACGTCTGCTCCCGTGTAACGAATTACACGATCATCGCCAAACACACAGAAAGGGTGAGCTCATGTAACAATATAAATGTATAATTTAATACATAGAAGTTCACCCCCAAATTACTTTAATTCAGTAAATGCTTAATCAAGAAACCTTATTGCCCTAAGGTTTCCATCCCACAATTTCATGACCATGGACCCAGGATATATATGCTTCCACGAACCTGTCCAGTCGTGGTCCTACCTCTACGAACCTCCTTGCTCGTAGTCCAACTCTACGAGCATCCCTGTTCGTAGTCCAACACACGTGATCCAACAGTTACGAACCTCTTCGCTCGCAACAGCCCTCAAGTGTGAGCATAGCACATACGAACCTCCTCGCTCGTATCCTCACACGAGAGCATCATAATATGAACCTCCCGGCTCATATTATCACGTGTTCAGCACGAGCCATGAACCTACCCGCTCATGACACAGTCAAGCACCTCCTGGTCCAAGTCCATATCGCAACACATTAAAACGAAATTAAGGAAAACAAACTTCCCTATAAGATACACACTCAAGCTGGTCTTAGGGATTCCAATGCTTCCACGAACCTCCCCGCTCATAGCAACCTCAAGTGTGAGCACGGAACATACGAACCTCCCGCTCGTATCCCCACACAAGAGTACAACAGATACAGACCTCCCTGCTCACATCAATCACGCATCTCAAATCTTTGTTACGAACCTCCCCGCTCGTAACTAATCCAGCATATCCCAGACCAAGGCATCAAGGTCATCCATGCAAATCCATCTACAATGGACCCGTACCCCTACACTATCGCCTGGCGCTGCCTAAGCACCACCAGGCCAAAATTGGGTTGCAAACCGCCTAGCCCACAATACCATAATCACCTTATATAATTATATAATCTTAAAATAATATAATAATTCAAAATATACCATAATTTTATACTGAAAGTCCATTCAAGTTATTATCTAATATATCATTATAACAGACCCACATCTAGCATACCAATTCACAGGTGTATAATGCAACATGACTTCAACTTGCTAGATTACATCTCAGACACATTCATCTCATAGATATTCATATGTATTCACCAATTCAACCCATGCCAACACTTTAATTTTAACTACAAGTTAATCTTACTCACAGACTATAAAACAACAATCATTTGAATTGAAAACAATAATAACATTGAATTTAAAACAACAACAATAACATTGCTAAAAGAAATAACAGCAGTAACATTACTAAAAGAAAAAAAATAGCAGCAGCAACATCGCAAATAAACCAACAACAACAACAAGAATTATATTTCAATAGAGGTAGTACAGTATTAGCCCAAACCTGTAAATGAACTTAACTTTTTCAATATACATATTCTTAAATATTTAATGCAACACTTTTCCTTTCCTTTTTTTTAAAATAATATATCTTTTTCCTATATAATATATTACTATCACCTTTAATTTTCATTCATACTAAAGATATCAAAGGTAACGTCAATGTCCCCTGCTCCCAAACATATTATAAGAAAACAATCTTCAAATGCTACGTTTCCACTTCATAAATAAACAAAACTACCTTGTGCACTGCCATAACAACAAGAACCAAAAACCAACAACCCACTTTGGCATTATACAGCAACAAACATTTACTATTAATTCTCATTCTATTCCAACTAATATAAATAATTAAACCACAATTTATTATAAGGAAAATTACCGTATCCAACCAAATGAATTTTTATTCACAATAAAATATTATTTTATATTGCTAAGATTATATATATATATATATATATATATATATATATATATATATATATATATATTCTCCAGTCTAATACAAACAACTTAGATTTAATTAATGTTATAAACTGTGTATTAATGTAAAGTCATGTATAACCCACATACAATTTTAAGATCCTAAAACTCCATAAGGATATAATATTAAATATAACATGGAAAACATGGATCCTGAAACTCCATAAGGATATAATATCAAACATCTACATGTTAAGCTCAATCCAAATAAACTCCCACATGGAACCAAATCAAATAATGGTATTTAGTGTTATTTTGAACCTATCCAGAATTTAAAGAAGAACATCATCCAAAATTTTAAAAAAAGAACATCTTTACGAAACTACTACGGATATCAAAACAAAGCTTCACCACATTTGAAAAACCTGAATGTGTGCTAAGTTGCGCCACTTCATATTTAAATCACATACACATATTTAACCATGATGCCAAAAACTCTTTAACTGGTTAACTCATAATTTCATAAACATGCTTAAACACCCATTGATCCACCGAAACCTTGATTCTATACCTCTAATTAATCCCTAGTTTCCTTTCATAGACCAAAAATCAACATCTAAACAGTTTAATTTCTCAAATTGCTTCCCCTATTTAATCCTAAATTCAACCTTTAACATCATTTTTCATAAATCGTATCAAAATCACATAAACCCCAAACACATAAATCTTTCTAATACAATAACCACTTTACCTCCAAAAAGATCAAAAGAAAATCATAACACAATACATACTCACATAAAAAAAATAAGAACTAGTTAGCTCCCCTTACACAAATAATTTAATCCAAAAGTAAATTTCACAATTTCACCATCCCATAAATCACTTTGAAATCTTGATTTGAACACAGTCAAGCAATAACAAAAAGAAGGTTTAGCCTCCCTTACTTGGTTTCCTAGCTCCAAAACAATTTCCAATGAATTCTTCCTTGTTCCCAAAGCTCCCCCCTCCTTGCCTCCACTCCAATTCTCTCTCTGGATTGCAATTCCCAGCACTCAACTTGCCACACCCTATGACTCTTAGTTTCCTCACTCACTTTTCTCCCTCTCCCACAAATTTAGCCCAAAATAAATAATACCAATAATAAAAAAGAAATTACTTAAATGCAAGGTTTAATGGTAATTACTTTTGATTACTGCACCCCAAATGATACCTTTTGGGTTTCTTAGGGAATTTCTATAGTTATCTAGATTTTTCCATCACTTAAGAAAAATATAAAAGTATAAAGCGTGTACTTACTTTAGCCAAGATTCGAAATCACATCCTTCCAACCCATCAAACACATGCAGACCCACAAACCATCACATTATTCATGTCAATTCACACATTCATACGAACTTAAACCCTGCTTCCACATTCACAATATATTTTCAAAATAAAACAGAATTAAATAAACATAATAATGGCATACACAAAACTTGAACCCAAGTCCTCTCAACATAATCAAGTGCTCTCAACCACTTAAGCTAACATTATTCCTTATCTAGGGTTTATGAAGGAACTCCCCTAGGGTATTTTCAACCCACCATTACTTATACTTTATTAATTATTATTTGTATGAATTTTGCTAGGTCTTATCGTGTATCTCGTTACACAAAGCAGATGATGTTTCAGGTGGAGCTAGTAAGACATAGAGCCGGAGAGGGGCAGCATGGGAATTTTTATGAATCATTTCTACTACTTTGTAAACAGTTGTTTAGCTCTTGGATTTTGTAAACATTGAGCTAAATTTATGGATTTGAATTGCGGTGCTTTTAATAAAGTTTGAATTTTTCCCACATTTTTGGGAAAGAAGTTTCTAGTAAATGCAGTCTTAATATTCTTTTTATTTAAATAAGTAATATCTGGTAAGGATGTTACATGGTGCTTGTGTTTTATGTGATGTTGTAATGATTGAAATTTCTACCTTTAGGGGTACAAATTTGTTGTAAGGGTAAATGGTCTTCTTATTTGTTGGTTACAGTATGGAAAAATCATTTTGGTTGTGTTAAGAATAAGGTTTGTTTTTTTGGCATTCGTAGAACATGATATTTGATGTTAACAATGTGCCATAGGTAAGTAAAACTTGTTTGGTGAAGCAGAAAGTATTGTAAACCGATTCAAAAAATAGTATTCACAACATATTTTATGCAAATATGTTTATCGCTTTAATCGGATGTAGTGTTCTTTGCTAAAGTTGGACAAGTGTTTATTTGTATGATTTGTTGTAATTTTTTTTGAAAAAGAGTCACTGAATTCCCTAGTTATTTTGACATGGCTCCCCATATGTTTCAAAAAGTTCTAGTTAAACTACTTTGAAAGAAATTGATGTATGCCTTGTTCAAAAAATATGGATGTAGTACCCAATTATCTATACAGGTGTGACAACATAGGTCTGTAAATGTTCAGTTGTGCTTAAAGTAAAACCCAAGTCACTAGGTTTTTAATCATGGGTCCCCACTAATGAAGGATTGACCCCAACCAAGGATAAAGGCACATGCTTAAGAAGACTAAGCATGTTTAGAAAGGAAGTTCACTAATCCTTCATCCTTTCATTTGTGTTTGTTATTTTTGATTCTCAAAGTTGACTTAGTTGAATTAACTTTAGTTGACTTGTTGACCTTTGACTAGGTTTGACTTGTTGACTATAGTTGACTTGACTTAAGCCAACATGCTAATCTATGTTTATTTGCTTTGTAGGTTCATTAGGAGTAAGAAAGCAATGCTAGGTGGCGCATGGTGATTGGGGAGCATAAATAATGTGGAGGAGAGAGTAAAGCAAAGGCATAAAGCATAAAGTAAAAGGCATGAAGCAAGTGTACCTATGCACCTTTGGTCTCCTTTGCTTTTAGCACACTTTGGCCACTTTTTGGAGACATATGAGACACATTCTTTGTCTCCTTTTGTGCTAGAACGAAATTAGCCTTGCACACACCATAGTTAGCTCTTTTGTCTCTCATTTTTTGTAACCTTATTTGACCTAGTTTCTAGAAGCTAGGGTTAGGTTTTTGTAGAGACATCCTTAGGTATCTTTTATTTGCTTAGAGGCCTCTAAACTCTTCTATATAAGGGGTACTCCTAGACATGTAAAAGGGTTGAACATTTTGAAGTAAAAACACTCTTGTGTCTCAACCATTTGTGAGAGTTTCCTCCCTTGGGAGTGAATACTTTTAAGCCTTATCTTGCATAGCAAGTGGCGGCACACATCCACTCATCTTCAAGGTTGCCATGGCTTCTAGCCTAGCCTTGTAGTGGCGTGCTTCTCACATTTTTACCATTTCTTTCCTTTCCATTTTATGTTTTCTTCGTTCTTTAATTGTTCTTGGTGTTCTATGATTTATGTGCTTTCCGTTTCCTTTTCATTTTGAATGAATCTATCATCTTTTTCTCTTGAGCTTTGTGAAAGGAACCTTCACATCTAGATAGCTTGCTATCTTACCATCCAGTGGGGATTTCACTTAGCTTTCTTATATAAAGTCCTATATAAAGAGACCAAGGGAGAAGCAGAATGAACAGGCTCGACACTTCGGAATTTAGGAACCCTTAGGGGGGCCTAATTCCTGTTCTTCTCTCTATTCTTCTCTTTATTTTGCATTCATGGAGTTCTAAACTTCTTGGGTTGAATCCATTGTATTTCTTAATTGGATTCTGAGGTTAGATCAATTAATTTCTTTGTTCTTTTTATTATTGTTGAGGTTTTCATTCATCTATGTCTTTTATCTTTAAATCACGTAAGAAGTAATTATTTTAAATCTATATGCATGTTGGTCATATGAGTCCAAGGTTTTTAAATTGAATTGAGACTTTACTTTGATTTTATTTAGAAACTTTCATATGATTAAATGAGTTCTTACCAATAATTGAGACTTTACTTTGGTTAAAGGTATTTACTCTAACTACAATTAATTGAGACTTTACTTTGATTAATTAAGCTTTTTATTTGGTGAGGAGATAAAAGAATATACATGATTAGGCATCGTAAATTTGATTGAGACTGTACTTTGGTTGAATTTACTATGGATAATCTAAAAGTGCTCACTTTTAATTGAGACTGTACTTTGGTTAAAAGTGAGAATGCCAACAAGTGAATTGAGACTTTACATTGATTAATTTGTAAATTTACAACAATAATTAATTGAGCAATAATCTTTAGATAACCGATGATGAATCTATTTTGAAAAAGCAATGCAATCAATCTATTTTCTTTACTATTGTTTTTATTTCTTTTTATCTTTCAAATATTGTTTCTATCTTTATTTTATCTTTTTATCTTAATCCTCCCATATTTTTATTATTTTATTTGACTAACTCAATTGTATAGATTTCTAAGAACTAATTTGTTAAAAATCAATTTCGTGTTCGTTGGGAGACGACATTGGGTTACTTTACCCTATCTATTTTGTTGACTACTATCTTAGCAATATTGACGTTGCTATAGTTTAGTAGTATTAATTTGATCGCGTCAACGACAACGTTATCACCCTTAGCTACAACCCTTGCCTTATGTTTTTGTACGGTACCATTGAGGTTTAACTTTGCCTTGAAGACCCATTTACCTTTGATGATATCACTTGCCATTTGACAATCTGATAGCTCCCATGTGTTGTTTTTATCTATTGTTTTTATCTCTTCTTCTATTGCCTTAACCCATTCTTCTTGTTTTGCAACATTTACAAAGGTTCCAAGTTCTAGTATGGCTAAGTTGCAAGATCTTATTCGTCTCAGAGTGGATTCAGACGATGATTCTTCTTGATCTTGAATACATGTTGGAGTTGTAGGCGTTTCTAAAGTCACAATGGTATCGTGATCATTATCTTCTTGGCTTGTAGTTGGTTGATTGTTGGGCATGTATATTGTCTTCCTCTCAATTCGTTCCTTTTCTAGTTCCAAGTAGCTCTTTCATAAACTTCAATGTTTCTACTGATAGTTAGCTTCTTTGTCTGAAGATTGTAGACTGTATAGCCTTTAATTTGTGTATCCCAAGAAGATACCTCGTACGATCTTGTCTTCTAATTTGTGTTTCTTTTGATCTGAAACATGGATATAGCAAATAGATCTAAATACTATTAGATGTTTAGCTGATGGTTTCTTCCCACTCCAAGCTTTGATTGGAGTTTTGTCCTAAATTGCTTTAGTATGACATCTGTTGAGTAGGTAGACAATAGTGTAGACTACTGCTTCATACCAGAATGTATTAGGTAGTCTTTTCTCCTTTAGTATTGATCTCACCATCTCCATGATTGTGCGATTCTTTCTCTTCGACACACCAATTTGTTTTGGATTATATATGATTGTAAGTGGTTGTTTCATGCCTTCTGTAATGTTCCTACTGGAAATTACTTAAATAAAATAAATAAATCATAATTCAAATTCAACGTCATAATTTATTATTCCTAAACACGGGAAAATTTAAAATCCATACAATGCGCTTAAAAAACCAAAATAACAAAATCCATAAAAACCATAATTGTTTTCCAAGTTCTCAAAATCACCGACTAACACTAAAATCGTATATAAACATAATCCAAAACCCACGCTAGCTCTCTCTCTCTCTCTATCACTAGGCATCACTAGCATCACTTGGAATATCGTCATCTCCCGTGTGAGTGGTCACACAATCATCGCCAAACACAAACAAAAAGGGTGAGCTCATAAACAAATAACATATATGTTGATAAAATAAAGATTCACCCAACTACTTTATTCTACTTAATTCTTGACCAAGAACCTTACTACCTCAAGGTTTTCCAACCTATAAGTCACACAAATATTTGACCATGGACCCAGGATATAACATGCTTCTACGAACATATTGCTCGTGGTCCTGCCTCTACGAACCTCCCTACTCGTTGTCTAACTCTAAGGACCTCCCTGCCTGTAGTTCAACACACAGGATTTAACATCTACGAACCTCCTGATAACGCTGTCGTTGACGCGATCAAATTAATACTACTAAACTATAGCAACTTCAGTATTGCTAAGATAATAGTCAAGAAATAGAAAGGGTAAAGTAACCCTAAGTCGTCTCCCAACGAACACGGAATTGATTTTTAACAAATTAGTTCTTATAAAACTATACAAATGAGTTAGTCAAATAAAATAAAAAATATAGGGGATTAATATAAACAAAGATAGAAATAAAGTTTAAAAGATAAAAAGAAATAAAAACAATAGTAAAGAAAATAGATTGATTCCATTGCTTTTTCAAAATAGATTCATCATCGGTTATCTAAAGATTATTGCTCAATTAATTATTGTTGTAGATTTACAAATTAATCAATGTAAAGTCTCAATGAATTTGTTGGCGTTCTCACTTTTAACCAAAGTACAGTCTCAATTAAAAGTGAGAACTTTTAGATTATCCACAGTAAATTCAACCAAAGTACAGTCTCAATCAAATTTACTATGCCTAATCATGTCTATTCTTTTATCTCCTCACCAAATAAAAAGCTTAATTAATCAAAGTAAAGTCTCAATTAACTGTAGTTAGAGTAAATACCTTTAACCAAAGTAAAGTCTCAATTATTGGTAAAAACTCATTTAATCATATGAAAGTTTCTAAATAAAATCAAAGTAAAGTCTCAATTAAATTTAAAAACCCTTGACTCATATGATCAATATGCATATAGATTTAAAATCATTACTTTTTATGTGATTCAAAGATAAAAGACATAGATAAATTAAAACCTCAACAATAATAAAAAGAACAAAGAAATTAATTCATTCTAACCTCAGAATCCATAATGAAATTACAATGGAATCAACCCAAGAAGTTTAGCAATTCATGGAATACAAAATAAAAAGAAGAATAGAGAGAAGAAAAGAGAGAGAAAGGAAACGAAATTAGGCACCCCTAAGGGTTCCAAAACTCCGAAGTCCTGAGCTTGTTTTCTGCTTCTCCCTTGGTCTCTTTATATAGGAATTGGACTGGGCTTTTCTGTTGCTAAAATCTCTTAAATATCTTTTAAAATAAAGATAAATATAAATATTTAAAAATACTTGGAGAGATATAGACTATTTGACAAATATAATTGGTTGATAATATCAATATCTAATATAATTAAATTAATTAATTACTTAAAGATATATGATAAATTATCACCAATTAATATTTGTATTAATTTTCCAAATCAACCCTTTGCAATCTCCTTAAATTATCTTCTAAATAATCCAATATCTTCAAGATATATTTGTTTGTTGTGGAACTAAAAAGATTCAAGAAGATCTTGTCATATTTAAAAAGATTTGGTAGTTATTATCTTTTAATATTTTATGATATAATTAAATAAGATAATTATTTAAAAATATCAAATAAAATATCTAAAGATATATTTTCCCAAATTATCTTCTATCATAAAGATAAAGAAAACCGCAAGGTCCAATTTTTCTTTCCTCTCTTCTTGGTTTAGCCAAACTTCTTCACTTTTTTCAAGCTTTTCTTGCCGTCTTCATGTAATGTTTGGCCTGAATTTTTGTGCTTTTGATAATTTCTTATTCTTTGATTTATCTTTAAGGTGTCATGAAGCTTTAATCAATTTATTTCCACACCTCTAAATGAGCTTAAAACTTAACTTCAGCTGCATCAACAAACGTTAAAATATCCAAAAATAATTTATGCAGCTAAAAATCACTTTTTAAGACATTTTTATCACACAAGCTCAAACAACCTAATTATCAAAATTATCAATTAAATCACTCTTTAGGCACACAAATTCAATTAAATACCCAGAATTAAACATTAAATGAGGGCAAAAATACGTACTCATCACCTCCCCGCTTGTAGCAGCCCTCAAGTGTGAGCACGAAACATACGAACCTCCCCGTTCGTATCCTCATATGAGAGCATCATAATATGAACCTCTCCGCTCATATTATCACATGTTCTCCACTAGTCATGAACCTACCCGCTCATGACACAAACAAACATCTCCTGGTCCAAGTCTCACAACACAACATACAAAACAAAAGCAAGAAAAGTTACTGCCTACAACGTTATCGCTTGGCACTGCCTAGGCGTCGCCAAGTGATACTCTTGCACAAACCGCCTAGTGGAACGCTCTCGCTGCCAGACACCAAGATGCATCTAGGCCATTGTCCTAGAGGCTATCGCTTGGCGGGTTTCACCTCACTGCTAGGCGCCACACATTATAGCTATATCCCTACTAGTCATATCGCTTGGCAAACACTCGTGTGCCTGATTTCGGATACCCTACCACACCACACATGATTCAATTACCAATATGCACATTCACAACTTCATCTATACAAGACATATGATTCACCCCCTAGCTCCCTATCTTAACCCAAAGGACTAGTCAAGCTTATGGAACAACACAACCAATATTTCATCCCTAACAACCCATTATTTTCCCAATATGAATGCACCAAACCTTTACCCAAAATATCTCTCAATTCAAGTTACACAATCATAATTGGTACGTTAACCCACCACAGTATAATTATCCAACGTCCCAAAAGTCCATACCTAAATAAAACTATATTTTCCAGAACCTGAAATCTCAATTTACATTATCCCTTATTCCTTTTCAATTACCATTTCTATATCAATTCCCACCTACACATTAGTATAATCATAACATCATATTCTCTTCACTACTCATTCCAAATCACCAAAGTTTAATTACACGATTCTCGTCAACCCGGATTTACCTTAATACCATAAAAAAAACTCAACCCTCGCATCCTACACAACCGAAATGCTAAAACTGGAAAAATTCTAGCTACCACCTATCTTAACCCAAAGGACTAGTCAAGCTTAGGTAACAACACAACCAATATTTCATCCCTAACAAACCATTATTTTCCCATTATGAATGCACCAAACTTTTACCCAAAATATCTCTGAATTCAAGTTACACAATCATAATTGGTACCTTAACCCACCATAGTATAATTATCCAACGTCCCAAAAGTCCATACCTAAATAAAACTATATTTTCCAGAACCTGAAATCTCAATTAACATTATCCCTTATTCCTTTTCAATTACCATTTCTATATCAATTCCCACCTACACATTAGTATAAGCATACCATCATATTCTCTTCATTACTCATTCCAAATCACCAAAGTTTAATTACACGATTCTCGTCAACCCCGATTTACCTTAGTAACCATAAAAAAAAAATCAACCTTCGCGTTCTACACAAAGAAATTGCTAAAACTAGAAAAATTCTAGCTATCACCTGGTGGTAGATCATGTGCCGCTAGGCGGCGTATCAATTTATAGGCAATTCCTAGTTTCTCATTCCTGGGAAAATCCTTACTTTCCTCAACTTAATCTAACCATATAGTTAAGCCAAAGTCACAGGTAAATTCAATAAGAATTAGATGCTAGAAACATATTCCTAATCAACTTCCTTATATCCTAACATGTGTTCATGGTGCATCCTACAAGATATTTACCAAAATGTCACAATACCCCAATTTCATCAATTTTGTAGCAATAATCATCCAACATAATGTATACAAACAAATTCTAGAAGTCATAATGACTCCCACACCAAATAACACAAAAATAGTCCAAAATGGCGTCGCGCCAGGCGGATTATGTCAGAACCTAAAAATCTGGGCCAAAGTGGATGAGTCGTCTGGTGGGCCTTCAACGCTGCCAAACGGTTTCTGGGAAGAAACCCAGAAAAATTGGGTAGAGAAGAGGGAATTTCATGCATTTGATCATGGCAAAATACAATACATCATACACGAATAAAACATGTAAAAGCAGCTCCCCTTACTTGGTAATCCTTGATCCAAAAGAACTTCTAGGTTTGTTTTGTGATCCCTAGGAGCCTTCCTTTGCCTATCCAAAAACTCAACTCTCTCCTACTCACCAACACACTTATACTGCTCTACAAAACCTTACCCCCACTACTCACACGAAAAAATAGTGTTGTCATCTTACAATCCTCCACTCTCTCCCAATTACTACTCTAATTATTACCATTCAATCACCAAAATGTATTTTTAATGCAATGATGTTTAATGATCCTTCAATTGTCATTACCTAAGGGTTTTTTCAGCCTTCCCAGCTGCCCCCGTTCCTTACTCTTCCCATCAATGAAAAAAAAATAGCAAAAAGGAACCTTATTTCGCACACACAAAGGTTTGAACACATAACCATCCAATTTCAAAGCAAGTGCATAACTAATTCAACCAATTCATGTTTCGTGATAATTCTTATACATCTAAAAATTTATAATCACTCATCATGATCAAACATATCATTAAAATAATAACTATTAAAATAATTATACAATTGACATGCATAAGACTTGAACCCAAGTCCTCTTAACACAATGAAGTACTCTCAACCATTTGAGCTAATAGTATTCCACATCATAACACCCAACATTAAATGCAATAAATATTCCTTACTCGTATTTATATTAAATAATTATTTATTTAATCATTTAATATTTGTCATGTCTTACACCTTCATCTTCACTGGATTTGTCAAACTCACGATATGTGTACTTCTTTGCCTTGAGACTCCACTATGGTGTCGTTTCCCAACCGAACTTTGACCTTGACAAATTTATCAATGTCTTTAATCTTTGGCCATGTGATTGCTGCATATACTCTTTAAGTATCAACTTCCTTCTCTGTTAGGAGATTCTTGATTAGCATAGAATGAACGTTGCCCTTGATTATGTTATTTAGCAAAGTTTGCTTGATGCTTATTTTTGTTATGACAATACTTCTCCATGTGACCAGGTTTCTTGCAATAATGACATATTGGCTTCCTGCGATGCCAATAGTCTTTTTTTGCATGACTTGACTTATTGCAAATGCCAACAAGGGATATTTATCTTTCTTACTTTTAGAGAAATTTATATAATCTCTACTTCTATAATATTCTTCAACATTTTTATTTTTGAAGGCATTCTTGACTGAATTTGCATAGCATGATTATTTAATCTTGCTTTGTGCACTATGAGGAGACAACTTATTTATTTATCGATAAAAGAAGATGGATCCGAGGAAGTTTATATGGAAGTTACTATGGAATTATACTTTATCTTTTTTCCTTAATTTCTTTTCCATATAACATCATTTTATTCATTATTTATTTTATTCTTCCATAGTATTCTTCAATGGTATCAGAATTCCTTCATTCTAATGGTCTCAAATTTTCTTCTTAGATAGTGTAGTTTAATAGAGCGTACATGTTCATTGCCTTCAAATTTTTCTTACAAAATATCTCATGCCTTTTTATGAGTGCATATTTTTGTCCTCATTTAATGTTTAATTTTGGGTATTTAATTGAATTTTAGTGGTTAAAAGATTGATTTAATCAGGATTTGTGATAATTGTGAGATAAAAACATCTTAAAAATAACTTTTTAGTTGCATAATTTTTTTTTGGATATTCTAGCGTTTGTTGATGCAACTGAAGTTAAATTTGGTTCAATAAAGTTGTGAAATTAAATTATTCCAAATTACAAAATATGGCCAAAATCAATCAATTTTGGAAAGAAATATTCAAGGAGCTAAATGAACCCCTAACTTTTACTCATACACTACCCTTCTCAAATAGCTCATACAAAATTTAATTTGCACCCCTTAATACATCTATTCTCACCCCCTCCTACCACACAAACTCAACTTAACCAGATCATGCCATATGACCATCCTCACTTTAAAAATCTATCCACCAACATATTGCCATATGTGCATCATCCTCCACTCAAAAATTAGACCAATCACAACATGCCACATGTTCCTCTTCATCTTATCTTTTCCATAAATCTGCAACTCAATCCAATCACCATCCTTGTGTCCACCAACAATCGGACCGGAGAACCACCACAACTTGTTGTCACGCACAAAAATGCATCACAGACAACATGATTAAGTCAACCAAAAACCCCACCAGAATGTGAACTCAATGCAGCATCACCTGCGATTAGATCTTTGTGAGTTTCACTCCTCCTATAATGTCATTCAACTATCAACCACATGAGTTTCATTCCAAGCCTTCATCAAACCATGCTTGTCTTCAACCACTTAAAAGAACCTTGATTTTGAGAGAAGGAGATAGCATGCCAAATGTCAAACCTTAATTAGTTGGAAGTAATTTATTATATATCTAAAATTAATTTAATTATATCTAAAATTATCAACCAACTATATTTGTCAAATACTTTTAAAATTGGTTATATCTCTCAAAATATTTTTAGATATTCATAACAACTATAAAGATAAATGATATTTGTGATTATTTTAAAGATATTTGAGAGATTTCAACAACATGAAAGTCAGATCCAAGCTCAATCAAGTCCGATATAAAAAGAAGTTCAGAAAATCGAAGTTTAGTAACCCTTTAGGGGGGCCTAATTTCATTCTCTCTTTCCCCTCTCTTCTTCTATTTTTATGTTGTTTTTGCATTACATGGAGGGTTAAGCTTCAAGGGCAATTGTAATTTCTTAATTGGATTCTTAGGTTGGATGAATAAATTTGTTTGTGCTTTTTATAATTTTTGTGATTTAGTTTCATATATGTCTTTTGGTTTTTAATCTAGTAAAAGTAATGATTTTTACATTGTAGCAAGTTAGCTGAATGTTAAATCTATATAACATAACTAACATATGAGTTTAAGGGATTTTAGATTTTAATTGAGAGGTTACTTTGGTTCAATTTAGAAACTTTCATATGATTGAATGAATTTTTGTTAATAATTGAGAAGTTATTTTGATTAAAGGTGAAAACTTTGATTAGAATTAATCAAGAAGTTACTTTGGTTAATTAGCTCTTTACTAGATATTAGAGCTAAAAGAATAGACACGATTAGACATAGTAATATTTAATTGAGAAGTTACTTTGGTTAAATTTACTATGATTAATCTATAAATTTCTTGCTTTTTATTGAGAAGTTACTTAGTTTAAAAGTGAGGACGCCAACAAATTAATTGAGAAGTTACATTGATTAATTTGAAATCTTAGACAATAAATCAATTATAGTAATCTTTATAAAACCAACGATGAATCCTATTTTGAAAAAGTAGTGGAATCAACCTATTTTTTATCATTGTTTTTATATCTTTTTAATCTTTTCTAATTTTATTGCTTTCTTTCAATTATTATTTTATTTGACTAACCCTTTTTATATAGTTTTTATAAGAACTAATTTGTCAATAATAAATTCCGTGTTCATTGGGAGATGACTTAGGGTTGACTTTACCCATTCTATTTTGCTGACAACTTTCTTAACAATACTTAAGTTATTATAGATAAGTAGTATTAATTTGATCATCTCAATGATAGTGTTATCACCTTTTTTTGTAGTTTTTGCATCCATGATCCTCTTGGCGAACGTTTCTCCCATGGCTTGTTGGAGAAGAAACAATGCTTGGGCTTCCTTTTGTTCAGAATCTTCTAGTTTTTTTCGCTCCTCCTCGGACAGAGTCTTAGTATTATCTAGTTTTGTATGACCAGATTGAATAGTATCCCATAATTTTTTTTAGATAAAATGTCAAAATTTTCACCAGTAAAAACTAGTCAAGGGAAAAAAGAAAAGTTAACATTATTAGAAGCCATGGATTAAGAGAAAAACTCTCTTCTTTTGGAACTATAAAAGGAAGGTTTTGGAAGTATAGGATAATTTTTCAATGCCTGGTAGATGACTGAAAATAGCTCTGGTACCATTGTTAACATTTTGAGGTTGGGAAAGGAAATAGTTGATGAGAAAGAGAAAATGTAAAGATGTTAGGATATGAAAATAGTTGTTAGAAGAAGTGTATTTTTGTAGTTTGCCTTGTGTTGTATCAATGCATATATAAGGAATGAAAAATAAGCACCTAAAGAGGGTCATGAGCCTCTAAGAAATAAGCATACTTAGACTATGGGCTAAGTGGCATGCATGTTAATGTCGTAGAGACCTTGGGGCGTTAGTGTCCCCAAGAATCTTCATGTAACCCTCCTTTCCCCATCCTTGGACCAAGAATTTATTATCAACCAATATTTGCCATTTGTGTCCTCATCATACCTAATTGCAGTAACTACATGGTTAAGTTGAGTTCCACACTGATCGCCAACGAAATCTCCTCCCTTGTAAAACATAAATGCTTGTCCACTAGCATTAAGGATTATTGAGACAGGTTGGCTGGTCATTGCCCAAAGAAGTTTGTCCTCCCTCTACAGAGGCACCACCTAGAAAGCTCTAATCCTGGCTACAGGATTCACATAATGGCAAGTCTCACTTGTTTCCTTGTAAGGGTATTCTTCATCAGTTCCAAGACCCATGCTTTTTATAAACCCAAAGTCATTTTCCAAGGATTCTCCATGGCATTTGTGATAGCTAGCACAATCCAACAATTATTGCTTAAACAACGAAATCAATTTTTTAGTTTTTATTATAATTAACACGACCATGCAGGGTAGCCCAGTCTGCATGCAGTGCAACAATGGAGGGTTAAGAGAGTGGTTGGGATGTAGCACGAGATGTGCATGTCCACAAAAATATGAACAAGGTAAAAATTACATATTTTGTGTCTAGTGTTGATGCCATTGCATGCACATGTACCTAGGAGTAGATGAATGTGTTTAAGTGAGTACGAATGGTTATATTTGTGAAGAAGTGAACAAGTATAAATAGAATGGAAAATTATATTGTAAAACCGAATTTTGGACAACCAATGTTACAAACTGACATGGTTGTTGAGTGGGTATTTCATTTTCAATTATTTACAATTTCCATGGTGGTAAGGGAGGCAAAAAGGCACTTTGACTTCTTTCTTAGAAGAAAGTGGGAGGCAAAAAGCATGAGAGCACCATCTTGAACTCGAGAGCACCATCTCCAAGTCCTCTTTGTCGTCTTTATCGTCTTCAACCCATATTCTTCTAAAAACTCCTCTTCTTGTTCATATCCTTCTACTTCTTCAAACAATTCTCATTGTTTAAACCAGTGTTCTTGGAAGCCCTCTTGTTCTCCAAACACCTCTTTTTCAAACTAGTCTTCTTGTACCCCTCCTATTCTTCAAACCTTTATAAACCTTGTTCGTGCACCCATTCACCGAAATGTTTGAAATCCCTAAACCTAATTTATATTTCTTGCTCTTTTACTTTGGAATTTTGCATTGACGTTGGCAATAACACCTTAGCTTTCATCCTCACATTATTTCTACAATTTATAGAATTTGGTAGTAGTTTTGTTCCTTGGTAGCAGAAGACTTATATTCTTTCATTGGTAAGCACTTTGTCCTTAGGTTTATCCTGCAATGGTTTTCCTTGTTCATTGGTGTTCATTGTGGTTGTTAGGAATTTTAATTTTTTTGATGATGTTGTTGGTAGGGCAGGTTTTGGTTGTAGTCGTGGGTGGTATTGTTGGTATTGGTTTGGTTGTGTTGTTAAGTATATTACAGTTGTTGTGTTATACTTGATTTGTGAGGGTTAGAATGTTTGTGCATGTTTTGAACCTAAGTTACAAGAAATGCTTAGCTTTGTTATATGTTTTGAACAAGTGATGTGATACACTTCATTTATAATTTCATTGAGGTTTATTGACGTGATACACTTCATTTATAATTTCATTGAGATTTGTTGATGTGATACACTTAATTTTTGTGATTGATGTTCGGATGGTTTACGATGTTCATAACAAAAATGTTGATGTTTAGATGGTTTATGATTTTCTAGTTAAATATAGTGAAGAGGTTAGTTTAGATGATTTCATTAGGCTTTATATTTTATTTGGAATATATGAGTTTTTTAGTCCAAATCGTAGTGGAGGAGTTTTTCCCATTTTGTTTAGCATTGTGGATGACCTTGGTAGTCTTTGGAAATATAATTGGGGTGGTCTAGTTTATGATTACTTGGTTGGGAGCATATGGAATGCTTTGATGTTCTTAAGGGACAAAGGAAATACCACACACTTCCATGTTATTGGTTTTGTGTATTTGTTACAAGTAATTATTGTTTAAATCATTTGTATTTGAATTTGATGTGTTTCAAATATATAACATCATTAAGGATTTCTTTTCGTCTATACTTGTTTCAGTTATGGTCCTTTGACCATTTTTTGATTTCAAAATCTAAGGGTCGACCTTTGACTAGAAAGTTCCCCCGAATATTACATTGGATGGAAGTGAAAATAGGGGCATATGTAATTAAGAGTAGTTATAGTAGCAACATGGTATCTTTTATCTTATAATATTTTCCTATTATGATTGGGTTCGTATTATCACTACTGAAATTCGTAATTCTATTTGTAATTGGTTGTTGTAAAACGTTATAGGTTGTTGAGTCCAAGTTGATGCTTTCCCAGCTCTTTATGAACAAACCTTTTGACAAATATGGTAGTGTATTTCATGAGGAGGAAGAAGAGGAGGAAGGGTTAAGACAATTTGTTGAACAACAAGAATAAGTGATTTTGGAACTTCAGTAGACTTCAGAAAAATGATGAATACAGAGAAGAAAATTCAAAAATGAGGGTGAAGACAAAGTTTCCCAAAGTGGGGATGACACTCCTACACCTGATTACAACCAACATAAGTTTTCTAACGTTTGGTAGAATACCCCAAAGAAGGATGAGAGAAAACAATATGTTGAAAATGAAGAGGCCAACTAATGGCTTAACCAAGAAAACGTTTAAAGAGTCAATCCATACGAACTCCCTTTCTGACCTACGCGAGAAGGAAGTAGTAGAATTAGAATATTTAACATTACTAAATTTTGTAGTGCTATGTGTGTCATTGTTAAAAATTTTATATTGTCATGTGTCAAGACTATCATACATTACTAGTACTGTGTAATGTTTTTAATTATGGATTAAATGTTCTTCGTTTATGAACTATTGTTAGTGACATTATCTTCAGCATCAAGTGCTTTTTATAGTTTTTTAAGTGATACTTTACTAATCCATTATCAACAACAGGTGTTAAGTATAATATAAATAGCTGCTAACCCGGGTTATATATTTTCACATTGATAAAAACTCATACCAAACGACAATAAGGCTTTAGTTTTATCTTTTTTTAGTGTGATTGCAACTACCTTAAATTATGAACACGTTAAATTAAAAGAACATGAAGCACTAAATGAGTTCATTATTGTGTTCTAATATTCTTATGATTCTTTAAATCAAGAAGAGTTTCTCTTCTTTGCTCATTTTGTCTAATGATAAAAAAGGGGGAGAAATGTTTAAAGCAAATTAACATAATGTTTTTAATGTATTCTCTGTATAAGTTTTAAGTGCAGGATATTAAACAGGCTTTAAACCCAAATTGTGATCATCATAAAAAATAGGAAGATTGTTGACAAAATAAGAAGAGTTAAGTTGCAAAGGTTTTGAGGATGACAATTGCAAGGAACCATAAAGCAAATATTGGAAGAATATTTAATTATTGTTTAAAGCCTCTTGTAACAAGTTGTTATTGTATTTAGTAGTTTAAGTAAGCTTAGAAACTTCATGAAACTACAACTAGCACTTAATCTTTCTGGGAACGTTTTACTTTTTCCAAATGCACTATTATCACTTATGATAATCAATTATCCTAAGTTTTCTTCAATTTTAAAAAATCCATTGGAATAATCGATTATCCTAGTGGATAATAGATTATCAGCGAAAAACATTATTTTCAGAAACTACTCTAGAATAATCGATTATCATAAGTGATAATCGATTATCTCTAGTAGTTGCAATATGTCTTTTCAGTTTCTTGACCTCTTTAAAAACTCTATTTATAGAGCTCTTAACCATTTTTGAAAAACCATTTTGAGAATCAGAAGTTCAAGTGTTGTGACTATACAGTATTCGTCTGAGTGTTTTTGAAAAGTAGCTTTGAAAAACCTAGTATGGGTAGAGTGGTAACTTTCACCAAGTAGGTTCTTGGGGGATTGAGTGTTGCTGCTATTACTAGGAAAGTTGGTCATCCTCTATGTGTTTCAGAGGAAGTATTTTCATTTCTTGTGTTTTTAAGAGAGGTGTTCTCTAAACCCTTACTCTCTTATCTCATTGTACTATGTTTATTTTAGTGATTTAGTTAATCTCCTTATTTAAGAGATTAATAACTGGACATATGGTCTTTTGATTTGAACCAGTATTAATACTTATGTTCATCTTCTTTCCTATTCTCTTTATTAAATTGCACTTACTTTAAAAGAACCGAATCTTTCCTTTAAACATTAAATTTTGGGAAAAAAAATTAAAGTCTTAATTTTTATTAATAAACCAATCCACCCCCCCCCCCTCTTGGTTTTGTCTTACATAAATCATTATGTTGTGCGATTCTAACATATATGATTTCGACTAATAGTTATGCATAGGCATAATTATTTTGTCCAAAAAAGATGAAGTTTTGAACCCATTACTTGAATGCACCATAGAGGTTAATATAAATATATGTTGTATATTTAATTTATATAATGAATATTATTATTTTTTTATACTGCATTGTAAAACAAGATGTTTGTTATAGTCTCAAATTATGATGATGAGCATGTATTTTAAAAATCTAAAATATGTAGTTTCTAAGTTTGTGAATATTTTTTATATCCATTATGGTATTCACAAACTAAAAAGAAAGATAATTATAAGTTTATAAAGGAGAAAGTTCTTATCTATTTGGTTAGATGGACATTGATGATATGATGTAGGATTATCTTGTTCCTTTTAGAAGATTAATGAATATGGTGATGATTGATTAGGAAAACCAAGGAAATGCCCACTGGACATTAAGATAGCAAGCTATCTAGATGTGAAGGTTCCTTTCCAAGGTTATAGAGAGGAGGAGAATGGATTGATGGAGAGTAAGAAACCAAAAGGAAAAACATATAATAGAAACAATAACTAAGAAGATGATGAAGGATTGACCACAACCAAGGATGAAGGCACATGCTTAAGAAGACTAAGTATGTTTAGAAAGGAAGTTCACTAATCCTTCATCCCTTTTCATTTGTGTTTATTATTTTTGATTCCCAAAGTTGACTTAGTTGAATCAACTTTAGTTGACTTGTTGACCTTTGACTAGGTTTGACTTATTGACTATAGTTTACTTGACTTAAGCCAACATGCTAATCTATGTTTATTTGCTTTGTAGGTTAATTAGGAGTAAGAAAGCAATGCTAGGTGGCGCATGGTGATTGGGGAGCATAAATGATGTGGAAGAGAGAGTAAAGCAAAGGCATAAAGCATAAAGTAAAAGGCATGAAGCAAGTGTACCTATGTACCTTTGGTCTCCTTTGTTTTTAGCACTCTTTGGCCACTTTTTGGAGACATATGAGACACATTCTTTGTCTTCTTTTGTGCTAGAACGAAATTAGCCTTGCACACACCATAGCTAGCTCTTTTGTCTCTCATTTTTTGTAACCTTATTTGACCTAGTTTCTAGAAGCTAGGGTTAGGTTTTTGTAGAGACATCCTTAGGTATCTTTTATTTGCTTAGAGGCCCCTAAACTCTTCTATATAAGGGGTGCTCCTAGACATGTAAAAGGGTTGAACATTTTGAAGTAAAAACACTCTTGTGTCTCAACCATTTGTGAGAGTTTCCTCCCTTGGGAGTGAAACTTGTAAGCCTTATCTTGCATAGCAAGTGGCGGCACACATCCACTCATCTTCAAGGTTGCCATGGCTTCTAGCCTAGCCTTGTAGTGGCGTGCTTCTCACATTTTTACCATTTCTTTCCTTTCCATTTTATGTTTTCTTCTTCCTTTAATTGTTCTTGGTTTTATATGGTTTATGTTCTTTCCATTTCTTTTTCATTTTGAATCAATCCATCATCTTCTTCTCTTGAGCTTTGTGGAAGGAACCTTCACATCTAGATAGCTTGCTATCTTAATGTCCAGTGGGGATTTTCAAAAATCTTTCTTAAACAACTTCACCATATTCATAACTCTAAAAATGAACAAGATAATACTTCATCATTTGGTATCTAGAGCTTTGGTTGTCCTTGAATATGGTGTTTTCATGTTCTAACCTTGTCTTGTGTAGCTATCTTTGAATGGTCCACATAAAAACAATGCTGGCAGAAACTGTTCACGATTTTAAAAGATTAAACTGCACCTGCTCAGTGGTCCAAAAATTACGTTCTTGATGTCCAAAGAAAGCTCTGTTAGTCTAGTTTTTAACAAAAAAAGAACCAATGCATTTGGAGTTCTGTGGAGAGAGTTATGATTGAAATAGTGAGCAAAGGTCAGAGTTGCCGAGATCACCGCGAATCAACGTTTTTCAGGTTATGTTGGGCAGTTTTGGCTACTGTTTTTGTTACTCTTCTTACTCTTAAATGTTGTTAGATAACATGTCTTTGTGTGCTTAATCATTGACCTTCATTTCCAAAAGTTTAAATGCATGATAGCTACATGTTTGAGTCTTTAAATGCGCCTAACTTTTGCTTGAGTCATATGTCATATGTTAGCTTGAAGTTTTCTTATTCTTGTTTTTCCAAGTATTTGAATCTTGCTTTCACTTTATGTCTTGCTTGATGTATGCTCCATGAAATTGATTTTGGCCTAAAACTTGAGGAACTAAGTGTTCAAGCCACCTAAAACTCTTTCTCACCATTTTATGAAACTAGTTGTGAAAAGAAGAAATTTTTTGCACCAAATATTGTCTAAAAACCGAGAGCAATCTTGCTCATTGGTGAACTAAAAGTGTGTTTTTCACTAAGTGTTATGCAACTAGTTTCATGCTTGAGAAGTGGGTGATAATGGCAAATTAGTTCCATGCTTTAACTTGGTTATGATCTTTCTTGGTGTATGCATGATTTAAGACTTGAAGATGCTTGTCAAGTGCTTTCCATAGAGTCTTTGAAATGTGCTTTTCTTGTTTTAGTCTTGTTAAAAGTTTTGTCTCAAACTTTTCTTCTTTAGAGTTTAGCTTTCCTTGTTTTTGTGCTTTTCTTGCTTGTCACTAGGTGTTATTTGTTTTGTCTTAGTAGTTTTCTTTTCTTGAAACTCTTGGGATGTTGTGGCCGAATCACTTGTCTTGCATTTGAAGGTTTTGAACAAGTTTTTAAAAGTGTTTGCTTCACTCCTTTGGAGGAGCTTTGAGTGTAGCCTTGCCTTGTTACTTTGGGAGTGTGATCTAAACACTTGGGTTGCATTTTAGGTTGGATTTGGTCTTGGTTTTTATGTTGTCTAACCTCTAATCCATTTATTTTGTCTCGGATTTGAGTGTTTTTGTTGTAGGAATCATGGCAAGTTCATCAAATGCACCTACACCAAACAAAAACAATACATTGATGAGATTGCTTCGGGATTTGGAGTGGTCTAGGAAGGAGGCCTTTGAACAATTAAGAAAAGACAAGGAGCAAAGTGACCTAAGAATCCAAGAGCACATTCAAAGGCTTGAAGCTAAAGAGCAAGAAAGAGAGGCTAGGAAAAGAGGGCATTCTAGGCGTAACCCATCACTAGAGAAGCAAACTCCAAAGATTCCTAAGTTCTATGGAGGAAGTGATCCCAAAGTCTTCCTTGATTGGGAAGCTAAAGTTGATCAAATTTTCAATGAAAATCATGTAAAGGATCAAACACAAGTTGATCTAGTAGTTTTAGGATTTTTGGAGTATGCCAATACTTGGTGGCATAAAGTTTGTAAGAATTATGACCAAGGGCCACCCGCGGCTTCTTGGATGGACATTAAAACTCTTATGCGCGCTAGATTTGTTCCTCCCTCCTATAGGAAGGAACATCTTTTGAAGCTCCAAAGGCTTCACCAAGGTTCTATGAGTGTGAGTGAGTACTTTAAAGAATTAGAGTCTCAAATGCGTAGGGTTGAAATAAAAGAGACTAACAAAGAGAAAATAAAAAGATTTGTGAGTGGTCTTAGGAGAGACATACAAGACCAAGTAGAGTTGTATGAGTACTCCACTCTTGAAAATGTTTTCACACTTGCCCTTGGGATTGAAAATCAATTGAAAAGAAAAAGAAAGGCAAGGAAGAGTTACTCACCCAACCACTACTTTAGTCACTCATGGAAGGGAAAGGATAAAAAGAAACATGATAAGTTCCCTTCTAACTCTCATCAAGAACCACCAAATAAAAGTAAGTCACCAAGTGATCACATTCACCATTCCACTTCTCAAAGATCAAGTTCCATTAAATGTTTTAAATGTTTGGGTTATAATCACATTGCTTTAAATTGCCCAACCAAAAGGACCATGATCTTAAAGAAGAGTAGTGATGTTGAAAGTGAACACTCATCTCCCCATTCTCTTTCAAAAGAATCTTCTTCCTCTAGTAAAACTAAAATTTTTGAGAAAGACCCTATGTTATTAAGGCGCATGATAGGTCAAGATCAAAGTGAGCTTGAGCCAACTCAAAGAGAAAACATTTTTCAATCTAGATGCAAAATTAACAAATGGGTTTGCTCTCTAATTATTGATGGAGGAAGTAGTACCAATGTAGCTAGCACAAGGTTGGTGGAAAAGCTTAGCTTAGAGACCATTCCTCATGCTAAGCCCTACAAGCTTGCTTGGATAAGTAAAGAGGGAGAAATAGATATCAATAAACAAGTCCTAATTAACTTCTCTATAGGAAGCTACAAAGATGAGGTGTTATGTGATGTTGTTCCCATGGAAGTCACACATATCTTACTAGGTAGGCCATGGCAATTTGATAAACAAACTTTACATGATGGTCATACCAACCAATACATTTTCTTCATAAATGGGAAAAAGACAACTTTACTACCTCTATCACCTCAAGAAGTTAATAAGGATAGAAATATAATAAGAAAAGATAAAGAAGAAAAAGAAAAGGGGCAAGCTTTCACCAAGGTTTTACTTGCCTACAAAAAAATTCTTCCAAAGCAAGATGTGCATCACTCTTCCTTCTCTTCCCAAGCCAAAAAGGAAGGCCCAAAGCATAAGCAAGAGAGGAAGAGTAGTCTAGAAAATAAAGATGGCCTAACCAAAGCTAGGGGTAATACCCTTAGAAAGGATAGAACAAAAGCGCATAAAAGGGAGGCGCAAATCCTCCCCCAAATCAAGTCAAGTTCCATCCACAAAGGCTTCAAGAATTTGTGGTCAAATTCTCTCCAAGAAGGGGAGGATGATGAAGGATTGACCCCAACCAAGGATGAAGGCACATGCTTAAGAAGACTAAGCATGTTTATAAAGGAAGTTCACTAATTCTTCATCCCTTTTCATTTGTGTTTATTATTTTTGATTCCCAAAGTTGACTTAGTTGAATCAACTTTAGTTGACTTGTTGACCTTTGACTAGGTTTGACTTATTGACTATAGTTGACTTGACTTAAGCCAACATGCTAATCTATGTTTATTTGCTTTGTAGGTTAATTAGGAGTAAGAAAGCAATGCTAGGTGGCGCATGGTGATTGGGGAGCATAAATGATGTGGAAGAGAGAGTAAAGCAAAGGCATAAAACATAAAGTAAAAGGCATGAAGCAAGTGTACCTATGTACCTTTGGTCTCCTTTGTTTTTAGCACTCTTTGGAAACTTTTTGGAGACATATGGGATACATTCTTTGTCTCCTTTTGTGCTAGAACGAAATTAGCCTTGCACACACCATAGCTAGCTCTTTTGTCTCTCATTTTTTGTAACCTTATTTGACCTAGTTTCTAGAAGCTAGGGTTAGGTTTTTGTAGAGACATCCTTAGGTATCTTTTATTTGCTTAGAGGCCCCTAAACTCTTCTATATAAGGGGTGCTCCTAGACATGTAAAAGGGTTGAACATTTTGAATTAAAAACACTCTTGTGTCTCAACCATTTGTGAGAGTTTCCTCCCTTGGGAGTGAAACTTGTAAGCCTTATCTTGCATAGCAAGTGGCGGCACACATCCACTCATCTTCAAGGTTGCCATGGCTTCTAGCCTAGCCTTGTAGTGGCGTGCTTCTCACATTTTTACCATTTCTTTCCTTTCCATTTTATGTTTTCTTCTTCCTTTAATTGTTCTTGGTTTTATATGGTTTATGTTCTTTCCATTTCTTTTTCATTTTGAATCAATCCATCATCTTCTTCTCTTGATCTTTGTGAAAGGAACCTTCACATCTAGATAGCTTGCTATCTTAATGTCCAGTGGGGATTTCGCTTAGCTTTCTTAATCAACTCACACCATATTCAATTATCTTAAAAAGGAACAAGTTAAGCCTTCATCAGAAGAGTAAAGAAACATAAAATGAAAAGCAAGGGAAAGGGGAGGAATGGAGGATTCACGCCACTACAAGGCTAGGCTAGAAGAAGCCATGACAACCTTGAAGATGAGTGGTGTATGCCGCCACTTACCAAGGTAAGATAAGGCTTGAAAGAACTCCACTCCCTAAGGAGGAATGCTCTCACAAAAGGTTGAAACACAAAGTGTATAATTTCTCCAAAATGTCCAACCCTTGTACAAGTGTTAGAGGTTCCCTTAAATAGACAAGTCTAGGGGCCCCTTAGCAAAACAACAAAGTAGAAGGTTACAAAAGAAACCTAGCATGTTCTAGAAAGTAGGTCAACATAGGGTGCACATGGGTGAAATTTCGTCCAAGCCTTCTAGGTGGCAAGTCTTCATGGCCAAGGCTCCCAAAGGAGGATTCTATAACATTCTAGAAGACTTGGTGTCCAAGGCATGTGGGCCTCCTCTTTCTAGATGCTTTTAGAAAGTCTTGTTCCTTCTCTCTCTCTTCCTTAGGATGCCAAGTGTCTCCCATGTGGTCCTCCTCCTTTCTTATTCCTACAAAAAGCAAATTAAGGAATTTATTAGCATGTTGGCTTAAGGTTAAGTTAATCTTGGGTCAACAACTCCACCCTTAAGTCAATGTCAACAAGTCAACTCAAAATAGTCAACCACAACCAACTTTACGAAATTGAAACTAAAGAAATGCAAAATAAAGATAGAGAGGACAATGCCTTCCCTTTTGTCATGCTCCTCGTGATCCTCTGATGAATACATATTTTTGCCATCATTCAGTGTTTAATTATGGGTATTTAATTGAATTTTTGTGCTTAAAGATTGATTTAATTGGGATTTCCTGTAATTGGGTTTATTGAACATGAGATACAAAAAAACATGTTACAAATAGATTTTTAGTTGCATAAATGTTCTTTGGATATTTTGAGGTGTGTTAGTGCAACTGCAGCTAAGTTGAGCTCATGGTGGGTGGAAATAAATTGGTTAAAGCTTCATGACACCTTAAAGATAAATCCAAGAATAAGAAATTATCAAAATCACAAAAATCCAAGCCAAGCATTGCATGAAGACGGCAAGAAAAACTTGAAAAAGTGAAGAAGTTAGGCTACACCAAGAAGAAAGCAACAAAAAAATTGGACCTTGCGATTTTCTTTATCTTTATGATAGAAGATAATTTGGGAAAAATATATCTTTAGATATTTTATTTGATATTTTTAAATGATTATCTTATTTAATTATATCATAAAATATTAAAAGATAATAACTACCAAATCTTTTTAAATATGACAAGATCTTCTTGAATCTTTTTAGATCCACAACAAACAAATATATCTTGAAGATATTGGATTATTTAGAAGATAATTTGAGGAGATTGGAAGGGGTTGATTTGAAAAATTAATACAAATATTAATTGGTGGTAATTTATCATATATATTTAATTACTTTATTTATTTAATTATATTAGATATTGATATTATCAACCAACTATATTTGTCAAATAGTTTATATCTCTCCAAATATTTTTAAAATAACTATAAAGATACAGAGGGAGAAGTAGAAAAAAAAAAGCTCAGGACTTCAGAGTTTTGGAACCCTTAGGGGGGCCTAATTTCGTTTCCTTTCTCTCTATTCTTCTTTCTATTTTTATTTTACTTTTGCATTCTATGGATTGTTAAACTTCTTGGGTTGATTCCATTGTAATTCCATTATGGATTCTAAGGTTAGAATAAAATAATTTCTTTGTTCTTTTTATTATTGTTGAGGTTTTCATTCATGTATGTCTTTTATCTTTGAATCACATAAAAAGTAATGATTTTAAATCTATATGCATGTTGATCATATGAATCAAGGGTTTTTAAATTTAATTGAGACTTTACTTTGATTTTATTTAGAAACTTTCATGTGATTTTGGATGAGTTTTTACCAATAATTGAGAATTTGCTTTGATTAAAGGTATTTACTCTAACTAAAATTAATTGAGACTTTACTTTGATGAGGAGATAAAAGAATAGACATGATTAGGCATAGTAAAATTTGATTGACACTGTACTTTGATTGAATTTACTGTGGATAATCTAAAAGTTCTCACTTTTAATTGAGACTGTACTCTGGTTAAAAGTGAGAATGCCAACAAATTAATTGAGACTTTACATTGATTAATTTGTAAATCTACAACAATAATTAATTGAGCAATAATATTTAGATAACCGGTGATGAATCTATTTTGAAAAAGCAATGGAATCAATCTATTTTCTTTACTATTGTTTTTATCTCTTTTTATCTTTTTTATTTCTTTCTTGTTTATCTTAATCCTCCAATTTTTTATTATTTTATTTAACTAACTCTTTTGTATAGTTTTATAAGAACTAATTTGCTAGAAATCAATTCCGTGTTCGTTAGAGACGACTTTGGGTTACTTTACCCTTTCTATTTTGTTTACTACTATCTTAGCAATATTGATGTTGTTATAGTTTAGTAGTATTAATTTGACTGTGTTTACGACAACGTTATCAAATTTGGCGTCGTTGCTGAGGAATACGGTTATAATTTTTATCATTTTAGTTCTTTTTTTTATTTTTTATTTTTTTTATTTTTTGTTTTATTTATTTTATGTTTGTTTATCACTAGCATTTTTTTCTTCTTTTTTTCTAACATTTTTTTTTATTTTCTTTAGTTATTTTATTTAGTTATTTTTTAAGCATAATTTTTGTTTGAGGAATTTTGTTGAGAAATTTTTTAAACTAGTTGGGAAACACTTTGGCTAAGGAAAGATAAGGTACTTAAGTTGTCCATTGAGACGCACCTCTCTTTCCTGGAAGTCTACTCAACAAGCTTTCAACTTATTTCTTTTAAGAAAACCTCTCTAAAAAATGAAAAATATTTTTTTATACGAAAATAATCAACATTGTAGTTTTCAAATGGACTACAATTGTTATCCACAGCAACCACGTGATTCATATGATTATCAGCAAAAAATTGTCATACCTACTTCTGCACTTGATATAAGTCGGTTAAATTTACGACAATTTAATTTTCTATATCCTAGATCATCTTTTTTGGGATATGTTGATGCTGCTCAATGTGAATATAAATTTGTACCCGTTGATGAGGATATGAGTACAAATGGTCATATTCAAGAGCAAAGTTGTGAGATAATACAATAGAGGAACCAAGTGCAATTGAAGAGCCAATAGTATTCGAAGATGCAACTGAAGCATCTACTATTGCAACTGACTTGGTTAATGATGAAGCAGCAGAGTCAAAAACACCAAGTGAAAATTTTTGCTCACAAGATGAGATTACAAGGATTATTGATGATCCAGTTAACCATCTGAATGCACCTGATGATGCTCAAATTGATGAGGTGGTCACATCTTCTTCACTATACTATTAGAAAACTAGAATCATCGCTATTATTGATACCAACACTTCAAATGTTGTTGAGCTCTATGAAAAGTTGGGGAGGTTAAATTGCCTTTTTGGGACATTAAGAAAGATAGACTTTCTGCTACTATTCGGGGTTTTGTTGATCAACATGACAATGTAATAGGTTTACTAAAGGTTATTTATGAACAAGCCATCACATTTGATAAATCTCTTACCAACACTATTATTATGTTTTTTCACCCTTAAACTTCATTGATATTAAGGGAATGTCACTACCAGAAAAATGTTAATTACTGACGGATTCTAACCATCGGTAATAGCCATAATCCGTCGGTAATGATGTTTTACCGACGGACTTTTGACGGTAAAATATCTGTCGGTAAACTGCTCATCGGTAATCATTTACCGACGGATTGTTGAAATCTGCCGATAATTACCGACGAAAATATTCGTCGTCTTTTTCGCTGGTTATTTCCGACGGATATGTCCATCGGTAATTCCGTCAGTAAGATAAAAAATTTGGTCTGGGTTTGTTTGTTTTTTAGACATTCCACAATACTTGCATATAGAAAATTCTAATACAGACAAATCCAACAGTCCAGCATTCCACTATATCAAATATTGTATCATTATTAAACTCCATGACAATATATATCAAATGACACACTAAATTGTTCATAAAACAGAGAAAATAATATGTATCACAGGAAAGTTTGTCAAATATTACATAAGCACGACCACTACCAAGAAGGACTAATAGTACATAAGTTTATTAAGTAAATTTTGAACAAAGTTTTTCTTAAGAACATGAAAAGCTAATAATCTTCATAATTAGGAGAAGATTCTTCATTTAGGTTATCGTCCTCTTCATTATTTTGTTGCTGAGAATGGGATGGAGGGATTTCAGAGTTTGGTTGAGTAGGGTTTGGCTGTTGTGGATGTGGTTGTGGTTGTGGTTGTGGCTGTGGCTACTGAAGACAAGCCTGAGCATCAGGAGGGAGATATTTTAGGACTAGTGACTGAAAGGATCGAAACTCAGACCTCAATTGCTCATTTTCCTCTAGGCTGCGTGACAGTTGCTGCCTAATATTAGTGAGGTCCTCAGTATTAGAAGAGGAAGAAGCTGATACTTGGTTCAAGCTTTCATTTGGACCTGTATATTTTGAAACAAGTTGACCAGTCCCATAAAGTCTTCCTTTCTTTTTCCCTCCTACTGTCTCAATCCAACACCTAGTCCTGATATTCTCGTCTTGTGTAGGATCAACAGAGGACTGCTCTTGTGTTCCATCAGCACATGAGGAAACCTCAGATCTAACTTGAGAAAGCCTAGTCTGAAATTCTTCCTGTAAGTAAACAATGAACAATTATTATTCTGTGGTGGGATACATTTAAGAGTAAATAATATTGAACAGTAAAAGAGACTTACATTTGTCTTCCTAGACCTTTTATCCACAAACTTGCCAGTACCCTTCTGAATATGTGTCTGCTGAAAGACTTCATCAACAAAACACATGGCGTCCCAACTCACGTGCCTGCAACAAAATGTTATAGAGTTAGATTTGATTTGATTTCAAACTTTAAAAATGTAGTTCAAATGTGACAAATACAAACAGTTAATGTGTTTACCATACGAAGGGCATGCTCGTAAGTGGTAATTGATCCACCTGTGTGTAGGGTCCCACCTGTTTCAGAAGCCCTATTCTTTTTTGCTGCAATACATTTGCTCTGATAACTTGGAGAATTCCAATGTTCTAGCAGCCTTGTCCACACATCATTAGGAATCCATTATGGCCTTTCTCTAGCCGTTCTAGCATCTCTAAACAGCTCAGATAGACAATGGGAAGCTCTGCTGTTGAAATTTCTCTTAATGGAAATTTCATGCTCTGGTGCCCACTGAACTCTCCTCTATAACACAATTTAAACATATAAAACATTATAAGTATATTAAACATGGAATAGTAGTTAACAACTTAATTTACCTATATAATAAGTTAGAACACGTTACCTTGAAACGTTGCTAGAAAATTTCCCTGTCTTTTTTAAGTATTGATGAAGGATTGACCCCAACCAAGGATGAAGGCACATGCTTAAGAAGACTAAGCATGTTTAGAAAGGAAGTTCACTAATCCTTCATCCCTTTCATTTGTGTTTGTTATTTTTGATTCCCTAAGTTGACTTAGTTGAATCAACTTTAGTTGACTTGTTGACCTTTGACTAGGTTTGACTTGTTGACTATAGTTTACTTGACTTAAGCCAACATGCTAATCTATGTTTATTTGCTTTGTAGGTTAATTAGGAGTAAGAAAGCAATGCTAGGTGGCGCATGGTGATTGGGGAGCATAAATGATGTGGAGGAGAGAGTAAAGCAAAGGCATAAAGCATAAAGTAAAAGGCATGAAGCAAGTGTACCTATGTACCTTTGGTCTCCTTTGTTTTTAGCACACTTTGACCACTTTTTGGAGACATATGAGACACATTCTTTGTCTCCTTTTGTGCTAGAACGAAATTAGCCTTGCACACACCATAGTTAGCTCTTTTGTCTCTCATTTTTGTAACCTTATTTGACCTAGTTTCTAGAAGCTAGGGTTAGGTTTTTGTAGAGACATCCTTAGGTATCTTTTATTTGCTTAGAGGCCCCTAAACTCTTCTATATAAGGGGTGCTCCTAGACATGTAAAAGGGGTTGAACATTTTGAAGTAAAAACACTCTTGTATCTCAACCATTTGTGAGAGTTTCCTCCCTTGGGAGTGAATACTTTTAAGCCTTATCTTGCATAGCAAGTGGCGACACACATCCACTCATCTTCAAGGTTGCCATGGCTTCTAGCCTAGCTTTGTAGTGGCGTGCTTCTCACATTTTTTACCATTTCTTCCCTTTCCATTTTATGTTTTCTTCTTCCTTTAATTGTTCTTGGTTTTCTATGGTTTATGTGCTTTCCATTTCCTTTTTGTTTTGAATCAATCCATCATCTTCTTCTCTTGAGCTTTGTGAAAGGAACCTTCACATCTAGATAGCTTGCTATCTTAATGTCCAGTGGGGATTTCGCTTAGCTTTCTTAATCAACTCACACCATATTCAAAAATCTAAAATGGAACAAGATAATCCTTCATCATTTGATCCCCATGATGGCCAAGGATTAAGAAATTGTTGCTTGATTGTCTTTGTGATAGCCTGTGAAGCAACTCTAGATGGAACAAACCTACAATTCATGGAAAATTGTCAGAAAATGAAAGAATTACATAATATAAACAATGAGAATAATTGAATTTAAATATTACCCTCGACCGACAAGTTCAATCATCAGGCGATCCTGCAGAGGAGGGTCAGGTTCTGCATCTAAATCAATATCAACCGTAGGCTGTGGGGCAACTATATCACCTACAATTGGGGATGGTGCAGACTACTGACCAACGACAGAAGATGGGCCACCAATGGAGGCTGGGATGGTACAGTATGAGGTGATGGAGATGCTCCAATGTCTGTAGAAGGGGTATGTAACCCAATGTGTGGAGCTGAGGAAGATGAGGATGGTATATGGGAGGGTGGTACAAAAGGGGGCATGGGAGCAACAACAGGGGTATGCAACCCTGTGGGTGGAGGTTGAGAAGAGGAGGACGGCATATGAATCACTGGGATAGATGTTGGGTTATGTAACCCTGTGGGTGGAGGTAGGGAAGATAAGGATGGCATATGTAAGCCCGGGGTAGGGGTGATGGGTCTGACTAGAATCCGAAGCACATAATTATTACGCCGCTTTCTTGTTTTTGCAATACCTTTCCCCTTGTCAGCTGAGGGTGGTCGAGGTGGATCTCCCGATGACATGGTTTATGGAGTATAGGATCTAAGTGTCAAACAAATTAAGATGGTGTATAATAACAAACAAATATATAAACTTAATAACTATTCATTAGACATATTACACAACTTGAAGTACAACAACAAAAAGTTCTAATGAAATGAAAAAAAAACAAACATATTAAAAAGTTAAGTACTAAAACAAAAAAGACAAAGTTAGTCATTATCATCACTTTCACCTTCATCGTCGTCCTCCTCTTCCTCCATTTCTTCTTCTTTAGTTTCATCTTCTTCTTCATCTAGGTATTCCTCCTCTTCTTCTTTTTCTTCTTCTTCTTCTTCATCTTCTTCTTCTTCTTCTTCTTCATCTTCTTCTTCTTCCTCCTCCTGTTGTTCCAACTCTTCATCATGACCTTCTATGTGATGAAATCCCGATACATGTTCTACTTCAATTACTTCGTTCACATGGGACATTTCATCAACTTGGTAAGGGACATCGTCTTCCACCCCATTTTAATTGCAACACACCAACCACGGTTGTCTTTTGGAGATGGTGGATATTGTACATAATATACTTGTCTAACATTGTATGCTAAAATAAATGGATCAAATGGTTGGTACCTTGAAGTCATGTGAATGTCCACAATGTTATATTTAGGATCTACTCTTGTAGCTTTTCTTGAGGGATCAAACCATTCACAAAAAAAGTACAACTTTCTTTGGTTTATTAGAAGTATTGTACTCTAGTTCATATATTCTATGAATGATCCCATAAAAATCATCTTCACCTCCTTCGGTAAGGCCCTTCACACGAACACCATTATTTATAGTCTTTTTCCCTTTGCTCCATGCGTTAGTATGGAACTTGTACCCATTCACGAAGTACGTGTGCCATTCTTTGACACATTTCATTGGCCAATTTGACAAATCCCTTAGGTCTTGGTTTCTAACACTTAATGGCTCGTTATAAACCTACAAGTATAGAAAGATAGATGTAAAATTATGATAATTAAAATCCATTTGTTACATAATAATGGTACAATACATACTTGATATTGGAACCATTCAGGAAACTCTGAATGAATATGAGCAGAAGCACTACTCTCAGGTATTTGCAAGCCCGTAAGGAATGAGCTGGTGAAAATAGATTGCAATGGTAAATTAATTATAGGCTTACATATAATTGACCACAAATTTGTTAACAAAGGAGGATATAACTTACTCAAGATATGGTTTGACTTCAGTGCAATTGATTAACACATGAACATGAGCAGATTTAAACTCGGCATTAGTTAGCCAATGAATCGATTCTCTCCCTGCATGTCGACCTTGTTACTGAAAAACAGACAACGTTGACACATCTCTTTGACATTCAACTTCATTCCTCCAATTGTGTGGTGACAACATGAAGTTGTTGAAGTAATGAGAACAAAAGTATGTTGTCTCACGGTGTAAATAAGATGCACAAATAGAACCTTCAACTCTTGCTTTTATTTTTTATTGATCGTTTTGAATCACCCATGAATCTATGCAAATAAAAAAATACATCATGATGAAAAAAATTGGTGACAAAATTAATTATAAATATAAATATGGAGGTCCTTTAGTACCTTTCAAAAGGATACATCCATCTATATTGCACTGGTCCACCCAACAATGCTTCATGGGGGAGATGAATAGGGAGATGTTCCATGGAATCAAATAATCCAAGAGGGAATATTTTCTCTAATTTACAGAGAATAATTGGAATATTTTCCTCCATTCTTCTTAGGGATTCCTCTTTTAATGTTGTAGAGCACAAATCTTTGAAAAAGTGGCTAATTTCAGTAAGAGGATTTAAAACATGAATGGGCAAAACACTAAATGCAATAGGAAGTAATGACTCCATGAAGACATGGCAATCATGACTTTTCATTCCATGGATTCTTCCCTTTTCAACATCAGCACATCTAGCCAAGTTGGAACTATAACCATCTGGCATCTTAAGTTCCTTTATCCACCGACAAACTGATTTAGCTTCATCTGGAGTTAAAGTGTAATTCGCTTTAGGCTTTAATATTTTCCCATTATCTTAAACCTTCAACTCCAAGTCTTTTCGCTTGCAATACAATCCTAAATCCCTTCTTGCCTTCTCATTGTCTTTTGTCTTTCCCGTCACATTCATAACAGTATTGAATATGTTCTCAAAGAAATTTTTTTCTATGTGCATTACATCAAGATTATGTCTTAACAAATTATCTTTCCAATATGGAAGATCCCAAAAAATGCTTCTTTTTGTCCAATTATGCCACTCTCCATATCCATCTATCCGTGTTACACCGTTTTCAGTGACTTTTGGAAAATGTTTCACTCTTCTCCAAACTTGTAATGGTGTCAACCTAGGAGGTGGCCCATCTGTTTCAACTTGCCCTTTTCGAAAGGCTTTAATATTTCTCCTGGTGGAGCTCCAAAGGTGCATGAAGAGCTCCATGCGCAGCGAAAATGGATGAAGGAATGGAGGCAAGTTGGAAGGCACTTGCAAGCAATGGAAGATGAAAAAGGTGATAGGATTTCCTAATCTATGCTAGCCTAAGGAAGGTGGCTAGAGGTAGAGAGAGGAAATCTCTAGATAGTGGTGACTCTCAAAGGCAATAGAGGGAGGAGTGCTCTCAACTCAAGTTGCATCTATTGCATAAAATTTCAAGAGTGTCTACAAATGAGTGAAATTTTGGCTTTTATATGAAGCCATTAACACATGAGAAAGGAGAGCCATTGGATGGAGTGGGCCTTGATCTTGGCCCTAAGATTAAGCTTGGAGAAGGAGGCTTGATCTTGGCCATTGGATGATGCCTTGGAAAAGGAAGAAGCATTCCTAACCCTTGGATGCTTTGGATCCATGAGGTGTAGGAAGAAGTGTTGACTTTCACTTAGTCCACCTTGGCTCTTTTGATAGTTCGTGGCCAAATCTCCTATTGGGCTTAGTCAAGCCCAATTTTATCAATTGAACTACTCATACTTTGACTTATTATTCTAGAAAGCAAGGCCTAAACAATGGGCCAATCTTATTTGATGAAGGATCGTCTCGGATTTGGGGTGAAATTCATCTAGAACGAAAATGGGTATGAACCCTAAAACGAAAAGGGGGAAAATGGAGGACGTTGATTGGGGGTTTTTGCGGAACGGAAGGAAATCACGCCACTTGGAGGAGATTCCAAGATAAGTGAGGAAGATCCGCCACTTTGAATCGGAGATTCAAAGATAAGGATCGGTGGTTCTAAGGAGAACCTCGAGACTTGAGAGAAAACTCACTGTTTCATAAAACTCAAATCTGCATACAAATGTGTCTCACAATGGCTTATATACTATGGGCCGAAACAACAAAAAGGCCCAAAATAACTAAAGGTCCGGTAAAGCCCAAACAAAAACATTACAAGAATTATAAAAGAGTTCTTGTTCTACAATCTGAAGCTAATCCAAGATCTCTTTTAAGGTCTTGGACATGATTCCATCAACTGTTTTCTTATCCCTTGACAGTCTCGAACCACACCTCCATCATTGCCTTCGGGTTGGAGAAAATTCGACCTCGAATTTTAGCGCTTCATTACCTACAAACAAACACACAAACATAAGTGCTGAGGAACACGCAAAAAAAGAATAGTCTAAAAATAGAAATAAAATGTTATCTAAAAAAAAGATGAGATTGGGATCATGGGAGAGGCCAATCTGTTATTATCAAGGTGCTTAGAGATTGTCCTCCAGGATCAAAGATAAACCTGCAGAACACGTCAAAGAGTTTAACCACAAGTATATTATTCACTGTGAAACAAAAAGGAGAACAACCCATAATAATCAGAATAGAAAAAGAGTTTCCTTGAAATCCTTCAGGATTTTCATGATAGGCCAAACACACAATCAAATGATGAAAGTCAGGTTCATGTTTGGCCCATGTTGTTGTTGCCTTTTCCATCATCTTTTTCTCACCCCATTGCTTATGCCATTGCTCCTTAATGTATAAGTCTTCCCTAGGCATTAAGACAAAAAGAGAGGGTTTAGTAAGTGTTCCTAATGAAAATGCAAAATCATGATGTGAATGGGAACAACGATTTAATACATTATCATCCCCCTTTAAGGATTTCATCTCAACCATGAATTTCAAAGGTGTGAGGAGAGACTCATTCTTGTGTTTCTCTCTTTGTTCTTCTTCTTCTTCCTTTGCTCTTTGTTCTTTCTCTTCTCACTCTTTTAGCTCTTGCTCCTTTCTCTCTTTTAGCTCTCTCTCTTGTCGTGCCTTTTCACGCTCCCTTTTTGCTTGTTGCTCTTGTCTAACTTCGAGCTTTTGCCTAACACTCCTCTTCACCTCTTTGAAGTATACAATGTAATCCTGGAGTTCTTGAAGAGTCATGTACTTTGCGTTCCAATTAGGACATTCATAATTTTCGTGTCCATATCCTTCACACTTGGTGCACTTAATAGCACTTGTTTTGTTGCTTGGCAATGATCCTCTATCATGTTTGTGCTCCTTTCTATGTTCCACAAGTTTGCTATTCAGCTTGATGATTCTGGACACAATGAAGTTGATATCCTCTATCAAGGTCGAACGTGTATGGAACATTGTGGAGTGCTCAAAATTATTAATTCTTGCAATGAAAGAGAGGAAACAAGAACTAACACAAAACACAGTAAGTGATTAGCAAAAGTAATGTAGATAAAATTATCAAATGGGCCTCACCACTCCTTACGTGTTTACACTCAATTCCACTCGTCTTTCACTCTGAAAGTGTATTCACTTGCTCTCAAGTTCCTGTTCAGTTCCTCAAAGAACCTCCAATCAACCCATCAAGAATTCAACATCAAAGTGAAAGATGTAACGAATCTAAGCTCAACTCAGGAGGCCAAGGAAAGGATGACTCCAAGACAAAACCAAGGAAGTTTAAAGACAAACTAAAAAGCACCAAAAGCAAGAAAGCGTTAAACCAAGGAGAGTGAATATGTGACAACTAAGACCCTGACAACGAGAAAAGCACTTTAAAAGACAAGAGTAATCTAAACAAAGTATTTAGAATTACTACTGGGAAGGTGAAACAAAATACTCAAGCTAAATTGTGATGAATGATTCAAACTCCCACAAGCAATACTTTCAACAACTTTAGCTCAAAGTACACTATCCCACAACACAAGAATTCAAGGAAAATAAAACTCAAAGAGAAAAGTGATAGACAATGGACTCAAACAAAGCTAGAAATGCAATAAAAGAGACTTAGACCAACAAGAATATTGACCCAGAAATAAGCATAATATGATAATATGCACCATCTATATCAATCATAACAGCAACAATTTAGAATCCCATCGATGGAGCATTGACAACAAAGTGCATAATGAATGCCAAACTAATGAACCCCATGTTGCACTAAATGGGAAAGGACCAAGACTAGATCCTCGGATTGAATCACCTCACCACCAACAAGAACAATCAACGGCTCCCAAAATGTGCCAAATTTTTTTTTTCTGCACCGCACCAACTCTATTTTTCTCACACAACCACTTTATGCGTTAGATTTGGACCAGAAATTAACCAGCCCCTATATAGTTGCTGCATCGCATGGCAAAAAGACTAGAATTGACGGCCTTTTGCTTCGTTTGATTTCCACTGCTCCAATTTCCAAAATAACAATTATACCGCTAAAAAAAGAAAGTGTGTTACTGTCAAATTGCAATGCCCGAGATGGGCTGCTGGACAGTGCTACTGCAACGTGGAATTTTGGTGGCTGCGCAAGTTTAGGTTGTTGCCACGCTTCACTCAAATTTTCTGCTGCACTAAAATTCTGCCACTACCACCAACTAATTAGACGTTGCTGCCAATTAGCTCCAAATCACAAAAGAAAGTGGAAAGTTGCTAATGTTTTACCACCATTTCAGCAGCAGGAATTTTTAGTCTAGAGCTTGCTTCTTTTGATTGGTCTATCTTTGAGTAATTCCAAGCACTAACGTAGCTAAATAGATGGGCCAAACTGCCATAATTTCGGATTGACATCTGCTGCCACGCTTCAAATTCTGTTCCAAGTGGACCAAGGAGAACCACAATTTAATGATTGGCTTTATGCACGCTGCAGCCAAGTGATGCCTTGTGACTTGGTTGCCACAAGTTGGTTGTCAAACCAAAATCCCCATTTAAGCGAGGGAAGCGACTGTCACGTGCTCCCAATTCTAACCAAAAAACCAGATTGTTTGATCCAAACTACACCATGAATTAATTGCACCAACTGAAATAAAATTGTTGCAGTAGTTTACCAAGCCCAAAATAAATTGTGTGATGAAGGATTGACCCCAACCAAGGATGGAGGCACATGCTTAAGAAGACTAAGCATGTTTAGAAAGGAAGTTCACTAATCCTTCATCCCTTTCATTTGTGTTTGTTATTTTTGATTCCCTAAGTTGACTTAGTTGAATCAACTTTAGTTGACTTGTTGACTTTTGACTAGGTTTGACTTGTTGACTATAGTTTACTTGACTTAAGCCAACATGCTAATCTATGTTTATTTTCTTTGTAGGTTAATTAAGAGTAAGAAAGCAATGCTAGGTGGCCTATGGTGATTGGGGAGCATAAATGATGTGGATGAGAGAGTAAAGCAAAGGCATAAAGCATAAAGTAAAAGGCATAAAATAAGTGTACCTATGTACCTTTGGTCTCCTTTGTTTTTAGCACATTTTGACCACTTTTTGGAGACATATGAGACACATTCTTTGTCTCCTTTTGTGCTAGAACGAAATTAGCCTTGCACACACCATAGATGGCTCTTTTGTCTCTCATTTTTGTAACCTTATTTGACCTAGTTTCTAGAAGCTAGAGTTAGGTTTTTGTAGAGACATCCTTAGGTATCTTTTATTTGCTTAGGGGCCCCTAAACTCTTCTATAAAAGGGGTGCTCCTAGACATGTAAAAGGGTTGAACATTTTGAAGTAAAAACACTCTTGTGTCTCAACCATTTGTGAGAGTTTCCTCCCTTGGGAGTGAATACTTTTAAGCCTTATCTTGCATAGCAAGTGGCGGCACACATCCACTCATCTTCAAGATTGCCATGGCTTCTAGCCTAGCCTTGTAGTGGCGTGCTTCTCACATTTTTATCATTTCTTTCCTTTCCATTTTATATTTTCTTCTTCCTTTAATTGTTCTTGGTTTTCTATGGTTTATGTGCCTTCCATTTCCTTTTTGTTTTGAATCAATCCATCATCTTCTTCTCTTGAGCTTTGTGAAAGGAACCTTCACATCTAGATAGCTTGCTATCTTAATGTCCAGTGGGGATTTCACTTAGCTTTCTTAATCAACTCACACCATATTCAATAATCTTAAAAAGGAACAAGATAATCCTTCATCATTTGGTATCTAGAGCCTAGGTTATCTTGAATATGGTGTTTTTCATGTGCTAACCTTGTCTTGTTGTAGCTATCTTTGTATGGTTCAAATCCACTTTCATTGCACACAAAAACAATGCTGGCAGAAACTGTTCACGATTTTGAAAGATTAAACTGCACCTGCTCAGTGATCCAAAAATTACGTTCTTGATGTCAAAAGAAAGCTCTGTTAGTCTAGTTTTTAACAAAAAAAGAACCAATGCATTTGGAGTTCTGTGGAGAGAGTTATGATTGAAATAGTGAGCAAAGGTCAGAGCTGCCGAGATCACCGCGGATCAACGTTTTTCAGGTTATGTTGGGCAGTTTTGGCTACTGTTTTTGTTACTCTTCTTACTCCTAAATGTGGTTGGATAACATGTATTTGGATGCTTAGTCTTTGAGCCTCAAATCCATGAGTTTAAATGCATGATAGCTACATGTTTGTGTCTTTGTGTATGTCATGTTGAGTCTTTAAATGTGTCTAACTTTTGCTTGAGTCATATTTTATATGCTTCATTGAGTTTTCTTATTCTTGTTTCTAAGTATTTGAGCTATTGCATGAGATCTATGCCTTTTGTTGTAGCATGCTCCTTGAAATTGATTTTGACCTAATTTTTAAGGAACTAAGTGTTCAAGACACCCTAAAATATCCTTCTCATCATCTTAAGTACCTAGTTTTGAAAAGAAAAATTATTTTCATGACCAAAAACAGTTTGGAAGAGAGCTAATGTGTTGCTTGGTGAATCCATTTGGCCATTTTTACTAGGTGTTATGCTACCAAATTTTATACTTGGATTTTGGGTGATATTGGCAAATTAGTTCCATGCTTTAACTTGGTTATGATCTTTCTTGGTGTATGCATAATTTGAGGTATAATCTTGGCTTGTTCAAATGCTTTCCATAGAGTCTTTAAAAGTGTTTTTCATTGCTTTAGTCTTGTTCAAGTTTTGTGTTTAAAAAAAAATTTCCTTAGAAGTTAAACTTTCTTGTTTTTGTGCTTTTCTTGCTTGTCACTAGGTGTTCTTTGTTTTGTCTTAGTAGTTTTCTTTTCTTGAAACTCTTGGGATGTTGTGGCCGAATCACTTGTATTGCATTTGAAAGGTTTTGAACAAGTTTTTAAAAGTGTTTGCTTCACTCCTTTGGTGGATTTTGAGTGCTAGCCTTGCCTTGTTACTTTGGGAGAGTGATCTAAACACTTGGGTTACATTTTGGGTTGGATTTGGTCTCGGTTTTCATGTTTTCTAACCTCTAATCCATTTATTTTGTCTCCGATTTGAGTGTTTTTGTTGTAGGAATCATGGCAAGTTCATCAAATGCACCTACACCAAACAAAAACAATACATTGATGAGATTGCTTCGGGATTTGGAGTTGTCTAGGAAGGAGGCCTTTGAACAATTGAGAAAAGAAAAGGAGCAAAGTGTCCTAAGAATCCAAGAGCACATTCAAAGGCTTGAAGCTAGGGAGAAAGAAAGAGAGCCTAGGAAAAGAGGGCATTTTAGGCGCAACCCATCACAAGAGAAGCAAACTCCAAAGATTCCTAAGTTCTATGGTGGAAGTGATCCCAAAATCTTCCTTGATTGGGAAGCTAAAGTTGATCAAATTTTCATTGAAAATCATGTAAAGGATCAAACACAAGTTGATCTAGTAGTTTTAGGATTTTTGGAGTACGCCAATACTTGGTGGCATAAAGTTTGTAAGAATTATGACCAAGGGCCACCCGCGGCTTCTTGGATGGACATTAAAACTCTTATGCGCGCTAGATTTGTTCCTCCCTCCTATAGGAAGGAACTTATTTTGAAGCTCCAAAGGCTTCACCAAGGTCCTATAAGTGTGAGTGAATACTTTAAAGAATTAGAGTCTCAAATGCGTAGGGTGGAAATAAAAGAAACTAACAAAGAGAAAATAAAAAGATTTGTGAGAGGTCTTAGGAGAGACATAAAAGACCAAGTAGAGTTGTATGAGTACTCCACTCTTGAAAATGATTTCACACTTGCCCTTGGGATTGAAATTCAATTAAAAAGAAAAAGAAGGGCAAAGAAGAGTTACTCACCCAACCACTACTTTAGTCACTTATGGAAGGGAAAGGATAAAAAGAAACATGATAAGTTCCCTTCTAACTCTCATCAAGAACCACCAAGTAAAAGTAAGTCTCCAAGTGATCACATTCACCATTCCACTTCTTCAAGATCAAGTTCCATTAAATGTTTTAAATGTTTGGGTTATAATCACATTGCTTTAAATTGCCCAACCAAGAGGACCATGATCTTAAAGAAGAGTAATGATGTTGAAAGTGAACACTCATCTCCCCATTCTCTTTCAAAAGAATCTTCTTCCTCTAGTAAAACTAAATTTTTTGAGAAAGAACCTATGTTATTAAGGCGCATGATAGGTCAAGATCAAAGTGAGCTTGAGCCAACTCAAAGAGAAAACATTTTTCAATCTAGATGCAAAATTAACAAATGGGTTTGCTCTCTAATTATTGATGGAGGAAGTAGTACCAATGTAGCTAGCACAAGGTTGGTGGAAAAGCTTAGCTTAGAGACCAGTCCTCATGCTAAGCCCTACAAGCTTGCTTGGATAAGTAAAGAGGGAGAAATAGATGTCAATAAACAAGTCCTAATTAACTTCTCTATAGGAAGCTACAAAGATGAGGTGCTATGTGATGTTGTTCCCATGGAAGTCACACATATCTTATTAGGTAGGCCATGGCAATTTGATAAACAAACTTTACATGATGGCCATACCAACCAATACATTTTCTTCAAAAATGGGAAAAAGACAACTTTACTACCTCTATCACCTCAAGAAGTTAATAAGGATAGAAATATAATAAGAAAAGATAAAGAAGAAAAAGAAAAGGGGCAAGCTTTCACCAAGGTGTTACTTGCCTACAAAAAAATTCTTCCAAAGCAAGATGTGCATCACCCTTCCTTCTCTTCCCAAGCCAAAAAGGAAGGCCCAAAACACAAGCAAGAGAGAAAGAATAGTTTAGAAAATAAAGATGGCCTAACCAAAGCTAGGGGTAATACCCTTAGAAAGGATGGAACAAGAGCTCATAAAAGGGAGGCACAAAACTTCCCCCAAATCAAGTCAAGCTCCATCTACAAAGGCTTAAAGAATTTGTGGTCAAATTCTCTCCAAGAAGGGGAGGATGATGAAGGATTGACCCCAACCAAGGATGGAGGCACATGCTTAAGAAGACTAAGCATGTTTAGAAAGGAAGTTCACTAATCCTTCATCCCTTTCATTTGTGTTTGTTATTTTTGATTCCCTAAGTTGACTTAGTTGAATCAACTTTAGTTGACTTGTTGACTTTTGACTAGGTTTGACTTGTTGACTATAGTTTACTTGACTTAAGCCAACATGCTAATCTATGTTTATTTTCTTTGTAGGTTAATTAAGAGTAAGAAAGCAATGCTAGGTGGCCTATGGTGATTGGGGAGCATAAATGATGTGGATGAGAGAGTAAAGCAAAGGCATAAAGCATAAAGTAAAAGGCATAAAACAAGTGTACCTATGTACCTTTGGTCTCCTTTGTTTTTAGCACATTTTGACCACTTTTTGGAGACATATGAGACACATTCTTTGTCTCCTTTTGTGCTAGAACGAAATTAGCCTTGCACACACCATAGATGACTCTTTTGTCTCTCATTTTTGTAACCTTATTTGACCTAGTTTCTAGAAGCTAGAGTTAGGTTTTTGTAGAGACATCCTTAGGTATCTTTTATTTGCTTAGAGGCCCCTAAACTCTTCTATAAAAGGGGTGCTCCTAGACATGTAAAAGGGTTGAACATTTTGAAGTAAAAACACTCTTGTGTCTCAACCATTTGTGAGAGTTTCCTCCCTTGGGAGTGAATACTTTTAAGCCTTATCTTGCATAGCAAGTGGCGGCACACATCCACTCATCTTCAAGATTGCCATGGCTTCTAGCCTAGCCTTGTAGTGGCGTGCTTCTCACATTTTTATCATTTCTTTCCTTTCCATTTTATATTTTCTTCTTCCTTTAATTGTTCTTGGTTTTCTATGGTTTATGTGCCTTCCATTTCCTTTTTGTTTTGAATCAATCCATCATCTTCTTCTCTTGAGCTTTGTGAAAGGAACCTTCACATCTAGATAGCTTGCTATCTTAATGTCCAGTGGGGATTTCACTTAGCTTTCTTAATCAACTCACACCATATTCAATAATCTTAAAAAGGAACAAGATAATCCTTCATCATTGTGTCCCACCAACAATTGAGAAAAAGGTTCCTAGTTTTGGAACTAACTCCAGCAAACACTTTAGTGTATCCAACGTCACCAGCTTACTATAATCCACATCTTTCTACTACAGTATTAGTATTTCAACATAGAGGTTATTGCTGCTCAATTACCTATTTAGTTGGCTGCACCGAAAACAAAGCCACCACTCAATCAGAAAAACAAAAACTGCACCGCTTGAGACGCCATGTATTTGGCTGCTACAACACTAAAGACAACAAGTGGCTTGCACTAAACTTCAAGCACAACACCGCTTGAAGAAAATAGATGTTGCTGCCAATTCTAGAATTATCTTCAATCTGCTGCACCAATTAAAACCCATATGTGATGCTTCCACTAGGATGAAAAACTACAGCTTCTAATTACACCAATAGGGGTTGCTGTGCTGAATGGTTTTAGTTGCTATCGCATGGGCCAATATCTTGCTGCACTAATGTACCACTAAAGACAAGGCCAACTACAACTCTGCACCGAAAGCTACTACTGCATGGCTCCAAAAACGGAGATTTATTTGCTGCACTTCCAATTTTCACATTCATAACACCACACGAACCATGTTGGAAATTTGACTTTCCAATCACTTTGAGTCCACCACAATAGTACAGCCGCTTCTAGATGACCAATCACTTTGCTTCTAACATAAAAACGCTGCACTGCTTGACCCCAAATGGTTGTTGCCAATTGGTCTACCACATGCACTTAAAGATAAAGATCAGGTGATGAAGTAAATATGTTGCACTAAGCTCCAATCTGTTGCACCAACTGGACCAAAATGTCTGCACTAGAATATGAGCTGTAACATGCCAAAAGAAATGTGTTTTGCATCCACGACTTCAAATCACATCACCGCAAGCTTCACAATTTCAGTGCACCGAACGAAGCTTAAACCACGAGTTGCTGCACTGCAACAAAAGTTTCCTCCATGTGAGTAAGTCAGATGGACCAGCTTCTCAAACTCACTCACACCTTGATTGTTGTGTTAGTCCTTGATTGACTTAAGCAATTCACATTCCAGAAAACGCTAGCAGTAAATATGGCCACTTGAATCAACTTAGAACACCTCAACTTCAAGTTTATCTTCAATGGGCCATTTTCTCAAGCACGTGGTATGCATCACTAACTTTGCTTAATTCAACTACAGCGAAAACAATCCCAACACTGAAACTGGTATGCGGAAACAGAAAGCTTCGAGCTAGAGAATCCAATTTTCAGAAAATGGTTGAATGGGTGTAAGCACAAAACGAAGAACAATGGTTTTCCAAACCACTCGTATGTAGATGACCGCGCCATTATCTCTTCACTTCAACTCATGCCTCAGAAAAAACAACGATTGTGATTTAGCGATTTTGCTTTAGAGCACAAAACGAAAGTGCACGAAGGATGAATGAGAACAACTACGCCAGAACCCAGAATGCGAAGAAATTGAGAACGACAATCTGAAACGAATTTGAAAGAGAAACAACTGAGCTCTGATTACCATATGATGAAGGATCGTCTCGGATTTGGGGTGAAATTCATCTAGAACGAAAATGGGTATGAACCCTAAAACGAAAAGGGGGAAAATGGAGGACGTTGATTGGGGGTTTTTGCAGAACGGAAGGAAATCACGCCACTTGGAGGAGATTCCAAGATAAGTGAGGAAGATCCGCCACTTTGAATCGGAGATTCAAAGATAAGGATCGGTGGTTCTGAGGAGAACCTCGAGACTTGAGAGAAAACTCACTGTTTCATAAAACTCAAATCTGCATACAAATGTGTCTCACAATGGCTTATATACTATGGGCCGAAACAACAAAAAGGCCCAACATAACTAAAGGTCCGGTAAAGCCCAAACAAAAACATTACAAGAATTATAAAAGAGTTCTTGTTCTACAATCTGAAGCTAATCCGAGATCTCTTTTAAGGTCTTGGACATGATTCCATCAACTGTTTTCTTATCCCTTGACGGTCTCGAACCACACCTCCATCATTATTGCTATTCTATTGCTCTTTGATACACCTCTTCAAATCTTCATATCTTCTTTGGCCAATGTGAAGAGTGAGAGAAGCCCAAGTGGGTTTAGGCCATCTTGAATGAAGCCTAATTGGATCTTTTTGAGCATGCTCCTTGTTATTGGGCCTCTTGATGGGCTTGGGCTTGAAGATGAATGTGGGCCATGTATTGGGCCTTGAGCATGATTTGGGCCTAGGCGTTGACCCAAGCTATAAGCCTTGTTGGGATCACATCATCCCCTCCCACTTGAAGAGGATCTGACCTTAGATCAAGAGGGTTATTTAAGGCTTACAGCAACCAAATTTGAGGTTCCACCAGGATCAAACACATATCTGCAATAGTCATCAAATAAAATGGTATTAAAATCATGGAGACCATGCAGCATACAAGAATGTGGAATTTGTGAAAATGGGCTTATAAAATGGAAAAAGGTTGATAATAGGCCCACTTCACAAAAAAAATGTCTTACACTTTGACTTAGATGATTTTTGAAAAGAATTTTAAAGTCAAAGTGTATTTTGGTACAATATGATGAGGAGTATGAAATAAGTGAATGAGATGGAGAACAAAATGTTTGAGAGGGAAACAAAACAAAAGATTTAATGACAAAGTGAGAAGAATTTAAAGATGAGAGAACTCCCTTTGGAAATTTTATCCTCATGGAAGGAATTGGTGAAGGATGGTACACCAAATCCCTAACAATTGGTTCCTTTTTTGCTTTTGAAATGCTCTTTAACTCTACCACTTGTAATTGTATTTCAAGCTCACTCTCTTGTCTTATTTTCTCTCTTTCTTCTAATTCTTTTCTCTCATTCTCTTCTTTGGCTTTTCTAAGACTTTCCTCTTTTGCCTTTTCTTCTTCATCTCTTTTCTTCCTCTCTTTTATCTCTTTTTCCTCTTGTTCTCTTTTAGCACAAAGTTTCTCAAGCTCTTCTTTTTCTCTCTTCTTTTCATGCTCTCGAAGCTTTTTAAGTTTTGCTTGCTCTTTCTTATGTTTTGCTCTCTTTCTTTATTCACTCAAGAGCAAGTCCAAATTGTGCTTAAAATCTTTTTCTAGTCTAGAAAAATTAGCAAGATTTTGGATGAAAGCATCCCCTATGTCAATGAAGTTTTTTATCCTAGCTTGTTGCTCTTTAGTGATCCTAAATGAAGGGGGAATGAAATGCTTCCACATGCATGCTTTCAATTCATAAAATGTATTAATGCATGATTTTGTCCCCTTTTTCACTTTATATTGCCTCTCTTGCCACCACTCGAATGCACGTCCTATAAACCTAGAAGTAACATGCCTAAGAATGTCAACTTGACTATATTTACTAAACAATGGTTGCACCAATTTCTCGGTATCCCACATCCAATCTCTAAATGATATTGGTCCTATATCCTCCCCAAAGAATGGAATGTCACTATGAAATGTATGATGCAACTCATGACTACCATGCTTATGCAACCTAGGACTATATGTAGAATATGTACTCATGGTGATTGAATGAACTTATGCAACTTGAAAAAAAGTGTGGTAGAGGAAATCAATCACAAGTGGACCTCCAGGTTAGGCGAGGTGAGTCTTTAAGACTTCATAAATACCAAGGCCAATCCTTGCCAAGATACACTTGTAAGATGTTTCAAAGATCACACAATTGTCTAAGTGCTAAGTAAATAGAATCACTTGAGTCACTAAGCACAAAACAAGCAAACAAGACTCAAAGAAATTTAACACTAAAAACGGACCCCTAAATGGCAAAAGATTAGAGACTTTGATCTCACAATCAAGCCACTATGCAACGTGAAAACTTGAATATAAACTATGCGGCCTAATGTAAGGTGAGAAAGCACTTAGAACTTTCAACACACTTACAACTAAAAGCGAATTACTAATGGATAGGAAAGGTTCTACTTAGGAGATGGGATTGAACACCTTGTGGTTCCCCAAGACACCTAAGTAGGCCAAAATACAAGTTCAAAGAGAGTTAAAATTGGTACACAAAATTTAGGCAAAGAGGAGCAACTCAAGAGCGCCAAACTTTTAGAGAACTTTGAGTAGAAAATAAGGCACAAAGGATGCTCCAAATTGACCAAAAGAAGTGACCAAATTGTAGAAAAACTAGTAAACTAAAAGATGCAACAATTACAAGCCACAATGGCCAACAAAATTGCTTGAAATTGGTGTTGGGAGCGACTCCCGAGGCCAACTTGAACACACCACAATTTTGGACAGCAAAGTGATGCACTCCCAAGAGCACTTTGGTACCAAATGAAGCCTTAGTTGATGGCTTTGAAGTATACACCAATTGGAGGAATATTTGGACCCTTTGTGGATGCAAAATGCAACACCAAACAACAACAAAACCTGGCCAAAATAATGAACAAAAATAGCAAACAAACTATGCCAAAGGCATTGGTTAGCTCTCACTCAAGCAAGAAATTGATGGCTCAAAACTGTCCAAAAGATGGTGAAGGTGAGAGGAAGAATTCAAGCACACTCTCTAGAGTTTTACTTCTCAACCACCACCTAAAATGCTACCTTAGACTAGCAACCAATTTGGAAAACAAAATCACTTGATTCACAATCAAGAGCATTGAAGCCAACATTACTTGCCAATTCAAATGTATAACACAAGAAAAGCTAATTAAGAAAGCTAAACCACATTGAATATGATTTGACAAGACTGAATTGAATAGCCAAAAACAAGGATAAGCAAGAAATTAAGGCTTGAAAGAAAGGAAAGCACAACAAAAGGAATCCTAGAACGGAACTAGAATAGAGTAAAAACCAAAAACAGAAACTGCAGTGCTCATAAAATGCTTATGGTATTCATTGCATGTATGCCAATGTGAGGGAAGTAATCCACTCCAAATGAAAGCAATTGATGGCAATATTGAATACACACATCAAACATGCCCTCATCATAAAATTTTGTTTCCTTGAAACATCATAGGTCAAGATACCAACCCACAACTTCTTCCAATCATCAATTAAAGGCTCAAAGTAAACATCAATAGAGACCTTTGGATTGGATGGCCCTGGTATATGACAACTCAAAAACATATAAGGCTTTGACATGCACATTTTAGGAGGAAGATTGTATGGAGTAACAATCACGGGCCAACAAGAATATGGTGCAGATGAAGCCTGAATGTAAGGGTTAAATCCATCTGAACATAGACCAAGTCGCACATTGCGTGGATCAGACGCAAAGGTAGGCTGTTTACGATCAAAGTGCTTCCAGGCTTCACCATCAGATGGTTGGCGTAACATGCCTTGGCTTTGGTTTGCATGATGCCAAGTCATATGTGGCGCGGTTTGCATAGAAGCAAACATTCTTTGTAATCTTGGGATTATAGGCAAATAGAACATTGACTTAACTGCAATTGGTTTTTTGCACCTTGATCCCTGATGAAATGGATGATATCTTGGTTTGTGACAAAATTTACATTCAAGCAATGCTGCATCTCTTTTTCCACTATCATTGTCATAAAAGAGCATACAACCACTCACACAACAATCAATCTTCTTAGCCTCCAATCCCAACTTTGATACTAACCTCTAAGCGTCATAAAAACTCTTTGGCAAGCTCATATTTGGTGGTGTGAGATCTAACAAAAGTTTGGTGAAAGCCTCTAAGCATTGGTTAGGAATATTCCAATTAGACTTATAAGATAGAAGTCTAACACATACTGACAATTTAGAGTCTCTTTCCCCTTCAAATAAAGGTTGATTTGCCTCCGCCAACAAATTATAAAACCTTTGTGTGGATTCATTAGGACACTCTTCTAAGTTAGTGTCGTTGGGTTGTTCGTTTGATTGAAATTGACATAAAACGTTATTGACCATCTCTTCCATGTCACAATTGCTCCATTTCAGTAGTATGTACACCCTCTCTAGGGAGAAAATTATCACCTTCATTTAAATCAACAACTGGCATATCTTCACCATGTAATGTCCAAATCCAGTAATTTGGTATCAACCCTTTTTTATAAAGGTGAACTTTTACAATCTCATCTATCAAAATCCTTGTACAGTCACACTTAATGCAAGGGCATCTAATCCCACCTTCAAGTTCAAAATATCTAGAATGTCTTGCTACTCGAACAAACTCTTCAACGCCTAAGACAAAAGACTCCTTCAATCCCCTTCTACCACTATAACAACGATCATACATCCATGCACGATTCAAAGGAGGTTCACCCATGTTTTATACCACAATAAATGATTTAAATTAGATTATAAAGGGGAGAATTGAAATAAAGTAGAGACATATATGTCCCCACGTATTGCTTAAGATCATGACATTGTCGGGATATATCTCACTGATTAAGTAAGATATCCAAATACTAACCAAGATACAATGTCCTAATTGGAATGCAAGTCCCATGACTATGTAGACCAATTTAGCTAAAATTCTCTTTGTTCTTGTCTTTAGTAGTCTATTTTTAAGTTTTACAGTCAAATTTTGATTTCTTTGTTTTTTTAGTAATTGACTTTATTTTAAGGAACATTTTACCATTTAAAACTTTGTTAGACACTTACTTTACATTTTCATTGACTACATTAATATAGTTCATTGACTACTTAAATCAGCAGCATGATAATACTTAGCAAGAATCACATCAGGTGAAAATAAAGTATACCTGACAAAAGGTACTAGGCAACCTTTTAGCAAAATCCTTCCTTGCTACTGTGATTTACCTCCAGATCCACCCTCACCTTTTCCTCCCCTATCATAGTGCATAAATAAATATTAGTCTTCATGCAAATGAATATATCAAAACAAACATAACATATTCCCAAATAAGCAAGCATAAGCAATGGTTGGTTGAATCTGTTATACAATTTTCAAATAAACTTCAGTTTATTTCAGTTTACAATCTGAAATGCAAATAAACATCATTGTATTATCAAGGAAAATGAAAATTGAGGTAGAGACTAACTTGTATGGCTAATTTATGAATCTCTACTCTAGTTAAATACCTAACTTCATTATTTTTTCATTGAATTAGTGTGACTAAATTATGTGGCCTATTTTTATGCATAAAAAGTAAACCAAGGACAAAAAAATAACAAAAACAAAGAAATAATGCTGTAACTTGGCTGAAAAGCTTAAAAGTTGACCAAAAGTTTGGGTGTAAATCAAGCACCTACTCAACAAAATTAAAATGACTAACGGATCCTAAGGAACAACTCAAAACTGAAATCCTACCTAAAACTCAAAATTGCACTACCTAAAACCTCTAAAGACACCCTAAAAGTAGGCTAAAACTAAGTTTATGCTAAAGCATGGGTAGAACTACCACTACAGTACCTAGACAAGGTTAAATGACGTAAGAAAACTTAATCCTAAGTCACAAACTATCTCCTAAATGATTTACCAAAAATCATTACCTAAAATCAAGACTAGTCTACAAATTGACCCTTTTGTGCATACATGTACTAAGCTAACCTATGGAAGTCTAATCTAATTATCCTAACATGTTTCTAATGGCAAAATATGAATAGAAAACAGGTCAAACTGCTAAAACTGACTACAACTCAAAATCTAGCTACCTAAGACCTAAAACTACCACTAAACTATGCTAAAACTCCAAAAATTTAGAAATGAAGTAAACTAGTGCACATAACTCTTATAGAACTACTTGGACATCTTCCACTTACCAAAAGAAAGGTTAAGAACATATGAGAACTTGGAATTAACAAACTAATTCGAATTTGCCTAGTAAAAACCCAAAAAATGAACTAGAAATGGTGAAAATGAGCTAAGACATCCCAAATCAGCAAAGGAAATATGAAGCAATGGAACAAACACCTTCTAATTGGTAAATGAATGATGAAAACTGATGTAAAAGACTGGAATAACATGCTGCACGAAAATTGATGTGTGGAGACCCAAGCTTGTGTGACTTAGTTTATGCATAACTAGTCTACTTAAAACACTTCGTTTATGTTTTTTTCATTGAATTAGAGTGATTAACTTGTGTGGCATTTTTTGATGCAGAAATAGTGAACGAAGGGCAAAAAAACTTACAAAAAGAATGTCAAAAGATGCACTAAATTGGCTGAAAATTTGGTAAGTTGACCATGAGTTGACTTTTTCATATTCAATTGACCCAAAGAAAAAAGAAGTCTCAAGATCAATATATGGGAAATTTTAAGCAAAAGTTTGGGTTACATGACAGTAATGTAAAAAGGATATGGGTTAATGAAACAATGCAAAAGTTTGGGTTATCTATTCATGATATCTATTCCTAACCAAAATTGTGAAAAGTTAATGTGTCTACACCAAAATACCATCATCAGATTCATGATATCTATTCATGGAGGCATCACAATGCAGTATAAGAGTTTAACAGAATTAGCAATCAAATCCCATTACAGGTACAAGCTTTTCATTTAGAATTACACTGCTAATCAAAATAAATGAGGTGGTATAGATTGTTGAAATGAAACCAAAAACAAAACCAATAACAATTCAGACAATTTCAATTTAGACTAAGCATCAATTAGCAATCAAACCAAAAACAGAACCAATCCAAATGCATATAACAATTCAACCAATCTCAATTTGGACTAAGTATCAATCAACAATAATTAAACCAAAAATAGAACTAATCGGCAAACACACCTTACAATGGCTCCTATCTCGCAAACACACCACAAGATCAGTGCTCTAGGACCAAAATCAGCGCTCTGTGGACCAACGGACGTGGGAAGACCGAACACAACCCCTTATAAAACAAAAAACCATGTGAGAACAACTACAAGCGATCAACATTCGGTAAACCACAATCAATTAAAGACACCAAAATGAGGGTGAGGGTCGAACAATGTAGTGGCTGACCAGCGAGAGTGACGGCACCGACAATCCATAATACAATTCCTTACCAATCAAAAACCAATGAGAAAACCTAGCAGTGATAATAATGGCAAAAAGAAGAATGAATTAAACTCACCAAAACAAAGGTCAGGGTCAACGAACGCGGTGGCCGGCAAGAAGACAAAGCCGCTCCGACGTGGAACCCAGCTGATCTTTAAACGTGGAACTCAGACCCACGATGATGAATATCACCCTACATGGCTTTTTCAGCTTGGGCCAATGGCCTGGCCCATTCTTTTTAAATTTCTTTTATTTCTTTTATTTTTAATTAAATAAATGTTATCTCTAAATTTGGTTTTTATTAAATGCAGATCAATGTTTTCAAGTGTTGTGGCCTTGGCTTGCTGTGGCCCATTCCAACAAATTTGTGCAGCCCAATTGGTTATAGGAATCATGTGTGGCCAGCGTCACACGCATCCAGTTTCTGCAGCCCATGTATCTCACGGATGCAACACTTCCTTCAGTTGAGTCACGAAAGTTTTCTCTTGATTGGGCCTCGAGCAGCCACTTTTCATTCGCACACCTCACGCTTCTGCAAAGTGACATCCAACACATTCTTCAAGCAGCTCCTATTTGAGTCTTCTTTGGGCCTCCAACTAGAAAGCTCTTCATGTGTAGCATGCGCCTTTGCCTAACAACACATTCTTTTCTCCATTTAGTTTTTAATTGGGCCAAGGTTTCTGATACAACAGCCCAATAGGACAGCATCCCAAGCCTTTGTGGTTCTCGTCACGTGGTTCTTCCGCAGAGTGATTCCAACACCCGTTTCCTCTTTCTCTTGAAGTGCTGCTAGGGATGCCTCCCACGTTTCATCCTATCTGTTAGGGTTTCCCTTCACAGACCTCACGAATTTCTTCATCCTTCCTCTAGTTTCTGCTTTGTTGCCACACGAGGAATGCGCCTTAGTCGTTAGGGTTCCTTCCATTTGAACGTTTTTCTCCCTTAGGGTTTATTGTACACGGCAGTGCTGCCGTTAGTTTCTTCGTTCCTTACTTTTTGTGTCCAGCTGCCTTCACCTATAAAAGGCTGGCCAAACTTTTGTATCAAGTTAGCTTTGATGAATGAGAGTGAGATTTTAATCCCCTTTCGTCTTAGCTCACCTTCACCGAGAGTAATCCCTAGAGTGACCTTGCCGGTGAGATTCCGAACACCATAATTATCTTTCGCTGCGTTTCAAAAGGGTGTTCTGTGTGATTCAATCGGTAGAACTCCGATTGGATGGGTTTTTCGATGAATTCCGTGACAGAGCATGTCATCATGTGGTAATCAGAGCTCCGGTTTCGAGCTTGGAGCATGGAGGTCTTCAAAGATGAGTATCTTTGTTCTTGTTTCTTCTTTTCTGTTCGATTCTGTCTTGTTCTTACTTGATTGCGTTTTTTGTGTCTCTGTTGAATCTTTCCCGTGGTGAATTTGTTGTTGAAATTGATTCACAATTTGTTGCTCTAATTTTCTGAATCAATACTGTAAAGACTGTTTTTAGCTCGCTGAATCTACTACCATCAATGCATGTCTCTTAGGTTTTTAATCTCAATTTTGATTACCTAGCTTTCAATTTTATAATCTCGTGTATTTGTCTTAGGTCTTATTAGTTCGTTTTCTATGTTAATGATTGCATAGATGTGTGCCTAATTTTTTTTTCTGTTGATCTGTGTTGCGCGTCTGTTTTTGTCCCTGCTGTGTATCACATGCTTTGTTTCCTGTGTTTTGTGGAGTTCACATCTTGCTAGTAGATCAATAGCAACTTTCTACAGTGTATTTTTCACTGTTTCATGTTTAATTCGTGTTGAGTTCTTGCATCGTTTGTCCAATTTCGGTTTAGATGTTTTTCACTAATAGTAGTTGATTCTGTTGTTCCTTTGTGCTTTGTTTGATTCTGTTCTTGCTCTGGAAATTCATCTGTTGGCCAAGGATTGTTGTGACCGAAGCATTTAGTGAGTAATCTCTAAATGTGAGCTCTGATTTGTATCAGACTCTATATGTGGAACCTCCAGCTTGGTCATGTGTATGCATAGGCAGTTATACTAGCATGACTCCATTACTGTGCACTTTACTTTCAACATCAGTATTCATTCACAGAATTTTGTTATGCAGAATTGAGTCATGCGCATTGTGTTTTGATTCCAGTTCTGCTCAGTTTACTGCTATTGCTTTGTTGATGATTCAGAACTGGCAGATTTTTATGCTTGTCTAAGCTGATTAAGTTACATATTATTGTAGTGTACTACGTTGGTTATATCCTGTTGTGCAGCAATCAATATTGTAGATTCTGTTTACTACATCATATTTGGCCTTGGTTGTTGAGTGCAGTAGAGTTTATGGCCTGGCTTTCTTTTCACAGTTTCTGTTTTATCAGATTACTGTCATTCAACTTGTTTCAGTTAGCTATTTCTTTCTGGTCCATTTGACTGCAGCCGTGGTATCTTGAGTGCCTCTGTGTGGCCCTGATTCATTGATTGCATACACAATTCTAGTGTTATTGCTTTGATTTGCAGCTAGTTTCTTAGATCACACATGTTCAGCTTTTGAGATTGTCAAATGACTTAAAATGTTGCAAATTTTGTGATTTGTGTTGATGATTGATTCAAATCTGCTGCATACTGATGTTTGATTCTGCACTGACCGAGAGAGAGTCTCATTTCACCTATGTCATTCTCCAATTTTTTTTTAAGTTGAATCTTTTGATAATTCTTCATGTGCATTTGTTAATTGACATTGGAAGCATGAAAATTGTTATGAACTGTGGCTAAAACAAAAAAAAAGTATGCTGATCTTTGAAAGTTGAAAAGAAAACAGTGAAAAGAAAATCAGTGGGAAGAGATTGATAATAAGAACATCTGGAAAAAGAAAGTTGCTAGAGCAGTTCACAACTTCATCCTTACATTGTATTTTCAGTTTCAATTTGAGATGCATGTGCACTATTTTGGATTCAACTTGTTTTGTGTCTTCTTGATTTTAGTTTTTTTAATCTTGTTCTAGACACATTCTTTAAGTTCTCCTTTGTGTGCTATCCTTTGTTGATTTGCCTTTTTCTTGCTTGTCCTTCTTGTTATTCAATTGAGTTTGTCCATTTATTTCTATCACTTGATGTTGTCCAATTCTTCCATTTGAGCTTTTCTTGATTTTCTGCTTTGTTATTCTTATGTGGAAGACCGTGAGTGATCTTGGTTCATTTGGCTTGAAACTCACTGATTTGGCAACTTTGTAGGTGATTACCTTTCTCTTGAAGGTAGAGCTGAAGGAGGAACTGTGAGGAAAGACACTTGAGTGCAGGCTGGACCGAGAGCAAACTGGTCCAATTCCAGTTGCAGATTTCTTTTTGTTATCACAGAATTTTGTGTAATATTTGTTTTCAGTTCTGTTCATTTTGTCTTGGAATGGGAAAATGCATTATTGCAATTCCATTCTTTGGCTGTTTGTAATAGTTTTTTTTTTAATCGCGCAGTTTGGAAGAATTAAGAGGTTTCAAAGTGCCACTTATTCTTTCCAGATAGGTTTCGTCTAGTGTTTATGTTTTCTTGTTCTTTATGTTTTCCATGTCCAGGTTATGTGTGTGTTATGCATGTTTGATGTTTCTGTTTTACGTCTCTGTGATATCTAGGTGCAAATCTTTAAACCCTTAGTTGATCTTTCTTTGGTCATAGGATTTCATACACTTTGAAAGTTGTTTTTCACAATTAAGATCTGTTTTGTTGGGAAATTTTATTGAGAATTTTTGTGAAAGAAATTTAGAGATTTCTGGGTAGGAAAGGCTTGGTTTCTAAGCCTGTCCATGAGACTCACCTCCCTTTCCTGGGAATATCTCTAGAAATTTTTTCCTTTATATTCTCTTTATAAATTTCTAAAGTTTCTTTGTAAAAAAAATTGTTTGATAAGTATTTTTTTTGGCAATATGAGTTTTCATTCGTATAGAGGATTGCATTTAGGTAGTCATAGTGAGGATAAAATGCATCATACACATGAGAGTACATTCCCTTTCTTTGGTGAGGACATAAGTGCATTATCATACATATCTTGGGAGAGGGAAATAGATGATTTGGTGCATTCATTCCATCTTAGACATAGTAAATACTATTTTCTTACTTTGTGCATTTCTAGTTTTGTAGGACATGCAAGAGAGTGGTGGGATTATAGGCAGTCTAGAGTGGAAAAAAGAAGAAAATCTCCCATTCAAAATTGGAGTGAGTTGAGAGCATGCATGAGAAGAACATTCATACCACCTTCCTTTGATTTTGATCATGAGATCGAGAAAAAGAAAATTGAGATAGCAAGGAGGAAGGAGGAAAAACTCATAATACTCTTAAGAGAGATGAGGGAGTTGGAAGAAAAAGAAAGAATAAGAATTTAGAAAAGAGAGCAGAAAGAAAGAGAGAAATTTGAACAAGAATTGAGAGAAGAAGAGGAACAACTGAGAAAAGAGAAGGAGGAAAAAGAGAGAAAAGAATTTGAAGAAAAAGAGAGAGTAAGACAAGAGAAAGAGTTTAAAAGAAAAGAGGAAGAGATTAAGACAGAAGAAGTAATGGTTAGGGAAGTAGAGATACAACATCCTAAAACTCCTTGCATTAACCTCAAGGGAATAATTCCATCTTTCAACTCTTCTTTACTGGTTAATACTTTTGTCTTAGTTCTCCCTAAAATTGTTTTTCCACCTTCATCATTCATTTTAAATCCTTCAAAAGATTTTCCAAAATCAATCTCTAACATAGAATTTCCTTTTTGGACTCAATTACGTCAAAGTGAAAATCAATGTTTTAGTAAAGTGGGCTTCATTGAAATTATTTCCAAACATAAACGCCCATTGTCATGTGCCTTCGGAAAACATAGTCTGCATGAAGTCCAGAATTTTAATGAAAATTTATTTGATGATTTTTGTAGATGTGTTTTTGATCCTGGAGGAAATAAGCTTTTAAAGCTGTGGGCCTTGAAGAACCCTGTTGATCTGAGGACAGATCCTCTTCAAGAGGGAGGGGATGATGAATATCACCCTACATGGCTTTTTCAGCTTGGGCCAATGGCCTGGCCCATTCTTTTTAAATTTCTTTTATTTCTTTTATTTTTAATTAAATAAATGTTTTCTCTAAATTTGGTTTTTATTAAATGCAGATCAATGTTTTCAAGTGTTGTGGCCTTGGCTTGCTGTGGCCCATTCCAACAAATTTGTGCAGCCCAATTGGTTATAGGAATCATGTGTGGCCAGCGTCACACGCATCCAGTTTCTGCAGCCCATGTATCTCACGGATGCAACACTTCCTTCAGCTGAGTCACGAATGTTTTCTCTTGATTGGGCCTCGAGCAGCCACTTTTCATTCGCACACCTCACGCTTCTGCAAAGTGACATCCAGCACATTCTTCAAGCAGCTCCTATTTGAGTCTTCTTTGGGCCTCCAACTAGAAAGCTCTTCATGTGTAGCATGCTCCTTTGCCTAACAACACATTCTTTTCTCCATTTAGTTTTTAATTGGGCCAAGGTTTCTGATACAACAGCCCAATAGGACAGCATCCCAAGCCTTTGTGGTTCTCGTCAAGTGGTTCTTCCGCAGAGTGATTCCAACACCCGTTTCCTCTTTCTCTTGAAGTGCTGCTAGGGATGCCTCCCACGTTTCATCCTATCTGTTAGGGTTTCCCTTCACAGACCTCACGAATTTCTTCATCCTTCCTCTAGTTTCTGCTTTGTTGCCACACGAGGAATGTGCCTTAGTCGTTAGGGTTCCTTCCATTTGAACGTTTTTCTCCCTTAGGGTTTATTGTACACGGTAGTGCTGCCGTTAGTTTCTTCGTTCCTTACTTTTTGTGTCCAGCTGCCTTCACTTATAAAAGGCTGGCCAAACTTTTGTATCAAGTTAGCTTTGATGAATGAGAGTGAGATTTTAATCCCCTTTCGTCTTAGCTCACCTTCACCGAGAGTAATCCCTAGAGTGACCTTGCCAGTGAGAATCCGAACACCATAATTATCTTCCACTGCGTTTCAAAAGGGTGTTCTGTGTGATTCAATCGGTAGAACTCCGATTGGATGGGTTTTTCAATGAATTCCGTGACAGAGCATGTCATCACACGATGGCAGCGGAGAGGCGACGGCAGCAGCGATGCGACGACAGCGGCGAGGTGATGGCAGCGCAATGGCGACGCCGGTGAGCAACGACAGCGCAATTGGCTTGGTGAATTTGGGGGAGAGAGGCGACGGTGGAACTCCAACCCACGGTGGCAGCGGAGAGGGGACGACAGCGGCGAGGCGACGACACCGGCGAGGTAATGGCAGTGCAATGGCAATGCCAATGAGAGCGGCAGTGGCGTGGTGATTTTGGGGGAAGTTTCTCAATTTGGGGAAAAAGAAAGTGAGGTGCGATTTCATAATACCATGAACTTTACCGAAGGATATAATCCGTCGGTAAGTACGCGACTCCGTCGGGGCTAATTTCGCATAGACATTATCGACGGATGAATCCGTCGAAAATTGAGTTCAAAATTCCATACAATCATTACCGACGGATCAATCCGTCGGTAATGATAATCATGGGTGTTCGTCGGTAATTCCGTCGGTAAATGCCAATTATCGATGAATATATATCTGTCGGTAAACATCTGTCACTAAATACGATATTTCTTGTAGTGTGTGTATCACATCATGTGCATAAGGGACATTGTGAGTCAACTGAAAGCCTTAGAGGTTACCATGTTTGATTCCTTTCTAATACATTATATTTTTTTTTATTTTGCCACATAAATATGCTTCTTTTAAAAAATTTTATGGCACATATAACGATAAGTGGTCTATTATGCATTGTTGACCATGTGTGTTCAAGAAGAAGAGAGATTATTGAGGAAGGCCAAATGATGAACTTGACTACTTCTCTTAAGAATAAGAAGAATAAGGTTAATAAGAAGGGAAAAATGTTTATTAAGCCAGTTACAAAGGAGGAGTCCAAGTGTTTCTCGTGTAAAGAAAATAAGGGACATATGAAAAAGAATTTCGCAAAGTTTAAGAATTGGCTAGAGAATAAGGTAATTATTTTGCTTTGTTTGTTATGAATGTAATATGACTAATATTAACACATAGTGGATTGATTTTGGAACTACAATCCATGTTTGTAATACTATAGAGGATATGCAAAACCTAAGTAAACCAAAAGGGAACATTATCTATTAAGGAAGCAAGATGTGTTCACATGTACCATTGGCACATGCAATTTAGTTTAAAGTAGTGGTTTTATTTTGTGTTTAGAAAAGGTCTTTTGTGTTCCTAGTTTTGGTAAAAAATTAATTTCCACTTCACAATTTGTTCCCTTTGATGTTTCCTTTAATTGTATGAAACACAGTTTTACTTTGTTGAATAAATAAAAAATTGTTGGTTTTTATGAATTTTGTGATGGTCTTTACTCCATTAAACTACAAATTACATTGCTTATACTTCAATGCATGTTTCTACTAGGTTAAAGCAATGTGTTGTGAATGAGAATTCTTCCATGTTATGGCACCGGAGATTGGAACCTAACTCCATTAAGAGAATGAAGTGATTAATAAATGATGAAGTACTTAGTACTTCATATTTAGCCAATTTTGAGACTTGTGTTGATTACATTAAAGGTAAGAAAACTAAAAAATCCAAATAAAGGCGTGCTAAAAGGAATTCATACATTATAGAATTGAAGACATTTCATCACCTTTATAAATGATTACTTACATATACATATATATATATATATATATATATATATATATATATATATGTGTGTGTGTGTGTGTGTATATATATATATATATATATATCTTTACTTGTTTCATACTAAGGATGAAGATTTAGAAGCCTTTAAAGTTTTTAAGGTTGAAGTAGAGTTACACTACTTAAAACAACATAAGATTGGGAGATTAGATAAAGGTGGAAAGCATTATGGTAGATACACTATGAGTGGATAAGCACCTGGTTCATTTGCAAAATTTCTTCAAGAACATTGGATTGTTGTCCAATACACTATGTCTGGTTCTTTGGATCATAATTGTGTGGCAAAAAGAAGAAAATGAACTTTAATGGCTATGGTAAGAAGAATGAGGAGTCATGTAGAGCTTCCTAAATTCTTGTGGATTGAAGGACTTAATAAAGTTATGTGTATAGTGAATCAAGTTCTAACCAAGGTTGTTTTAAGAACACCTTTTGAGTTATGTGTATAGTGAATCAACATTGAGAAGATCTATAAGGATCAAAAGATCAATCAACAATTTCTAATGATTGTTGTAAGCCCCTTTTTCTGTCCCAAAAAGGGTTGGGCTTGTCCTTTCGTAGGCCCAAGGTCAGCCCCTCTGTAGGACACCAATACTCTGCCAGCCCCCTCACAATCTCACTTTACCTTTTCTTCTGCCCTATTTCATGCTTGGGGTGATTTAAAAGTGTTGTGCTTGTGTGTGAATGAACTGTTTGGTGGGTGTTATCTGTTTGTGGTGCTGTATGTGTGAAACAGTGGGGGAGCACTCGTATTCTCGCCTAAACGAGCTCGTCTCGCCTAGGCGAGAATAGCAGAAGCTCGCCCTGGTGTTGCTCGAGCATCTCGCTCAGGCGACCAAAGCTTGTTTTGAGCGACGCATTGCCTCGCTCAGGCGAGAATGACCCGCCCAAGCAAGTACTCGGGGAAAGCCAGTGTGCTCTGCTCGCGCCCTCGTCCAGACGAGGGGCTTTTATTTTTGGGCGAATGACGATCTTGCCTAGGCGAGCTGGTCTCGCCCAAGCGAGGGCTCGTAGAGTGCCACTGTTGCAGACCTCGCCCAGGCGAGAATGCCTAGCCTAAGCGAGATAGTTGATCACTACAAGAAATCTGTTAATTACCGACGGACAAATACCGATGGATATTTATCTGTCTGTAACAATAATTTTCCGACGGAACTTAAGCAGGAAAAATACCGATGGATTTGTCCGTCAGTAATAACACAAGAGACAACTGGCGACGGATTTATCCGTCGGTAAAGTTTTCATGCAATTAAGCAGGAAAAATACCGACAGATGTGTCTGTCGGTAATAACACAAGAGACAGCTGGCGACGGATTTATCCGTCGGTAAAGTTTTCATGCAATTACCGACGGATTCCCGACGGATTAGTCCGTCGGTAAGTTGGCGGATTAAACTTAAAAAAATCAGAACCCTTTTCCCCCCATTTCGTAAAACTCATCTCCTCCAAAGCACTGAGAACGCGCCGCTCGCGTTGCCGCCGTTACCGCCACTCTAAACCGCCGCCGTGCCACTTCCAATCTTCGCCGTAACGGCCTTCTTCCGGTGTCGCTGCCCTCCCCCACTGCAAAACTCGGTTCTTCTTCTCCAAACACATTATTGAAGTCACCGCTGCTGGTACCGCCCATTGCTACTGCCGGTGCCGTCGCAATCCCACTCCCAATCGCCGCCGTGACGACCTCCTTCCAGTAACGCTTTCGGTGGCTTGTGTTCGAGTTTGGGGATCCGCTCTGACGTCGGGAGAAACAAGGTAAGGGTTTTGTTGCTCGAGCAATAATCCAAGCTTTTAATTCATCCTTACCCATTATTTGTTTTCTGATAGTTGCTTCCATTTTTGTGGTGAGAGGAATTCGAATTGGGCTTCCGCGTGAGTGAGGGTGCTCTGTTTGGTGCTGCTTTGGCCGTTGAGGATTCCGGCTGTCGAGGTGCTCTGACCGTGAGGAGAACCACTGGCTTTGGTGCTGCTAGGTTGTCGTGGAGGTAACACCCGTTTTCGTTTCATTTTTCTTCCTATTGTAGTGCATCCGAATTGAATGGAATTGAATGATAGAGCATGTGTTGCTGGTTATGTGCTGCTTGTTTGAAGCATAATTTTATGATAATTATCATCACCAATCTTTAATAATTGTTTAGATAGACTTCATTTTAACTAACCAATGTATATAGATGCATGTATTTTGGACTGCATTGTTTTGGTGAATGGAAAACTTGAACGTGAAAAGTAGTCAATTTTGATATGTTTGTGATTGGAATTAATGATCTGATTTAGCTAGCTAGTATCTTCATTCATTATTTATCATATTTTTTTGGTTTTGTTTTTGGTCCTTTCCATTGGCCATTAGGGTTTTGACTAGGCAAACTCGAATTACCTTGTTAATTCTGAGTTGTGATGTTTTCTCCACCTTTATTCTGTTAATTAGAACTTGTCCAATTAGTTTTATAATAGTTATATGCACTAGTGTACTTAATTTCTAAATTTTTGCACTTTTAGCCTAGTTTATTGGTAGTTTTAGGTGTTAAGGACCTAGATTTCGAGTTGTTGTTGATTTTAGTCGTGTGAGTTCCTTTGTAGTCATGTTTTGGCATTAGAAACTTGTGTGGATAGTTAGATTAAAGTTGCATAGGTTAGGGTAGTACATGCACATAGAAAATACTTAATTTAGTAGACTAGTCTTGGTTTTAGGTAGTGATTTTGTGTAAATCTGTTCGGAGGCAGTTTGTGTGTTAGGATTAAGTTTTCTTAAGTCATTTTAAACTTGTCTAGGTAGTTTCTATCCACTTCTACCCATGATTTAGCATAACCATAGTTTTTAGCCTAGTTTTAGTGTCTTTTTAGAGGTTTTAGGTAGTGAAACTTTGAGTTTTAGGTAGGATTTCAGTTTTGAGTTATTTCTTAGGTTCCTTTGGTCATTTTAAGCTTGTTGAGTAGGTTCTTGGTGCTGTTTTTACCAGTTTTCATAGTTATCATATTAGAGCAAAAATGCAAAAAGTCAACTCTTGGTCAACTTAGCAACTTTTCATCCAATTTAGTGCTTATTTAGGCCACTGTTTCAGCTGCATTTTCTGCCATGGGATCACTGTTTCTGCATCAAACTAAGCCACAAAGTTAGTCACTCTAATGCAATGAGAAAAACATTAACCAAGTTGTGAGTGGTAGACTACTTATGCATAAAGTTGGCCTCCACATATGAATTTTCGTATGCCATCTTATTCCTCACTTTGGCCTAACTTTTCATCATTCTTATACAAATTAGATTGTGTTTGCATCATTGCTTATCAATTCCTTTACTAATTTGGTAGCCTTAGCTCATTTTGGCCAATTTCTAGTTCTCTTTTTAGTTTTGACTAGGCAAACTCGAATTACCTTGTTAATTCTGAGTTGTGATCTTTTCTCCACCTTTCTTTTGTTAATTATAATACGTGTATTGAAGCATCCTAAACATTCTCCACCAGTTTACACTTGCATTTAAGGTTCAAATAAAAAAGTCAAAGTTTAGTCAACTTTCTAAATGGCTTCTTCTTTTACAAGTACATTGACTATCTTCATTTCTAGTTCCTCAACCTTTCTCTGATGTTTTTGGTATGTAGCTTTCATTGTTAATTTTTTGTTGTTGTTTGAATATATATGATTGAAGTATGATTATAGCAAATACTAATTGCTTTATTTAATTGCTACCTTGAAATCAAGTATACTACCTTCAAATCAAATGTCTTCTACATGCATGGGCTTAAGTAGTAATAGGTTTATTACTTAATTCTAATGTTTGATAATTGTCCTTTGTTGCACTTATGCAGTGTAACATAACATTTTCTTCCTTTGGTTTGTCCTAGGACATGGTCGAATTTCTCATCCAATTGTATATGTGAATTGCTATTGGACTAAAATAATACTATAAAATTGGTGCAAAAATTGAAATCAAGTTAATTAGAGGTGTGCTAGAATGAAGAAATTATTCGTGCACCCTCTATCTTTGCCTTCTACATGCATGGGCTTAAGTAGTAATAGATTTATTACTTAAGTCTCATGTTTGATAATTGTACTTTGTTGCACTAGCATAGTGTAACATAACATTTTCCTCCTTTGGCTTGTCCCAGGACATGGCCGAAGTTTCCATCCACCGTGGTTGGATGTATGACCGTTGTTATCCTGGAAGAAGAGGTTTAAAGGAAGATTTTATCATAGGAGTTGAAGACTTGGTTTGGATAGCTCGACAATATAAATATTATGCTCTTGATGGAGGGATTAGATGTCCATGCTTAAAGTGCCAATGCACTAAAATTTTGAAAGACGAGGTGGTTAAAGTTCATCTATACCAAAAAGGATTCATGCCAAATTACAAGATTTGGACATTTCATGGTGAAGAAATGCCCTTTGTTGATTTGACTGCACAAGAAAATTGCCTTCATAGTTCAAGTACTGTTGCACACACCTCTGAGATGGATCAATTTATGTATATGCAAGAAATGGTGAATGATGCTCTTAATCGACATCCTTCATTTGAAGAACAAGACAATAGCCGTTTAGAAGAGTCTCCAAACGAAGCCACTCAGAGGTTTTACAATTTATTGGCATAGGCAAATCAACCTGTATTTGAAGGGGTAACAGAGTCGAAACTATCAGTATGCGTTAGACTTTTGGCTTGCAAATCTAATTGGAACATTCCCAACCAAGCAATAGATAATATGGCAAAAATCTATTTAGATCTAACACCACCAAATAATTCTTTGCCAAAGAATTATTATGAAGCCAAGAGATTAGTTTCAAAGTTGGGATTAGAGTCTAAGAAGATTGATTGTTGTGTTAATGGGTGTATGCTTTTTTATGACAACGATAATGGAAAAAATGATGCATCCTTACTTGAATGCAAATTCTGTGGACAAGCTCGATATCACACAATCCATGCAGGAAGAAGGCAAAAAAAACCAATTCCATTGAAGTCTATGTTCTACTTGTCTATAATTCCAAGATTACAAAGAATGTTTGCTTCAATGGAAACAGCACAACACATGACATGGCATTATGAGAACAAAACTCAAGGAGTGCTACGTCATCCATCTAACGGTGAAGCCTGGAAGCACTTCGATCGAAAACATGAATCCTTCGCCAGTGATCCTCGTAATGTTCGACTTGGTCTATGTTCGGATGGATTTAATCCATACATCCAGGTGTCGTCTTCATCATATTCTTGTTGGCCTGTGATTGTTACTCCATACAATCTTCCACCTGAGATGTGTATGACAAAGCCTTTCATGTTTTTAACATGTCTAATACCAGGTCCATCTAATCCAAAGGCATCCATAGATGTTTATTTGGAGCCTTTGATTGATGATTTGAATAAGTTGTGGAATGGTATTTAGACGTATGATGTTTCAAGGAAGCAAAATTTCCTTATGATGGCGGTTTTGATGTGGACTATTAATGACTTCCCTGCATATGGAATGTTATCTGGTTGGAGCACACATGGTAAATTAGCTTGTCCACATTGCATGGAGCACACTAAGACATTCACATTGAATTATGGCCGAAAAAGTTATTGGTTTGACTGCCATCGGAGGTTCTTGGCCATTGACCATCCATTTAGGAGAAACAAAAAGGCATTTCGCAAAGGGGAAGTTGAAACGGATAGGCCACCTCCTAGGTTAACCCCATCACAAGTTTGGAGAAGAGTCAAAGATTATCCAAAAGTGACTGAAACTGGTGTGACAAGGATAGATGGGTATGGAGAGTGGCATAATTGGACCAAAAGAAGCATATTTTGGGATCTTCCATACTAGAAAGATAACTTGCTAAGACATAATCTCGATGTCATGCATATAGAAAAAAATTTCTTTGACAACATCTTCAACACCATGATGAATGTTAGTGGCAAGACCAAAGATAATGACAAGGCAAGAAAAGATTTATCTTTATATTGTGGCCGAAAAGACTTGCAGTTGAAGCCACAATCTAACGGGCGGTTGCTCAAACCAAAAGCAAATTACACCTTCATAAAAGATGAATCTGATATCACTGTCGTTAGGCGATCAAATTACCACTACTTTAGCAACTTCAGTATTGCCAGTTTGTAGTGAACAAAATAGTTCGGGTTAAGATAACCCTAAGTCGTCTCACAACGAATACGGAATTGATCTCAAATATTTGATTCTTAAAAATTCAATTAAAACTAGCTACTATAAAGATAGGGGGTTTTGATATGCAAAGAAAATGACACGGAAGAATGTAAACACAGTAATAATAAATAGGTCAATTCCACTGCTTTTTCTAAATAAGATTCTTCATTGGTTATCTAGAGATTATTGTTAAATTAATTATTGTTGTTGATTTACAAATCAATCAATGTAAAGACTTAATTCATTTGTTGGCATCCTCACTTTTAATCAAAGTACAGTCTCAATTAAAAGTGAGAATTGTTAGATTGTCCATAGTAAATTCAATCAAAGTACAGTCTCAATTAATTTTACTATGCCTAATCATGTCTATTCCTTTGTTTCTTCACCAAATAGAAAACTTAATTAATCAAAGTACAGTCTTGACTAATTTTAGTTAAATTAATTACCTCTAATCAAATTAAAGTCTCAATTATTGGCAAAAACTTATTTAATCAAATGAAAGTTTCTAAACAAAATCAAAGTAAAGTCTCAATTTAATTTAAAAACCTTTTAACTCATATGATTAGCATGCATGTAGATTTAAAATCATTATTTTCTATTCGATTAAGAAGCAAAGGACATAGATAAACAAAAAGCACAACAATAATCAAAATAACAAAACATTTAAATTCATCTAACCTCAGAATCCAATTAAGAAATTATAGTGGAATCAACCCTAAAAGCTTAGCCCTCCATGGCTTTGATGGAATACATGATGATATAAAGGAAAGAAAATAAAAGAAAGAATGAAAGATGTGGTGGAGACGGTATCTGCCAAAACCAGAGAGTTCTAAGTGTCTCAGTCAGAAAAAAAAAAAAGTGTCCCGCTTCTGCTCCCTTAAGTCTCTTTATATAGGCTTCAACTGGACTTTGGGCATTATCTATCAGTTGCTAAAATCTTTTATTTTTATTTAATTAATTAGCAACTCAATTTCTGTCCAATTTCCAATTCTGCCTCTCTTATTTAAGCATTTTTACAGAATTGACCAGAGTTTGACCAGTTGACCAGAGTTTGACCAGTTTGACCAGAGTTTGACCAGTTGACTGCCTATCATATGCTGACACGTGGCGCAGAGTGCACTTTCTCTCTCCAGACTAGGGTTTGCTGCGTTTAGGGTTTCATGGAGGCTTGTGGGTGCTGCAACGGCGCGGCGGTCAGATTTCCGGCGTGGTGGTTGCTCCTGGATTCTCGCAAAGATGCAGGTGGTGGCTCGTCAAGCATGGTGTTGGTAGCTGCTGCTGCTGCGCAGAACGCGGGTGCAAGGAAGAAGAAGACTGAACTGTGGTGGTGTTGCAGAGCTGGTTCGCGCAGATGCAAGTGTAGGCGCGGTGGCTGGCGCTGCTGTGGAGATGGTGCGACGGAGGCGCGCTGCAGTTGCGCGAACGGAGAGGATGGTTGTCGTGGAGGTGCTGCGATGGTGCGTGAAGGTTGCGGGAAAGACAGAGGCGGCACGGTGCTGTTGCGGTGGTGATGGAACGCTGCGCGATCTGTGGTGGCCGGCGAGACGTGAAGGTGCAGATGCGGTGTGGTTGCAGGTCTGTGGTGGTGCGGCGGAATGAAGAGGTGCGGCGGCGGCTGTGGAGGTTGGAAGGAGAGGAGGAAAATTAGGGTTAGGGTTTCATGTGTGAGATGGAGGAGATGATGATGTGGCAAGATCTGAGTGGTCAATTGGGTGAGTGGAGGATTATGACACGTGGCTTGTTCTGGTTTGCTAATTTTAAGAGGTGGGGATTGCCACATGGCATGATCTGGTTGAGTTGGGTTTAAGTGGTAGGAGGGGTGCAACTTAGTGAAAACTGGGGTGCAGAACAGGTTTTTGTGGTCCACTTGCAGGAGGAGTGTGCAAATAAAATCTGGGGGTGCATTTAGCTCATGATTTATTCTTTTCCAGAATTTCTTGATTTTGGACTTATTTTGTAACTTTGAATATTTCAAATCCACACTATTAATGACCAAAAATAAATTCTAGCTGCATTAACAATCGTTAGAATATCCAATAATATTTTATGCAACTAAAATCAATTTTTACGCCACTTTTACCAAACTTACTCAATAAATCCAATAATCACAAATCCTAATTAAATCAATCTTTAAGCACAGAAAATTCAATTAAATCCCCAAATTTAAATATTAAATGAGGGCAAAAATTTGAACTCATCAGAATCTAAAATAGTTTCTCGTTGGATCAAGGAACTAAGAATCCCAGATGGCTATTCTTCAAACTTAGCAAGATGTGCTAATATCGAAAAGGGTAGTATTCACGGTATGAAAAGTGATGATTGTCATGTCTTCATGGAGACATTACTCCCTGTTGCGTTCAGGTCATTGCCAATGTACGTGTTAAATCCTCTAATAGAAATTAGTCATTTTTTCAAAGACTTGTGCTCAACGACACTAAAGGAGCAGTCACTGAAAATGTTAGAGGAAAATATTCCAATTATTCTTTGCAAATTGGAAAGAATATTCCCTCCTGGGTTCTTTGATTCAATAGAGCATCTCCCTGTTCATTTGCCATATGAAGCATGGCTTGGTGGGCCAGTGCAATATAGGTGGATGTATCCATTTGAAAGGTGATAAACCATGATTACTATATCTTTGTATGTTTTAGACTTTTATTCCAGTTTCAAATCACAATCTATTCATTTCTTTTTATAGATTTATGGAGGAATCAAAACATTCTGTAAAAAACAAAGCCAGAGTGGAAGGATCAATTTGTGCAGCCTACTTGCATCGTGAAACAACATATTTTTGCTCTCATTATTTCAAGAACTTCATCTTGTCGCCTAACAATGAAACACACTGGCAAAATGAAACATGTGACTCAACATTATCAGTGTTTCGACAAGTTAGTCGTCAGGCAGGCAAGGAGTTGACTTATTGGTTAACTGATGCTGAATTCAACTCTGCTCATGTCCATGTGTTAATCAATTGCGCTGAAGTTAAATCGTACCTTGAGTATGTTCTAATCTCAATCTCTGCACCTTAATCAAGAAGTTTATATACTTATTATTAATTGTATTCTTATGTAATAGCTCATTCGTTGTGGCTAATCAAGTACATGAGGGAACTACTTCTGCTCAAATATACTCAGAGTTTCCTTACTGGTTGAAACATCAAGTATGTATGCTCCTATTTCTTAAACAAATTGTTGTTATCCAAATTCATGTAACAATTTATTGTTGCATATTTGTAGGTTTATAATGCGCCATTAAGTCTCAAAATCAAGATTTAAGGGATTTGGCAAATTGGCCCATGAGATGCGTAAAAGAATGGCACACATACTTTGTTAATGGGTATAAGTTTCACACTAATGAATGGTCCAAAGGAAAGAAGACAATTAACTGTGGTGTGTACGTGAAGGGCATTACAGAGGGAGGTTATGATGATTTTTATGGAATAATTCATAAAATATTTGAGCTAGAGTACAACAGTTGTACTTCTCCAAAGAAAGTAGTTGTTTTTTATTGTGAATGGTTTGATCCTTCTAGAGATGGTACAAGGGTGAATCCTAGGTATAATATTGTTGAACTTGAAATGAGTAAAAGATATCGACCTTTTGATCCATTCATTCTAGCTAATAATGTTAGACAAGTTTAGTATGTCCCATATCCAGCATTTCGGAGCATCGACAAAAGTGGTTGGTGTGTTGCGATACAAACTAAGCCTAGGGGTCGCATTGAGTCAAATGAGGTGGAAGAGGATATTCCATATCAAGTTGATGAAATGTCACATGTCCATGAAATAATCGATGTTGAAAGTGTATCTACATTGCATGACTTTGATGGTGCTCCTGAAGAATTGGAAGGAGAAATACAAGAAGAAGATGGAGAAGAAGAAGAAGATGATGAAGAAGATGAAGACGACCAAGAAGAAGAAGAAGAAGAAGATTATGATGATGATGATGATGATGATGATGATGACGACGAGTATGACGATCATGACAAAAATGAGGAGGAGGATGACGATGATGATTGAATTATTGTTGTAATTGTTAAATTTATGTAAAAGATTCATTAACTATGTTTTGGCAAACTTTAAATATTTCACTTATAAAAGTATTATTTTGTGGTTGGTAATGTGAATAACACTTGTCATTTTAAACTGTAAAATAACTATCTTGTTAATATTTGATGTTCAATTTTGTTGTTTTATATAGTTTGATTGCTACAATGTCACCTAGACGTCCATCTAGTTCTGATAAAGGGAAGAAGACAAAGCCAAGAAGTAGAGATGTCAAAATGAGTTTCAACCCGTGAGTCAACCTGGCTCACCACGGGTTCGAGTCGGGTTGGGTTGAGAAAAATTCAACTTTTTCAAAAGTGGGTTGAACTCAACCCGGCTCACTTAACCCACGGGTTAAAGGGGTTCGGGCCGGGTTGAAGGTGGGTTGGCCCACTTAACCCACCAACATTTTTTTGCAATTTTTTTAAATTTTTTTTAATTTTTTTTAATAATTATTTACTATTCCTATTATATTTGTTCACAATTTCATATTTTTAAATACTAGAATGTTGCTTAATTATATTTGAATAGTTTAAATGTTTAATTAATTTGATTGTTAAGTTATATATATGTTGATACTTTAATCTTTAACTATAATCTTTATTGTAAATTACTTAAGTAACCGTCTTATAAACATTTTTTTCTAAATTAGCATGAAAAAAAATATATAATTTTTTTATTTATATTTTTTTGAATAGCATGACAGAAAATTTGTAATATTAACCATGCTTCCTTAGACTAATGGATACTTTCTTGGAAATAATTCTTCATATATTGGCGGTGAGCATGATCAAAATATTGATTCTTGATTTTAGTATGATTGTCATTTCATGGGTTACTTAAAAATTTATTTAAATATTTGAATACTAAAAAAAATAAAAAAATAATTTTTTTAGGTGGGTTGGTGAGCCAACCCACTTAACCCACCAACTCGTGGTGGGTTGAGCCGGGTTACAGAATTTCTGGCTCACCAGAAAGTGAGCCGGGTTGGGTTCACTCATTTTCAACCCGGCTCGTGGTGAGCCAACCCGTGTGAGCCGGGTTGGCCCACTTTGACATGTCTACCAAGAAGATAGCCACCACGGTATATCATAAGGGTTCCTAGCCAAATACCACAGAGTGCGCCCATTCAGGCACCATCACTTGTTGGGGTACCCACACCACACCTTGCCGGGGTTACCACACCATCTACATCCATTCCGTCACCACACCCTATTGTGGTACCCACACTAGATCCTACCATGGTACCCACACCACCTACCTCCACACCACACCCTACTGTGGTTCCCGCACCACCTACCTTCACAGCACACCCTACTGTGGTTCCCGCACCACCTACCTTCACTCCAAACCCTATTGTGGTTCCCGCACCACCTACCTCCACACCACAACCTTCCCATCAAGGACCCTCCCCTGTTGTGGTTCACACTTCTTGTAGACCTTCCTCATCCTCTAATCCCTCTCCTGATGTTGCTCCTGCAGCAGATGCTCCTGATTCAGCTGCTGATGATGTTGACCCTCCTCTCCATGAGCAACCGATGATTGAGCCTTTTAATCGGGGGTAATATCTATTTAGATCTTAAATACTAATTTGTATGCCATGACTTGTTATTTGGCTTGCCTTCTTTTTGATGACTTTTATGCATTTATATTTAGGTTTGTTCCTTCCAGAGTTGCTTCTCAGGCAATCACAAGATCTATTAAGCAACAGTTCCTTTCGCCATGGCCATCATGGGGAGCCATACCTCTAGAAGAGAAAGAACCTTTTTGGCAATGATTTAAGGTAAAACGTCATGAAACTTATTTTCATTATGTATTTATGTATGTATTTCAAATGAAAAGTAGATGGTCACTGCTATTAGACTTTAAATACCATGCATATTGTGTTGTCAAGATCATATGTACTTGATTTATTGTTACAGAGGTCGGTTCAGTGGAGACCTGAGCACGAAGGTCAAATTAAAAAAAATTTCCACTCCAAAGCATCTCATAGGCTATCTGAGATGTTTAGAGATGCCCGGATTGCAGGGGAGCGCCCTTATTGGATTGGGGACCATATCTGGAATCGATTGCTAGAACATTGGAATTCTCCTTCTTATCGTAACAAGCAAATTACAGCCCAGAGGAATAGAGCTTCAGAAAAGGGTGGGACCCTACACACAGGTGGTTCCATTACCACTCATGAGCATGCCCTTCGTATGGTATAAACCTTAATCTTTTTTATTTTCATATTATGATATAATTTACTTCTTTTAAAATCGATGTATACATATAACCATTTATTTTTTAAAAGGAAAAAGAGTTGGGGTGAGAGGCATATATTGATGAGGTATTTTACCAAACTCGTCTTCGCAAGGGATCTGGCCAGTTTGTTGATGAAAGGTCTCGAAGAACACATGTAAGGAAATCCTTTTACTATTTATTATTTCCTTTAAACTTAAATGTTGTACCTTATTTAACTAATTTGTCATTGTTTTCTTTAACAGGAAGAATTTTCAACTAGACTGTCACAGGTCAGATCTGAGCAAGGGTCCTGTGCTGAGGCGTCAGAGCATAATGATGAGGAAGACGTCATTAGGACACAGTGTTGGGTTGACGTTGTCGGCGGAAAAAATAAAGGAAGACTTTATGGCACTGGAGAACTTGGCAAAGGTTACACTACTGGAAGAGGTATCCACAAACAACAAGCATCTTATTCCAGGAATGCTGAGGAGGTCGTGAACCGACTGACGCAACGACTAGAAGAACGTGATCAAGCTTATGAAAATTTGACAAGGCAGTTTCAAAACTTCCAAAATCTAGTCATGGCCTTTCTACCTCCTGATGCCCAGACCCGTCTTCAACAACAGCAGTCCAACCCAACACCGCCCCAGCAACAACCCATTCCAGTCCAACCCACACCAGTACAACCCACTCCAGTATAACCCACTCCAGTCCAACCCACTCCAGTCCAGCCCACTACAGTCCAGCCACAGATTGAGCAACAAGAAGACCCTGCAGAAGATAATCATTCAGATGATTATCTAGATTATTAGGACATTTTTCTATACTGAGTTTGTTATTTATGTCTGCTTTTACATTAGTTAAACATAACCTATGAGATTGTGATTGAAAGATGTTAATCTTTATTTCACTTTTATATGCAGACTCTTAAAATATTTATGCGTGTGATGTATGTATAAGATACCTGTTTGGATTGGCTACGGATAATTATAAGATGGGCAGGTCTGATTGTATTTGTGAGATTGCAGGTTTGATAAATTTTGTGGACAGTGCGAATACAAACTGCACTGAAAAACAGTTTTGAAATTACCGACGGATTATTCCATCGCCAATCCATCGAAAAATGCTGCGTCAAACTCATGTATATACCGACCGATTATGCAGTCGGTAATTACCGACGAATTTCGCGGTCGATAATTATCGACGGATTTTGTGGTCGATAATTACCGACGGATTGTGCGGTCAATAATTACCGACGGATTGTGCGGTCGGTAATTACCGACGGACATATCCGTCGGTAAGTGTTAGCTACGACCCTTTTACCAACGGATTTTGGCCTGTCAGAAATCCGTCGAAAAAAGTAGTTTACCGACAGATATATGTTATTATCAACGGATCTCGACCGTCGGTAATATCTATTTTTTTTGTAGTGTGATGTAGCTTAGGCGAGGGCTTCTAGACTAGGCAAGAATGGTGCAGATTTGTGTTATATACTTTGGTTTACTTTGTGTGTGTGGCTATTTATCTCGAACGTACATGATTATGGTGGAATTGCATGACTTACATGAATTGTATGCACTAAAATTTGTATGTTAACATGAGGAAAACATGGGATTTTGTTTGGTTGGTTGAGAACGTGCATGTGATAGGCGTAATTCCATGAGTCTCGTGGGGAGATCTCATGGTGGCGCGTAGTGTATATATTAAGATATGGATTCAAGTAAGGACCGCATCCCGAAACTCTAATGGGTCAGTGAGTCTTAGGTAGAGCAAACTGACCCAAGTGGTGAGAGTGGCGGGAGGCCTTAGTCTTTGGCATGATAATGGCCTTAGATGCTTGAAGGTTAACCTTGTGTGTGGTAGGGTGAAACCCATTGGCAATGGCTCTGCAGAGTAGTAGAGGCCACCACAAGTGCAAGCGTCCAGTGAATCCGATCTTAGTATATGTGTCCGGATAATTGACTCATAGTTTCCTGCTTGTCTGCTATACCATGATTCTCTGTGCTCACTGAGCATTGGTGGGCCAGCATGAGGCTGGTTATGGAAGAGAGGCATGAGGAGATCAAATGGTAAGCCTTCAAGAGGAGGTTTCTTTCAGAATACTTCCCAGACAGCGTGAGATACGCAAAGGAGGTGGAGTTCCTCTAGTTGACACAGGGGGACAAGTCAGTGGCCGAGTATGCCGAGAGGTTCAAGCATCTGGGGCATTTCTACACCATGCCGCTCGATGAGGAGTGGCGTTGCAGGAAGTTTGAGAATGGTCTCCGAGGAGACATTCGCTTGATGGTAGCCCCACTTTCCATCAAGGACTTCGCGGCCTTGGTGGAAAAGGCCAAGGTTATGGAGAGAATGAAAGTGGAGGTCGAGGCCCAGCAGCAGCCACAGTAGAGGGTTAGCAGACCATTTGGGTCCAGGCCGAGAGTTGAAGAAAAGAAGAAGTCGTATGCTAGGCCTCATCCACAACAACAGGGGTCTAGAGGATTTTCTTTCCGCCGAGCAAGATCCAGTGCCATCATTGCGGAGGACCGCATGTGAAGAGTTTTTGCCCGTAGCTATCCGGGTTCCACAAGAGCAACCGTTGTGGTAGGGAGGGTCACTTTGGTAGAGACTGTCCGACTTTGAGGAGGACCGTGGTACGACCTTCTTCATAGACTCCGAGTCAAACTCAGCCGAGGAGGGGAGGCAGCAGACCTCAGGCTACAGGAAGGGTGTATGCGATGACCGGGTTAGAGGCAGCAGGTTCAGGTAACCTTGTGATTGGTTGTTGTGTGATATTTGGCAAGTCTTGTTGCGTGCTTTTTGATTCTGGAGTGACACACTCTTTTGTGTCGGAGTCTTGTGTGCGGGAGTTGGGTCTGTCGGTGTGTGAACTACAGTTCGATCTCGTTGTATCTACTCCAGCATCTGGGTTGGTTAGGACTTCTTCAGTGTGTGCTAGGTGCCCGGTGGAAGTAGAGGGACACGTGTATAAAGTCAATGTCATATGCCTCCCTCTGCAAGGGCTAGATGTGATCTTGGGAATGGATTGGCTCTCAGCCAATCGCGTTCTCATCAACTGTCAGGAGAAGAAGTTGTTGTAGGATCTTTGCAAGGATGGAGGTTGAGAAGGAGGAAAGGATAATAGTGATACCGGTGGTCAGGGAATTTGAGGATGTGTTCCCCGAAGAGGTACCAGGCTTACCCCCAAGGAGAGAAGTAGAGTTCTCCATAGATTTGGTACCGGGTGCGGGCCCCGTATCGATAGCCCCTTATTGGATTGCTCCTGCAGAGTTGGTGGAGTTAAAGAAGCAGATAGAGGAATTGCTTGAGAAGCAATTTATACGGCCGAGTGCTTCGCCGTGGGGAGCGCCTGTTTTGCTTGTAAAGAAGAAAGATGGTGGCTCAAGGTTGTGTGTGGACTACAAGCAGCTGAACAAGCTGACTATCAAAAATAAGTACCCCTTGCCAAGAATAGATGATTTGATGGATCAACTACATGGGACGTCGGTGTTCTCCAAGATTGATCTCAGGTCGGGCTATCATCAGATTCTGGTGAAGGCAGAAGATGTTGAGAAGACTACCTTCAGATCCAGATATGGGCATTACGAGTATGTTGTCATGCCATTCGGTGTGACCAATGCTCTGGCCTTGTTCATGGACTACATGAATCGGATCTTCCGTCCGTTTCTAGATAAGTTTATCGTGGTCTTCATAGACGACATTCTCATCTACTCTAGGACGCATGAGGAGCATGCCGAGCACCTGAGGATAATGCTTGGTATCTTGAGGGAGAAGCAATTGTTTGCTAAGTTGTCAAAGAGTGACTTTTGGATGAGAGAGGTGCAGTTCTTGGGGCACGTAATATCAACTCAGGGTATAACTGTGGATCCAACTAAGGTGGAGGCTGTGATACAGTGGGAGTGTCCCAAGTCAGTAACGGAGATTCAGAGCTTTGTGGGTCTAGTTGGCTACTATAAGAGGTTTATTGAGGGGTTCTCCAAGATAGTAGCACCCTTGACACAGCTAACCAGGAAGGACCAACCTTTCGCATGGTCTAATAGGTGTGAGGAGAGCTTTAGGGAGCTTAAGCAGAGATTGACGAGTGCTCCAGTGTTGGTGATTCCGGATGTGAGCAAACCCTTTGAGGTTTATTGTGATGCCTCTCATAAGGGTCTTGGGTGTGTCTTGATGCAAGAAAGGAAGGTGGTGGCCTATGCTTCGAGGCAGTTGAAGGTTCATGAGAAGAACTACCCCACTCATGACCTAGAACTAGCGGTAGTGGTCTTTGCTCTAAAAATCTGGAGGCACTACCTTTATGGTGCGCAGTTCCGCGTGTTTAGTGACCACAAGAGCTTGAAGTACCTCTTTGATCCAAAAGAGTTGAATATGAGGCAAAGGCAGTGGATAGAGTTCCTAAAGGACTACGACTTTGAGCTTCTCTACCACCCGGGGAAGGCGAATGTGGTGGCAGACGCATTGAGTAGGAAGACAGTGCATGTGGCACACTTGATGATAAAAGAGATGGAATTGCTTGAGAGCTTCAAAGACATGAAGCTACCGTTTGAGTTGGAGCCGGAATTCATTAAGTGTATCACCTTGGTTATATCTAGTGACTTCCTGGGCTTAATTAGGGAAAGGCAAGCAAGGGATGTTAGTCTACAGAAGGTGAAAGAGCTACTAGGATCAGATCAGGCCAAGGAATTTGCTTTGGGTAGTGATGGTGTGTTGAGGTTCAGAGGTAGAGTCTGTGTGCCAGATGATACTGAGCTGAGGAGATTGGTTCTTGAGGAGGGTCACAAAAGTCGTCTTAGTCTGCACCCAGGCATGACTAAGATGTACCAAAACCTCAACGAGAACTTTTCGTGGTAAGGCATGAAAAAGGAAGTTGCACAGTTCGTATCAGCCTGCTTAACTTGTCAAAAGGCTAAGCTGGAGCATCATAAACCTGGTGGAACGCTTCAGCCCTTGGATATTCCAGTGTGGAAGTGGAATAGCATATCTATGGATTTTGTTACCCACTTGCCTCGCACCGTGATAGGACATGATCCTATATGGGTGGTGGTGGACCAGTTGACGAAGAGTGCTCACTTTTTGGCAGTGAATCTCAGAATGTCTATGGCCAAGTTGGCCCAGCTCTACATCCGAGAGATAGTGAGACTTCATGGACTGCCCAGTAGCATAGTGTCTGATAGAGACCCCGGTTCACTTCAAGGTTCTGGCAGACGCTACAGGAGGCTTTGGGTAGCAGGCTGAGGATGAGTTATGCCTATCATCCTCAGACGGATGGCCAGTCAGAGAGAGTGATTCAGTCCTTGGAAGATTCGTTGAGGACGTGTATCCTGGACCACCTTGGCAATTGGGATGAGGTGTTGCTGCTGGTGGATTTTACCTATAACAACAGCTACCAGGCGAGCATAGGGATGGCGCCTTATGAGGCTTTGTATGGGAAGAGGTGTAGGACTCCCTTATGTTGGTACCAGGATGGTGAATCGTTTTTGCTAGAACCTGACTTGCTGCAACAGACCACAGAGAAGGTGCAGTTAGTGAGAGATAGGTTGCAAACATCTCAGAGTCGGCAGAAGGCATATGCAGACCGGAGGAGAAGACCCCTAGAGTTTGAGGCTGGGGAGCATGTATTCTTGAGGGTGACACGAACCACTGGTGTGGGGAGGGCTATTCGCTCATGAAAGTTGTCTCCTAAGTTCTTGGGTCCATATCAGATCTTGAGGAGGATAGGGCTCATGGCTTATGAGATTGCATTGCCACCCCAATTGGCAAATCTCCACCCAGTCTTCCATGTCTCACATCTACGGAAGTATGTTTTTGACCCATCACATGTGTTGGAGGTGGAGGATGTGCAAGTCAGGGAGGATTTCCGAGTAGTGGTACAACCTGTGGCTATAGAGGATCACCAAGTTAAGGAGCGGAAGAGAAGAGCCACCAGTCTTGTAAAGGTCATCTAGGACTGGAGGATAGGTGACACTACCTGGGAGCTAGAGGAGGAAATGAGGAGTTCATACCCGCATCTTTTTTGGTAAGTCTGATTTTTTGAGGACGAAAAATTTTTGTTGTTGGGGAGATATTGTAAGCCCCTTTTTTCTGTCCTAAAAAGGGTTGGGCCTGGCCTTTCGTAGGCCCAAGGCCAGCCCCTCTGTAGGACACCAATACTCTGCCAACCCCCTCACAATCTCACTTTACCTTTTTTTCAAAAAAATAGTTCTCTCCTATCTCTCTCTACGAAAGCAAAAGCTCTGCTAGGGCACATAGAACTTCCCTCCTCGAGTTAGCTCAGTTGTTCTCCTCTGGTAAGTTACTCCTAGGATCTGTAGTAGCCTTTTCCTTCTCCTTTTCTAGTTGGGTGTTTTGTGGCGTTTAAGGTTCATTCTCTTACTCTAGTTTGGGTCCTGGGGTTTTGTTTAAATTCCTCATCCTAGTCTGTGGAGCTGTTGTGCCTAAGTCGTGCTCTTTAAGTTCTTGTTCCTTTTCTTGCATAAAAAAGGTAAGGGAAGCTAGGCCTTTTCTTTTCGTATTTTTAAGTACTTGGTATATTTCTGCTATATTTCATGCTTGGGATGATTTAAAAGTGTTGTGCTTGTATGTGAATGAACTGTTTGGTGGGTGTTATCTGTTTGTGGTGCTGCATGTGTGAAACAGTGGGGGAGCACTGGTATTCTCGCCTAAACGAGCTCGTCTCGCCTAGGCGAGAATAGCATAAGCTCTCACTAGTGTTGCTCAAGCATCTCGCTCAGGCGGCCAAAGCTTGTTTTGAGCAATGCATTGCCTCGCTCAGGCGAGAATGGCTCGCCCAAGCGAGTACTCGAGGAAAGCCAATGTGCTCTGCTCGCGCCCTCGTCCAGGTGAGGGGTTTTTATTTTTGGGCGAATGACGATCTCACCCAGGCAAGCTGGTCTCGCCCAAGCGAGGGCTCGTAGAGTGCCACTGTTACAGACCTCGCCCAGGCGAGAATGCCTAGCCTAAGCGAGACAGTTGCTGTAGCTTAGGCGAGGGCTTCTAGACTAGGCGAGAATGGTGCAGATTTGTGTTATATACTCTGGTTTACTTTGAGTGTGTGGCTATTTATCTCGAACGTACATGATTATTGTGGAATTGCATGAGTTGCATGAGTTGTATGCACTAAAATTTGTATGTTAACATGAGGGAAACATGGGATTTTGTTTGGTTGGTTGAGAACGTGCATGAGAATTAAATGTTGAGATAACCAGTGGTGGTTACGGTATGAGGATCATGAAATTTGTATGTGGTAGGCGTAATTCCATGAGTTTCGTGGGGAGATCTCATGGTGGCGCGTAGTGTATATATTAAGATATGGATTCAAGTAAGGACCGCATCCCGAAACTCTAATGGGTCAGTGTGTTTCAGGTAGAGCAAACTGACCCAAGTGGTGAGAGTGGCGGGAGGCCTTAGTCTTTGACAGGACAATGGCCTTAGATGCTTGAAGGTTAACCTTGTGTGTGGTATGGTGAAACCCATTGGCAATGGCTCTGTAGAGTAGTAGAGGGCACCACAAGTGCAAGGGTCCAGTGAATCCGATCTTAGTATATGTATCTGGATAATTGAGTCATAGTGTCATGCTTGTCTGCTATACCATGATTCTCTGTGCTCACTACGTTGCATGCTTGAACTATTTAAGTACTTGTCTTGCCTTGATTCTTTTGCTTTTGCAATGATCACCTCATGGTGGGAGCAGATGGGAAGAAATCTGGAGGTGGATCTGTTGGTGGTAGCGGGGCTGCGTAGTTGGGACCAGTTATCTGTAGTAGAGCAGTTTTCATGGCTATAATGCCCTTCTCTTTTTGTAATTCCTTACTCTAGGAGCGACCCTTTTGCAAACTTTTAAACTCCCTTTATGTTTGTTTATTGCATGGTGATATGCCTAAGTTACTTTCGAAGTACATTCTTGGATGACTGTAGCAGTTACCTTTCTTATGTTCTATGTTGATCTGATTGCTCCTCGTTATTATAATCATGCGATGTTTTATTGAGTAGATCATTCTATTTAAATGGGATGTCACAATTGTGAGTGTCTTACTAAAAATTTGATTATAACATTGGAGCCAAAAATGATATTGAATAGGAACAAATGAAGAATGTTTCATATGCTTCAGTTGTTGGGAGTCTACTGTATGTTGAGGTTTGCACCAGATCTAACGTTTCGTAGTTGGAGTGTTGGTAAGATATCAGAATAATTCAGGTGTTAACCACTAGAAAGCTACAAAAAAGGTAATCAAATATGTTTAAGGATTAAAGGATATCATGCTCATAAATAGACAAACTAATAGTTTGGATGTGGTAGGCTACTTCTATTTAGATATTTTTGGTTGTATTAATACCAAAAAATCAACATCTAGTTATATTTTTATGCTAACTATGGAAACATATTTTGGAGCAGCAAAAAAACAAACATTGACCACTACTTCCACTATGCAGGTTGAATTTATTTCTTATTTTGAGGCTACCTCACATGGTGTATGGTTGAGGAGTTTTATATATGGGTTAGAGTTGTGAATTCAATTGCTAGGTCATTAAAGTTATATTGTGATAACTCTGTTGTGGTATTTATGGCTAAGAATAATAGAGGCAAAAGTCAAAGTAAGCACACTAACACTAAATATCTAGCATAAGAGGATGTGTTAAGTGGTCATTGAACACATTAGCATTGAGTTGATGATTGTCGATTTGATCCTTAGACTAAAGATATGCTATTAAAGAATTCTAAGGATCATTTAATGCAAATGGGACTCAGTTCCATGTTGTGACAATCACTAATTTTACTTTGATAAAACTCTTATTAAGTTTTTTCACATTTTGTTGAGGACATATTTGTTTATTTTGAGAAATTTCCTTGACCAAGAATAAACATATGGTTTATTCATTAAAGTTAAGAGTCTTTGATGAGAGACTTGATATATTGTGATACATGGTAGATAATACTCATTGTTGGATGTCACCATTATCCTTGTATTTAGTTTATTGTATTGATTGATAATGGGATAAATGGACCAAGTGAGAGAATGTTGGAAATTTCCAAAATATATGATATGTCAAATAATATGAGATATTCACATGCTCAATTATTTCCATAAATGTGGTTCATTTGTCAATCAATTTTATAATTGTCATAAATTTTGATACCGTAATTTCATATAATTGACACAAATTTATTATGACACTTACTTTGTGATGGACAGAGAAAACACTACAAATTTCACAAGTGTTTTGTGCTTTGCACTACAAGAATAAGCTGAATTACCCATGGATAATTATCTATAGAAAAAAGTTAGTCTATAAATAGCTATTACATACGAAATTTCCCACTGATTTTAATAATATTAATAAAAAAATAAAAAAATAGGAAAGCTTGACCCATAATAAAGTTATCTACGAGAATAGGGATAATGGGAAATAAAATCCATGGATAAGACTAATTAATCCATGGATAAAATAAATCTAAAAAAAATAAATTAAAAACAAAAAAAATTAATATTCTTCTGCCAAAATCTATTGAACGTTCCAAATTTCATAAAATTTCTATTCAAACCTATTGTCTCCACAAATGTCTTGAAACCTAGCTCCCACTCTCCCAAAATCTCTAAATCTTCCAAAATTTTTGACAATGAACCCTAAATCTACGGAAAATGGGAGAATCTTGAATGGGGAGAACTAAGTTTTTTTTTCCGTTGTGCACAAGTGTTGCTGCGTGATTCTTTTGTCACAACAAAGCAGAAGAAAGAAGGGTCCTTCTCTCCTATATTATACTATACATCAAAGTTTAGTTTAGAGGGTGAGGATTTGAAACTTAAAAACACAATAAAGGATTCTTGTGACAATGGAAATAGTCGAATATTAGTCTTTATTTATTTTTCGTTAGTTTTACATATTCTAAGATTAATTAAAAATTAAGAATGAAATAAACAAACAAAATATATATATATATATATATATATATATATAAATATTAAATATGGTACACAGAAAAAAAAAACACATTTGCAATAATTGGTGATCGAAGCTCCACACTTGGTACACTTGGTATAACAAGAAGCCCTTTCAATCAATCTAGTTTTCCATTGAAATCCTGACAATTAAATTCACACCTAATGATAAAAAAGGTGTAAAACATTGGAAACATGAAACATTTAATTATTCTGTAACTATGTTGAAAAAAATCATTATAATTCGAAAAAGATACTGATTTGTTGTGATACAAGTAAATTAATATGCCAAAAATATGTAAAAAAGTATTTTAAACATATAATAATAAGAGAAAAAACATAAATAAGTATGAAACTAAAAAAATAAAATTTTATAATTTACAGTGTGGCTCAAACTTATTGAAGCATGCTACTTACATGTTGATTCTTAAACATAAATTTTCTCTAGCCCTTATAGTAAACAAATTGATTTTCTTTATAATAATTACCACAAACAACTAATCCAAACTAAATTTTATCATCACTAATGGATATTAATTTTTTGAAAGTAGGTTGTTTTTTTATGTTTTACATAAGCATGGCAATAAATGATTAATAAATATAAAAATGGGGTAAAAGAGACTGAAGAACGCGTGGTAGGAGAAAAAAGTGTTGAAAATTGGAGAGGTGTAATAGGGAGAGAGAGAGAGAGGGAGAGAGAATGAGAGAGAGAGAGAGAGAGAGAGAGAGAGAGAGAGAGAGAGAGAAAGAGGGAAGTTTGAGGAAGAGCGGGTTTGGAGGGAGCGCGTAATGTTAGGGAGATATTGAGTGGTGGAAGAGAGGGTTGGAGAAGTATAAAAGAGGGAGGGAGAGGGAGGAAAAAATGTGTACGAGTTACATTGTAATCAATAACAATAAAAGGAGAAAAAATGGGAGGAGTTACAAGGATTTCAGTGATGTTGGTTTGCCTCTTGGCAGGAGTGGTCTTCCCCACAAGGGCTGAAGACCCTTATCTCTACTTCACTTGGAACATAACCTACGGAACCCTAGCTCCGGCAGGGGTGCCCCAACAGGTTATTCTAATCAACGGCGAATTCCCAGGCCCCAACATCAATTCCACCACCAACAACAACGTCGTCATCAATGTTTTCAACAACCTTGACGAGCCATTCCTTTTCCATTGGGCTGGAATTCAGCAAAGGAAGAACTCCTGGCAAGACGGCGTAGCAGGCACCAACTGCCCCATTCAACCAGGCGCCAATTTCACCTACAAATTCCAAGTCAAGGATCAGATCGGAAGCTATTTCTATTACCCAAGCCTCGGCATGCACCGCGCAGCCGGCGGCTTCGGGGGCCTCCGCATCAACAGCCGTTTGCTCATCCCAGTGCCCTACGCCGACCCCGAGGATGACTACACCGTGCTGGCAGGTGATTGGTACACCAAGAGTCACTCCACCCTCGCCAAGCTCCTCGACAGTGGCCGCGCCCTAGGCCGCCCCCAGGCCCTTCTCGTCAATGGCCAGAACGCCAAGGGTGACGGCACTGATCAGCCCCTCTTCACCATGCTTCCCGGCAAGACCTACAAGTACCGTCTTTGCAACGTGGGTCTCAAAAACTCCGTCAACTTCCGCTTCCAAAACCACCAGATGAAACTGGTTGAGATGGAAGGCTCCCACACCGTTCAGAACGTCTACGACTCCCTCGATGTTCACCTCGGCCAGTGCTATGGCGTCCTTGTCACCGCTGACCAAGAGCCTAAAGATTACTACGTCGTTGCCTCTTCCCGCTTCACTAAAACCATCCTCACCGGAAAGGGAATCATCCGTTATGTCAACGGCAAGGGCCCAGCTGCCCCTGAAATCCCCGAGGCTCCCGTCGGCTGGGCATGGTCTCTCAATCAGTTCCGCTCCTTCCGCTGGAACTTGACCGCCAGCGCTGCCAGGCCAAACCCCCAGGGCTCCTACCACTATGGCCAGATCAACATCACTCGCACCCTCAAGTTCGTTAACACCGTCAGCAGGGATAACGGCAAGCTTCGCTACGCCATCAATGGTGTTTCACACGTCGAAAGCGAAACCCCACTTAAGCTCGCTGAGTACTTCGGTATCGGCGACAAAGTCTTCAAGTACGACACCATTCCCGATGAGCCACCAGCAAACCTTGGAACCGCCGTCACCTTGGCTCCCAACGTTGTCAAATTCGAATACCGCACCTTCATCGAGATCATCTTCGAGAACCACGAGAAGAGCGTCCAGTCCTACAACTTGAACGGTTACTCCTTCTTCGCAGTGGCGTGAGTATTACTATATCATTATTCAGATTCTTTATATTATTCTCGGAAATGAAATGAAAATAATTTGTTTGTTTGTGTTTTTAGGATTGAACCCGGCACTTGGACTCCCGAGAAGAGGAAGAACTACAATCTTCTGGATGGTGTGAGCAGACACACCATTCAGGTGTTCCCCAAGTCATGGGCTGCGATCATGTTGACATTCGACAACGTTGGAATGTGGAACTTGAGGTCGGAGATTGCTGAGAATAGGTACTTGGGACAACAGCTTTACATCAGTGTTCCAACTCCAGAACGATCCCTGAGGGACGAGTACAACATGCCCGACAACGGTCTTTTGTGTGGCGCTGTCGCGGGTCTTCCAAGGCCACCATCATACGTCTAATTCAGTTGGACTACTATTACCACTCCCTGCTTTCTCCGGTTAGTTTTTGCGCCCTGAACATGATGAAATCAAATGAGAGGCTCCACAACATTTGGAGTGGTAGTTAGTATGGAGAAAGTTGAGAAGCACAATAACATGGGGGGTCCTTGGAGCATCACATTTGTTGCAGCCCTTCTGCTCAATTCCTTCTCCAATATCTCATTTTATTATTGTTCTTTCCTTCTGGGGTTGTGGCTTCGCATCTCCCACCATTTATCATAAAAAAAAAATTTTGTACTCTCATTTTCATAAATATTATTCATATTTGTTACTACTGTGTTTCTTCTCTTCGCCTTCTACTTCACTATTTAGATTCTGCCAAACAATCAGAAACGTAACAATAATAATAGTGTGAGTACGTAACAATTACTGAATCAGGAATCCAATTTATCTAACTGTTCAGACTATCTGAGGTTTTTCATAACCTGATTTACCAGGTTTTTGTTTAACTAATCAAGTTGTTCATGACTGTATGCATTTAAGTTCTAACAATGCATTCTCGGCTACCTAATCCAGGGATTTCGATTATGATACAGTAATGGATCAAAGCAGTTGAATTGAAATTCACTATTTAATGTAACTCGTATAATTTAGATGGTGTACTTAATATATTTTATATAAGTTTTATCTTTTATGTACTCCATCCATTAAAAAAACATGTTCTATAAAAATTAAAAAGCAAGGAATGCCTAATCAGTGCAATAATTTCGCTAAATTATTTTCGTTAGTGGCTTTGTATTAGAACCAAATTCATCACATTAATTATTTAATTTGAAGTAAAAAAATTAAAATTTTTCTCTTAATATTATATATACGAAGTTTTAGTAAAACGTCACTCAATTTAAGTGGAAAAATATATTTATTTTACTTTTTCATATATATTTGTTTTAAAATGTACATTTTATCGGTCAAAAAGTGATAGACAGCCGGTTTTGAATTAGGCTTTAAATGTAATTAGGAGTATTCTTTTTCTAGAGATAAGTGGAGGTATTAAACTCCTTCGATACAATTAATTACAACCACAATTTTAGGTAAAATTGTAACAACTTAATTTTCTTTATAGATATAGTTTAAAAATAAATAAAGAATAGAAGGTTTATAAATAAGTTATAATAATTTACTTTTATTTTATTAAAAATTTCATTTTTTTATAAATTATACATCTATATTCTTTCTACCCTCTCTATATTTTAGTTATTAAATTATATATTTTTATAACAAATTATATCCTTAAAGAAGTAGGAGCTACCAGATTAAAAAAATCCCAACCGATTCTTTATTATTCTTTAGTTATCTATTGGAGAAATGATACAATGACACCGTTTTGTTACCACTTTTCTTACCACCTGACGTGACGTCAGTTAATTAATTTTAATTTTTTTTATTTAACTGAAAAATTAAATGACAGTGCAGAAGATTTGGTTATGCACTCGCGCGTGTAGGCACTTGTCATTCATCACAGAACACTCTTCTCTTTTCATTTTGGTTTTTCAAAAACCGTCTCCTCCACCGCTCCACCTCTTCCGCAAACCTCCCCAGAAAACCCTCCCCCTCCTCTGCTCCAACACTTCTGTAAATCTCCCCACAAAATCCTCCCCGTCATCTGCTCCAACTCTTCCCCAAACCTACCCACAAAACTCTCCCCGTCCTCTGCTCCAACTCTTCCCCAAACCTCACCGTCAAAACCCATCATAGAAGTCTCTCCCATGAATGTTGAAACCCCAAACTGTTGTTCGACAAACCCTATCCCATATCCCTCCGAACCAACTTTTCCCCACACCTGTGAAGCCATTGTTCCCGAAACGTGCCCAGAAAACCCTATTCCATCTTCCTTCATTGTTGAATCCCCCAAACCGTAGCAGTTATTCGAAAGACCATAAACCCCAAATCCCTTTCCCCTCCCCCTCGACACCATTATCTCCTTTCCGGACACATGCATTGCGAAATGGACGCACATCGACGCGAATGTGAGGTGCAAGAAGAGCGTTTTGGGAACCTATTCGTTGCCCTGATTTTGCTGCCGTTGGTGTCGTTAGTGAGAAGGTTTAATGTTTCTCCCTTTTGAACTACTTTTTTTTGCACGCTCTGTTTGTGTTAGTTGTCTATTGTTTTGTGCAATTGGTTATTGATTTGTGCAATTGATACAATGCAATTGTTTTGTGCCCACCATATTTCATTTATGTATGTTGGAGAATTATTACCATTTGATGAATAATGGAGTTTGTATAACGTTGCAGTTATGGTTCATGAATTTGATGATGAATCGATTGAGCTATAGAATAGTTCTCTGCTTGGTCAATGATCAGAGTAATTTGTTGGGGAAACATACATAGTATTGTTCTATTGATTCAGTTAATAGTTGGTTAATATTTCATTAGGAGTTTTGTTTGTTATATTTGATAAATGCACTTTAATACATGTGTGCATTTATGATGTGAAAATGGTTTATGAATACATAATGAATGATTTGATTTATATTTATTTTTGTGAAGTGAAGATTTGATTTGGGAATCATGAGTGATGGTAGTGAAGACGATGGTTGTACAACTGAGACGAAGGTATGAGTTTGGAAATAGTCATATAAGGTTGTTGAATATATCTATTAAATAATGACTTTATGTACTTTTTTTATGGTGGATGCAAATTTATTTTAGACATTCATGTCGGACGCAATATATGGTTCTCTGAAGAAGAGCTTAACACCAGAACAAAATACTTGTCTAGAAAAAACACCATTTGCTTGGATGCCGAAGTTGAAATAGTCTATGAAGATAAGTAGAAATCTTCTGAATGAGTTGGTTAATGTCTGGGTTGAGAGGAGAGGAGGTTTTCGCCTTAGTAAAGAAATTTTTAGATTTTCTTTATTAGATGTATGCTTAGGTTTAGGGTTGAGGGTTGTTGGAAGTAAAATTGATTTGAATGAGGGTTTGTTAGATTCAATTAGCCCAATTTCATCAAAAAATTGCGTTTTGATTTCTCTGCAAGTGATGAGTGCGTATTTTTGCCCTCATTTAATGTTTAATTCTGGGTATTTAATTGAATTTGTGTGCTTAAAGATTGATTTAATTGGGATTTCCTATAATTGGGTTTATTGAGCATGAGATACAAAAACATGTTAAAAATAGCTTTTTAGTTGCATAAATGTTCTTTAGATATTTTGAGGTGTGTTAGTGCAGTTGCAGCTAAGTTGAGCTCATGGAGGTGTGGAAATAAATTGATTAAAGCTTCATGACACCTTAAAGATAAATCCAAGAATAAGAAATTATCAAAAGCACAAAAATCCAAGCCAAGCATTGCATGAAGACGATAAGAAAAGCTTGAAAAAGTGAAGAAGTTTGGCTAAGCCAAGAAGAGAGCAACAAAAAATTGGACCTTGCGGTTTTCTTTATCTTTATGATAGAAGATAATTTGGGAAAAATATATCTTTAGATATTTTATTTGATATTTTTAAATAATTATCTTATTTAATTATATCATAAAATATTAAAAGATATTAACTACCAAATCTTTCTAAATATGACAAGATCTTCTTGAATCTTTTTAGATCCACAACAAACAAATATATCTTGAAAATATTGGATTATTTAGAAGATAATTTAAGGAGATTGCAAAGGGTTGATTTGGAAAATTAATACAAATATTAATTGGTAATAATTTATCATATATCTTTAAGTAATTAATTTATTTAATTATAATAGATATTGATATTATCAACCAACTATATTTGTCAAATAGTCTATATCTCTCCAAATATCTTTTAATATTTATCTTTATCTTTATTTTAAAAGATATTTGAGAGGTTTTAACAATAGAAAAGCCCAGTCCAATTCCTATATAAAGAGACCAAGGGAGAAGCAAAAGAAACAAGCTCGGGACTTTGAAGTTTAGGAACCCTTAGGGGGGCCTAATTTTGTTTCCTTTCTCTCTCTATTCTTCTCTCTATTTTTATTTTATTTTGGATTTCATGGAGTGTTGAACTTCTTGGGTTGATTCCATTGTAATTTCTTAATTGGATTCTGAGGTTAGATCAATTAATTTTTTTGTTCTTTTGATTCTTGTTGAGATTTATTTTCTTCTATGTCTTTTGGTTCTTAATTTAGTAAAAGTAATGATTTTTACATTGTAGCAAGTTAGCACGGTGTTAAATCTACATAACATAACAATCATATGAGTCCAAGGGTTTTTAAATTTTAATTGAGAAGTTACTTTGATTAATTTTAGAAACTTTCATATGATTGAATAAGTTTTTGCTAATAATTGAGAAGTTACTTTGATTAAAGGTGAAAACTTAGATTAGAATTAATCAAGAAGTTACTTTGGTTAATTAGCTTTTTACTAGATATAAGAGGTAAAAGAATGGACATGATTAGGATTAGTAATATTTAATTGAGAAGTTACTTTGGTTAAATTTTCCTAAGATTAATCTACAAAGTCTTTAATTTTGATTGAGAAGTTACTTTGGTTGAAAGTAAGGACGCCAACAAATTAATTGAGAAGTTACATTGATTAATTTGAAGTCTTAAACAAGAAATCAATAACAATAATCTTTAGGAAACCAATGATGAATCCTATTTTGAAAAAGCAGTGGAATCGACCTATTTTTCTTTACTATTGTTTCTATCTTATTTTATCTTTTTATATTTATCTTTCATATTTTTATTATTTTATTTAACTAACTCTTTTGTATAGATATTATAAGAACTAACTTGTTAAAAATCAATTCCGTGTTCGTTGGGAGACGACTTAGGGTTAACTTAACCCATACTAATTTTTTGGCTACTTTCTTAACAATATTGAAGTTGTTATAGATAAGTAGTATTAATTTGATCGCTTGACGACAGCGTTATCAAATTTGACTATTAGCAAGTGTTCATATCACGCATTGCTTCATCTCTTCATGGGTCACGCAAACTTTACCCAGCCGTTAGGGTTTGTCACGCCTTGTTCTTGCCACTCAACACAATCCACTCTTAGTGTGTAGGTTAGTAGTTGACGAACAACCAAACCCTTCTCATCTTTGCCGTTAGGTTCATTTGTTAGATGACGTTCCCTTTTCTTTTTCGTTTGCTTTCTCACGGCAACCCTTGATCTATAAAAGGTGCAGGCCAATTCATTGTAAGAAGCTTTGATGAATGAGAGAGAGATTTTAATCCCCTTTCGTCTTAGCTCACCTTCTAGAGAGCTTTTCACCTCTTAGGTTCCCATTGAGTGAGAGTTCCCCACTAGAACTCGTGTGAGTGCCGATTTCATTATTTCCACTGTGTAGATCGGTGTTTTGGAGTATTCACGTGTCGATTCCACCGATTCACACGAGTATTCACTGAGGTTCGCTCTGTAGCATATTTTTCTTCAAACAATTTTGCCAATGACACACATCGCATTAACGTCTTAGGTGTCTGCACTAGAACATCACGACAATTATTAGTACGCAACCCACCTACAAAGCAATCCAATAAAGCCTATGTAGTTACACCTTGTACACGATTGGCTAGCGTAGTAAAATTAACATAATATTCCTGCACCGAGCCCTCTTGTGTAACTTTAAACAAATTTGAGCAAGGACAGTCATAGGGTGAAGGTCCGAATTCCAATTCCAGAGCACAAGTGAAGGCAACCTAACTCGGAAATACTTGATTTAAGGATTACATTTGGAACCAGGGCAGCACCTCTTTTTCTAGGTGCACAAATGCAATGAGTAACTTTTGTTCATCTAGAGTATTATAGTAATCAAAAAATTGTTTCACCCGAAAAATCCATTGCAATACCTCAAATCCATCAAACTTCTGAAAATCTAATTTGACATTACGTACTTGAAATGACGGAGACTGCGAAATGACACGTAAACCTGTTCCGAGCGCTTGAATCAATTTTCAATATCGCATCCATAGTTGTTTTCAACGTCTCAAAACGAGTAGAATCATCCATCTAATGTTCTTGAAGAGTTGTAATCATACTCTTTAAATCATGATCTGTATTAGCCATTCTAGTGGCCAATTGCTTAATGTCGACCACCCCTTCCTTCGTACGAGCCATTTCCACTTGCAGCTTTTTCAATCGAGTATTCTCCACAATGGTAGAAGATGAAAGCACCAAATGTAAGCCAACAAAACTAGAGAGTCAACTCTTACTTTACAATTGTAATATTAACATGTATAAGAGTAACGAAAAAAAGGAAATATTCTCAAGCCATGACAACAAAATTTCCCAAACGATAATAGCAGTATAGCATTCCAAAACAGAGTACGAGTTAGAAATGGAAGAAAGAGTCCAACGTAAAATTCTTCCCCCTTTTTCATTTTTGGATTTATTCTATTTATACCAAACTACTTGTTCACATAATCCTTCGGTAACCCACTTTCTTTCTTGGATCGTGTGTTTTTTTCCTTGGTCATGATTCCCACACCCTCATCCACGTGCCCTCTCTATACTGGCTTGCTCATAATGGTCTCCACCTCATTTGTATTTTGCACTATCCTTACATTATACATTTCGAAAAAGATGACCCTGCGAGACTCCAACTACCACCGAATGGGTTTGTATGTTTCTTTAGTTTAACTATTTTTTAAAATAATTTTCAGATGTTTTTTTACATTTTTTAAAAATTATCGAAGATTAGACGTAAACTGTATGGATCATGACCTGATTTGGATAATTGAGAATATTTGGGTACATGACAACATCTCATACCAGTGTAATCTGCCTTCATATTATACGTATGATTTCACTATGTCTCAATGATTATTTAGTTGTATTTTGGTAATTTTCTAATATTACACAATTAATTTTTCTAACTGAGATAAAGATTAAAGACCGACTTGATTCTTTTATTTGGTTCAATATTTTCATTTTAAAACTGTTATTTTCAGTGGTGGACCTTAGAAGGTCCGCAGGGGGTCATGGCCCCCAAGATTTTTTAATTTTTTTAAAAATATTTAAAAATTATTTTTTTTTTAATTTTTTAAATTGATTTTTATTTTTATAAAATATAATATTTAATATTAATAAATAATAAAATTAAAAATTAAACATAACAAAGAATAATAAATTTATTGAGATTTTTTCTCTCTAATATTTTAAGTTTCTCACGTATTATATTTATTCTTTATTCTTGTGTCTCTTCTTTTCTTTTTTGTTTAAAAAAAAATAGAAAGTTATATAATTTCATTCTTCCGCTTTTAGTTCTCATCTGTCCTCTTTCAAGATAAAAAAGAGAACTTTCTCCCTTCTCTTGAGAGGAAAATATTAGTTTGATATTTAATTTTTTTTCATGAGTTTTTTGTATATTTATTTTTTTATGAATATAAAAAGAAAAGTTATGTACTATATGTTTTTTCATAACCACTACTTAAATACTTGATTATCATTTTTTTTAGTAATTACGTCTCTCAATTTTTTATTAGATTTTGATAAATTATTTTTTAGACTTAATTTGTTTTTAAATAGGTATATTGATGAAAAATAAAATAATAGATTCATTTTTTGTAAAGTGATAAAAGGGAAGATACCCTTGAAGATAAAAACAATACAAATTTACTTCTTCACCTATTTTCAAGCATGATACTAAGAATTCAATTATTGAATTAGAGAACCATTTTTTAAAATTCAAAGAATTATAGGTGGGAAGTTTCATATTATTTCTTTTGAATTATAAGCAGAATGTTTTATATTAATTTTTTGGAACTTATTATAAGAAAACGTGCTCAAATATGGGAATATCCAGGGAAAGAGATGAAATTAGAAAAAACTAATTTAAAATGAGTTTCATATCAAATACAAATTAAAAACTATAATATTTGTAAGGAAAAACATACAAAAATTTCAATATTAAATTATATATACTTTTGTTATATTAATGATAATAATTCAATATATAAAATTTGAGTATATTATTTTGGCCCCTTCAAACTTTTTGACCAAGATCCGCCACTGGTTATTTTCTATTTATAGTTTGTTTAAATCCTTATTGATTTTATCTTGCAAAGTGTATCTATAAATTAATGAAAGATATATAGTTTATAAATTACTATTAACTTAATATTTAAGCGATACGAAATTTTTAAATAAATAAAAACAATGTGTTGGTAATTTTTCTCCATTTTATTAAGTACTACAAACCTTGAAAAACTATATCTTTTTTAAGAATTTAAATTCTTACAAAATCATAATTTTCTTTTCTAATTTTCGGATACCTATAAATTTATGCTCACATTACTTTTAGGTAAAAACATTAACTCAAAGTTGAATGCAATGATTCTTGCACATTTTGCAACATGTTGAATCCTACTTTTAATTTATTTATTTTAATAATTTGATATACATGATATGCAGAATGCTAAATTTTTATATGATTCAAGTATAATTTTATTTTCCCGTTTAAATAACTGGATGTTATTATATATGTAGTGTAACCCATTATTTGATGAATATTGGAGAAAAATAAGTACTAAACTAAGCTAAACTAATTTATAGTAACAATTAAACAATCGTTTGTATAATAAGTTGATCAAACCAAAGGTCCCATGTATCCACACTTAAACCCCAAGTCAACCACATAATGCATTTAATAGGTATTTTATCATAGTCATTGAATAATGAATCACAACATTCTATCATCATTACTTGTCTAATTGGTGAAGTGAGTTTTGCATTTATATGAAAGCATGTGTTTTCATGAATACAATATTTAGGATTGTTAGTGTATACTCTTAATTATAGTAGACTTTGAGTAGGTAATTTAGCTATGAAAGACCGCAAGAGATTTTGTCAATGAGAGATTTAGGAGGACACAATTTCTTTCAACTTTATTAAAACTTTACATATCAATTATTTATTGTTTATTTTAATACAAACATGTTCTATTTCAACCGGAACTTCATCAAAGTAGATTTTTTGAAGTTGAATCCAATTATGTTGGTGTCTCACAATGCATTCTCTTAGATGCTATTGAGGAGGAGAGACTAAGGAATAGGTGTTGGTTAAGAACTTTTGTGATCATATGGTTGGAACTTGTATATACATTAAGATGATTGGATAAATATTTAGATTACTAAACTTTGTTAACTTTATTATTTATTATAAATCATCTTCATTTATGTTGGTGTTATTTTAAATTTTATGACAACTAATTAGTCTAGGATTAATAAGATAGGAAATGACCAATATGATAAAATTTATAATGGATAAGTAGGTATTACCTACGGATATATCGATAGGGAATTACCTACGAATTTATTTGTAGATGATTTAATTACGTCCATTTAACATACGAATTTTTATCCGTAGGTAATTCGTAGGTAAATTTGTCTTACCTACGAATTTGTGTGTTATCTATGGAATTTTGCGGTAGATAATACCACTTTTTCTTATAGCGATGGTTTATATAAATTGAAAGAGGAGTTCAAGAAACTAAAAATGGATCTCAAGGTTTGGAAGAAAGACGTCTTTGGATATGATAATCTACAAAAGTATGACGTCACTAATAAAATAAGTGGGTTGGATAAGTTGGATGATGAGAGCATTCTAAAGAAGGTCCAAAGAATATAGAGAAATGAGTTATTCAGTGAGCTCGATCTAATATGACATAGAGATTATAAGTAGTGTGAAAAAAAAACTCAAGACCTAAATGGATAGGAGAATGTGATCCTAATTCTCAATATTTTCATTCCATAGTGAATTAGAGAAGAAATAAACCAGATGTGGTAAAAAGGGTATGGATTATTTTAAAGAAAGGTTAATAATCTTAACACCATTACAAATTAGGTTAGGGAAAGTGGAGTTTCAGAAGATAACAAATAGGATAATGAAATTCTAACTAAGATTATTACAAATGAGGAAATTAGAAAAGTTGTATGGCAGTGTGAGGGCACTAAGAGCCTTAAACCTGATGAGTTTAATCTTAGTTTCATTAAATAACATTGAGGGATGTGAAAATGAATGTTGTACAAGCTATTAATGACTTCTAGTTATATAATTTCATACTAAAAGAATGTAATGCTTCTTTCATATCCTTGATACCAAAAATAGATAATTCCATTAGCCTGCATGAATATAGACCTATTTCCTTGGTGGGTTGTATTTATAAAATAATAGCCAAAATCCTATCCAATAGACTTGAACTAGTTTTACCTTGTTTAATTGATAACAATAAACCAGCTTTCACTAAGGGTAGGGGTTTATTGGATAGTGTTGTGGTGGCTAATGAATTTATTGAGGAAGTACGAAATTATAGAAAGTAGTGTTTGATAGTAAAGTTGGATTTTGATAAGGCATATGACTCACTTAGTTAGGATTTCTTATACTATATTTTGGATACACGAGGGTTTGGAACTAAATGGTTAAGTTGGATAAAGGCATGTCTTGAGTCACCTACAATTTCTATTCTTATAAATGGCAGTCCAACTTAGGAATTCATTCTAGCAAGAGGCTAAGAGAAGGGGATCCTATAGCTAGCCTTTCTTATTCCTAATAGTTGTGGAAAGGCAATTGAGCTTAGTTAGACAAGCAAGTAATATGAATTTGTTGGAAGGTATAAGGTTAGGGAGAAATGAACTTAATATGCTACAATTTGTGCATAACATTTTGTTCTTATGTAACCTAGGTATTAATGACTTAGTGGTTATTAAAAGCAATATGAGATGTTATGAACTTTCATTAGGGATTATGATAAATTTCCATTAGAGCAAGTTAGGAGGTGTGGGGGTTTGATAATGTTGTCATGAAGCGATCAAATTAATACTACTTATCTATAACAACTTCAGTATTGTTAAGAAAGTAGTCAACAGAATAGAAAGGGTAAAGTAACTATTAGCACTCCATTTTATGTTATTTTTCCTTTCTAAAACTTTCTTTTTAGTTTAAATAAATATTTGTTTGTCTTTAATTAATTAGTTTTTGTTAAGTGTTTAGAAAAATAGAGCTTTCATAAAGTTGTGTTAAAAAGTTTAGTTTTAGTAGTAATTTGCTGTATTTTTGTTCTCTTCTTTAAGACCCTTTTGTTTTAATAAAACTTTGCTAGGAAACCCTTTATCTTTATTGAATTGCATGAGAACTCCTAATCCAATTTTCATCTTTTTTGTAAGGAGACCCCTGGTCAACTTAAAGGCAGTCAAGTTTTTCCCTCCCCAAAACATAGTGTTTTATTTAGTTGCTTGACTCATCCTTTATGTTGCATCATAGAAGCACAAGAAGGTTAGATCACAACCTAAGCCTGATGCATGAGAGAAAATCCTGATGCAAGAGAAGGGTGTTGGCACAAGCAAGCTTGAAGCAAAGAATTGATAAAGCCATGTGCAAGAAGATCGTAAGTGCTTGATGAAGATTGATGAAGATCCTCTTGAAGATTAAGTTTTAGTGTGTTAAATTTGTATATAACATGTTAAATGTAATGTGTTAGGGTTATACATTGTTGATAGGCTATATGACATAGGTTAGATGTCTTGTGTGCCTTAGTGTGTCTCTTTTAATATGTTAAAATGGGTTTTATCAGGTTAAAAGGCTTGTTGTATATAGTTTCTGGAATGAATACATTCAGTCAGTTGAATTATTTTTCAATCAACTGATTTCACATAAGTCAGGTGAAATCAGCTAACTGTACGGAAAATTCAATCGACTGTTTTCACTTAAACCAAACTACATAAGTTGCGTTTTCGCGAGCAGAGGTGTGAATCTGAGTTTTTCTGAATGAAATCGTGTCATTCATCTCTGGGAAGCGTTCTATCTCTACAATACACAGCTGCAACTCATGTTTGAAGATCTTGGTTGATCTTGGTTGATCTTGGAGGCATTTTGGCTTGGACGTGATTAAAGAACACATGTATAGTGTGCTAGGGACAACCACCATCAAGTTTGGACATTCTTGTGCCTCTGGATGGTTTGCCTGATGTGATTTCAGGTCTACAAGTGTGATTCTTGAAGGTTGTAGTTCTAGATTTTTGTGTGAATCAAAAATCTTGTGTGCTTTGTGTTCAAAAGTGTAATCTTGGTGTTTGATTTGCAAAACTTTTGAATATAGTGGAAACCAGGCTCAAGTTGTCCTAGAAAACTAGATGTAGCTTCATAATTGAGTGAACCAGTATAAAAAATAGTTGTGCATTCTTCTTTCCCTCATCTCCCTCTCTTTGAATCTCTTTAAAAACTCAAGAAAACCAAGAAATTTTATCTTTGGTGTGATTTAATGCGTTCTTGTGTAATCTAAGGCTTTATACTTGTTATAAATACTGATTGGAACATGTCTTGTATGTAAAAGATTGTTGTTTGAGTTGAATTCGTGAATTCTGCATTCTGCATAATTCTCCAGTATTTTAGCCAACTGATTTGTATTTTTAATCGACTGTTTCATAGCATCAAGAACAATTTAGTCTGCTGTTTTATATTTTAATCGACTGAAAGTGTACTGGTCTGCTGCATTTACATCCAAACTTTCCAGTCCATTAGATTCAATTGAAAAAGAGTTTAAGCTTTTGAAAAAGTTTTATAAAGCCAATTCAACCCCCCCTTCTTGGCTAAACTCACCATTTCAAAACTAACAAAGGGATAATGTGCGATCAAGTGAAGATGATGCACGAGTCTGATCTAATCTTCGAGAGAGAGGCGTGAGTGTTGGATCGTGTTCTGATTGATGATTCATGATGGATGGAGTCGTAGAGAGATGGATGAATGATAAAAAGGTCAAGCTAATCAAGGGCAACGAATTGGGTCTCAATGTCATGATTAAGGTTCAAGAGCAACAAATCATGATTCGACAAGTTTTGGGTTTTCTTTTGTAATTTTTCCTTTGGGGTTTAAAAGTGGTAGCCCAAGAGAGTGTGCAAGAGAGATTTTTAAGAGAGAGCTAGGGTTCGAGGTTCTTATATGAGGGAGAGATAATGCACTATAAGAGGGGTTTTCCATATTTGATGAGCACAAAGTGGCCTTCAAATTTTGGATTGTCCCTTAGTGTGTGAGTAGTTCACATCGGTTGATCACGAGCACAAAGTGGTCGGAATTGCTAAGTGAGCTCCCTTTCACCATTTTTATTTTAGCATTCCTCTTGAACTCGTATAATCTCCTCTAATTTTGATAATAGAATGTTCCAATTCCAGTTTTGAATTTCAACTTATGTTTTTTTCTTGTTTATAATTCTATTGCAGTTTACGTTTTCAGCATTTAAATTCTGCAGCAGTTTAAATTCTCTTTCCTACTTCCTAGTTGTCGTTTCAATTTTGCACTCTTTAGTCAGTGATTTGAGCTTGGGTTCAATATCTGCACATAATCAGGTTTCCTCTTAGAAATCATGTGACCCCAAAGTGGGCACGATTTATCGGGATGTCTTCTCGAGTGTAGATGAATTCATGTTTAGTCACTGCACTGTTCCAAGTTTAGCTTATTTCGATTATGCAATGCTTTTAAGTTTCCTTTATTGCTTTATGCTACTTTTTTGTTTTGTTGATTTAAGTTTCTACACCAAGTTCAATTCTCTTTTCCCAGCTTTTAGTTTTCTGCAGTAGTTTAGGGATCAATTCCTTGAGTTCATTTCAGTTTCTCTGCATTTTGTGGCATATTAAATCTGTTTGGCATTTTGTATTAGTGCATTTGCATATACATAAGTAGGCATTACCTCATTTGCATGGCATTTGGAGTTGTATTGAATTGAGTGTGTGGCTGAGTTAAAATTCCTTATGGGAATATGAGCTGGATTGGATTTTTGCTACTGTTAAAACTTTTTTATTGCTGTAGTGCATTGGTTTGCTGAAATCAAGGTGAAAATTTATGCGCCATATGATTTTATGCACACTCTCATCTAATCTCATTAGTGTTCATGCACTTTGTATTCTGTTTTATCATGATTCAAGAATTATGTTGTAGCCATAGATCCGACTTTGTGTTGTGATTAAAATTTGTGTGCATCATGATAGTCTAGTCACATGTTGATGTAGGATTATCTTGTTCCTTTTTAAGATTTATGAATATGGTGATGATTGATTAAGAAAACCAAGGAAATTCCCACTGGACATTAAGATAGCAAGCTATCTAGATGTGAAAGTTCATTTCCAAGGTTTTAGAGAAGAGAAGAATGGATTGATTCAAAACGAAAAAGACTAGACAACACATAAAAATAGTAAAACCCAAGTCACACACACAAAGGAAGAAGAAAGCATAAAATGGAAAGGAAAGGAATGATAAAAATGTGAGAAGCACGCCACTACAAGGCTAGGCTAGAACACTTGAATCAAGATTCAAGATAAGGCTTAAAAGAACTACACTCCCTAATGAGGAAGACTCTCACAATGGTTGATACACAAAGGTGTTTAATTTCTCCAAAATGTTCAACCCTTGTACAAGTGTTAGAGGTCGCCTTAAATAGAAGTCACTAGGGGCCTCTTAAGAAAAACAAATAAGCTAAAAAGGATTACAATGCAAATAACAAAACCTAGAGTCTAGAAAGTAGGTCAACAAAGGAGTACATGGACACATTCTAGAAGCCTTCTTGGCCAAGGCAAGGTGGATGCTCCTTCTAGATGTTTCTAGACTTCTTGGAGGCCAAGGCATGTGGTCATCATTTCTAGATGTTTCTAGAAAGTTTTGCTCATTCTCTTTCCTCCGCATGTGCTCTCCAAAAGCCATCTAAATGGGCCACTTGTCCTTCCTTGTCCCACTTCTTCATGAACCTACAAAACAAGTTAATTTTTAATTAGCATGTTAGCTTTAGGTTAAGCTAATCCTTTGAGTCAACAAGTCAACCCAAAGTCAAGGTCAACAAGTCAACTTAAAAATAGTCAACCAAGCCAACTTAATGGAATTTTAAACTAAAGAAAATAAAAGCAAAGGAAGGGATCAAGGAACTCCTTTTTCTTTTAAGCATGTGCCATGGGCCATCATCCTTGGTAGGGATCAATCTTTTATCATTATCCCCTTGTTGGAGAGAATTTGACCCCAAATTCTTGAAGTCTTTGTTGATGGAGCTTGACTTGAGTTGATGAGAACTTTCTTCATCTTTAATGATTCCATCCATAGTCTTGGAGATGCCCTCTTTCTTTTTAATGCCACTATCCTTTTCTTGCTTGTGTTTTTGTTCGTCTCTCATTGTTTGGGAAGAGAATGAAGAGTGGTGTTGCACCTCTTGCTTTGAAAAACTCTTTTTGTAGTCTTGGAGATGCCCTTTTTCTTTTTCATCTTTTATTTTATTTTTGTCCTCATTTTCTTGTGGAGGTGGGAAAGGTAGGATTGTGAACTTCTTTCTTAGGGAGGAGAAAACATAAGTGTTTGCATGGCCATCGTAAACAACTTTTCTATCAAATTGCCATGGCCTACCTAGCAAAATATGGTTGGCTTCCATAGGCACAATGTCACATAATACCTCATCCTTAAAATTGCCAATTGAAAAGTTAATGAGGATTTGGCATGAGGAATGGTTTTCAAGCCAAACTTTTCCACCACCCTTAGGCTAGCCATATTTACACAACTTCCACTATCTATGATGAAGGGACATATCTTGTCATTGATAAGGCACCCTCCATGAAAAAGGTTTTGTCTTTGAGAAGGATCAATTTCTTTGGGAACTTGTCCTAGTTGGCGCCTTACCATTAACAATCCACTTTCAAGGGGTTTAGTCCTTTCAATTGAAGAAGAATAAGTGTGGGAAGAAGTACTTTAGGGGGAAGGGGAAGAAAAATGTTCACTCTCATCATCACTCTTCTTTAAGATCATTGTCCTCTTCATTGGGCAATTCAAAGCAATGTGTTTATACCCCAAACATTTAAAACATTTATTGGAACTTGATCTTTGAGAAGTGGAATCGTGAGTGTGACCACTTGGTGACTTATTTTTACTTGATGGTGCTTGGTGAGTCTTAGAAGGAGATTTATCATGTTTCTCTTTAGTTTTTTCCTTCCATGAGTGACTATGGTGGAGCTCCAAAGGTGCATGAAGAGCTCCATGGGCAGCGAAAATGGATGAAGAAATGGAGGCAAGTTGGAAGGCATTTGCAAGCAATGGAAGGTGAAAGAGGTGATAGGATTTCCTAATCTATGCTAGCCTAAGGAAGGTGACTAGAGGAAGAGAGAGGAAATCTCTAGAAAGTGGTGACTCTCAAAGGCAATAGAGGGAGGAGTGTTCTCAACTCAAGTTGCATCTATTGCATAAAATTTCAAGAGTGTCTACAAATGAGTGAAATTTTGGCTTTTATATGAAGCCATTTACACATGAGAAAAGTGAGCCCTTGGATGGAGTGTGCCTTGATCTTGGCCCTTAGATCAAGCTTGGAGAAGGAGGCTTGATCTTAACCATTGGATGATGCCTTGGAAAATGAGGAAGCATTCCTAACCCTTGGATGCTTTGGATCCATGAGGTGTAGGAAGAAGTGTTGACTTCCACTTAGTCCACCTTGGCTCTTTTGATAGCTCATGGCCAAATCTCCTATTGGGCTTAGTGAAGCACAATTTTATCAATTGAACTACTCATTGTTTGACTTATTATTCTAGAAAGCAAAGCCTAAACAATGGGCCAATATTATTGCTATTCTATTGCTCTTTGAGACACCTCTTCAAATCTTCACATCTTCTTTGGCCCGTGTGAAGAGTATGAGAAGCTCATGTGGGTTTGGGCCATCTTGAATGAAGCCTAATTGGATCTTTTTGAGCATGCTCCTTATTATTGGGCCTCTTGATGGGCTTGGGCTTGAAGGTGCATGTAGGCCATGTATTGGGCCTTGAGCATGATTTGGGCCTAGGCGTTGACCCAAGCTATAAGCCTTGTTGGGATCACATCATCCCCTCCCACTTGAAGAGGATCTGACCTCAGATCAAGAGGGTCATTTAAGGCTCACAGCAACTAAAGTTGGGTTCCACCAGGATCAAAAACATATCTACAATAGTCATCAAATAGAATTGGATTAAAATCATGAAGACCATGCAGTATAATTGATTGGGGAATGTGTGAAAATGGACTTATAAATTTGGAAAAAGTTGGGATTAGGCCCACTTCACAAAAAGAGTGTTTCTCACTTTGACTTGGATGATTTTTGAAAAGAATTTTAAAGTCAAAGTGTATTTTGGCACTATATTTTGTAGAGGATGAAATAAGGGAATGAGATAAAGAACAAAAAGTTTGAGAAGGAAATAAAACAAGAGATTTAATGAAAAAGTGAAAAGAGTTTAAAGATGGGAAAACTCCCTTTGGAACTTTGGTCTTCATGAAAGGAATTGGTGAAGGATTACACACCAAGTCCCTAACAATGAGTTCCCTTGAAGTTGAATTACTCTTTAACTCTACCACTTTTGATTTTCTTTCAAACGCACTTTTTTTTTTTAAGTTTTCTCTTGCTTCAAAGTCTTTTCTCTTATTCTCTTCTTTGACTTTTCTAATATTCTCCTCTTTTGCCTTTTCTTCTTCATCTATTTTCTTCCTCTCTTTTATCTCTTTTTCCTCTTGTTCTCTTCTAGCACGAAGCTTCTTAAGCTTTTCTTTTTCTCTTTGCATCTCAAACTCTCGAAGCTTTTCAAGCTTCTCTCGTGCTCTCTTTTGTTTTTCTCTCTCTTTTTGTTCACTCAAGAGCAAGTCCAAATTGGTCTTAAAATCCTTTTCTAGTCTAGAAAACATAGCAAGATTTTGGATGAATGCATCACCTATGTCAATGAAGTTTTCTATCCTAGACTGTTGCTCTTTAGTTATCCTAAATGAAGGGGGAATAAAATGTTTCCACATGCATGCTTTCAATTCATAAAATGTATTAATGCATGATTTTCTCCCCTTTTTCACTCTATATTGTCTCTCTTGTCACCACTCGAATGCACGTCCTATAAACCTAGAAGTAACATGCCTAAGAATGTCAAATTGACTATATGTACTAAACAATGGTTGCACCATTTTCTCGGTATCCCACATCCAATCTCTAAATGATATTGGTCCTATATCCTCCCCAAAGAATGGAATATCACTATGAAATGTATTATGCAACTCATGACTACCATGCTTATGCAACCTAGGACTATATGTAGAATATGTACTCATGGTGATTGAATGAACTTATGCAACTTGAACAAAGTGTGCTAGAGGAAATCAATCACAAGTGGACCTCCAGGTTAGGCGAGGTGAGTCTTTAAGACTTCTTAAATACCAAGGCCAATCCTTGCCAAGATACACTTGCAAAAGGTTTCAAAGATCACACAATTGTCTAAGTGCTAAGTAAATATAATCACTTGAGTCACTAAGCACAAAACAAGCAAACAATGTGGAAACTTGAATATAAGCTATACGGCCTAATGTAAGGTGAGAAAGCACTTAGAACTTTCAACACACTTACAACTAAAAGCGAATTACTAATGGATGATAAAGGTTCTACTTAGGAGATGGGATTGAACACCTTGTAATTCCCCAAGACACCTAAGTAGGCAAAAATACAAGAGAGAGTTAAAATTGGTACACAAAATTTAGGCAAAGAGGAGCAACCTAAGAGCACCAAACTTTTAGAGAACTTTGAGTAGAAAATAAGGCACAAAGGATGCTCCAAATTGACCAAAAGAAGTGACCAAATTGTAGAAAAACTAGTAAACTAAAAGATGCAACAATTACAAGCCACAATGGCCAACAAAAATGCTTCAAATTGGTGTTGGAAGTTACTCCCGAGGCCAACTTGAACACCACAATTTTGGACAGCAAAGTGATGGACTCCCAAGAGCACTTTGGTGCCAAATGAAGCCTTAGTTGATGGCTTTGAAGTATACACCAATTGGAGGTATATTTGGACCCCTTGTGGATGCAAAATGCAACACCAAACAGCAACAAAAACCTAGCCAAAATAATGAACAAAAACAGCAAACAAACTATGCCAAAGGCATTGGTTAGCTCTCACTCAAGCAAGAAATTGATGGCTCAAAACTTTCCAAAATATGGTGAAGGTGAGAGGAAGAATTCAAGCACACTCTCTAGAGTTTTACTTCTCAACCACCACCTAAAATGCTACCTTAGACTAGCAACCAATTTGGAAAACAAAATCACTTAATTCACAATCAAGAGCATTGAAGCCTACATTACTTGCCAATTGAAATGTATAACACAAGAAAAACTAATTAAGAAAGCTAAACCACATTGAATATGATTTGACAAGACTGAATTGAATAGCCAAAAACAAGGACAAACAAGAAATTAAGGCTTGAAAGAAAGGAAAGCACAACAAAAAGAATCCTAGAACGGAACTAGAATAGAGTAAAAACCAAAAACAAAAACTGCAGTGCTCATAAAATGCTTATGGTATGCCAATGTGAGGGAAGTAATCCACTCCAAATGAAAGCAATTGATGGCAATATGGAATACACACATAAACAAGCAAATGTATAGACCAAGAGCACTGAAATTCTGAAGCAAAACACACCAAAAACGCACTAAACAGTGATTTTCCCGAAAACACAGTACCAGAAAACGCTGACAGATGCCTAACTTTGAAGATTTTTCATATTTTTTGTACTGGACATATTTGAATGATTCTTTTTGCTACTTTTTCGTCCCGATGTTAAGAAAATTAGGCAAAAATCAGAAGGTGATTCGGTGTTATGAATCGTTACAGTTAAATCACACAAGAAAAGTGTGCGTCAAGACACAAGTGAAAACAGCAGCAAACTGGCACTGGAAAACGCAGAAAGTTGCCTCTACTTCAAAAAATTGTATAGAATTCAATTCTCAACATAATTGAATGATTCTTGTTGGAGAATTTTCGTCTATGACTTAGCTTTTCGAAGCATTAATCAGCTTAAAATTTGGTGCACTAAGTCACTCGTGACACTTCTCAAACAGAAGGTGTGCAATGGAAAAAAGTTGAAAACAGAAGCAAAAGCAGAGTGAAAGGGGAAGATGTTCAATAGACAAATCAATTCGATTTGGAGCTTGATTATGATCTAGAATAAAGCATAGATGAAGATGAACATCTTAGGACACTCTAAGGCACAAACCAATCAGTGAGATGGCATTAAAACAGTGAGGAAAGCTGACTCAAACAACCACACGCATAGCATGAAGCTTCATTGCGTTTTGGAGTGGAGTTTGGCACGGTTTCACTCAAGCAAGTGCAGAAAATGAATGTAAACAGTGGAAAATTGAAGAAACATGTAAAGGAAAGCCTGAACAAGACATAGAACACAACTTGAACGGTGGAAATTGAAAAGAGAAAAGAATCACCGAATAAAAATGACAAGAAACACAATGGAAGCAAAAAAATGGTGCTGAAATGTAAAGGAAAGCTATTAAAATATGTGAACCATAGCAAGCAAGGAAATCTACAAATAGAGTGTAGAACACTCTTGTAGTCTCATAGTTGCATGGAATCAATGGAGAAACACAATATAATAGACAATGAACGGTAAATGTGAAAGAAAAACAAAAAAGAAGAAGAAGAAGATGAGAACAAGACGGAAAATGAAGGAAACACAAGACTAGGAAAGAACCTTACCAAACCTTGAGAGACCATGGTTTGATGGCTCTTGATACCATTATGGTGGAGCTCCAAAGGTGCATGAAGAGCTCCACGTGCAGCGGAAATGGATGAAGGAATGGAGGCAAGTTGGAAGGCACTTGCAAGCAATGGAAGGTGAAAGAGGTGATAGGATTTCCTAATCTATGCTAGCCTTAGGAAGGTGGCTAGAGGTAGAGAGAGGAAATCTCTAAAAAGTGGTGACTCTCAAAGGCAATAGAGGGAGGAGTGTTCTCAACTCAAGTTGCATCTATTGCATAAAATTTCAAGAGTGTCTACAAATGAGTGAACATTTGGCTTTTATATGAAGCCATTTACACATGAGAAAAGTGAGCCCTTGGATGGAGTGTGCCTTGATCTTGGCCCTTAGATCAAGCTTGGAGAAGGAGGCTTGATCTTGACCATTGGATGATGCCTTGGAAAAGGAGGAAGCATTCCTAACCCTTGGATGCTTTGGATCCATGAGGTGTAGGAAGAAGTGTTGACTTCCACTTAGTCCACCTTGGCTCTTTTGATAGCTCATGGCCAAATCTCTTATTGGGCTTAGTGAAGCATAATTTTATCAATTGAACTACTCATTGTTTGACTTATTATTCTAGAAAGCAAAGCCTAAACAATGGGCCAATATTATTGCTATTCTATTGCTCTTTGAGACACCTCTTCAAATCTTCACATATTCTTTGGCCCATGTGAAGAGTATGAGAAGCCCATGTGGGTTTGGGCCATCTTGAATGAAGCCCAATTGGATCTTTTTTAGCATGCTCCTTGTTATTGGGCCTCTTGATGGGCTTGGGCTTGAAGGTGCATGTGGGCCATGTATTGGGCCTTGAGCATGATTTGGGCCTAGGCGTTGACCCAAGCTATCAGCCTTGTTGCGATCACATCAGACTATAGTAGTGGTTGGGTGAGTAACGCTTCCTTGCCCTATTCTTTCTTTTCAAATGAGTTTCAATTCTAAGGCCAAGTGTGAAAACATTTTGAAGAGTGGAGTACTCATACAACTCTACTTGGTCTTGTATGTCTCTCCTAAGACCATTCAAAAACCTTTTCATTTTTTCTTTGTTAGTTTCTTTTATTCCAACCCTAAACATTTAAGACTCTAATTCTTTAAAGTACTCACTCACACACATAGAACCTTGGTGAAGCCTTTGGAGCTTCAAAAGAAGTTCCTTCCTATAGGAGGGAGCAGTGGCGGAACTTGAACCAAAAATTTAGGGGTGCCAATTTATATTTTTTTATATATAATTTATTAATTAAAAAAAATTATTTTTTTACTTAAACCATTCTCATACCGCAATTCACACTTCTCAATTTTCAATTTTTCTAATAGATTGAATTCTTGCAAAATAAGTATTCTAATTTCTAGTCCAATTCAAGATTATTCAACTAATTTATTATATGAAGTGAAAAATATAAAATTCCAATATTTTATAATGTAGGGTAATACTAATTTGGGAAGATATAATTAGGGTTCGTGCCAATTTCATAAAAAAATCCCTAAAATCAAATTAGTTTTCATACTAGGAAAAACTTAATTTAGAAGAAATATAGTAATGAGATAATCATAAATCTAACATACATAAATCATACTAAGATACTGATTAGGAGATCTTGTGAGTATGAGTTATTCGATCTCTTTACTTTCCAATCTCGTTTTCTCAATCTCTCTTTCTTTATTTTTATATTTTATTAATGGTTTGCTCTAAAAAAATGTTACAATCAGATACAAAACCTTAATCGCTTTATTAATTAAGGTTTATAAAATTAGTTTTTATTTTATTTTTTAAAAATATATACATAACTTAATACATAAATAATATATATATATATATATATATATAACTTAATAAAAATAATATATAAATATATAAATTTAAATTTTGAAAAATATATAAATATATATACAAAATTTAAAATTAAAAACCTAGGGGGAGCCATGGCTCCCCTTGGTCCTAATGTAGGTACGCCCTTGGGAGGGAGGAACAAATCTAGCGTGCATAAGAGTTTTAATGTCCATCCAAGAAGCCGCGGGTGACCCTTGGTCATAATTTTCACAAACTTTATGCCACCAAGTTTTGGTATACTCCAAAAATCCTAACACTACTAGATCAACTTGTGCTTGATCATTTACATGATTTTCATTGAAAATTTGTTCCACTTGAGCTTCCCAATCAAGGTAGATTTTGGGATCACATCCACCATAGAACTTAGGAATCTTTGGAGTTTCCTTCTTTTGTGATGGTTGGCGCCTAGAATGCTCTATTTTCCTAGCCTTTATTTGTTGTTGGAATTGTTGCATTTGTTGAATTTGTTGCATTTGCATTTGAATGTGTGCTTGGAGGACTCTTTCATGATGAGTTCTATCTTCTCTTCTATTTAGCTCCATTTGTTACAAGATTTTACCAAGGTCCCCCAATGCAACTTGAGTGGCCACGAGAGTCACCATCTCACTTTCCTACCACAAAACTCAAAATTCGAGAAAAAAAGAAGATATTAGTGACAATTGGTAACCAAACCCGAGACTAAGTACGGTCCAAATAATTTTACCCAAGTGTTTAGATCACTCTCCCCCAAAGCAACAAGGCAAGGTTACACTCAAATCCACCAAAAGGAGTGAAATACTTTTTAAGTTTTTGAAACCTTCTCAAACACAAACTCAAGTGGGTCGGCCACCAAACTTAAAAGAGAACAAAGGAAGAAAACCACTAAGACAAAACAAAGATTACTTAAGGACAAGCAAGAAAAGCACAAAGCCAAGGAAGTTAAACTCTAAAGACAGGAAATTATGTGACAAAACTTTTACCAAACCAAACAAGAAAAGCACATTTAAAGACTCTATGGAAAGTACTTGAACATGTCACACCAAGTCTTAAATCATGCATACACTAAGAAAGATAATAACCAAGTTAAGAATGAAACTAATTAGCCAATATCACCCACAATTTTAATATGAAAACTAGTAGCATAACACCTAATCAAAATTACACTTTTGGTTCACCAAAGAGCAAGTTTGCGCTTGGAAAATGAGTAAAAAGGTGTTAAGATTTTTCTTCTTTCACAAGTTTCATAAGATAGAAAGACAATGTTTTTAGGTGACTTGGACACTTAGTTCCTCAAATTTTGGGCAAAAATCAATTTCAAGGAGCATACATCAAGCAAGACATAAAGTGAATGCCATATTCAAATACTTGGAATAACAAGAACAAGAAAACTTCAAGTTACATATGACATATGACTCAAGCAACAGCTAGGCACATTTAAAGACTCAACATGACATACAAAAAAAAAAACATAAACATGTAGCTATGATGCATTTAAACTCATGGATTTGAAGCTCAATGACTAAGCATCCAAAGACATGTTATCCAACCACATTTGGGAGCAAAAAGAGTCACAAAACCGAAGCCAAAATTGCCACAGCATAACCTGAAAATGTTGTTTTTCGTATTCTTGGCAGCTTTGACCTTTGCTCACTCATTTGATCATAACTCTCTCCACAAAACTCCAAATGCGGTCATTCTTTTTTTTTGTTGGAAACTAGACTCACAGGGCTTTCTTTTGATATAAAGAACATTACTTTTGGACCACTGAGCTAGCTGTAATATGTTTTTCAAAAACACACACATTGTTGCGAGCACTGCTTTTATGTGGACCATTCAAAGATAGCTACACAAGACAAGGTTATAACAAGAAAAACACCATATTCAAGGAGAACCAAAGCTCTAGATACCAAATGATGTAGAATTATCTTGTTCCTTTTAGAAGATTAATGAATATGGTGATGATTGGTTAACAAAACCAAGGAAATACGCACTGGACATTAAGATAGCAAGCTATCTAGATGTGAAGGTTCCTTTCCAAGGTTCTAGAGAAGAGAAAGATGAATTGATTCATAACAAATAAGAGTGGACAACACATAAAAAGAGTAAAACTCAAGTCATACATACAAAGGAAGAAGAAAGCATAAAATTAAAAGGAAAGGAATGATAAAAATGTGAGAAGCACGCCACTACAAGACTAGGCTAGAAGAAGCCATGGAAACCTTGAAGATGAGTAGATGTGTGCCGCCACTTGAATCATGATTCAAGATAAGGCTTAAAAGCATTCACTCCCTAGGGAGGAAGACTCTCACAATGGTTGATACCCAAAGGTGTTTAATTTCTCCAAAATGTTCAACCCTTGTACAAGTGTTAGAGGTCGCCTTAAATAGAAGTGTCTAGGGGCCTCTTAGCAAAAACAAGTAAGTTAAAAAGGATTACAATGCAAATAACAAAACCTAGAGTCTAGAAAGTAGGTCAACAAAGGAGCACATGGACACATTCTAGAGCCTTCTTGGCCAAGGCAAGGTGATGCTCCATCTAGATGTTTCTAGACTTCTTGGAGGCCAAGGCATGTGGTCATCCTTTGTAGATGTTTCTAGAAAGTTTTGCTCCTTCTCTTTCCTCCACACATGCTCACCAAAAGCCATCTAAATGGGCCACTTGCCCTTCCTTGTCCCACCTCTTCATGAACCTACAAAACAAGTTAATTTGTAATTAGCATGTTGGCTTTAGGTTAAGCTAATCCTTTGAGTCAACAAGTCAACCCAAAGTCAAGGTCAACAATTCAACTTAAAAATAGTCAACCAAGCCAACTTAATGGAATTTTAAACTAAAGAAAATAAAAGCAAAGGAAGGGATCAAGGAACTCCATTTTCTTCTAAGCATGTGCCATGGGCCATCATCCTTGGTAGGGATCAATCCTTTATCACATGTTAAGCATTCATGTCAGCAGTTCTTTTTTTTTTTGTATCCTAGAGTGACCTTATGCCAATCTGATTCTACTGTCATAAGCAAAAATTGTCAGTACATCTGAAATTGAAAAGGATCTAAATTGCATAACATCCCTCACAATTAGATTTCACTGATAAACCTTAATAAATTGAATCTAGTTGTGTTTGGTTTTTTTTATTACTAGAAATTAGCATGGCTTCTCACATGATATATCTGCCATCTGCATTGCATTCATGTACACAATTCAATTCTAGTTTCAGCATGCACACTGTTGCAGTAATTTTTGCTTCCATTTTCCATTGATCATTTATTTTAACTTGTGACAGCCTAAAGATCCATTCATTCACGCATATCAACTTGTCTCTATGTGAAGCACACCTTGCATATTTTAGATTTTGCATCAATTCTGCATAGATTTAATCATGTCAAAGTTGACTAATGCATCTTGTCATTGCATTATATCTGAAGAAACTTTGCATTCATCTCTTTTTCCTTATACAGATTTGAATTCTAGCTTGATTCTGGTGTAAAGCTTTGAACCACTGATGTTATGCATTTCCTATTACATCTCAATCTTTTGTTTCTATTGCAGTCCAAGATTATGCAGTCATTGCCTATTTTAAGTGATCATTTTGTATCTATTAAAGTATAAGCTCCACTCATTCATACATATTATCCTATCCTAGTGTCAAGAAAATTTTGCATTGGGCTGCAACTGTGTTCATGATCTTGAATCATTCCTAACTTGGTCTAAGATTTACATATGCATTCACATTTGTAAAGTGGTCATGATTTCACATTTTTCTGCTGTTACAGATCCAACTCTGCTACCACAAGTACTAACACACCTTGCATCCATTCATGCACTGATTCTGCAGCAATTAGGCATAAATTTAAATTTTGCATCTGCATCATTTTAATGCATACCTTTAATTGCTTGCAATCATGCATTTAGTTTATCTGTAATATTTTCTTTTCTTAGCTTCTATGTTTAATTTTGATTTTCCCCCTTTATCTTCTTTTAGTTTATACTTCACCATGCACCATTTCCTTGGATTCGATCCCGAGTTAATTTCCCTATACTTTGTGATGAAGGCGTGACCACCTCCTTAGAAGCTCCCTCAAGAAGGATCACTATAAGAATGTCTAGAGGGGAGTCTTCTATTCCATCACCTTTATCTTTGTTTTGCATCACTTTAGTTTGAATTCCCTAAGTTGGTTTCTAGTTGACTTATTTTGGTTGACTTGTTGACTTTGACCCAAAGTTGACCTTTGACCAAGATTAGATTAACTTAAACGAACATGCTAATCCTTGTTTGTCTTGTTTTGTAGGTAATTAAGGAGAAGTAGAGCATGGCTAGGTGGCACATGGTGATTGGAGCACATGGATGATGTGGAAGAGAGAGGAAAGCAAAAAGCATAAAGAAAAAGCAAAAGTAGACATGTACCTTGTCTCTTTTTGTCTTTTTGGTTTATTCCTTAGAAGGCTACTTGGTCTCCTTCCTCTTTTTGCTGAGAATCCTCATGGGAATGTGTAACACCCCAAATTTTGGATGTCACGGATAGTTAGAAAATGAACATGTTTGGCGAAAAAAGTATTATCATTAAAAATGTATTAATAAAAACTTTTAATTTAATTTAAATTACATAATTCAAAACGTCACTTTGTCAAAAACTTCCAATAACATTTGGAATAAAAGAAAATTACATAATTTATAGTATCTGATTTAAAACAACTAAATATATTAGAAAAACTCCCAAGTCCACCCCAGCCTCTCGTCAATCTACTCCATGCCAAGATTATCTGCAATATCATATGCTCCCGTATAGGATCACTATAAGAATGTCTAGAGGGGAGTCTTCTATTCCATCACCTTTATCTTTGTTTTGCATCACTTTAGTTTGAATTCCCTAAGTTGGTTTCTAGTTGACTTATTTTGGTTGACTTGTTGACTTTGACCCAAAGTTGACCTTTGACCAAGATTAGATTAACTTAAACCAACATGCCAATCCTTGTTTGTCTTGTTTTGTAGGTAATTAAGAAAAAGTAGAGCATGGCTAGGTGGCACATGGTGATTGGAGCACATGGATGATGTGGAAGAGAGAGGAAAGCAAAAAGCATAAAGTAAAAGCAAAAGTAGACATGTACCTTGTCTCCTTTTGCCTTTTTGGTTTATTCCTTAGAAGGATACTTAGTCTCCTTCCTATTTTGGCCTAGAATCCACATGGGAATGCATCCACCAATCACATCCCTTCACTTGGCCGAGAATCACTCTTTAGGTTTAGGGTTTGCTAGTTAATCTTTTTCATGTTTTTGTATTTGCTAAAGGACCCCTATGAACTCCTATTTAAAGGGTGCTCCTTGTCTTGTAAAAGGGTTGATCATTTGTTGCTATAAACTTTCTGTTTCAACCATCTCTTTGTCGTGAGCTCTCCTTCCTAGAAGTGAACTCACATTTGCCTTATCTTGCTTGCAAGTGGCAGCACCATCACTCGTCTCTAGGGTTTGGTTGGCTTAGATCCCCCCTTATGAGTGGCGTGCTTCTTCCATTGTTCATCTTCTATGCTTTCCATTTTTAATGTTTCTTTTTTCATTTTGTTCTTTAAGTGTTGTTGAATCCGTGTGTGTGTTAACTTGAATCCTACTCTCTTCTTCCTCTCATGAGCTTGAGAAATGAACCTTCACATCTAGATAGCAAGCTATCTTAATGTCCAGTGGGAATTTTCAAAAATCTTTCTTAAACAACTTCACCATATTCATAACTCTAAAAGAAAACAAGATAATCCTTCATCAATTTAAGTCTATAGGATCATGGTCTCTATTAGTAGTAGTGGTAGGGACTTTTATCTCATGCATGTTTAATTTATGCACCTGCATCTAGCATCTATGTTGCTACATAATCAATTTGGTTGCTTATCATTGTGTGAATCATGATTTCACCACTCTGCATTAGTTTTCAATTCTACACCCATTCTACATTCATGAGTTCAACTGATTTGAGGCTAGAATGAGAATCTTAAGCATTGTAACCAGATTTTGTGAAAGTACGTTGGATCTTGCATAGATTAATGACTCTGTCATAATTATTCACTTTGGGTCTGTTGATTTATTCTCATGTGGACAATTGGTATGACTACAGCCAGCACTTTAAATGTATGGGAAGTTTTTCCATTCATGGTTGCATAATTGGAAAGAATAGTTGGAATGGTCTTTGTGTCACAGTTGTGTTTTGAGCTTATTAGCAACATTCTCACCTTGTCCAACACTTTTCAACCTTGAATTACATGTACACACATAACATCTTGTAGTTAGAGTTAACTGATGAACTTTACTGCATTGAATCCATTTATTGTGAAAAGAATTGAATAATTTGTTGTTGTCACAAATCATACCTCTACTGCTATGTGGTTTCATTTCATCTTACATATGCATTGCATTTTAGTGAAATAGGTGTGAGTGTATTGCTATTGTTGTGGTTTTGATGATGATGTCATAGATCATGTGATGAAGGATTGACCCCAACCAAGGATGGAGGCACATGCTTAAGAAGACTAAGCATGTTTAGAAAGGAAGTTCACTAATCCTTCATCCCTTTCATTTGTGTTTGTTATTTTTGATTCCCTAAGTTGACTTAGTTGAATCAACTTTAGTTGACTTGTTGACCTTTGACTAAGTTTGACTTGTTGACTATAGTTGACTTTACTTAAGCCAACATGCTAATCTATTTTTATTTGCTTTATAGGTTAATTAGGAGTAAGAAAGCAATGCTAAGTGGTGCATGGTGATTGGGGAGCATAAATGATGTGGAGGAGAGAGTAAAGCAAAGGCATAAAGCATAAAGTAAAAGGCATGAAGCAAGTGTACTTATGTACCTTTGGTCTCCTTTGTTTTTAGCACACTTTGGCCACTTTTTGGAGACATATGAGACATATTCTTTGTCTCCTTTTGTGCTAGAACGAAATTAGCCTTGCACACACCATAGTTAGCTCTTTTGTCTCTCATTTTTTGTATCCTTATTTGACCTAGTTTGTAGAAGCTAGGGTTAGGTTTTTGTAGAGACATCCTTATGTATCTTTTATTTGCTTAGAGGCCCCTAAACTCTTCTATATAAGGGGTGGTCCTAGACATGTAAAAGGGTTGAACATTTTGAAGTAAAAATACTCTTGTGTCTCAACCATTTGAGAGAGTTTCCTCCCTTGGGAGTGAATACTTTTAAGCCTTATCTTGCATAGCAAGTGGCGACACACATCCATTCATCTTCAAGGTTGTCATGGCTTCTAGCCTAGCCTTGTAGTGGCGTGCTTCTCACATTTTTACCATTTCTTTCCTTTCCATTTTATGTTTTCTTCTTCCTTTTTGTTTTGAATCAATCCATCATCTTCTTCTCTTGAGCTTTGTGAAAGGAACCTTCACATCTAGATAGCTTGCTATCTTAATGTCCAGTGGGGATTTCACTTAGCTTTCTTAATCAACTCACACCATATTCAATAATCTTAAAAAGGAACAAGATAATCCTTCATCATTTGGTATCTAGAACTTTGGTTGTCCTTGAATATGGTGTTTTCATGTTCTAACCTTGTCTTGTGTAGCTATCTTTGAATGGTCCACATAAAAACAGTGCTGGCAGCAACGTGTGCATTTTTGAAAAAAATACTGCAGCTAGCTCAGTGGTCCAAAAGTTAGGTTCTTTATATCAAAAGAAAGCTCTGTGAGTCTAGTTTTCAACAAAAAAAGAATTAACGCATTTGGAGTTCTGTGGAGAGAGTTATGGTCAAATCTGGTCAAGCATTAAAAGGTTGGTCGAACATTGCAAATTCTAGACAAAGCTGGTCAAATAATCAAACAAGAGGGACAAAATTGGAAATTTGACAAAAATTAAGTTGAAGACGATGGCGTGGCACCCTTCCATTGGTTCAACTTAGTGTGATAGGATAATGACACGTTGGAACACATGGTTGGACATCTTTTTAGTGCAAGGACTGATATCACGTGGAATGTTTTAATTGGACATATTTAAAAGTTGGTGATTGCCACATGGCAGCATTTGAGTGCGTCTAGTTTAAGGCGTGAAAATAGACAAAGGCATGGGTGTAGAAGTAGGTTTTGTAAGGCCCATTTGGAAATAAGGGAGTGTATAAGTAATGTATGGGGTGCAAAAGTGATTTTTCCAGACAAAGCTCAAACCTCTTCAACTATGGATTGATGAACGTCCTATTTATGTAGGTATTTATGTGGGGGAAAATCCTAGAAGGAAGTCATTTTGGGACCCTCTAGTGAAGCAAATTAAGAACAAATTAACTCTATTGAATGGGAGGTTCTTATGTTTTGTTGGGAGAGTATGCTTACTTAAATCTGTTTTGACATATGTATCAGTGTACTACATGTCTTTGTTCAAAATGTCCACCTCAGTTAGTAAGGAGATACTAAAGATACAAAGAACATTCTTATGGGGTTAGGGTGTAGAAGGGAGAAAAATAGCATGGGTGAAGTGGGCAACACTATGTAAACTAAAGGGGAATATGGACTAGGTATAAAAAATGTAAAGTTGTTTAACGAAGAATTCTTAGCTAAATAGAAATTAATATTAGGTAAAGAAGATAAGGGGATACGGCAAGAAGTATTAGAGTCTATATATGGATCTTGGAGAAGCTTGGATGTTAGAAAGCCCACCCATAAAGAATATAGATGGTGGAAAGACTTAAGAAACATTTGTGGATCTAGTGAGGATAAATTATGGTTAGAAGATAATTTGAGTTGGAAATTAAGTTCGGGAACTAGGATTTTGTTTTGGGCAAACAAATGGATAAGGGATAGAACACTTAGGAGTCATACCCTAGGTTATATGCAAACCCAAATAAAAAAGCTCCAACAATAAGTGAATGTGAAAAGTGGGACAATGATAGATGAGAAGGAAATTTGTCTTCGAAAAGATATTGGTTTGAATGGGAGAGACCTCAAATTTAAATGTTCTTAAAAGACATTGATAGGGTAAATCTTGTTAAAGGAAGATATGATATTTAGACGTGGAAGGATAAAGAAGATAAGGTATATTCAATTAAGTCAGCATATACAAAGTTGCAAGGTTCATGCACTCTAGATCAACAATTCTTTGATTACTTTTGGAAAGTAAAGGTTATCCCATCTACTAAGCTCTTTGTTTGGCAAGCTATCTCAAATGAAGTACCTACATTGGTTAACTTAAGACTTAGAGGGGTAATCTTTAACAATGTTACTTGTGTTATGTGTAGTGATGTCAAAAAAAATCGTACCCGCAGGTATCTGCGAATAAAATCCGCAACGGGTAGAAAATGGATATTGTAAATGGATACTCGCGGGTAACGGGTACGGGTATTTTTAATACTCACATGTTAACGGGGTGGGTACGGGTATCATAGTATCTGTACCCGTGGATACCCGTACTCACTATACTCTAATTTAAATTAAAAAAAAAACATGATTAAAATATTAACATATTGATTTTGAATGAGTTATTTAGAATTTGTTTAAAAATTATGAATGTTATGTATTGTATTTTATTTGAATTTACGATTAAAATATGTTGTTAAATATTTATGTCAAATATATGAAATCAAAATTCATGAGAAATCAAAATTCATGAGAAATCAAAATTAATTTATGAAAATTCATGAGAAATCAAAATTAATTTATGTCGAATATTTTCTTCTTTGTTTTCTTCTTATATTCTTTTCCAGAATGGGTTGGCAACCCAAATCCTTTTTCCACCCTCATTTAGTTTTTGCACCATTTTAAAAAATTGGGCTCAATAGCCCAATGTTGTTTCCTTTTCTCCACCACCATTTTCATTTTTCAACCCCTAAAATTTATTGTTAAGAATGCAATATATATTTAGGGATTAGCCAAATAGGCATAGAGGCGGAAACAATTGTTCAGTTTTGGTAACTACCTTGATAACTTCAATCAAAATTTGCAAAAGGCAATCACGTTGACATTCAAAGAGTGTAAGACCAAGAAATTCATACTAATAATAATTAATAAAGTATAAGTGATGGTGGGTTGAGAATACCCTAAGGGAGTTCCTTGATAAACCCTAGACAAGGAATAGTGTTAGCTTAAGTGGTTGAGAGCACTTGATTATGTTAAGAGGACTTGGGTTCAGGTTCTGTGTATGCCATTAGTATGTTTATTTAATTCTATTTTATTTTGCGAATATATTGTGAATGTGGAAGCATGGTTTAAGCTCGTATGAATGTGTGGATTGACATGAATAATGTGATGGTTTGTTTGTCTACATGTGTTTGATAGGTTAGAAGGATGTGGGTTTGAATCTTGGCTAAAGTAAGTACACCCTTTATATTTTTATATTTTTGTTAAGTGATGGAAAAATCTAGAAACTGTAGAAATTCCCTGAGAAACCAGAGAGGTATCAGTTGGGGTGCAGTAATCAAAAGTAATGACCATTAAACCTTGAATTTAAGTTAATTTCGTTTTTAATATTTGTATTATTTATTTTGGGTTGAATTTGGGGGAAAAAGAGAGAAGAGGGGTGAGGAAACAAAGAGTCATAGTGTGTGGCAAGTTGTGTGCTGATGATTGATATCCAGAGAGGGAATTGGAGTGGACGTAAGGAAGAATCCATTGAAAATTGGTTGAATCTAGGAAACCAGGTAAGGGGAGTTGATTAATTTTTCTTAATTGTTTATCTCCAAATTATCTTGTGCAATCCTAAAACTATTACTATTTTTGGTATTGTTATTATGAGAAATATGTTGTTGTTATAATGAAAAATTTGGTATATTGAGTTTAAGATATTATATGCTATGAAAAGGTATCATTTTCTGTGGATCAAAGTTGTTGTGCAGTAGCGACGAGATATGAAATATATTGATTTAAGCTTTTGGAGGATTTTGGCAATTACAGTGAACTCTGTTGGGTGTAGGCAATGAATCTATGACATTGATTTGATCATTGTAGAGTCGTGAATTGGTTTTTCATAATACTTCACGGAGTTGTAATATTTTGGTGGGGTTGGTAATTATGGGTTGTATTCTTATAAAATGGTAAAAATCTTTACGTTGGAAATCTTTTTAGTTCATTCTATTATGATTTTAAGTTAAGGTGAATAAGAGGTTTTGGTGTTTTGTTATGAAATTAGTATATTTGAAGTTGATGTTTTATTATGTGTAAACATTCAGTGTATTATTGTGTCGGTAGAAAATGCAATTGGCGGGTGTGGGTTTTGTTATTACATTTTGCCTATGATGGAGCTAAAAAGGAGTTTTAACATATCTAGTTATTTCTACTATCACTTATAAATTGGTAATTGAATGTATCAGATGTAGTTTATAATATTTTATAAAGATTATTACATATGCATATTATTGGTCGTTTATTATGTGTACTGGGATAGATAAATTCAATTGCAATTTTACTCTCTATTAGTTACGTTTTGGTAGTAAAATGTTAGAAATCCTTTTATTTTAAGTGATATATGTTTTCTTGTATTATTAATATAATATGTATTTTGTAAAAGTTAAAATGTTATGGTTTCTGGTTAGACATTTCCAGTTGAGTTATTATAATTTATTAGGTATGTTAAACTTCAGGTTTTGGTTTAGTAAATTGGTCTTAGTTTTTTTAAATATAACTTTGTTGACACCAAAAAGTAAGTATTCGTGTGACAGTTACATACATATTACTGAATATATGTTACTAATGAAATAGCATGTGGTACGTAGCATAGCCCAGTTAATATATATATATATATATATATATATATATATATATATATTATTTTTATTGAAAAAAATTATGTATGTATATTGATCATATAAACAAAATTCTTTTGAAACCATTGTAGTTTCATTTTTTGTTAGAATATCGAAGTATACATCTTTTTATATAGAAACTTAAAATATGATTTTAATGGATTATGTCTCTGGATTGGTTATACTATAATATACATATATATATATATATATATATATATATATATATATATATATAGGTTTAAGAATTTTTGGGATCACATTTGCATTCTAGTTTAATGGATAATATTTTTTGTTAGAATATCGAAGTATACATCTTTTTATATAGAAACTTAAAATATGATTTTAATGGATTATGTCTCTGGATTGGTTATACTATAATATACATATATATATATATATATATATATATATATATATATAGGTTTAAGAATTTTTGGGATCACATTTGCATTCTAGTTTAATGGATAATATGTATTATTTCGGGGTTTGATTATTAAGGCTCGAAGTGGATCGATTTTGAGTGACATCGGCAATGGATCAAGTCATTTGGTGTTTTCAAATTTAAAAGAAACCATAAGTGTTATGATTTAATAAATAGGTTACAAAAGTTGAATATTTTATAAATTATTTTATTGTAAATATACGCACTTGGTGTTTTGGATGTGTAGATATGATTGCTTAATATGTTAGAATCAATTATATAGTTCTTAAACCAATAGAATTCATTTTACTGGTGTGGTGCCTGACGGCGGATATGCTTCCACCAGGTGATAAACCACAAACAAATGGGCCACTAGCGTGTGGCATTTGGCAATATGGGATTACTGCCAGGGGTCTGGAGCACCATTTTGCTTAGGAAGCGTTAGGTGATAGTGTAGAGGCAGGGGTCCATTGCAGATGGATTTGCATGGATGGGTTTGATGTCTTGGTCAGGGATATGTTTGATTAGTTACAAGCGGGGAGGTTCGCACTAGTGCAAGAAAGGCTTTTGGCAGCGGTTATTTTTGTCATTTTGCCCCGGTTCTAGAACCGGGGCATATTAGGACGAGGCCAAAAAGGTTAGCTTTTTGCCTTGGGTCTCAACCGAAGCAGAAGCCCCATATTCTGCCTCGGTTCTGATGAGAACCAAGGCCATGTGTGCTTCGCTGCCCATCTTCTCCACTAGAAACCCTAGGTAGTCACCATGGTTACACCACAACTCCGTCAACCACCGCCAGATCTGAAACTCAAAACGAAAGATCCGTAGCCACTGCAGTCTTCTCTTTCATCGTAAGAGCAATTTTTGAATCATGCAACCACCATGGAACCTCCATGTTCTTCATACACAAAAATGTGAACATCACACTTGCATAAATGCAAACAAAAATCAACCATCTGCAGCAAATCACAAACCCTAAATCGCGTCTCCTCCTCCAAATCGCTAAACCACCTCCTTCGTAATGACAAGTTTCTTCACGCTGCCGCCACCTACACGTCTCGCCACCTTCAACGACAGATCTCCATCCACGCACAACACCAATCTACCACGCACCTGTAACACAATGAACGGATACCCACTTCGCGAGCCCCAAATCGCACTTCGCCAAGCCAGAACACGAATAAGCCAAACGTCTAGTAGTTGTGAGTGGTCGAAGTGCGACAGCAGCAGTGGAGGTGGGTGGCTGAGAGAGAGAACGCGCACGCGAGGAAGAAGAGGAAAACTGGTTTTTGGCAGCGGTTCAATTCCACCCGAGGCAGAAAATACTTTTTGGCCTCGGTTCAATTTTAACCGAGGCAAAAAAATAGTTTTTGGTAGCGGTTTAATTCCAACCGAGGTCAAATGTCACTGCTATAATGGCATTTTTGAAATATTAGCCAACTTTTAAGCTTCGAGTCTTCAAAACCGAGGCATATTAGACCTTTTGGCACCGATTTTTTAATGAACCGAGGCATAAAAGTTGAAAAAAATTGCAAAATTGCCACCACGCCATTTTATGCTTCGGTTAAGCGACAACCGAGACCTATAGCGCGAGTTAAAAGGCCAAAACTGCACTAGTGTCGTAACGGAGATTTGAGATGCGTGATTGATGCGGGAGGGGAGGTTCATATCTTTTTGTACTGTTATGTTGGGATACGAGCAAGGAGGTTCGTATGTTTCGTGCTTACACTTGAGGCTACTATGAGTGGGGAGGTTCATAGTAGGTGTTCACGCATGTTGGACTACGAGCGGGCAGGTTCGTTGAGTTGGACTACGGGCAGGGAGGTCCGTAGAGTTGGACCACGAGCGGGTAGGTTCGTGGGAGTATGATAATCCCTAAGGACCAAGGTTGTGAATGGATCTCTCTCATAAAAGTTATAGGATTGGGGTATGATGTTATAAAGGAGTCAATAAATTAAAATTGGCTAAGATAGATTGGGTGAGGGTTAATTATTATTATTTCATTGATTGTGTTATTTTTCTTTCTCATCTCACCCTTTCTGTTTGTGTTTGGCGATGATCACGTGATTTGTCACATGGGAGCAGATGTGAATCCAAGTGAGTGTGCTGATGCGTAGGGACTGAACAGGGCAGACTGGGGGATGATTTACTTTATATTTTAATTTCATACATTGTAATAAACTTTATGAAGCCTTTCTCTACTATGAGTTTGTAATAATGATGTCACAGTGCATTATAAATGTAGCGATAAAGTTTTAAATTTTTCCCTATTTGGGAATCTTATTTACTATCTTGAATTTCAATAAAATTTTATTTTATCATGTAATATCCATCTAGGGTGTTACAGAGAGAACTGCCAATTGAGAAAAGAGGCTCATTGTTGGCAAAACAAAAAGATGAAGTTTAGTTGCAATATTTTTTATGATGATAAAAGCTAGCTAAGGGACTTTAAAATATATCAAATAATATTGGAAATTTGTACTTTATATTTTGTAGTTGATTAAGCCTTTGTGATAAGTTCATAAGAGTGAAACTTTGTGTATAGGACTAAGTTTACTAAGTCACAAAAGCAACATCCACAAGATCAACTTAGGGAAGTTTTCTTTTTTCATAAAAGATATGTGATAATTGATTATCACTAATGATAATCAATTATCCAAATGAATTCCAATTTTTCAAAAAGGATTTTGTGATAATCGATTATTCCTTGCTGATAATTGATTATCATGACGAGAAATTGTTTTTTAGAAAAGCTTATGGAATAATCGCTTATCGCTTTTGATAATGGATTATCAATGGTAGTTGTAACTTGACTTTTTATATTCTTGACCCAATTGTTGGCCCTAACACACAAGGACCATTGGCTTGAAGCTTTTTTCTTATGATGTCCATATAAATCAAGGTGAAAAGGATGCCTAAGGTGTGTGTTAGAGTATTGGGTTTGGAGTAGAGTCTAGAAAGGTTGTAAAGCCGAGTCAAAATGTCATTAGAATCAAAATAATCAATGTTTGATAGTTTATGAATCAAAATGGCTCGAAATAGATGTATTTTTAAATGATAACTCACTTAATAGAAAAAATAATCAATTAGCAAGTAAACTAATTGAAGTGTTAACTAAGAAAGTGTTATGTTCTATAAATTAATCGATTACAACATTAATAAAATCTATTATTACAGAAAGTTTTATTTTTTATTTTTTGAAATCAAAATTTAATTGATTACCTCATTAACGTAATCGATTAAATTATTCAAATACTAGTTTTGACTTTAAAACCCAAAATATTCTGGTTTCAAAAAGACAACTCATTTTACAAAAGTCTATGCAAGAGTGATTGGAGCTCTTTGGAGCAATTCTTACATCATTTCTGGAAAGTACCAAGATCAATCAAGATCATGTTGATTTAAGTGCATCTTGACTTGGCTTAGGTTGAAATTGTAACACCAATACAGATTAGGTGTATTTGTTCTAATTTTCTTTGTATACTTTCTTTTATAGTGTGTTCTTATCACAGAAAATTATGTGTAGCATTGTCTTGTATACAAAATCTTGAAGTGCATTCAAATCTCTAGTGTATCATGTGTGTGGATCTTGCATAGGAGAATTCTTGTAATACTTCTTTTGATAATGTAGTGAAAAACTCTAGCTAAGGTTGATAGAAACTATATGTAGTTTCTTAAAGAATCAAAAAAGTAGAAAAACTTTATGTGTTTTGTATTCTCTTTGATTATCTTTTGCACATCTTCTATTGTATAAAGATCAAGATTAATAAGCATCACATATTCTTCATCAATTGATTTCCTATTTTCTGAAAATTGGTTTTGAAACTTAAAAACAACCAAAATTTTGATTATAATTAAACCTTTTTCCCCCCTCTTAGTTATGCAAGGTTTCACCACATTTATTTTAATACTAATTTTTGAAATGCTATATATGTTGTGTTAAACCTATTTCAAAAACAACTTTTTGATAATCAAAAGTTTAACATTGTGTTTGCAAAAAAAAAAAACTTCGTTCTTTTCAAAGGGGACTTTGAAAAACCTAGTGCGGGTAGAGCGATAACTTTCACCAAGTGGGTTCTTGAGGGCTAAGTGTTGCTATTGTTGCTAGGAAAAGTTTTTCATCCTTTGTGTGACTCAACGAAAGTTTTTCTCATCTCTTGGTCTTCAAGAGAGGTGTTCTCTAAACCCTAAACTTTCTCATATGTCATTGTAAGTGTAGTTTATTTTAATAATTGAGTTAATCCCTCTTTAGAGACATTAACAACTTGACCTAGAGTCTTTTCATCAAAACCAGTATAAATATCTTATGCAAATCTCTTTTTCCGTACTCTCTTTAATTATCTATTGTTATATTAAAGGAATTTTTTTTTTAATTGAACGATACATTTTAGAAAAAATTTTGAAGTATTAATTTTAATTAAACAAACCAATTCACCCCCTCCCTCACCTGGTTTTTGTCCAACGCAAACATTTCATTGCGCGATTCTATCAATTGGTAACAAAGCTTGTTTTGATAGTTATTCAAACTTTTCTGAATATAGTAGGAAAAAAGCAAACATTTCTCGAGGATGCTTCTATTAACAAACCTCCACTTTTTCCTGGTGAAAATTATTCTTTTTGGAAAGTAAGAATGCAAATCTTTTTGGAATATAATCTTTTTGGAATATGTTGATAGAGTTGTTTGGGATGTAATTTTGAATGGTCCTTTTATTCCTCTTATCACTATTAATAATGTGCAAGAAGCTAAACCTTTTGCCTAGAGGACTGCAGATGAAAACAAGAGAACTCAATATGATGTTAGGGCTAGAAACATAATTTTATCTACTTGAACCCTTGATGATTTATGCAGAATATTTGTTTGTGCCAGAGCTCTAACTAATGAACAGATGATATGAAGTGTGCTAGAAAGAACTCGTTAATACAAGAATACGAGATCTCAAAATGTAACAAGGGAAAACCATCTACGATGTGAAGAAGAATTTCACACACATCATCGATCATCTCTCTGGTTTAGGTAAAATATTGATAATGATGGATTAAATATTAAAATTCTTAAATCTTTGAACTAGACGTGGCAGCCAAAGGTCACAGCCATTATAGAGTCACAAAAATATTTCAACCATGTCAATGGTGGCTCTCTTTGGAAGTTAAGAAAGCATGAGCTTGAACTTCGAAGGTTAAATGAAGAAGAAGATCAAGGAAGGAAGAAAAATATTGCCTTCAAAACCAAGGTTCTCAAAGGCAAAAACCACAAAGAAGATTATGTCTCCAACGATGAAAACTTAAGTCTTATAATAAAGAAGTTCACAAATGTCATGAAGGCCAAAGGTAAAGGTCCGCTCAAGAGAAGTAGAAAGGAGAATCAAGGATCCTCCTCGAATTTCAAGTGCTATGGATGTGGAGAATCAATGCATGTCAAAGCTGACTGTCCAAATGCTAAAAAGAATGAGGAAAAGAAAGGAAGAAAAATTTTCAAGAAAAATACCTATATTGCTTAGGAAGATAATGACTTAAGCTCCTCAAACTCAAATAATTTAGATGAACAAGCACATTTTTGTTTGATCACCAACAATGAATCTTTTGGAAGCCAAGTAAGTGTCTCTGGCTATGATAATCATTATGATAATTGTATGACGCATTTCAAAAATCATGAATATAGTACATTAGATGTTGCTCATAAACAATTAAAATTTGATTTTAAAGATCTAAAAAATAAATTTGAAGTCTCTTGAAGAAGAAGAAATTTTGAAAAATAAAATTTCAATTTTCAAAAATAAAGAAATTACAAATGTTGAGTGTGCATCTTGTGAGACTCGTATGTTTGATATTGACATTCTTGAGAAACTAATTGAAGAAACAACAAGTAATAAAAGTTTTGAAAATTCAACATTTGAGAAAAAGGCTCTTAATAAAAACATGTATGCTTCTAAAAACAAGATTAAAAGTAAAAGAAACCATAGGGTATGGGTAGAGAAAGGAACAACTTATTCTAGGAACCTTAATGTTGTTACATGTTTTTATTGCATGAAAAAGGGATCATACCTCAAATATGTGTAACATTAAACATTGTGGTGTTCCAACTGGAAAGTATGCTTCGGTGCCTATTGTTAAATGATTTTGTTGTATCTCTTACCCTAAGGACCCAAACAATTTATCAAGGACCTAAAAAGTTTGTTCTTTTTATTTTTGTAGGAACCTTCAAAATCTAGAAAGTCTATGTTGTATCTTGACAATGGTGCTCAAGAGACATGATTGTAGATAAGAAGAAATTTGTAAATTTAAAAAGAAAGGAACAAGGCTTTGTTACTTATGGAGACAACAACAAAGGCAAGATCCTTGGAACTAGTGATATTAGTGGGGTAGATACATTGGAGATCAAGGATGTGTTACTTGTTGAAGGATTAAAGCACAATCTTCTAAGTATTAGTCAATTATGTGATAAGGACTCAAAGTAATATTTGTAACACCCATTTTGACATGTCAGATGTAATTTTATAATTTGCCAAAACGTCAACATAAAAACTCTGATACCATCCTATAAAATAGGAAACTTCACAAATATTTTGTCTCAAAACCACTTGCCAAAATTTTCATCCTAATGAAACTTTATCATCCAAAATAAAGCATTAACAAAATAAACCAAACCGATTTAAGACATCAAAACAAAACTTAATACAAATTTCTTCCAAGTTCAAAACTTAAAACTAGTCAAACTATTACATTTATCTTATTCAAAAGAAAATGCTTCGAAATGCTTCATAATAAAAACTCCCCAAAAGGCTTTCCCACGAGCTCCTCACAGTTATGTATCTCCACTAGCATCTACATCAACCTCTGCTCCCGTATAACACATGTTATACGATCATCACATAAACACAAACAATACACAAAACAAGGGTGAGCTAACCACATAAAACATAATACCACATTATTTTGCCAACATACAACTCACCTTGCATTATCACAATATATGCATAACTTCAACCATGATAAGAACCCATCACATGTTCCCAAACCTTTAACATATTACCACCAAGTAATATCAAACGGTATGACATTCTCTCATAACCAACAACACCTCCTGGAAAAATCCTTTCCTCTACTTTCCATAGACTTACAAGCAACAACTCTCCCCACTCAACAAAGCCTTGGATAAGAGCACTCTTGCTAAGCTCATACCAAAGCCTTATTGCTGAAAGAAACCCTTTTTACCCTGACTCAACAAAGTCCTTTGGGTAAAAGAATCATTCTTCCTTTACGGTTATCGGAGAATTCATACTATCTCATCGCATATGTACACATATACATATAATCATATAATGACACAAGCATTATTTTTTTGCACCTAATGATTTTAACATATAATACACTAGATATTCTGCACAAAATTTCACAGAAACAACAACCATAATTATGCACCAAAATTTTAAAGCAAAAATAATCATCACAACCAAAAACACTACAATAGTGCATGACATATTTCTCCTACTACAGACCTCTCATTGACGATCCCAACGGTCAAACCAAAGAGTAGCATGCTATGGATCAGCAATAAAAATTTTCAACTCAATTCAACTGTTAATGAATTAGAAAACTCAATTTTACCAAAACTACGTAGACCAAAAAAATACACACTCACAAGAATACGAAAATTAATGTCCTACAATAGTTTGTGACACATTTCTTAAACTATAGACCTCCAAACGAATATCACAATGGTCAAACTGAAGAATAACATATTATCAATCAATTGTCAAAATTGCGACTCAATCTAATAGTTAATGAACTGGAAAATCAACTTTTCAAAAATTGCACAGATTAGAAAAAACACACCTACTTGAATGTTAAAAACAGCATAAAAATACATATTTTCGTGGATAAAGTACCGATTCAACATACTAAACATCCAAAACATGCATAAAAAGAAATACCAACCATCCCATATCATTCCTATTAACCTAAAGTCAAATACACATCAAGGAAAACTCTTATACCAATATTTGCATGCTTCAAAATTACACACATTTACCAATTCTTAGAAAAACTCAAAAGGTACAATGTTGCACATATTTATCTTCATGCATGTTAACAAAACTTACCAAAAACTTACACAACCTATACTCACACTTCACTCTAATACTAAGCACTGACCAATTGGCACATAATTCCACCACTAATTATTTCCTATTCACATTCACAACACCAAAATACCAAATCCTCAAGCATCAATAGTACTGCAAATATTACATACCAAAAATTACCATGATCACAACCTATGACATACATGAACATGATCAATTATTAATCAACTTACCTCCCATGCAAATTCTTCCATCCAACACATTTTGCTTCTACCGAATTAAACATTACTCCAAAGGCCCAAAACTCATAATATCAAGCAAATTTCTCTTTCATACAATGATATTCTAAAACCATGAACTCCTCACCATATCAACGTAGGAATAACAAAATTTCTACTCAACCACAAAGTAAAATTTATCAATACAACATGAACACCCTAAAAGATGGAAATTCTACCTAAACCTAAATTTTCCTATGCATACATAATTCCACCAAACAAGGAAATTCCCAATTTTCTCTTGCATCAATATGTCTCTAACCCCAACAAATCACATCAACAACATTGCATCATTGTCTCATCATCAACTCATCCATACAATAAAAGAGACAAAAAATATTATAATCATCCGGAAGATACATCTTATCATCCTAACTTCAACCATTTTATAGAAAAAAAAAACATAGTTTCCTATACAAATTCCATATTTTCCCTTCAAAATATTTCTACACAGTTAGCCACAAAATAATAGCAATAAAGCTTAGCATCCCTTACCTGGAATTCCTAAAACAAGAGTTCTCTTCTTCTCAACTGAAAATTTCCACAGCTCCAAAGAAACTCTCCTTCTTCCGTTCTTTGCTTTAGCAAAATGTTTTTGATCACTCTCTCTCAAACCTACGTTGCCTCACCATCCAAAAATTAACTTAGCTAAAAACCTTCTATCTCCCCCAACCAACGTTAACTAATTTTGGTGGCACTAACAAATATTCTAACTAACCTTTCTCTTTTTATGTTTCATAAAAAAAATTAAAATTAAACTTTATATTAATAAAAAAATTAAAATTAAACTTAATATTAATTTGCACTTTGGACACCTTAATAAGTATTATTTTTTTGTGCCTATGACCAAAATCAACCAACCTACCTTCAATTTTTCACCTTCCAACGAGGACAAACAAAATACCAATAAAACTAATATTTTTACCTTTTACTCTAGCCAAGGTTCAAACACACAACCCCTAAGGCTCAAGAAAACACTCCTAACCATATAGACTATCACATTTATCTTATTAACCATACGCACAACAAACATTACAATAATATTCACACAATTAATGCATTCAAAATAAATTATAAAAATTTGTTATTTATTAATTTAAATAACACTCCTCACATCCATCACCACTCTTTTAAATAATAATTATTTTTCTTAGGTCTTACACTATTTGAAAGTGACTATTGCACCATTTATCACAAAGATTCAAAGGAAATTGCTCTAAAAGGTACAAGGCACAATAACATTTATTTAATTGATCTTGATCATGCATCACCTAGGAATATTACATCTTTAGTTGTTCAAGAGGAAAATCCATCGTTATGGCATAATAGAGTTACTCATATTCATATGTAACATTTGAATAAATTGATATATAAGGATCTAGTAATTGCTTGCCAAAAATGAATTTTGAAGAAGATAAAATTTGTCCAGCATGTCAAAAGGGTAATTTCAAAATGAATCTTTTGAAAAAATTTGTGAATAACATGGCATTACACAAGTTTTCTACAACTAGGACTCCTCAACAAAATAGAGTTATAGAAAGGAAAAATATATCTTTAGAGGAACTTATTAGGACTATGTTAAATGAATCAAATATTCCTAAATACTTTTGGACTGATGTTATAAGTATTGCTTGTTATGTCTTGAATAGTGATGAAGGCGTGACCACCACCACCACCTCCTTAGAAGCTCCCTCAAGAAGGATCACTAGAAGCATATCTAGAGGGGAGTCTTCTATTCCATCATCTTTATCTTTGTTTTGCATTTCTTTAGTTTGAATTCCCTAAGTTGGTTTAGAGTTGACTTGTTTTGGTTGACTTGTTGACTTTGACCCAAGTTGACCTTTTGACCAATATTAGATTAACTTAAACCAACATGCTAATCCTTGTTTGTCTTATTTTTGTATGTATTTAAGAAAAAGTAGAGCATGGCTAGGTGGCACATGATGATTGGAGCACTTGGATGATGTGGAAGAGAGAGGAAAGCAAAAAGCATAAAGCAAAAGCAAAAGTAGACATGTACCTTGTCTCCTTTTGCCTTTTTGGTTTATTCCTTAGAAGGCTACTTGGTCTCCTTCCTCTTTTGGCCTAGAATCCTCAAGGAAATGCATCCACCAATCATGTTCAATCATTTGGCGAGAACTCCATTAGCTTTAGGTTTCTAGGGTTTGCTTGTTAGTCCCATTTCATGTTTGTGTATTTGCTTAAGGACCCATATGAACTCCTATTTAAAGGGTGCTCCTTGTCTTGTAAAAGGGTTGATCATTTTGTTGCTAAACTATTGTGTTTCAACCTTTGTTTTTTCGTGAGCTCTCCTTCCTTGAAGTGAACTCGCCTTTGCCTTATCTTGCTTGCAAGTGGCGGCACCATCACTCATCTCTAGGGCTTGGTTGGCTTAGATCCCTCCCTATGAGTGGCGTGCTTCTTTCATACTCCATCTTCTATGCTTTCCATTTTTAATGTTTCTTCTTTTCATTTGTCCATTAGTGTTGTTGAATTCATGTGTGTGTGTTAACTTGAATCCAAAAGCTTGAGAAATGAAACTTCACATCTAGATAGCATGCTATCTTAATGTCCAATGGGAATTTTCAACTTAAACAACTTCACCATATTCATAACTTTAAAAGAAAACAAGATAAGCCTTCATCAAATAGAATGCTCATTAGGCCAATTTCAAAAGGAAGAAAATGTTTTGTGTTATAATGGAACATTTAATAATTTTTGGATGTAAATGTTTTGTGTTATAATGGAAAAGAGAATTTGAAAAAATTGACTCTAAAGTTGATGAAACAATATTTTTAGGATATCCTCTTACTAGTAAGGCATATAGAGTTTTTAATAGGAGAATCTTAAATGTAGAAGGATCTATGCATACTGGTTTTTTATGAAATATCAAAAATATGTAAAAATGTAAAAAGAAAACTTTCAAAAACTAAAAAGTCTAAATTAACATTCCAACTACGCTTTTCAAAGAACTGTGTATGTAACCACTGATTGATTTCTCAATTTGAACAAGAATATATAGAGCAAGGATAACCTTATGGGATTCTTTTCATTCAAAAATATTTTTGTTCAATAATTTCTTATTTTTAAGAAAAATAATATTGTAAAATAAACACATTTTTTTTCAAAATTAATTAAAAATATAGTAAGAATATCGTAAGATGATAATAACTTCCTTACACACAATCAACTCTTGAATCCAACAAAATTGATCTTTGTGGACTTTGCATTTTAGTTTAAAGATTTTTCCATAATTTAAATTGCTCATTGTCGCATCCCATCGTAATTTAAATTGCAACATGTGTAAAGGAGATTTTTCATTATGGTATACATATTTATTTTTCATTTTTACCTATTTAATGATTATTTTTTAAATTAATATAATTACTTTATCAATTTTATTCTTCACATAACCGTTTTATAAAATTGATATTTTTTATTTTACCATTTTTTAAAATTAAAATAATTATCTATAATAAAATTGTAAAGAATATTTATATTTATATTTATAATTATAATAATAATAATAATTTTATTATTTTTTATTATCATAAAAAAAAAATAGACATGCACATAGAACATGTGTTTTTACTAGTTTAATATAAAAGCAAAACCAGTTTTATTTAAATTCATTTTTATTATTATGAAATTTTTAAACATAAAAAAAGTTGGACATTTTATAGTAAAAAATTACCAAATAAATAATATAAAAATTTTCAAAAGGAAAAACATCATATAAATACTCATTACCGAATCACAAGCCAACTACAATAATGAGACTGCATTAAATCCAAAACAAATCTATGTTCATTTCCATTTTATAAACTGTTCAATTTATCTATCTTAAAATATAAAACTTTACCTCATTTAAACTTCAGTAGTATTGGGTCACTAAATTTGTGTATAATTTTATTAAATATATAATTTCAACTTCCTTGTTTCCCAATCCAATTTCTTAATCAAATATATAGGCAAGTAATTTCAAACAACTCGATATATTAATGATTTTGAATAGAAAATAATACGCGTTCCGCGTGCAAAAAGAAATCAACAAAAACTGGATTTCCTATTATTAATCCTCACGCTGCCAGCTGATGCCTGATTTGCTGCTCGATTGCTTCCAAAATTCTTCCGATTTGATTCCCTTGCAATTCTTGAACCAAACTACAACAAACATATATAATACAAACACAAATCAATCACTACCAACATATATAGTCATTCACTCATCTAGTGAAGCTGCACCCTCTCCTCTGGTTTGGCTATTATTTCCTGATACGCTACTTTCTAATAGAAATGCATATGAAATAAAAATAAATAAATAAAAAGTTTCCACTATACTCATCAACGTTTTACAATGCATAAGCTCTATTGACAACTTGACATCTAACAAGAAATCTAGTGAAAAGGCAATGTCGTTCTTTTCACTTTCTAGTATATTTCCCTCATAATCCAAACAATTTGAGTTACCCCTCTATTTCTTCTTTATTTTATCATTTTCCACCGTTAAATCTAAGCAAAGACTAAGGTTGTGTTCGCTTGAAAAGATGAATTTTGAAAAGTGTGAAGATTGATTTGTGTAGATTTGAGTGGATGAATATGTATGTTTTTTTAAAGGATATAAAAGGTAAAGTGAGTGAATTTAAAGATAAATTTTGTGAAAATTAGTGAATGATTTGAATGATTGTAATAGATTAAATAAAAAATTATAATAAATAAAATATGAAAATTACTAAAATACCCTCTATAATAAAATTATATCAAATAATTCTTAAATTAATAAAAATTATTATATTTTAAAAATTATTATTAAATAAATTTTAATAAAAATAAATTATATTAAATTATTATTATTATTTTTTTAATAATTACTATCACTTAAAACTATTATTAATATTATTACTATTAATTAATATATATATATATATATATATATATATATATATATTATTTAATATATCAATATTATATATATTATATATAAATATTATTATTAATAATTATAATTATTATTATCATCATACATATATTTTTGTAATCCGTCTTCGCAATTCAGTGCATTGGAAGGATTCATGCGAACGTGCCCCTAAAAGTGTCCTAAGAATGGAACAACTATATCCTATGCAGTGGATTAAAATTAGAATTAACCTACAAGATTTATATTTAAAAATTGCAACTCGTCAAATAAATTTTCTGTCCTTTGATAGTTTTACGTAGTTTTAGGAATTCACTGTGTTCTACATCAAGTAAATTCAAGTGTAAAGATTCATAACACACCTGAATTGCTCGTTTTGGCAGAACTGCTGCTTCATATAAACCAAGCAATTTGGCAACCTTCAAGAAATATATCAACTATGAGATTCAAGTTCGGGAATTCATTTTTGGGGCCACTTCAAATAAAAAAGGAATTAACTTGGTAAATTTGAAAATCAAATCCGTGTAATCACCAGAAACAAGAACAGATCACTACTTTATCTTATAAAATATAAGCAGGATTGGGGGGTGTCAAATACATTCCACCGGTATACTGACACTGATGTAAAACATATTAAGGGAAAACAAATTTCCAGTCGGATCTACAGCAGAAGCTTTTCTTTTCTCGAGTATGGATTGTGGATTCAGTTTAGGCAACAGCAATTATCTCAAGGCATATAATTTTGCTCCTATTACGTTACTGAACACTCGTATCACTAGATTCTGCTCAGTCAAAGTTATACGAAAAGATCTTGTGCAAGTGTCGGTTCAGCCAGCCATTAAATGCCCAACAATAAAACAGTTGAAAAGGAGAAAAGTAAGCAAATCATCCAAACTCAAAAAGAAATAGTAATACCTCTCTTAAGATCTTTTTATCACCAACGCCGATAGGTTGATCAAGGTTGGCAACCTCCCACAACGGCATATTGAGCAGCAGCCTTATAACATCTTCATCCAAGAATGGAAATCTAGCCTAAAGGAAACAGGAGTAAAAATGGGGGGAAAGATAAATAACTGGTAGGTCCATATTGATTTTTTATAGACTTTGATTATTACCTCCTTCCCATTATCAGCAATACACCTATCATCTCTCCCTAAATTTCTTCTCCAAATTCTTTGCATATCGAGTCTCATTTCCTCGTGGAGCCCCAGCCAACTGATCAAAGCATAGTATGCCATCAATACATTAGACGATAATGCACATATATTCCACAGTTAATCGGTACTATTAACAATCAGTTAACTAAGAATTTCAATAACATTGCTTCTCTTAGTAGAAAGGCATTAAACTACCACATTAAAAAAAGACAAATCTTCTAAATAAATTATCCATCAAGCACTGTCAGCTCAATTAATTCTTTAGGTCAAACATGTTTTCATCATCTAGAGATACAAGGGTCATGAGGTCCTTGAAATATTATGTCAACGATTTAGTCCTTCAATAATGTAAAGTGACATCAATTTAGTTCCCCAATCATGCACAATGTTGTCAAAGTTGTCCCAAAATTAGGATTAAAATAACATTTAATTCTCTCAACTTAAAAAATAGCAATTTGATGGCACTTTGAAAATTGAGAAACCATATCAAGGACAAATATTTTTAGAGAAAGAAAATTGCTAATGCTCGTATCTTAGGAGAAGAAATTAGAGGGGGTTTCATTATTTTTGGAAACAAAGTTTGCAGAACAAAATTTTAAATCTGAGTAAATTTCTTAAATTTTCATTGAATAATGCAAAGATACAAGAATCAACAATTGAGCTGAATACTATAAGATCCTAACTAAAACTAAAATGGACAAGGAAACGTTTTATTTATTAAACAAAGATGAAAGAATAAAAATTGATCTTATCATTGTTTATCATAAACATAAGGACAAGAATAGCACAAAAACACAATTTACCGTTTTCATATTAGTACCTTCCACGTCTATAACTTGTCCTGTGTCTCCCATACCCAGCACACTGCTCATCAGCACCAGAACCAACTAGAAGAATCTTTGCATTCGACTTGTACTTAATTCGTGCATGATCATTATCAGATATATTTGCATCAGATACCCATCCATTGCCACCAGAAGCAAGCCATAAAGCCATTCCAATATTAAGGTCCTGAAAAAGTAAGTGCAGACCAATCATTAAATAGAAATACTTAAGATGTTAAAAAACTCATCAACATGGTTTTCAGTCTAAAATTTCCATTTCACCTCTCAAATGTTTCAGTGACTTTAAAATAAAAAAAAAAAAAAAAAAAAAAAAAAAAAAAGATTTCATTCAGCATGAAAACCAAGTATCCCTATAACTTCACCTAGTTTTAAGTTAAATTCATATAGTTCAAAAACTTTTAAGAAGGTTCCAACAATTTTAATGTTCAGTACCTAAATCCCTAGAAACTGGCATAGTAAATTTCTGTTATTATGACTTGTCAACATCTGAATGTTTTTGTCAATTCTGTCTCTCTCTTTCTCTCTCTCTCTTCCAATGGATCTCGTTTTCCCATAATCATTTATCTCCAAATAACTAAATTGGGAAATGCTTCCTGTATCATAGACATATGCTATTGACTACCTTGATGATATGCATATCACTCAAATCAACCTAAAATAACTAGAAATGTATATACATGACAGAATAAAAATAGTAAATTTCAGATCCAGAAGATTAAGTATTACCATGTAGGTGTTGGCAGGATTTATGAGTGACACAACATGACTAGTTTCGAACACCAAGTCTGACAAGTCAGCATCAATTTCCACCAGTCTCCACCTGCAATTAGAAATTATAGCACCCTTTCACCTGAATATGATAGATGCTAAAAATAGATATTTCGACATAAAGAATATAGTAAATAGGTGCATGATCACAATAACCTAACTACATAAGAATCCAGTCTAATGACAGAATATATATATATAATAAGTAAAATAACAGAATAAGAGATTCATCCTAACCGAGTAAGTGCGAAATGGAATGTTCATGAAGCCAAGAAAAGGATACCCTTTTTTATTCTCCTTAATACAGCCCAATGTTATCACTTAATTTGTGCAATTGACACTGAATTTGTTTTTGTAGTAAACATACCTAGCATATGCTCAAGCCTACACATGAAACTAAAAACTAACACAATAAATTTTGATATACAATTTACGCTTAACATAAGCATCATGAATTCATGAGACTAACTAATGGAGTGAAGAATGAGGAATGGAAATTGGATGGTAAGATTATTAGTTATATAATATCAAAGAGGATGAAAATTTTTTAATTTTTCAAACTTTTAGTATTTTGGGGTTGTTAGGACAACTTTATTGAATTAGGTCATTTGATTTTTCCAATTATTATAGAATGGGCCTAAAGCTTAACTCAACCCAACAAAACCAACTTATAAGATGAGGTACTTATATACTATAAGTTCATCATATAACTAGTTGATGTAGAATTTCTAACACACCCTATCATACTAAGGATTGGAAATCTTAAGGATGAGAAGGAGAGACCCGATAGCGGAGTAGCACGATAGGTCCAACAAACTTTGTTAGGATAAACTCTAAATCGATTTTTTACCATATTAAAAAGTGGACTTAAAGTCTAACTAAAACCCTACAAAACTCACTTATAAACTAAAGTTTGCACCACCTTATAAACTGCAATTTGGTTAGGATAGGCCCTGAATGACTCTCATGCCATACTAGAAAGTGGACTTTAAACCCAACTCAACCTACAAAACTGGCTTGTAATGTAAGGTTTACATCCACTTATATATTACAATTTGGTCATTGGTCTTCTAGTAGATGTGGGATCTCCAACACCAATAATTAAGAATAACTTGGTAATCAAGTTGAAACTTGCTCCAAAGATCACTCATGTAAATTTACTACCCCCACCTTGTTATTGGGTAAAGTGTAACTCAGATGGAGCGGTCATTAACTATCCTTCTATAGCAAGGTGCGGAGGAATTTTCAATATAGGGCTGCGATTATATGTTGTTTTTCAATTTTTCTTTGATAACAAATAAAAGGGATGCCCAAATTTGAGGTCAGGCTACCTCCTAAGAAGAGATGAAAGAAGGAATGGGAAAACTTTTCTCTGCCTCCATTCAATGCACAGTACAGAATATATAAGACAATTGCTATTGAAAGATTCTCTATGCTACGTGGCACATAGGCCAAATAACAACACTGGAAAACTTAACAAACTTCTTCTAGAAGGAAAATGAGTCCTAAAAGCATATCAGTGAATGAAATCAAACCAACCAGCAGGCCTATTGACCATCCTCTTGGGCCTTGTATTTCTCGTTATTGGGTCACATGTAACAATACCATCCCCTTCGGAAATACCTTGTCCTCAAGGTCATATAAGGACTTGAGCTCACTCCAGTTCTCCCAAGATGTGTCATCGGGAGGCAACCCGTTCCACTGGACCAATGCAAAACGCATAGGAGACCCATCAACCACAATAGTTTTAAAATCCAAGATTGCCAAAGGAGTAAGGAGGGGATTGTTGTCAACAGAGTCTGGGGGAAGTTGATCAACGTGCGTTGGTGGGGGACCCTCATGGAACTTCAGCCAAGAGCAGTGGAATACGTTGTGAATTTTGGACTGCGAAAGAAGCTCAACTTTGTAAGCCACAGGACCAATTTTCTCTAAAGTTTGATAAGGCCCGTAGAAACGCTTTGCCAATTTGTGATACTTGCTTCCTGACAAAGAAGTCTGCTTGTATGGTTGAAGTTTAACATATACCCAAGAGCCTATTGGAAAATTCAACTCTCAACATTTCAGATCTGCATATTTCTTCATGCGTGCCTATGCCTTAGTCAAATTGTTCCTTAAAAGAGACAAAATTTCTTCTCTAGTTGAAAGGACAGAATCACACCCATCATTAGAGGAAGTGCCCCAATATACATAGGAATGGCGGTGGCTTACCATACATCACTTCAAACGGAGACAGACCCGATCCTGAATGAATAGATGTGTTATAATGATACCCAGCCCAAGGAAGATATTTGAACCACTGGCTGGGTTTGTGATGAACAAAAGCACGAAGGTATTGCTCAATAGTATGGTTCATGACTTCCGTTTGACCATCTGTTTGGGGGTGGTAAGAAGAACTCATTCGGAGTAATGTGCCACTGAATTTAAACAAGTCCGACTAGAAACGACTGATAAAGATGGGGTCTCTGTCCGAAACAATACTCTTTGGGAGCCCATGATGCTTGCAAACAATCGAGACGAACAACTCGGCAACTTTGTAAGCCGTGAAATTAGAGTGCAGTGCACCAAGATGAACAGCTTTGGAGAAGCAATGGACCATAACTAACAAGACCGTATACCCATTGGAGGAAGGAAGACCAGAGACAAAATCAAGGGAGATGTCCTCCCAAACACCTATCAGAAGGGGTAAGGCCTGGAGAAGACCGCTAGGTTGCTTGGTATTGTATTTAGTCTGTTGACAAACGATGCATTGAGCAACAAAAGATTTAACATCCTTTGCCATAGATTCCCAATAGAAATTAGCACAAATGCGTTTCAAGGTTTTGTTGACACCTGCATGCCCCCCAATAGGAGTCTCGTGGAACTCTCTCAATAAGAGTGGAACAAATGTGGACTTGTTGCTAAGCCAAATTTTACCACGATACAAGAGTAGCCCATCTTGCAATTTGAATTAAGGATGGGAAGAAGGATCAGAAAGGCACTTATCACGCATAAGAATGAAGTCTGGATCCAGAAGTAGAGAGTCCTTCAAATCTCTTAAGAACACAAATTGGGGAATGGTAAGCATTTACAATTGACCCTGAGCTGGACATGGGGACCTGGAAAGGGCATCGACCACAATGTTCAATTTGCTTGGCTTATATTGAATATCATAGTCATACCCAAGTAACTTAACGAGGTAGTGTTGTTGTTCAGGTGTTTGAATAACCTGAGTGAGCAATTCCTTCAAAATCTTCTGATCAGTTTGAATGATAAAAAAATGTCCCAATAGATATTAACGCCACCTCTTCACAACGCTGGTGATGGCATGTAACTCACGTATATAGGCCGATAGTTTTGACAGACAAGGGCAAAAAACCTTGCTGAAATAAGTAAGAGGGTGATTATCTTGAATCAATACGGCTCCCATTGCGGATCTAGAAGCATTAGTCTGCACAATGAATGTTTTAGAAAAATCAGGCAATGCAAGGACAGAAACACTAGTCATGGCTGTTTTCAGTGCTTCAAAAGTCGTTTGAGCAACAGGAGACCAATGAAAACTTCCCTTTTTAAGTAGGTCAGTCAAAGGCAAGGCAATGGCGGCATAACTGGGGACAAACTTCCGATAAAACGCTATGAGACCCAAAAACCCACGCAACCCTTTGATACATGTTGGGGTAGGCCATTGTATCATCGCTTGGATCTTTGCAGGGTCAGGTGACACACCCCATTAGTAATGATATGTCCCAAGTAGGCAATTTGGGATTGAAAAAAAGAACATTTGTCGCTGTTGAACACCAATATATCATAAAAAAAAACGATTACCGACTTCCGCAATAGAGGCCGGAACATATCGTTCATTGTTGATTGGAAGGTGGCAGGGGCGTTACACAAGCCAAAGGGCATGACACAATACTCATAGTGACCGTCATGCGTGCGAAAGGCAGTTCTATGCACGTCAGAGGGTTGGAGGCGAATCTGATGGAACCCGGAAGTGAGATCCAACTTGGAAAAACAACGAGCAGAACCCAACTCATCCAGTAACTCATCCACGGTGAGGAGAGGAAAACGATCCTTGATGGTGAGGGCGTTCAAAGCACGGTAATCAACACACATGCGCCAAGTACCATCTTTCTTTTTCAGTAAGAGCACAGGCAAAGAGAAGGGGCTAGTGCTCGGTTGAATCCATTCAAATTCAAGCATTTTGCGAACCTGTTGTTCAATTTCGAGTTTTTGAGCATGTGGATATCGATAAGGACGAACATTGACCGGATGAGAATTGGGAAAAAGAGAAATGGCATGATCAATTCGTCGTTGGGGAGACAAGGAGGAAGGTTATGTAAACAGGGAAGAATAAGATGTGAGCAGGTTTTGCACTTCAGGATTGGGATGTGTCGGTGGAGAAGACGATACAGAGTTAGGAAAAACAGTGAGGGAAAATATTTGAGTTGTATTGTCTGTGCGAGCCACCCGTTTAAGCTGATGAAGAGGAAATACAGGCAGGTTGGGGACCCAATTCCCCTTTAAGTTCAATGACAGTTTGATGGTGAACAAACTTCATGGTGAGAGCCTGATAGTCCATCAACATGGGCCCTAATTGTTTTAACCATTGGGCCCTAAGAACCACATCTGAACCTCCCATATCAAGGACATACAAATGCACGTGGAAGGAATGCCTCTGAATAGATAAATCCACCGCTGGATGTAACTCTTCACCACTATCGACCAAAACTTTGAGAGGTGTGGTAGGAGATTGGCCAAACCCAAGGCATGGGCCACCTGTTTCTGGATGAAATTATGAGTGCTACCTCCATCAACCAACACACAGATTGGGTGGGTGGCAATATAACCTCTAAGACGGAGGGTTTCCGAAGCTCTGGTTCCCGACAAGGCATGTAGGCTAATCTGAGCCTGATTTTCTGAATTGTCAACAGGCTGGGGAACAATCCCTGCATCAAGAACCCATTCATGGAAAGTTGGATTAGCCTCAGCAGTGGTGTCATCGACATCAGCAATGAGGAGGAGAAAATGAGCTGGGCAACGATGTGAATGAGAATATTTTTGGTCACAGTTGAAGCAAAGGCCCTTCTCACATCGATCTGCCATCTCAGCTTTGGTTAACTGTCTGTAACGTGGTTTTGTAGATGGCGTAGGTAAGAGAGGGGAAAGAGGTTTTGGTGGTTGAGGAGGGAGAAGAGGTTTAACTATACGAGTGAGTGATGGAGAGGGCCTGGAGATGAGTAAACAGGCTTAGCACGCTGAATGCAAGAGGAATCCCAAAGTTTTTCTTCCTGTAAGCGAGCCAAACCAACCGCTTGGGATAGAGTCGAGGGTTGTTGCGCGACCACCTCATGACAAATGTCGGCCTTGAGACCTGAGATGAAGCAGCTTAACAGAAAGGATGATGGTAATCCGGTCACACGATTCACGGCCTCGAAATCAGTGAGGAAGGCCGAAACAGAAGTCGTTTCGGTGAGCTTGAAAAGTTTCCCATGGGGCTCATCGAAGGCGGTGGGTGCAAAGCTGGTTTCCAATGCGTCCAACATATGCTGCCATGAGCAGAGCTGCCCATTACGATACATCCACTGAAACCAAGCCAATGCAGGTCCATCAAGATAAAATGACGCAACAGTAATGCGCTCCTACTCTAGGGTGTGATGGTAGTCAAAAAACTGGTTTATTTTAAAAATCCATCCCAGGGGATCAATACCATCGAAACGCGGCACATCTAGTTTAAGAAAATGACGTTGACTGGGATTGTGGGTGGGGGAAGACGGAGGGGAGGATGGGGATTCCAAGAGAGAAAGATGATTGTTCATGTCGATCATTTGTGTAGAATAAAGGGACATTTGGTTGAGCAGGTCATCTAGTTTATCAGAGAGATTTTTGAGGTGGGTGCTGTCAGCCATGGGATGGACCGAGTCTCTCAACGAGAGCACCAATTGATAACAAATAAAAGGGATGCCCAAATTTGAGGTCAGGCTACCTCCTAAGAAGAGATGAAAAAAGGAATGGGAAAACTTTTCTCTGCCTCCATTCAATGCACAGTACAGAATATATAAGACAATTGCTATTGAAAGATTCTCTATGCTACGTGGCACACAGGCCAAATAACAACAGTGGAAAACTTAACAAACTTCTTCTAGAAGGAAAATGAGTCCTAAAAGCATATCAGTGAATGAAATCAAACCAACCAACAGGCCTATTGACCATCCTCTTGGGCCTTGGATTTCTCGTTATTGGGTCACATGTAACCTCATCATAATTCTCTGAACCTGAATTACTAGGGATCATGCATGCTACTGAGATTGCTTGTCAGAAAATTGGTTTAACCTTTGGATTGAGAACAATTCTACTAATGTAGTAACAGCTATTTCTACAAAACCTTATTCAGTGGAGACTTCAAAAAAGGTGGTCATTACTACTGGTGTTGATTTTTCTGAACACAGACTTAATTGGTCTTACTTTAGATTCTAATAGCTTTTCTATGGGTTTGAGCAAGGTCCCCTCATTTGTATTGTTTTCTTATTTTCAATACAAATTTGAGGTATGCAAAAACTCATTGCTGTTGATTAGAGTATCAACCTAGTTCAGATAGTAATCAACGTCATCCTTTTGCATACTTATTTTCATAAAAAATTGAAATTTTCTCATTCAAGGATTGTTGTATAATAAAATATAATTAATTTAAGGTTCAATTAAGTATCAATACTATTTGTCTCACTTACATCCCTACTCTGTTCGTCAAAGGCCTCCCATTTAGTGGACAAGAAGGACAAGGGGTGCTGGGGAGGAGTCAATCAGTGGGTAATTAGTTGGGAGAGATTAGGCTCTTGAACTCCTAGTGAGCTTGTGGTCTCTCTTTCTGTAACGATGTCTCTTTTTCCTTTTCATCTCTGTTTGGGAACATTTCCTAGGATTTACAGCAATCTTTTTGTATAGATTTAACCACTTCTATCATTATCTCACTAAAAAGATATTTCAGATCATATTTAATACCCCCACAACAATGGAAAATACATTATCCTTAGTGAAATATCTTTCTAACAGCAGAAAGATATTCCAGACCATTTTCTTTGCCCCACATAACAATAGAAATATGTTTCAGACCATTTAACAGGAAATAGTTTCCTGCTGAAATATTTAATCTGATATTAAGTAAAGTTTCCTCTATTTTTTCAAAATTTTCATACCAACTAAATTGGTAAAGTCAACACTATAAGCCTAAACTTAATATTACTCAACATATACTTGAAGAACAGACTAATTTAGATAACAATTTAGCATTGAAAAGGAGAGAGAGAGAAAAAGGAATTTATGCATTCAAACAAAAAACAAATAAATAAACAAAGGAACAAAAAGATAAACAGATAGAAAAACAGTAGATAGCATACTTCCTGGAAGGTGCAACTCTTCTTAGTTCACTCAACCCTGCTTTTGCAGATTGTCTATCAGGAGCTAAATGACCATCAAAACTTACATTAAGTAGATCGATTTCATCTGTCAATCCAAAATATATTAAAAAACAGATTAACAGAAGGCTCTCAAATTGGAACATGTCAACTCAACCAAGTCTCTTACTTTATACATCTAAAAACCAAAAAAGAAACTAATAAAGTTTGTATCATATAAATTATAATCAACATTAGAGTTGGCAAATTAAGTCAATTTAGAAGCACTCACAATTGGGATCCAGGCATTTATCCAATAATGCTGCAAGTATCATGGAGTCCAGGCCACCTGAGAAAAGAATTGCAACCGGAACAAATTCCTCTTGTCTGATACCAGATGTCACTGCCTATGCAAACAAATCCAAAGAGTCCTATCATGTGTACGAATAACACTATCAAGTTTCCCACACATTGCGCAAGCACATTAAATTTAATTAAATATTATAAATAAGAAATTCAAAGAGAAAGCTATATGTTTTCACTATTAGATATGAATAAATTAAAAAGAGAAAAATTTTCGAATTCAAGAGGAAACTATAAAAATAAACCATTTAACAAACATAATTTTTTATATGAAGTGCAAAATTTTTAAAAATCAAATTTGTTAAGTGGACTTTAAACTTAACTTAACCCACAAAACCGGCTTGTAAGATGAGGTTCGCACCCACTTATATATTGTGAATTGGCCTTATCTCTAATGAATATGGGACTTCCAACACACCCCCTCATGTCGAAGTATATACATCTTGTGCATGAGACTATACATTAATGGGTAGTCTATAGCGACCCGATAACGGATAGAACAATATACCCAACAATATCAAATTTCGCTATGATAGGCTCTAACCAGGCTTGAATATAATGAAAAACTAGGTATAGGATTAATCTCCCTTCGTTAGAAGATACACATAGGATATTGTATTTATAATAAAAAAAAATACGGGCTACACCCAAAATACAAATAATGATAGAAAAGAAATAATAACATAGAAACAAAATATAATAGATAAAAGATAAGATATCTAACAAAATTCAAATTAGATTAGGATTTGTTGAGATATTTTAGGAAGTTTTAGAGTTTATTCTGTAAAAATATTTTAAGAAGTTTCTGATTTTATTCCTATTGGTTTTAATTCCGTATATTGGTTGGATCTTGGTTTTATTACTAGCATATCAATCCCACAATCTCAGGGATTTGTTTCCTAGAATAACCTATGCTCGTTTCTTAAATTTTCCATTCAATATATGTGTATATATCATAAGTCATGAGACTCAATAAGAGTGATAGGTTTGGTATAGTATATAAGAGAAGAAATAAATAAGGGAGTTGAGATTAAAACAGACAAAATATGTTTGAGGGCTTAATTTATCCCCTCTACTGTTCCTGATATTTATATATATGATGAAGGAGATACAAAGAAATTGAAACATTAAAGGCTGCAACTAGGTGCTAGGTTAGAGGTTATCCAACACTCAACCTCCTAGCTTACACATCATGATTGCCTAGATATATTAATTACTTCTACACTCCCCCTCAAGCTGGAGCATACAAATTGTATGTACCCAACTTGGAACAAATAAACTCAATTCGAGGTCCTCTTAATGACTTGGTCAACATGTCTGGGAGTTGGTCATTCGATCCCACAAACTCAGTACATATTTCCTTTGCCAATAACTTTTCACGAACAAAATGACAGTCTATTTCTATATGTTTTGTTCTCTCGTGAAACACTGGATTTGAAGCAATGTGGAGAGCAACTTGATTATCGCAATACATCTTCATAGTCTTGATGTCACAAAACTTAAGTTCTTGAAGAAATTGCTTCACCCATATAAGTTCACATGTTAGTGATGCCATGGCTCTATATTCAGCTTCAGTTGTCGATCTAGCTACTACACTCTGCTTCTTACTTTTCCATGAAATAATATACCTCCAAGGAATACCTAGTATCCAGTAGTAGATCGTCTGTCCATAGGAGATCCTGCCCAATCTGCATCACAATATCCAGAGACATGAAAGCTTCCTCGATCTTCATATAACAACCCTTGCCCGAGAGCCTTTTTTAGGTACCTTAGAATGCGGATGATAGAATTCCAATGGCCAACACATGGAGACTGCATAAACTGACTAACCACTCCAACTGCAAAGGATAGATCTGGCCTTGTAATGGTGAGGTAAATTAGTTTTCCAACCAGCCTCCTGTATCTTTCAAGGTCAGAGAATAATTCACCTTCTTTAGTTGTTAACTTTTGATTTGGGTCCATAGGACTCTCTACTGGTTTACAATCAATCATACCAGTTTCTTGTAGGATATCAAGAGCATACTTCCTTTGAGAGATTACAATGCCATGTTTAGACTGTGCCACTTCAATGCCCAAGAAGTATTTGAGGCTTCCCAAATCCTTGGTTTGAAAATGCCTACACAAGTGCTCCTTTAATTGAGATATGCCAACAATATCATTTCCTGTAATGACTATATCATCAACATATACTATTAGGTAGATACATTTCCCAGGAGAAGTATGCGAGTAAAAGACCGAGTGATCTGCCTCACTGCCTCTTAACCCAAAACTTTGAACAATGGAGCTGAATTTTCCAAACCAGGCACGTGGTGATTGTTTGAGGCCGTATAAAGAGCAATGCAATTTGCACACCATACCAGACTCCCCCTGAGCAACAAATCCAGGAGGTTGCTCCATGTAGACTTCCTCCTCAAGATCACCATGAAGGAAAGCATTCTTGATATCCAATTGACGAAGTGGCCAATGACGAATGGCGGCCATTGCAAAGAAGAGTCGAATAGCAGTCATTTTCGCCACAGGAGAGAAAGTGTCACAATAGTCAAGGCCATAAATCTGAGTGTACCCTTTGGCAACTAATCGGGCTTTGAGCCTATTAACCTGACCGTCAGAGCCAACCTTAACTGCATATACCCATCGACAACCAACCGCCTTCTTGCCCGATGGGAGGGGCATGAGCTCCCAAGTATGGTTGTGTTCAACAGCTTGCATTTCTGCAATCATGGCTTGTCGCCATCCAGGATGATCAAGTGCTTCCTTCACATTTTTGGGAATAGGAACAGAAGACACTGAAGATAAAAGAGAACAATAGAAAGGCGACAATCTGTGATAACTAAGAAAATTATAAATGAGATGGGGGTTCCGATTGGAACGAATACCTTTTCTGAGAGCAATGGGCCAACCAGAATTACCTTCATCAGGAGGCATGGGAGCAAGAGACGAAGGAGAAGGATCTGAAGTCGAGGATTCACCATATTCTTGGATAATTGGACTATCCGTCAGAGTCCTGTCTTGGAGGTCGGGACTCGGGAAGGTATCAGTAGGTGGGGATGGGGCTCGGGAGGAGGTGGAGTAGGACTCGGGTTGACAGAGACATCTGAGATAGGGGACTCAACCACAGGAAGAGGGAGGACTTGTTGTATGACATGAGTGTCTTGAACAGAGGAAGAGTAATAAGGGGTTTGTTCAAAGAATGTGACATTGGCAGACATGTAGTATTTCTTGGTTTCAGGAGAGTAACACCGATACCCTTTTTGAAGACGAGAATAGCCCAAGAAGACACATTCGAGAGCACGAGCAGAAAGCTTATCTAGACCTGGAGACAGGTCGTGAACAAAACATACACAACCAAAAACCCGAGGAGGAATGTGAAAAAGAGGGTTATCTGGAAACAAGATGGAGACAGGGACTTTATGATTGAGAGAGGAAGAGGGCATCCGGTTACATGCAGTTAAGAGGGCATCTCCCCAATGATGGACAGGGATATGAGCACCAAGCAAAAGTGTACGAGCAGTTTCAACCAAGTGTCGATTTTTCCTTTCTGCTATACTGTTTTGTTGTGGTGTGTGTGGACAAGTGGACTGATCCAAGATACCATGTGAACTTAAAACTGCAGACAAAGCAGATGAGAAGTACTCTTTGGCATTGTCACTTCTTAAGATTTTGATTACTCGACCGAATTGATTCTTGATTTCGTGTAAAAAAGATGTGACGATGGATAACAATTCAGAACGATCTTTCATAAGATAAACCCAAGTACATCGTGAAAATTCATCAATGAAAGTAACAAAATACCTAAAACCAAAAGACGAAATACGACTAGGTCCCCAAATATCGGAATGAATGATGGAGAAACTAGAATTACATTGTGATAGAGACTTTTTAAGAAAAGCAGATCTAACATGTTTGCCTAGTTGACATGATTCACATTCTAAGGTTTGGAGACCACTAAGTTCAGGACACATTTTTTTAACTTGGACAGATGAGGGTGACCAAGTCGATCATGTAACACTTTAGGACTAGGAGCTGCAACACATGACACTCGTGGACGAGATCCAAAATGATATAAACCGTCGGCTTCATATCCTTCTCCAATATGTCTCCCCGAACCACGCTCCTGTATAACAAAAGATTTGTGATCAAAGGTTACTGAACAGTTGAACAATTTGGTTAACTGGCTTAAGGAAATTAAATTAAAGGGACAATTAGGGACAAAAAGGACAGATTTTAGAGTTAGGGAGGGAGACTGTTAGGAACAAGGCAATAAAGGAAAGAATAAAGGAGAGAAAAATAGACACGGAGAATTTAACGTGGTTCGGCGTACAATGTGTATGCCTACGTCCACGACTACACTAGGAAGTATTTGTATTTCTGGTGTATCTTAAAGTTTTACATAGAGTCTCTTATATAGTAAAATAGAGAATCACATCTCATATTCTAAGCGATGTGGGACTAAATCAAACACCATAATACTAACAATTCTCCCACTTGGGGTTTGATTTACATTACCACCTAGTGTAGTGCCTTCATCATCAATTTTCTCGAAGGCCAGTTGAGGCAATGCAAAGCCTCAACTTAGTTGTTATGACAGTCTTGGTCAGCATATCAGCTGGATTCTCTGCACCTGGAATCTTGAACAAAATCAAATCTCCATCATTTATCAAGTTTTCGATAAAATGATACTTCAATTCAATGTGTTTGCATCTAGAGTGAAGAATTGGATTTTTAGCAAGACAAATGGCACTTTGATTGTCACTGAACAATGAAGGTTCATCTTGCCTTTTTCCTAATTCTTTTAGAAGATTCTTCAACCATATCATCTCTTTTGCTGCTTCTGAGATAGCTATATATTCAGCTTCAGTGGTTGAAAGGGAAACTCTTCTGTGAAGTTTGGACTTCCAATTGATAGTTGTGCCATCCAACGTAAAAATATAACTTGTGCTCTTTCTACCATCCAAATCACCTCCCAAATCTGCATCAGAAAACCCCTGTAAAGTGAGATTACTTCTTTTAAAGGACAAATGCATCTTTGAAGTGCTCTTCAAATATCTCAATATCCACTTCACGCCTTCCCAATGCTCCTTTCCGGAATTGGATAGAAACCTACTCACAACTCCCACTGCATGTGCTATATCAGGTCTGGTGCAAACCATAGCATACATCAAGCTCCCTACTGCAGATGCATATTGCACTTTTTAGACATGTGATTTTCTTCTTCCTCTGTTTGAGAAGATTGCCTTTTTGAGAACTTTAAGTGAGTTCCCAAAGGTGTATTCCTGGTTTTAGCATTTCCAACATTGAACCTGCTAAGCAATTTTTCTATATATTTTTCCTGAGATAAATTTAGAGTACCTTTAGATCTATCCCTGGAAATTCTCATACCAAGAATTTGCTTGGCTGGACCAAGATCCTTCATTTCAAAATTTTCTGACAATTGTTTATTCAACCTGTCAATTTCTGCCATATTAGCACCAGCAATCAACATGTCATCAACATACAAGACAAGAATGATATAACTATCAACATATTTCTTCACGTAACAACAATGATCTTCTTCACATCTGTGAAATCTTGAGTTTCTCATAAACTCATTAAACTTCTTATACCATTGTCGCGGTGCTTGTTTCAACCCATACAAACTTTTATGAAGCTTGCATACAAGATTCTCTTTGCCTTGTACTTCAAAACCTTTTGGTTGTGCCATAAAGATTTCTTCCTCAAGATCTCCATGTAGGAATGCAGTTTTCACATCTAACTGCTCCAGATGAAGATTTTCTGCAGCTACTATACTCAAGATAACTCTGATGGTAGTCATCTTGACAACAGGAGAGAAAATTTCTGTGAAGTCAATTCCTTGTCTCTGTTGGAACCCTTTCACTACGAGTCTGGCCTTATATCATTTGCTGTCATCTGGTTCTTTTAACCGATAGACCCACCTGTTTTGCAAAACCTTCTTTCCTTCTGGAAGCTTGGTTAAAGACCATGTCTTATTCTTCTGAAGAGACTTTATCTCATCTTCCATTGCTAGCTCCCACTTAATAGATTCACCTCCCTGCATAGCCTCAGCAAAATGCTCTGGCTCACCAGCATCAGTCAACAACAAGTAATGCAATGAGGGGAGTAACTTTGTGGTGCTACAATTGTTCTGCTAGACCTTCTAATCGGTAATTCAAGAGTTATTGACTCTACTATCTGTTCAGGTTCTGACCCAAACTCTGACTCGGGCTCTGACTCAGGCTCTACTTCTGCATTCTGCCTTCTGTTGGCTACATCACTTTCTGAAATTTCTTCTAATGATACCTGCTCTGGCTTTTTATTTGCAAATTCTGCAGTTCTGTCCTTATAGAACATGTTTTCATTAAAAGTAACATTTCTACTTCTGATAATTTTCTTGTTTTGGTCATCCCAAAACCTGTAGCCATACATGTCAGATCCATAGCCAATGACATAGCATCGCTTTGCCTTAGGGTCCAATTTATCTCCACTATTAGAGTTCAACAAAATATATGAAGCACAACTAAAAACTTTAAGATGTGAAAGGTTTACCTCATTTCCAGACCATACTTCTTCAGGTAATTGATAGCCTAAAGGAATTGATGGTCCTCTGTTTATGAGATAGGCTGTTGTGCTTATTGCATCTGCCCAAAATACCTTGGGTAATCCTGACTAGATTCTCATACATAGAGTCTCTTATATAGTAAAATAGAGAACCACATCTCACTATTCTAAGCGATATGAGACTAAATCAAGCACCATAATACTAACATAGACAGGATGACTCGACCGACTCCCTTTGAGGAAGTTTTAGAGCCATTGGCAAGGGTTATAAAATGAGGTTTGTCTTGAAATGAAATGGTTGAAAACAAAGAGGTATTACCAGAGATGTGGTCAGAAGCATCGGAATCAATTACCCACGAATTGTGACTTTCAATGGATTGAGAAATGCAAGCTGTTGAAGTACTCGGGGCTTGAGATGATTGTGTCAGGCTGCTGGACTTGAGACGTAGGTACTCTTGATACTCGTCCTCAGTGAACTTGGACTCAGTAGTGTCAGCCTGAGAGACATTGGCAGTCTTAGAAGGAAAACCATGTAAGGAGTAATAGTTTTCCTGAGTGTGACCCATCCTCTTGCAATACGTGCATTGAGGACGTCCACGGCCTCCACGTCCACCTCCTCTAGGTCCACATCCTCCTCTTCCTCGAGTTGCGGCCATAACAAATGATTCTACTCGAGCATGAGATTCTTGAATTTCCAGTGTTGGGACTTTCGGGACACAAATCATACGCTGGATCAGGGTGTCCATGGAAGGGACCTCATGAGAGGTCAAAAGTTGATCTCTAATGTGATTGAAGTCTGGATGAATGGCGCGAAGAATCATCACCATATAGTATTTGTCCAACTTCTTCATTTCATTTGAAGCGTCGACTTCGAGAAACATCCGCAGGTCTTCCACGGCTGATTGTGCTTCATTCATGAAGGAGATCATATCATGATTGGTCATTTTCAGAGATGCCAACTTGTCCGCCGAATCATATAGGCGTTGGATATCGTTGGCATAGATATTTTGAGTCCTCTTCCAAAACGAGTGACATGTTTTGAATGCCCTAAGAGACATTAACAGTCTCGGCTCCACGGATTGCCACAACAAGGCACACAATTGAAAATCTGCTTGCTTCCACTCTTCGGCTTTTTCTTGAGGCACATGGCTTCCGTCTTTCTAAAGGTGGTCATGATGTCCTTGACCAAGGAACCACATCTCGACGGCAGCGGACCAGGGGAGATAATTTTGTCCATCTAGCTTCTCGGAAGTAATGGAAGGACTTCCAGAGAATGAAATAACACTTCCAAAGGCCATTTCTGATCAAGGGAACAAAAACAGAGAGCAGAAACGCAGAAACGCAAAAAATAGTGGAGATTTTTAAACGACCGAGGGAGATGTCCGCAAGGGTGACGTCTGGACCTCACTGAATCGGAGTTTTAAGGGTTAGAACAGCAGCAGAAGACTTCGGCGAGAGCTAGGGAGGTGGCGCCGTGACGTTCCGATCAGCAGAAGGCAGCGCGTGGGCTGCACGCGAATGTTCGCAGCGGAGAAAGACGCGGCGCGTTGCGGCGCGTGGCGGCACGTGGACGGGAGGCTGGTTCCGGCACTGGTGGGGGTGGCTGTCGCTCGGAGAGGCGCTCCAAATCCAGTGGTCGCCGGCGAAAACTGAGGTGGCCGGAGACGGCGGCCAACGGCGAACAGTGGCGAACGGCGGCAGAATAGTGGCAGACAGTGACGGTTTTGTGAAGAGTGACAGTGGGTAGCTTTGGATAGTGTTTTATGGCAGTGAACAGCTGCAGACAGTGATTAACAGTGACGGATGGCGACGGACAGCCGCGGACGATGGCAACAAGTGTCGATGGACAGACCAGACGGAAACCAGAGTGGGATCGACCCGCTCTGATACCAAGCTGAGATTAAAACAGACAAAATATGTTTGAGGGCTTAATTTATCCCCTCTACTGTTCCTGATATTTATATATATGATGAAGGAGATACAAAGAAGTTGAAACATTAAAGGTTGCAACTAAGTGCTAGGTTAGAGGTTATCCAACACTCAACCTCCTAGCTTACAATCATGATTGCCTAGATATATTAATTACTTCTACAAAGGGAATGTGCCAGCTGTAATGGACTATTATAAATAGTCCAGGGTTAACTGTGGGTGGGGAGGTTTTTTAGAAAGGAAAAAGTTTAAGAGAATTGTGGGGAGTGAGGTTCTCTCGAACAACCTCAGTGGGGGAAACATTTTGTAACATTTTATACCATTTCTATATCTATATTTATTACATTGGTAGGTGCAGAATTGGAAATAAGCAATAAAGATTTACAAGACAGAGTCTTGTTTCCAGTTGTAATTCGTAGTTCTATCAGATAGAAATTATTTTCTTCTAATTTTGAGAAGATTACAATAATAGTAAACTTCAATTTATCAATAAAATGAAAGAATTTCAATTTGATACAATAATATTTCAACATTCAAATTTAAAATTGAAATTAATCTTAAGAAATAGTATTTAACAGAAATAAAAATTGTCATACGAAAATAGATTAAATACTCAATGTTGAAAACACATGCAGATTAATATGGGGAAGGAAATTGGAAATAGTTCCTAAATACAATCTCCTTCAAAACTGAGAAGTCAAATTTATAATACAAAAGTGGGTATACAAACAAGAACAGGTCAAACAAATTCAAAGGGCATCCAAGAGCTCAAATTCTTTGGCTATAAAAGCTACAGAAGAGATCCAAAAGCAAATAGATATCCTAAAGGTAACAAAACATACAATAGAATCCATTGATTACTTGAGTACATTTCGGTCACAAAATATCTAAAGATATCAGTGGAGACATTGAGTAGTTCCAACTTGCATTTGGGAAACACATTAAAGTAATCACAGTTAGTTTCAGAACACAGCATTGCAACAGATTTTCAATAATTTGGTTAAGCATCCTAGAATAAGCATTACCTATTTTGTTAGTTAAGAAATTCTAAAACTTTTGTAATATTCACTTTTTTGTGGTTTGAATTCCCTACAAAACTTATTCGTTAAAATATGTCCAATAAATGACTGAATAAGATTGGTCATAAAGGTAAGGGAACAAAAAATATTGCTTAGCTAGACAATATAAGTTCAGCTTTTTCATCTCCACTTTCCCCTTTCATCTCCCTTCATGAACCCACTTTCTTCTTTTAGTATTCATTTCTATCATTCACCTTTCATATCTTTTTCTTAAATCCAATTATTAATTTTTATACAAATATACACATACATACACTTTAGTTAGTATGCATGATTTTGGTCAACAATAACACAAGGAGATAATGCATTAAGTTCTACATAACACAAGGATACGTACATATGTTGTGTAATGTATGTTAACCAATTCCTGTACCATGGCATTGAATAACATTTTTGGTAAGACCTACATGATGAGAATATTCTATACCCTGATAGATTTTAAGAGAAAAGCACACGATAAAAAAGTTATTTAACAGTATGATTACTTTTATTTTTATTCGACTCAATTAGTTTATCCACACACTTGGAATTTTGTAAATGTATAAAATAATTTTGGATTAACAAATTTTGCAGATATTATCCATGGGATGGGAACTTAACATTATCTAAAACTGGATTTTGCGAGAAAAACATCATACATGAAGTCATTCAATTGTATAAGATTAATTATGAATTCCTGTCCAAGGCTATCAGTCCTCCTGCTTATTGGAGTAATGTTTAAAAGAACCCTATTGTAAATATACCTTTTCTTTTTCTGTTAAGACTCTTGACAACTGTGTCTGTAAGATATTCATCTCAGTTAGTTACATTCTGTTACAAGTTGCTAGTATCTCTAAATCAGCTATATATGGCAGACTTCACTCTCTTTTAATTTGGCCTTTAGTTTTTCAATAATACAATACAGTTGCTCTTTATTCTAGTACTTTTCAGAAAAGTACTTTTACTTTGACAGAAATATGCAGTGTAATCTTTCCATTGGAATTTCTATATGAGAAACCATTTAGGAAGCAAATATAAATTCCCACAGGTCTGCATTAACTCAGAGCCAAAAATTGTTACCAGGCAAGCCAATGTTTAGTTATGGAGACAGCCCCACGTTGAAGTTAATAAGAATATAATTTAAGACTCAAATTCATTGATCCAAAATGTAATTCATTGATCCAAAATGTAATTCATTGATCCAAAATGTAAGAGAAATCCCTACAGCTGAAACTGTCTTCAAAGTCTTGACAATGTACAAACAGACAAGAACATTTATCCTTGATGTAGTCAACAATTATAGAATACACAATATGAGTGACAAAACTCACTACCAGTTCAAGTTAGGTTACATACCTGATAAACAGTATACAACGAAGTACGTCGTAACACAGATTCCTTTAAAGCATCAAGCAAAATATGAGCCGGACCCGGAATTGAAGATTGAACTGAACCTTCATAATGAAGACATGTGCCTAAAACTAGTAAGACAAAGATGCTAGAGCAGAGTTCCCAAACAATGCTAAAGGAAGTTAAAAACTAGAATGTATGACAAAGAAATTAAAGTACTGAATAGATAAATAGAACTTTCGCGCACTATTATAATTATACATTAATCACCTGTTTCATTTGGAACTGACTCTGAAGAAGCCAGATGCATAGAAAGTTGGCCCTTGGATAACTTATGAGAGCATGTTTTCAGGTCTTCAGAGCTTGGTTCAACAGAAATTCTATCCCACTTGATAAGTTCAGTTAACATTGAATTTGCATATTCATGCATTTTGACTTGAGCAACCAGATAGCCGCTTGATTTTGAAACATCCACATGCAAACTATATATTCCACATGGTAGCTCTTCCCAGTAACCAAAACATCCTATCCTATTTAGAGTTTCATCCTCTGAAGCAAATAAATAATTTTAAGTCACAAACTCATTCTTCCAAAATTCAGTTTACAAATTCAGGAACTGACATAACTAGCAATAGTTTCAAAACCTAAACCGGGCCAGTAGATTTAATTGTGCTGAACAAGGAATAAAGAGCACAAAATCTCCTAAAATCAGCCATACTCTTTCCTGCAAGCCTTTCATGATGACACATCCCTCTATTATAACAAGACCAGACTGAGTGCGTAGTTTACATACCTTCCCACCATCACTAAATTACAAAAGTGGCCAATGCTTAACTAACCGACAATAGACTATTCAGAAGCAAGATAACTATAACTGTTTCGGATAGTCTTACCAGTGGCCAACTGAACTGGCGAAACAGGTGAAACGGAAGAAAGCAGAAAGGTTGAGTCATCTTCCGTGGGCCAGTGAACGAGAAGGCTCCGCCGACCGAACCCATCCCGACCAAACCAAAGAGTCCTAGAGCTATCCTATAGCGAACAAAGAAAGCACCACCTCTGACACAATGTCCACGAAAATCATGTCGCAAAAGATTCAAACACAAAGAAACTTACCACTGGGTGTTACCTGCCAATAAATGATAGCCCAAGGCCCTTTAATTGTGCAAAGAACACCCACAACGGAACTTTTTCCACATTCAACACAGTGACCAGCTGAACAAGAACCACAGGAACAACATTCCCCTAGAGTCCGCATGAGAAACTCAGTATCGTTGCAATTACTTTCCAGGTCAAATCCACCGAAAATCTCACCTAAAAAGCAAAGTAGAAATTAAAACCTAGAATGACTCGAAGAAGAAGAAAAAACCGAGGGTCAGAAAGTAGCACAGAATACCGTTATACACGAGAAAATTCCCTGACGCATCCACCAGTGGCTGAACAAGCGGATTAATTCCCCTGAGCTGCAAGGTTGCACCGAAGAAATGAAGCTTCGCGGTGTGGATGCCATCGGCGTTGTCGCGTTCGGAAGATGACACGCCATCATCTGTGAAAGATGAAATTAGGTTTTCCTCGGATTGGAGAAGAAGTTTCTTGGCGCACACGCTATCGGGACCTCTTCTCCGCAGAGCTGCTTTGAGATCATCCAAAGAGAACAACAACTGTGGCAGATAAAAGGAAATGGTACGAATTCTTATAACCAATTACTTTAGAGTTCTTCGTTGGATTCAAAGTATGAGAGTTGCTCTTACTTTCTCGGTTTTCCGAGTTGAACTTGTTGAATCGAAGGGCAACCATGAGGTGTCAATACGAATGCCTGAGACTATCAATGCTATTCCACACATGTCTTCTCTATTCTGGCAGCAGCACGGAGTGAGGGTGGTTTTACGTAGGGCTTTGACTCAGTCTTCTTTGACTCTAATAATCAATAATATTAATACCAAAAGTATTTAATAATCTTAGTAATAGCTTCCGTAGCATAGTGGTAGTGCGTTCGCTTCGTAAGCGAAAGGTCGCGAGTTCGATCCTCGCCGGGAGCTTTTTCCGTTTTTATTAAAATCGATATTAAACTCCTATTCTTTTAAGTAAGCTTCCACTAATTTAGTTGTAAGATTTTCATTTTAATTTACACTACAACTATATCTTTTACTAAAAACAATTTTATTCGAGACAAGTAAGACTTTATGGATAATTAAAAAAATATATTAACATATGTTATATTTCTTTTCCTCTCATGTTTTAACCTTTTTTTATAAACTAAATAAACACTATTTACGATCCAGAACAAATTAGTCAAGAAATAAAAAATCATTAAATATTAATTTTGAATAAAACAAAATTGACTAACGTAATAATATGTGCTTTTACATGTCAACACTCATTTTTTTTAATTAACATATCTTTTGTAAAAAATCATGATTGGTGAATTCTTTTTAAATCATTAAACATATATTTTTTACCAATTTTTTAAAGGATTATTGAAAAGGGTTGACGAATTTTATAATCGATGAATAGGTTTGATTTTGTAGATGTTTCTTAAGATTTCTTTATTTTAGATATTTTTTCAAAAAATTAGATAACTCTTCCATATCAATACATTCATATTTGATAAGTACTTTTTTTTGTTATGGAAGATGTACTATATTAATGATGAAGAATCTTAATGATGAAGAATCTTGAAACATATAAGTAATAAAAGAAAATTCTCACTTCTTTAGTTAATATTACCTTGAGTATTACTTGTATTATCGGTTCGAGGAAACAATTTTACAAAGTTTTTGAACAGGTAAAATGAGTGTTTATTTTTTGCGATAATTGTTTTTGTACCACACCTAGCCAAACTCGACCAAATAAGTAAACAATATATATACACCAAGGCAGTCAAGTATTCAGCCTAGGCCGAGTTAGCCTAAGTTTTACCAGTTCTAACCTAAACATCTAGAAGAACAACCTGCACCTCAGATAACCAACATGAGTCGTCAAGGTAAGTAGCCGGTCTAGACCGACTACTCCAGCAGAACCGGTAAGATTAAAGCCTGGGCCGACTACTCCAATAAACTCAGTATAATGAAAACCCTCCAGCATTCAATAGGTCATAAGGGCCTGGGCTAGGGCCCAGGCCCACTTACAGCCAAAACCCAAGCCAAGGCCCGACCCATAGAATGACTAAACATAATTAATGCTTTATAAATAGACGTGGACCCCAATAATTAAAGGTATGCATTCATTACTCCATTAATCACTGATTTGACCTTCTGAGAGCTTTGACTTACTTGAGCTTCAGAGTTCCTTCTGTAGGTAACCCCTCCTGGGTCCAAGCCGACATATGCCAACCGGGAAGAGACCAACTGAGGAGATAGTGGACTACATGGGTAAGGTGACGCTTGTGCCTAACTTATCTTGTTTGTTCTCCGCAGGAACAGTTTTATTTTAGGATTAAATGTGTTTCTAGTTTTTAAACTATGTGAAGTTTTAATAGTGTATGGTGTCAAAACTTTATAAAGAAATAGTTGTAGTTCTCGTCACCGAACAACGTTCAAGATTTATTAATGTGACAAATGATGTTGACACGTATGTATCCACATGCTAACATGGTCAACATGTGGACTTACGCATGCCAACATTATTAGTCACATTAACAAATCCATAATGTCATTTTGTAACAAGGATTGTATTCATTCATTCTTAAAGTTTGGGATCAAACACTATCAAAATTTGAAACAGACACAAAATCCAATTTTACGTTATAGTTTAAGAATTAACCCTTTATTTTATTATATGTATAGGGAAAGAGGGTCCATTTAAAGCTTCTATCACGTCAATAATATCTTTGAACTCAAGTTAAAGTTACTTTGCTTCTTCAACTCCTTATTGCTTATATTATTAAAGTTGAAAAGGACTATATGTTTAATATAGATATTCCCTTTGCGTAATTTCAAGTAAAGGCTATTTAATTAAGACTTAATAAGTCCAACTAGCTATTAGGATGTTGTTTGAAGAAGATAAGTGCATTTAATGCATATTCACTACAAAGCTCATTAAAAGCAAGGAAGACTCTCAAGTGATTATGAAGTTGACTCAATGGACAGGAAAAAGATTTGCAATGACTCTTATTCGTCATGCCTACCTAAAGTCATATTTCTTGAAGAAGAAAAAGAAAGCAAGATTTGAAAAAGTATTGAAATGTTGCCAAAAGCTTTTGTGCTTAAAAAGTTTTGGAAAGAACATTGTTTGTGTTCACTTTAGCAAATTATAGAGAAAACTTAACCTTGAAAATGTCAAAAAGATGTAATCCTTTTTGGTGAGTGAAACCTATGATATGTTAACCATAAAGACATTTTCTCTATCTTAAGATAAAAGTGGATTTTTGTTTAAAAAATAGTTGTATTAAGTCAAGAGTGGCTTGTTGTCAAAAGAATACTCCTATTAAGCCAAAAGTGACCTATGGTTGAAAGAATATTTGACGAGGTTAGGTAGGAGTGACCATTATTTGAAATAATACTCAAAAAATTTAGCAAGAAGTGGCTAAGTGTCAAAAAAAAAAAATACTTATCTGAATTAGCAACGAGTAACTACAATTCGAAAGAATACTCATTTGTACTTTGCAACAATAATTTACCTAGTAAAACTTGACAAGTTGGTGAATAACTAAATATAGTATGTCCTAACAAACAAACTAGGATAAAATAATAAGTAATCATTATTCCCTTGTCTTGTTTATATTACAAATCTTTTCAAGCTAAGTTATTTGAAAGTCTATGACAGATTACCTGTCAAGTGTAAGACTATCATATGACAACGTATCATCACAAAATATTTACAAAAAGTTTTAAAAAGATTATTCAACTCTCCCTTGTTGAATTTTACCCATTTTCTACAATTATTACATTTGTGTTTGAAGATAATCTTGTACTGAATTTTTATGGATTTTCCATAACATAACATTTGTTGTGGAGAAGTATAAACTTTTGAGGCCTAATCTTTATGAAATAAATTGAAATGTAACAAATTATGCTTAGATTACTTTTCTATAAAAATAATACATATTTAGTAAAACATTTGATGACAATAATTCCCAACATTTTTAATTTAGTTCTTATTAGTAAACTACATATAAAAAAGCCATATGCAAATATACTATATTGAAAGGAATCTTAATTTTAGAAACATTTTACCATTTTTTTTATATTTGAACTTATGTACTATAGATACCATGGGTGATTATGGTTTAATTTACTTATTAAAGTAAAAGTTTGGATTTAATGTTAGTACAATTTTTTAGACTTGATAATGTTTCTTTCAAAGAAACTCCCTTTGTACCATTGCTTGCATGTTCACCATCTCCATGTGCATCATTTCACCACTTTAATCCACTGCAAAAACCAAATAGAGATGTCGACATTGTGGGTAGATATAATGATAGCTTTAGTAGAAATTTATTTTCAGGTAAATACACAGAGACCGTGAATGAAGTTCCGCGCGAAGAATGGCTTGTCACCACTCAACTTCTCAGTTATTATGAGGACAAACAAGAGAAAGAGTCAAGTTGGTTGCTAAAAGTTTGGTAATCTTTTTAAAGAGATGTTTTATCCTAAATAATCAACAATTTTAATGACACAAATTATGTGTAAAGATCAATTGAGAGACTAATTTCTTTGGTAGCCAAAACCTTAGTAACTAATGTTATTGACCAATTCATAATAAAAACTATTTAGTTACCAATGTAGAGATTAATTATAACTTTTTATTCATAATAGAAATTATTTTAGTTACCAATAATTTTTAGTTTTAAAATTAGTATCTAAATTGATTACTACAATGACTACTTATTTTTAGTCATTAAAATTTGTCATTATTTAGGAATTATCTTGTAGTTTGTGATTTATTTTATATATACACATTAAATTACATATTCAAATTGTTATATTAGCGATAATGATAAAATATATAAATTTTTTAGTATGTTATTTTTGCTTCCCAAGATTAATGATCAAAATCCACCACTACCGTTGTGGGTTTCATCTGTGAATCTTTTTTACATCATTAGTTGCAACAAATGGAAAAGTTAAGAACATTTATTATTTGAAAGTACTTTTCAAATAAAGAAAATATAAAACAAAGCAAATAATACAACGTAAGAAAAATTGGACACTCAGAAAAATAATGCCATTATTTACCGGTATGATATAAAAGTAACAAATGTAAAAATAAAACCAAATTTCTATATAATTGTAGATTGTAAGACTATATATATATATATATATATATATATATATATATATATATATATATATATAACCATTAAACCAAAGTTCTTTATCATTAAGAGTGTCTTCATATAGAAGGATTACTAAGATGGATGTTCAAAAAATTGTATTCTTTTTAGAGGACGTACACGTATTCTCAAAGATGGATTTATGAACATTTCAAATCTCATCTCCTCATAAGAGAACATATTTGGAAGAATTCATGGTAATTTGACATTTATAACCTTATCATTAGACGTTGATATTTTCATTTGTTTTGTTTTGCTTTCAGTCAAAGACAGTGGCGGATCTTCACCAAAATTTTTGGAGGAGCCAAAATAATATACTCAAAATTTATATATTGAATATTATTGTGACTAATTCAATAAAAATGAATACATAATCTAGTACATTTATAATTATCTTACACATATCTAAAGGAATGTCTATCGTTTCTTCATATTTTTGAACTCATGGTAATTGAATTATAATTAAATTTTTTTAGTTAACTTTTTTTGATGCAAATAATCATATTATCTGCAAAATATTCGTCTTCCATTTTATGACATGCATTTGATTCAAGAAATATTCACAAGCTTTCATTTCATTGTTATGCGATAAATAACCATATTATCATGTTTTCATCTTCACCAGTAGTTTCTCTATCAATTTTAACAAATAAATTTATTCTTTTATTTTTCATTAATATACCTATTTAAAAAATAAGTTTAAGACTAAAAAATAATTTATCATAATCTAATCAAAAGTTGAGAGACATAATTACTAAAAAAACTATGATAATCAAGTTACAATTAAAAATCAACTATGAAAAATCACATAGTACATTGTTTCTTCTTCTATATTAATAAAAAATGAATATACAAAAAGGTCATGAGATAAAAAATAATGCTAAATGTTAAATAAATAGTTCACTATTAAGCGAGATAAGAAAAAGTTACCTTATTTATTTATTTAATGTACCACACCTAGTTGGCCTAAGCCGAATAATAGAAATTACCATACACCTGCTAAGGTACCCAGACTAAACCACTAAGAAGCGACATTGATAAAACAAGCCAAAACAACAATAGCAGCCTAAGCCGTTAAAGGGTAACCGGCCTAGGCCGACAACTCCACGAAAATAACCAAGGACTTGGCAAAAAATAGAACGTTTCAATAAGATTCACCAGCCCACAATAATCAAACTAAGGGCCTGCGCTAGGGCCCAAGCCCACCTACAGCCCTAACAGGGCCCAGTCCATGACGTGGCCAGATATAATTAATAATCTATAAATACGCATAGACCCCGTGAATTAAAGGTACGCATTCATTACTTCCCTAATCACCATATTTGACTTTTTGAGAGATTTCACTGACCTGAGTTTCAGAGTCCCTTCTGCAGGTAACCCCTCCCGGGTCCAAACCGACCACTCCGAGATACCCATAAGCGATATATATCAACCGGGAAGAAGCCTACTAAGGAGATGGCGGACCAGGGTAAGGTAATACTTGTGTCTCACATATCTTATTTGTTCTCTGCAGGAATATTTAATAATGGAAGAGAAAATATGAAATAAAACGAGGATAGAAATACTAAGTTTATGTCTAATTTTTTTTTAGTAACAAAAGAAAATAAATAAGCATGAGAGAAGAATAAACATATTAAAAACTCAAAAGACAATGAGAGAGAAAATAAAAAAAATATCTTAATAATTTTATTTCTTTATATATATTTAATTTTATATTTTATTCTTTATTATTATACTTTATAAAATAAAAAAAATACTTAAGTTAAATTTTATTAATTTTGAATATATTATTATTTAATTTTAAAAAAATAAAAATAATTAAAAATGATTTAAAAATTTATATACTTTACATAAAAATTAAATTGTCATCATTGATTTATTTTTTTTATTTTTAATTGAAATTTATTAAATAAATTTTATTCATATTTAATATTTTAATTGATCTAAAAGTCATTCAATATTGTTTTTATCATCAAGGTAATATAGTAATTTTCATATAACTTTTTATTTTATTCATCATATCATTCAAATAATTAACAAACTTCCACAAAATTCATCTTCAAATTCACTCACTAGTTCATGCAAGGTTTTCCACCGCGGTTATTTTGACCATTTGGCCGCGATTTAAGGCCCGAGACATATTTAGTCAAGGAAAAAAGGGGTGACCATTTTGCCTCGGTTATGAACCGAGACATATTTAGCTCTTACTGCCTCGGTTTCAAAGTCAATCAAGGCCTAAGACAACTTAAAAAAAAATCAGTGTCACCAATGTTGCCATTGCATTAGTGACAACGATGCTCCAAATCCAGCAACGTCGAGAACGCCAACAATGCTCCTATTCGCAAGCCACCATAGAGTAGACACATATCGTATATTGCAACTACAGACTTACAAAAAACACATCGCAGTTGCAACCCACCGTGGCGGCCCTTGCAAACTTGCAAAGCATCACCACTAACAGCAACAACCATCGCGAACCAAATGAAGATGCTGAAGACTGGCGCAATTTGGGTTTTTAACCCTTGGAAGGCTTATTGCCTTTGGTTAAATGAAAGCCGAGGAATAAAATATTATATGCCTCGATTAAATGAGACCTGTAAAACCCTATTTTCTGCCCTAAAAATTTAAAGGGGCCTAGCCTCATTTGTTGGGCCTAAGGACTGGCCCATAGGGTATCCAAAGCCCCAAAGGCAGCCTAACCCCTTTCATTTCTGCCATTCTTGCGAAAATAGTACCTTACTCTCTCCCATTTCCCTCTCAATAGAAGCTTTGCTAGGGTTTGGTTCCCTCTTGTTCGTGCTAGCTCAAAAGCTCACCTCGCCTCACGTAAGTTGGTCCTTGAACCACACTCCCCCCTTTCTAAGTTTGTTTTCGTGGTTTCTATTAGGGTTCACAGTAGTAACCATGTTATTATCTCTGTGTCGATGTTCCAGTTCGTAAACCTGCTCTTGGAGTTGTTGGGTTTATTGGCTTAAGGGTCACAATCTGTTATTAGCTTAATTTCAGGTAAGGGAAGCTAGACCATTTTTGTGTTTGAAGTATGTGGTTTGTTTCCATCTGTTTTCGTGTGTAAAATAATATGGAAAGTGATTGTATTTGTGTATGAATGATTTGCATGGGAGTGCTCGGCTGTTTTTCTGGTTGGTAGGCGTAGAACAGTGGGAGGGAACTGTTACTTTCGCCCAAGCGAGAGTAGCAGTACCTCGCCTAGGAGTTTTGCTCGAATACTCGCTCAGGCGAGCGAGTTGTGTTTTGAGTGAAAGACCATCTCGCTCAGGCGAGATGGCCTCGCCTAAGCGAGCATTCACGAAACTTCCTAGGCCCTCTGTCGCGACCTCGCCTAAGCGAGAGTCTACCGCTTAAGCGAGGGCACCCCTCTCGCTTGAGCGAGGGCTCTTGGATTGAGCGAGATCCTCTCGCTTGATTGTTTGATTGATTGATTTACTCTATTTAAAGCATGAGGCTTGTGAAATGCATGAAATATTTGTGGTTATGAATTGGATTGATGTATTAGGGTGATCTTAGTATGTAAAACAAATGAGATGGTTGGTAATTAAAGTGGGATGGTATCGGTATGAAATACAATTCAATATTTTATGGTTTGAGAATGATGAGTTGGTGCAAATTTTAACATGGAATATGCATGAGGATTGGTTAAAAGGTTGGCATGAGATTTATATGCATGAGAAGTATTACTTGGTTGGTGGAATATGATTGGTATGTGGTTAGGATGTAATTCCATGGGTCTCTAGGTGAGACTTTATGGTGGTGCCTTAGTTGGTCGGGACGTAATTCCATGACCCCTATTAGTGGGAGTTCATGGTGGTGCCCCATCTATGTAATTTAGTAAGGATTCAAGGTAAGGTTGCATCCTGACGCTCTAAGGAGTCAGTTAGTCTCACATAGAGCGGACTGACTCTTGTGGTGAGAGTAGCATGAGGCCTGAAACTCATTAAGGGCTAACCTTGTGTGTGGGGGATTGAGACATTGTAACACTTGGCTCGGGGGTGAGCAGGGAAATCCACCACAAGTGCAAGCATCCGCTGAATCCGACTAATTATATGTATCTGAATGAGTCGAGTCTGAGTCTTAGTGTATTGTTTGAAAAGTCATAACATGTTCGGTAGACGCATACTATTTTGGAATGTGAAATTGTATGTAACTGCATGATAAGTTATTTTTCGGCTTTGGCTTACCCTTCTGTTGTTTGTTGTATATTTTGTATGTGTGGTTTTCTCTTTTTGTGATGTCATCAATTTATTGATGTGAGCAGATGTGAGGTTTCGTTGCATAGCTTGTCTGAGCTGGATTTTGTTGGCTGGGCTTTTCCTTAGGGCTATGGCCCATGTACTCGTTGTCTTTAGGCTTTAATTCTAAATACTGTTAATTTATTTATTTTTTACTTTGTTATTGACATCGTGGTGTGCCCTTTTCCTATTTGAGTTTCTCTTGGATAATTGTGAGGAGTAGTGTCTATACTTTAGAACTTTGTTTCTAATACTATTCTGCATGGCATTCCTTTAATTAGCATTATTAATTAAATAGGGTGTTACATTAATGGTATCAGAGTAGTTCGTCCTTAGGATGACCTGAGGTTGTGGGTTTGTCATGCCTTGCGGGCGTAAGTTGTCAAGTCTAGTCGAGTTTGTCAATGAAACCAAAGGTTTTAAGAACAGAAAACGTCTTGATAAAGTGATGGGGGTGCACACTCATGACTAGATCAAAGGTTGTTTTTCCTTTCTTAATTCTAAAGGTTTGGGGAAGGAAGGGTGACAGACAAAAGGTTTCTTAATTCAGCTGCCGGTAATCAACACACAACCGGGAGCTACCATCTTTCTTTTTCACTAACAGAACTGGTGCTCCCCACGGTGATGCACTCGGTCAGATGAACTTCTTCTCAAGCAGATCCTCAATCTGTTTCTTTAGCTCAACTAACTCAGCAGGCGCCATTCTGTACGGTGCCATAGAAACTGGCCCAACGCCAGGGATGAGATCAATGGAGAAATCTGCATCCCTACTAGGCGATAGTTCTGGAATCTCATCCGGAAATACATCTGCATATTCATCCACTACCGGGATCCTGCTGATCTGCTCGGCCGTGCTCATCTTCTCTGCCTGAGCCACAATCATGTAACATGTAGCTCCAGCCTCAATCTCCCTCACCGCCTGATTAGACGAGATAAGTTCTAACCCCACCGTATCAGGAAACACTATCTTGCGCTGCCCGCAATCAATGACGACATGGTTACTCGACAACCAATCCATGCCCAGAATCACATCTAAACCCTGCATCGGCAAGCATATGAGATTCAGCCTGAACCTACGGCCTGCCACCTCCATAGGACACCCCACGCACATAGAAGTGGTGGATACCTCTCCAGACGCTGGCGTCGCAACTAAAAGCTCGCACCCCAGCTCTCGCATCGTGAGCCCGAGCCTCCTCACACATTCATTAGACACAAACGAATGAGTGGCTCTTGAGTCGAACAACACTACTACCTCGTGGTCACACAACAAACATAGAAACTACAAAAGGTTACCTGACTGTTTCGCCTCTGTAGTCGTCAAGGCGAACACACGCCCCGGTGCTCTGGGTCGGTCTCCTACTGGCCTCGTAGCTGGCGCACCACCAGCTTGTCTTTTGTTAGGACACTGACGTGCAAAGTGCCCTGTCTGCTGGCATACGTAGCACCTACCAGTACTACTGCCTCCACCTGTACTGCTGGCAGGTTTAGTACAATCCCTCCTCAAGTGTTCCCCGCCACAGTTATAACACCGTAATCTTCCCCAGGTAGTCGGCGGTCTGCTATAAGGTTTCCTCTGAGGTCTGACATCTGGGGTAGTCCTCTGCTGTTTCCCTCCACTACTCGACCCGGTCTCCAACTACTCCACAGTTTTGGCCTGCTCGACCAAAATTGGAAACTCTCTAATCCGAAGTGGCACAATGAAGCGGCGTATCTCATGTTTTAATCTGCCCTCGAACCTCCTACACCTCCACTCCTCGGTGACTACTGGAGTGTAGAAACGCGCCAGATATTCGAACCTCTCTATGTAGGCCGCCACAGTCATGGTCCCCTACTGAAGAGTAAGGAACTCAGCCTCCCGTTCGTGCCTCGCACTGTCGGGAAAGTACTTCTCCAGGAACCTCGTCCTGAAGGCAGTCCACGTCACCTGCTCCCCACGGGTCTGCATCAACTGCTGCATCCCCTGCCACCAATACTCTGCGTCTGCCACCAGAAGAAACGTGACAAACAACAACCTCTGCTCATCTGTGCATCCCAGCACTCTACAGATCTTCTCACATTCCCGCATCCAGGCATCTGCCTAATCAGGAGTGGCCTTGCCAGAGAACTTGGCCGGCCGGTGTTTCATGAAATCTTCCATAGCTACTGGCCGGGTAGGTGCCACTACAGCTCTGGGTGGCACCGCTATGGGCTGCATCGCGTCCACCATACGATGGATCGCCTGGGCTATGTCATCAGCTCCAGCGGTGTTCCTCCTCCTCCTATTAGCCATAGCTCGTGCACGCCACATATTACAGCTGGTTCACACACACAGCCCATATTAGGATTTCATATCCAGAAATAAACTAATAACATAGACAATTAGTCACGCAAACGTAACACAGTATGCTCACTCCCCATAGACCCCAAAAAATCATTTTGAAAACCATTGCTCTGATACCAAATGTAACATCCCGCCAGGATATTACTGATTTATAAATAAATAATTGAAATAAATAAAACCACGTGCTTTTAATAATACTTCATTTTCCCAAAACGGCGGGAAAATTTAGAAACTTTATTAAAACATCACATAAAGTCTATGAATACCAAAACAACACGTCATAAAATTACCCATCAGGGTTTACAACTGTTTTCAAAGGCAATTAAAGAAACATAAGCATTTTCCCCACATCTAACCCCTCTTCGCGACTAAGCTGCACCTGAGCCACCTGCATTAACAGAATCTGCTCCCGTGTACCGCGTACACGATCATCGCCACACACACGCAGATAGGGTGAGCTTAACAATTAAATCACATGAATAAAGTTGCAGAAACATAAGCATATCAACACAAGATATCGTACATAACATAAACATATCACATTACCCAGTTCTTTAATTTCTACCATCTGACCCCCAATCAGATTATTCGTGTTCTACAACGTCTAAGGATTTCTTCAAGGTGACTTGCTGCCATACCTATCAGCCACAACCAATAGAGCACGTGCGGGAAAACATACTACGGATCATACACCGCAACGCCAGGTAGAGTTCCCATATACGAACATAGTCTGTATCGTCCCAAGACTACCAAACTCGTCAGCCAACAACTGAGGAGGGCAATCTATCCGGACCCATCCGTACTGGCCACAACCAGCACACTCACACCGGCAACACTCGACAACCTGAGCCACAACTCAAGGGTTTCTCGTGTTCATCCGCCATCCCGAGCCACAACTCTAGAGATGCTATTCCGAGCCACTACTCAAGGAATACCACGTGCTTAACCCCTATCCCGAGCCACAACTCAAGGGATACGTTCCGAGCCACAACTCCAGGAACACCAGCAATCTCACCCTTAAAGCATCACTAAACGCACTGTAGATCACGAATTCATAATTAAAACTCAAAGCTGCAGCAATATAAGTCGCCTGGCGGGGGACACGTGCCGCCAGGCGCTGCCAGCTCCCAGACCGCCTGGCGGGTGTCGCGTACCGCCAGCCTCACAGCGCCTCAAAATTCATCTCGCAGCAGGTACCGCCTGGCGGTATTATTCTGACCGCCCGGCGCCTATGTAACATGGCTCACTGTTGCACCGTTATCGCCTGGCGCCACAGGTTCGACCGCTAAGCGCTGTTCCATCAGACTCTCTCTGATTTCTCCTCTACCGCCTGGCGGAGTCGCTACCTCCCGCCAGGCGCTGTATCAGTACAATGACCTCTACTGGTTTAGGTTCTCTATCTCAGATTTATCTCAATACCAATGAGTTTCAGGCACTAAATGTAAAACTTACCATATTACCTTACCATATTGTGTCTCAATAACTCAGTCAGTAATAATGTACTCCAACCATCTATGTCCTCAATCCCAACAATCCCTATTCTAAAACGTGATTATGAGTCGTGCCTGAAACCTTAGACTTAACAGAGTGACTAATGCCAATTTAAGTATTATGTTCAATACTCTAAGCCCTAACAATGTACTACTTAGTAACTTGCTCACGGTTCTTTCTTCAAGGCTTGCTTATATGTTAATCCAACGCTTCCTCCCATGCCCCTAACATTTTAAATCCTTATACTCGCTATCCCAATCCACTCACCTATCAATAATCAAACCATCTGATTAACCCCGACTTAAGCTTTCTTCTGGTTATTGACAACTCTTGTGTTCGATTATTCATATGACCTAGCCAAACATACTTGACTGCAACATAATAAAACAACTCATGACCTCTTAGTTTCTCGACCCCAATTTCCTCTTAATGAACTAATTCTTCCCAGACCAATTTTCCAACCCCTCAGCATTCTTCTCGTCAACGCGGTGTGGAAACTTCCGCGTCAGCGCCTGGCGGCAAGGTTCGTGCCGCCAGGCGGTACACTCCATCTGCCAACTCCAGGTTCTTTTCCAGAACCCGTGCCCCTGCCAATTACCCTACTTTGATAATTCTCTTCATTCTCCATTCAGGTTCCAACCACATTCAGAGTAACCAAAATCTAGTCCCATTAATCATCAGTTTCTACGACAGTTCATAACACTCCGCGTTCCATCATACCACAGGATATCACAGTGTTCGATCAAACAAGGATTTCATAGCACTTTATCATATTGGCATTCTACCCTATGGATTCTTACAATATAATGACTCAATTCCTCGTTCCTTTGTTGTAACTACATTTTCTCCCGATCAGAATTACTCCAGAACACAGAGAACACCAAAACCGAGCCCATTCCATTCGCGTCGCCTGGCGGGTATTCATCACCGCCAGGCAGTTCATCAGGAAAAACCCAGAAATCATTATCAGTTTGCGTCGCCTGACGGTATAAGGCATCACCGCCAGGCGGTCCCTCGTGGTAACCCAGAAACCCTCTAATATAACATGAGCCGCTTGGCGGCTATGTGTTGTCCGCCAGGCGGTTTCTGGAAAATTCCCAGAAACCAGAAAACGCAGAATTTAATAGAATCACATATCCAATTATCATGCTAATCACGCAATTATAATTACGAATAATAAAATCAGAGACCAGCTCCCCTAACCTGGATCCTTAGCTTAAATTTGAACAATTGATGAAGCTCTCCCTTGATCACCAATAGCCAACCTTGGTTTCTCTCAATTTTGCCTTCAACTCCCTCACGTCAGACCCCTCTCACTCACCCTTGCCTCTGTTTTTCTAAGTCTAAGTTCAGCCTTGCCAAAACCTTGCCTAAACTCCAACTTTTTCCTTTTAAACTAGTACTTTAGGTTACTTAAAACATTAAAACGAATTTATGTTCATTTACTTTTTAATAACCATCCATCTCTCATCATGAATGGTGAATGCAGCCCTCCCTTGGCTTCCCATGGTTTCTGTTAACCTTTCCCATTTCCCTCTAAAGTCACCATTAGCAAAATAAAAACAAGCATAATTTCCATTTAGAATTTCAAAGGTTTGAACCCATGACCCATTTGTTACCACTCAAGTGCATAACCATTTCAACCAATCATGTTTCATGCTAACCATCACAATTCAAGCATCATATCATAACAGAACATGCTTTCATAGATTGAAATAATAATAATAACACAAAAGTATCATGCATAGGACTCGAACCCAAGTCCTCTCACACAATCAAAGTGCTCTCAACCATATGAGCTAGCACTTTTCCACGTCATACCAACCATAATTTAATGTCATAATTATTACCCCTCCCGTATTTATTAATTAATTATTTATTTAATTAATTAAATTCTACGGGTCTTACACTTTCCATTTCCTCTTTGTTTTGAATTAATCCATCATCTTCTTCTCTTGGGCTTTGTGAAAGGAACCTTCACATCTAGATAGCTTGCTATCTTAATGTCCAGTGGGGATTTCACTTAGCTTTCTTAATCAACTCACACCATATTCAATAATCTTAAAAAGGAACAAGATAATCCTTCATCAATGTCTAAGATTCAAAGTGGAACAGTGTGGGAGGTTTAAGGTTAAGGGTGGAGTCTGTAACGTCCTAGCCGGAAATTACTTATTAAAATAAAACAAAAATAAAATTCAATAAAACAACCTCATTTATTATTCAACCATTTCCCAAAACGCATGAAATATTTAAAACCTTAAGTTCAATGCGCCAAAACAGATAAAGTAATTCGCATTAATACTGTAATACAATTAAAATGGTCTATAAAATTATTACAATAACTCCATAGTCCAATAAAATAAACTAGTGAGAAAATCCCCAAGAGATCCCCACTCTGTCTCTATGTACCTGTCCGCTCACCTGCATCAACATATGCTCCCATGTAACAAGTTACATGATCATCGCCACACACACAGATAGGGTGAGCTCATTTAAATAAAACCAACCAATAAAATATTAAATACAACATCAAAACATTTTAAACCCGGGTTAGTATTATTCTCCCTTTTTTCGTACTTCTCTACTTCCATTAGATGTCTATCATTTTTATACCCTTTAGGTGAGAACGATGATCGATCTTTGCTACACGAGTGTCTACTCGCCCCTCCGACTACATGCCACCACCTGATAGTCCACACGTGGGAATAACCTTGTCACAACATCTCACCGTGACACCGAGTGGAGCTCCCCGAAACAAACATAAAGTTTGTAGTTGTTCTAGACTACCAAAACTCTATCAGAATACTCTGAAGAGGGCAATCACCCGAACCTCGCCGTACGAGCCACAACTCACACACTCCACTGGACTTCCTAAACCACCAGGCTACAACCTAGAGTGGTCACGTGTTACTCCAATACGGGTTATACTCGTAACTGGACCCTTAGCCAAAGCCTCGCATCATGAACCTCACCTAAAGTTGTGTAGAAACCTTTCCTCGCGCACCATCACTGAACCAAAACTGCTTGGCGCGCATCTCACATCGCCAGGCAAACACTGGGTCCAGACCGCCTGGCGGGCATCACACACCGCCAGGCGCCACGCGCCTGCAGCATCATCACTGCACCATCACCGCTAGGCGGACTCCACCACGTCGTCGGGCGCCACTCGCCGCCACCGCCTGGCGCACCTGTCTCGCGCCGCCAGGCGCCACTGCTCCTTCAGGATCTTTGCTATACAATACCGCTTCGCAGAACTCCCCCTACCGCCAGGCGCCAAGCGTCAACAGTGGCCACTGCCACTAATTTGTGTTCTGTCCGCCTGGCAGCTCACTCTCGCCGCTAGGCGCCATACCAGTAGCGCTATGTTACTGGTTTCTTGGCATATTAAACAGGTCCTAAGGGACCTCAAATCACACATTTCATAACTCACATCACATGTACAATTATCCATTTATGCTAAAATGACTCGATCACAATGCACACCTCTTAATCAAGTCAATAGGACAATTATTCTCATTTATACACACCATGATTTCTTTTATGTACTGAATTGAACTTTATCCTATTCCACTCAATATATTCCAAAAATTTTATCAATGCAAACCAACAATTAAATATAACATGCCATCCAGATTGTCAATAATATACATGTACTTTTGGAATACACAAGTAAGGATGCATATAATCTCCATCACTTCGAAACATTACTCTCCATAGTCCATTCGTGAGTATAAATCTGATAAGCATTTTTACACACTTTGCACCTATCATTTTCTCAGTTCTTAACATACAATTTAATTAACTATGAATGCCCTTCTACTTCACATTACACATTACAACTTAGCCAGTTAATCTTATCATGCTTACTAATTCCAATCTATCACATACCACGACGCATTTAATTCCCCACTCAACCACTCCCATCATGCGAACATACCCAAAACAACCTTTCTGCTAGTCTCATGGGTCGCCTGGCGGCGCTAAGGCTGCCGCCAGGCGGTGCGTGAAAAATTGGGTTTTCCTAGGTCTATTTGCACTCTTCGTGGCTTCCCCACACCCCACTTATACTACCAAAACCAATCCGCATTTTTAGTCAAAATATAAGTGGTTCCATCATCCGAGTCTATGTCAGTTTACGTTCATACCATTATCATACAAGCAATCCAATAGATCAAACTCAACACAACATTTCATCATCTCTCACCCCATAGACCCCAACCCCACATGGAATTCCCATTCATACCAATTTTACACACACCATTCAATTCACAAGCGGGTTTTCTCCCTTAAATGCATCTGCGCATGCTTACATAATTATTTTCAACATCACAAATATCACAAAACTCACCACGAACCAGAACTGACCAAAACAGGAAGCGTCACCTGGCGGACCACGCACAACCGCCAGGCGGTTCAAGGAAACCCAGAGAAATAGGGCTTACACACATGGGTCGCCTGGCGGCGCATGAACTGCCGCCAGGCGGTTTCTGGAAAAATCAAGAAACGCGAAGAAAACGAGAATACACAGGTTTTACTCTTTCATTATGGTTCAGATCATATAATCAATCGATAACAGAATAAAAACAAGCAGTGAGAACTCCCCTAACATGTATTCATTGCTTAATTTGATAAGTTCTCTATTTCCTCCTTGATCGCCACTAGCCTTCTTGCCCTTCTTCCAACTCAGCCCCCAACCTTACGCAACACTCACCAAAAACTCACAATTTCGTGCTCTCTTCTGCAACCCCAATTATAGCCCAACCAAAACCTTCTCTCCTACCTCAAAATACCCTTTTAAAGTGGTCTTAAAGTGGGTTTAATGTGAGAAAACGAAAATGGCATTAATCCTAAGTTAATTACCATTCAATATCCTATTTAACTTCTGTTTTTCAGCCACTCTTGGCTGCCATGTCCATTAGAGTTTTCCTTTAACCCTTCAAATTCTAATCCAAAGCCAAAATAGCCAAAAATGAAGTTCAATTTGGGTTCCCTAAGGCTTGAACCCACAACCCTGAAATGCCAAGTCAATACCAAACCATCATGCCAATTCATGTTTCATGCTAACTAATATAATTTAATTACTATATCATTCCCCAAAATGATTATATATATATATATATATATATTAAACTATAAAATCACATAAATAACACATAATTGGCATACATAGGACTCGAACCTAAGTCCTCTCACACAATTAAAGTACTCTCAACCGCTTGAGCTAGCACTTTTCCACGTCATGAGAGTTAACATTTAATGCCATAAAGGCTTCTACGACCTAGATTTATTATTTAATTAAATTTCACGGGTCTTACAGAGTCCATGAAGTGTATGGGGAAAGCAGACGTGTAGTTGGAAGCTTATGGGAGGTAGAGCTTTGAAGATCAGCCAAGTATAATGATGTTATAGGAGAAGGAAGTATATTAGGAGTTATATACCAGATCAATTCAGTAAGGAGTAGTCGGGTCTTCTCAGCGGTAGCAGTTACCCAAGTTAGGAGGAGAATGGATGTTCGAAGTAAAGTGGCCCACAAAGGAAAGTGAATAATAAACGCAAAGGATCTTGGTAGTAGAAGAGTTTGTAGACATGTTCTAAAGCAAGTATTATAATTTAAACCTTGGTGTGGTGGAGTTCACTTTTGCATTGGTGTCTGAAGGAAGACTTGTGCCAATAGTTCCTAATTGGATGGTTCCAACTGAGAATTAGAAGTAAATACTGAAGTGGGGGAGAGGTTGGAGAAGTAATGGCTTATACTAAGTATAACCACAAGGATGACTGCAAGTTTGGTGAATCTTAAAGGAGAGGTAGTGGGAGGATAGACTTTTTTTGGCCTATGGTTTTAAAGGGTGGGAACATGATGAAGGTAAGGAGTTTCAAACAGGTTAGCAGTATCATCAAGGTTTAGCGGCGAGTTTTCCAAATATGAAGAGAGTCTTTAGAATGTTCAAGAGGAGTATTGACAAAGGTTGGAGTAACTAGTAAGACATATGGTTTAAAAAAAAGGGTGGATGCGATGCTGAGAAAATAGGATGTTAAGGGTATAAGCAAGGGAGTCCAAAGAGTTTTGCAAGTTTCATAGAAGTTTTGGAGGAAGGTTTCTCAACGATGATTGATTCCTTGTCACGGTAAACATGAAAGGAGCATCATTTTGAGTAAACAAATAAGTGACTTTTTGTGTTGATCAGAGTAGTGCAGCGGGATGATGACAAGTGATAATTAGGAAGGGTAAGAGGTGCTTGAAAAGAACTATTTTAGTCACGACCTAGAGGATTACTACGACAACCAGTTCTTTTTAAACAACAAAAGTGTTGTTCTTATGAGTATCAATTAAGGATGTTCAGGGATCGTTTAAAGTTGGAATTATGGAGTTACTCAGAGAAAGTTGTGCAAGAGAAGTAGGAGATGGTTTGAGTTATGATTTCAAGTTGGTGTGTAAGACCCGGGAAAATTAATTAATTAAATAATTAATTAATTAATAAATACGGGTAGAAGCTGCCTTTATGGCATTAATTGTTGATTAATGTGACGTGGAAAAGTACTAGCTCAAGTGGTTGAGAGTACTTTGATTGTGTGAGAGGACTTGGGTTCGAGTCCTATGTATGCCAATTATGTGTGATTGTTTTTGTTATTGATTTTTAAGGATATGTATGAGTATGTGATAAGTATCATAAGATATTGTTGATTTGTGAGTATCACCAAATGTGGTTTGGTATAGTGGTTGTGTTTTGGCCTTATGAGGGGAAGGTCACGGGTTCAAACCTTGTTGGGCATAAAGTAGGCTTTATTTTTGCTAACTATTAGTGGTGGTATGAATGTGAAGGGGTAAAGAAAACCTAGCAGAAGGATAACCATTAGGTGTTGGAAAAAATATTTCCACTAAGTGACTTGAATAGCTATTAAGCCCACACTTAAGTCTAATTCGTTTTTTTTTTTTGCATTAACCTACCATGAGCCACTTATAAAAGGCTAAATTGAAGAGAGAATAGGGTTTCTGCAATTGGTTATTGTGCCTACAGAGAGGAGAACGAATTTGAGAGAGAGTGAGTGGAGTTGTGAGTGTGTAAGGGCTGGACCAAGCAGGGACTGCAAATCAAGGCTTCTACTTTTTTGATTTTTGGTCACTAATTCCAGGTTAGAGGAGCTGTACTTTGCGTGTGTCAATAATCTGTTATGTGGTATGACTTTGAGTTTCCAATTGGGTCCTGTTTGATTGGGAAAAATTCGTATATGATGTATTGTGATTGGGAATTGGGGTATTTGAGTTTAGATGCCTGATCATGTGTGGGTAATGTGTTGTGGGAGGAGGGTTTTGACCTTTCAGGTTGTTGGTGATTGTATGTTCGGGTGTGGTTGCCAATTTTGTGTGGAAAGTATGGTTTTGGGTGCTAATTGCCATTACAATAACATTGGTATCAATTGCATGTTTTGTGGTATGTTTTTGGGTATGGTTTGACACTGTTTTGGGTAAAATTCGTATGTGACAGTGAGGGAACTCTACAAGTCTCGCCCAAGCGAATCTATCTCGTCTAGGCGAGAGTTGCAGAACCTCAGGTCTGATGCGGGGTCGCGCTGCTCGCCCAGGCGACCTTGGTTTGATGTTGAGCGACTCAGTCTCGCTCAAGCGAGGAAAAGCTCACCTAAGCGAGGTCGCAAGGAAACTTGAGCGCTTTTGAGCGCGATATCTCGCCCAGGCGAGAATTATTGGTGTTTTGAGCGACTCTGTCTCGCTTAGGCGAGAGACATTCGCCTGAGCGAGGTCGCGATGTGAAATGACATGGTTAAGTGGTTCCTCGTCTAGGTGAGGGGAGGGTGTTACTTTGAGCGATGGTATAACTCGCCCAGGCGAGGGAATCTCGCCTAAGCGAGATAACGTGAAATTGTGGTTGTTTAAAGCTCGCCCAGGCGAGGCGAACTAGCCTAAGCGAAGCAGTGGGCTTAGCATGGGCGAGAGGTCCCTAGCCTAAGCGAGTTTATGTGAATTATTGTGTTTTTATGTGCTTGTGAGTGGGTTTTGGATGTTTATACCAAGGTAGGTATGTATATGCATGTGTGTGGTGTGTGGGCTTGAAGGATTAAATCCATTAGGGGTTTGGGATGTGCTCGGTGGTTGGACACATGATGGGCATGGAACTGGTTGAGTTCCCGTCGGCTACTAATGGGCGAGGAGTCCTTAGTATGGTGATTGCATGTGTCGGGCGCACGATGGGCAAGGAACTGTGATGTTCCCGTCAACTACTATTGGGCGAGGAGTCCATAGTATGGTGATTGCATGCGTGCCAGGGTCCAAGTGTGAGACTTGGATGTTTTTACTACAGACGAGGAGTCTGTAGGGCAGGACTATGAGCGGGATAGGCTCATAGGGTTGGACCACGAATGAGTCATTTCGTGGGAGCACAGGGAAGTCCCAAGACCTAGTTCATGCATATGACTCATGAAGGACTATGAGGTCATGGTTGGGTGATTATGACATATGAAATTAGTTATGTTATTTTGGGTTGGGAAACATATTTATACTCATGTTTCTTTATATATATGTTGTGCATAGCTCACCCTTTCTGTGTGTATGTGGCGATGATCGGCTAACTTGTTATCCGGGAGCAGATGATGTGACAAGTGGACCAGGAGATGCTTAGACTCGGAGCGAGGGCTAGCATGGGATATTATGTAGATACATATGTATTTTGTTTATTATTTTATCCTTGTGAAGATTATGTAAACTTGGCAGGAGCCATTGACTTTTATTTCAGTTTTATGAATTATGGACTCCTGGTTTTATAACTCGTATATTTAAAGTTTTAAATTTCCCGTGTTTTTGGGAAATGAGGTATTATTAAATGCAGTGTAATTATTTTACTTTGATTTATTTTATTAAATTCGTAATATCCTGACGGGATGTTACATGGGGTCCCAACTTGGAAGTGAGAAAGTGAGAGTAGATGTTTAGCCAGAAAATGGAATTCAAGATCCGTGATTTGATGAGTTAAGAGTAAGGGTTGGTTGAGAAACATAAGTGTTTGGGTTGGGAAGAGAATGTGTGAGGAGATTTCATTAGCCTAGTCATCCGACTAGAACTAGTGAGTCTCTCAACAAGGTTGAGGAAGAAGCAATTCAGAAAAATCTTAGTTGAGAAGTATCTCAGAGTTTATAAGTATAAATCTAGCTAGAAACTTCAAGTCAAGGAAAGAATGGTTCTAAGGCTTTTGTGGAAGGATTGTTACAAGTTAGTAGATCAGAAATGAAGGTGAGATGCCGAAATGAATTGGGTGGTTGTAACAGATGAAAGTTTAATTTGGAAATGGAATGACTTGGTTGAGGACCTTGTTATCATTGGTTTGAGTCAGTAAAGGAGACAAGATGTTATGAGTGTCGTCATGGATAAAGGTGACCAAGAGTGTTGATATGAGGTAGTAGACCAGAAGTCAAAGGCGATCAAGTTAGTAGAGTGATGCTTCAAGGAGGGAAAAAGGTGGTGTGAAGTGATAACTAACATGCTTTAGTTTGAGACTTGAAGTCATTTGAGACTTTGGTAAAAACCTACAAGGGGTAGTGGTGAGCATATGGTAAGTGAGTCAGTATATCAAATACAAGTTAGTGGGGTAGGTATGGGGGAGCATTCTAGTTTTAAGGTTGGAGGATTAGGAGTGCTTCAAGAGTAGTGACTAAACTAATCTACACAGTTGAACACATATCGATTAGCATAGAGGCAAAGTTTCCAGTGACTATAGGTGTTGGAGTAGTTATATCATTCGCGTCTGAGTGGTGGTTCTCAGAGGATATAAGGAGAACATAGTTCCTTCCTACTTCATCGATGAATTTTTGAGGACGAAAATTTTTGTTGTTGGGGAGAATGTAAAACCCTCTTTTCTGCCCAAAAAATTTAAAGGGGCCTAGCCCCATCAGTTGTGCCTAAGGACTGGCCCATAGGGTGTCCAAAGCCCCTAAGGCAGCCTAACCCCTCTCATTTCTACCATTCTTGTGAAAACAATACCTTACTCTCTCCCTTTTCCCTCTCAACGGAAGCTTTGCAAGGGTTTGGTTCCCTATTGTTCGTGCTAGCTCAAAAGCTCACCTCGTCTCACGTAAGTTGGTCCTTGAATCATATTCCCCCCTTTCTAAGTTTGTTTTCGTGGTTTCTGTTAGGGGTCACAGTAGTAACCATGTTATTCTCTCTGTGTCGCTGTTCCAGTTCGTAAACCTGCTCTTAGAGCTGCTGGGTTCATTGGCTTAAGGGTCACAATCTGTTATTAGCTTAATTCCACGTAAGGAAAGCTAGACCATTTTCGTGTTTGAAGTTTGTGGTTTGTTCCCATCTGTTTTCATGTGTTAAATAATATGGAAAGTGAATGTATTTTGTGTATGAATGATTTGTATGGGAGTGCTCGGTTGTTTTTTCTGTTTTGTAGGTGTAGAACAATGGGAGGGAACTATTACTTTCGCCCAAGAGAGTTCATCTCGCCTAAGCGAGAGTAGTAGTACCTCGCCTAGGAGTTTTGCTCGAATACTCGCTCAGGCAAGCGACTTGTGGTTTGAGCGAAAGACCATCTCGCTCAGGCGAGATGCCTCGCCTAAGTGAGCATTCGCGAAACTTCCTATGCCCTCTGTCGCGATCTGATGAAGGATTGAACCCAACCAAGGATGGAGGCACATGCTTAAGAAGCCTAAGCATGTTTAGGAAGGAAGTTCACTAATCCTTCATCCCTTTCATTTGTGTTTGTTATTTTTGATTCCCTAAGTTGACTGAGTTGAATCAACTTTAGTTGACTTGTTGACCTTTGACTAGGTTTGACTTGTTGACTATAGTTGACTTTACTTAAGCTAACATGCTAATCTATGTTTATTTACTTTGTAGGTTAATTAGGAGTAAGAAAGCAATGCTAGGTGGCGCATGGTGATTGAGGAGCATAAATGATGTGGAAGAGAAGGTAAAGCAAAGGCATAAAGCATTAAGTAAAAGGCATGAAGCAAGTGTACCTATGTACCTTTGGTCTCCTTTGTTTTTAACACACTTTGGCCACTTTTTGGAGACATATGAGACACATTCTTTGTCTCCTTTTGTGCTAGAACGAAATTAGCCTTGCACACACCATAGTTAGGTCTTTTGTCTCTCATTTTTATAACCTAATTTGACCTAGTTTCTAGAAGCTAGGGTTAGGTTTTTGTAGAGACATCCTTAGGTATCTTTTATTTGCTTAGAGGCCCCTAAACTCTTCTATATAAGGGGTGCTCCTAGACATGTAAAAGGGTTGAACATTTTGAAGTAAAAACACTCTTGTGTCTCAACCATTTGTGAGAGTTTCCTCCTAGGGAGTGAATACTTTTAAGCCTTATCTTGCATAGCAAGTGGCGGCACACATCCACTCATCTTCAAGGTTGTCATGGCTTCTAGCCTATCCTTGTAGTGGCGTGCTTCTCACATTTTTACCATTTCTTCCCTTTCCATTTTATGTTTTCTTCTTCCTTTAATTTGTTCTTGGTTTTCTATGGTTTATGTGCTTTCCATTTCCTTTTTGTTTTGAATCAATCCATCATCTTCTTCTCTTGAACTTTTTGAAAGGAACCTTCACATCTAGATAGCTTGCTATCTTAATGTCCAGTGGGGATTTCACTTTGCTTTCTTAATCAACTCACACCATATTCAATAATCTTAAAAAGGAACAAGATAATCCTTCATCACGAACTCGCCTAAGCGAGAGTCTACCCCTATTCGAGTTTCTCTTGGATAATTGTGAGGAGTAGTGTTTATACTCCAGAACTTTGTTTCTAATACTATTTTGCGTGACATTCCTTTAATTAGCGTTATTAATTAAATGGGGTGTTCCAAGACCCGAGGCATAAAAGGGTTATCTGCCTCAATTGACAATAGACCCAAGGCATAAAATTCTGTTATGAATTTTAAAAATTTCAAATCAGCATGAAGATTGAAAATTTTTGCCCACATACAGTAAGCATTCGCTTAAGTTCGCAATTTGATATTGAGAGTTTGATGCGGACTTAATTGAGATGCGGACTTATGAAATTTTAAAAGTCATATTACAATATGAAATATTATGGGTCATATAATTATAATATGAGATATTATGAGTGTTGAAAATTTATATAGATTGCAAAAATATGAGAGATATAAGATGTATGTGGCAAAAAGAACTTATTATTTTATTTTATTCATATATTTTCTTTCTTTATCTATCTATCTACCTATATATATATATATATATATATATATATATATATATATATATATATATGTATATATACATATACATATACATATACATATATATGTATATGTATATATATGTATATGTATACACATATTACAATATAAAATATTATGAGTCATATAATTATAATATGAGATATTATGAGTGTTGAAAATTTATATAGATTATAAAAATATGAGAGATATAAGATGTATATATATGTATATATATACATATATATATATATACATATATATATATATATATATATATATATGTATGTATGTATATGTATATGCATATATATGTATCTGTATACACATATTACAATATAAAATATTATGAGTCATATAATTATAATATGAGATATTATGAATGTTAAAAATTTATATAAATTATAAAAATATGAGAGATATAAGATATATGTGGTAAAAAGAACTTATTATTTTGTTTTATTCATATATTTTCTTTCTTTATCTATCTATTTACCTATATATATATATGACTTATTATTTTATTTTATTCATATATTTTCTTTCTTTATCTATCTATTTATCTATATATATATATATATATATATATATATATATATATATATATATATATATATATATAAATATAAATATATACATATATATATATATACATATACATATATACATACATGTATATATAAATATATATATATATATATATATATATATATATATATATATATATATATACATGTATACATACATACATATACATATATATATACATGTATACATATATATGTATATATGTATACATGTATATATGTATACATGTATACATGTATACATATATATGTATACATATATATATATATACATACATGTATACATATATATGTATACATGTATACATGTATATATATATATACATGTATACATGTATACATATATATGTATACATGTATGTATATATATATATGTATATATATATGCATGTATACATATATATGTATACATGTATACATGCATATATATATATATATATATATATATATACATATATATATATGTATATATATGCATGTATACATGTATACATATATGTATACATGTATATATATATATGTATATATACATATATATGTATATATGTATGTATATGTATATATGCATATATATACATATATACATATATATATATATATATATGTATATATACATATATATGTATATATATGTATATATGTATGTATATATATACATGTATATATGTATATATATGTATATATATATATATATGTATATATATATATATATATATACATATATATACATATATACATGTATATATATACATACATATATACATATATATACATATATATGTATATATACATATATATGTATATATATGTATATATGTATGTATATATATACATGTATATATGTATATATATGTATATATGTATATATATGTATATATATGTATGTATATATACATGTATATATATACATATATGTATATATATACATGTATATATACATATACATATATGTATATATGTATATATATATGTATGTATATATGTATACATATATACATATATGTATATATATATATACATATATACATATATATATGTATACATACATATGTATATATATACATATGTATATATATACATATGTATGTATATATATATATATTATACCACATTTAGGCGGTTTAACTTGACTATGTCCATAAGATTTGCCTACATAATCCCTTAAGGATGTAAACTATAATAATGTATATCGAACAATTAATAGTAAGCGGTCTAAGCTGCTAACTTAAGAAAATTGAACAAGCCGCAAACTATAATAATGTATGTTGTTTTCTTTTAAGATTATTGAATATGGTGTGAGTTGATTAAGAAAGTTAAGTGAAATCTCCACTGAACATTAAGATAGCATGTTATCTAGATGTGAAAGGTTCCTTTCACAAAGCTCAAGAGAAGAAGATGATGGATTGATTCAAACAAAAAGGAAATGGAAAGCACATAAACCATAGAAAAACCAAGAACAATTAAAGGAAGAAGAAAACATAAAATGGAAAGGAAAGAAATGGTAAAAATGTGAGAAGCACGCCACTACAAGGCTAGGCTAGAAGCCATTGCAACCTTGAAGATGAGTTGATGTGTGCCGCCACTTGCTATGCAAGATAAGGCTTAAAAGTATTCACTCCCTAGGGAGGAAACTCTCACATATGGTTGAGACACAAGAGTGTTTTTACTTCAAAATGTTCAACCCTTTTACATGTCTAGGAGCACCCCTTATATAGAAGAGTTTAGGGGCCTCTAAGCAAATAAAACATACCTAAGGATGTCTCTACAAAAACCTAACCCTAGCTTCTAGAAGCTAGGTCAAATAAGGTTACAAAAATGAGAGACAAAAGAGCCAACTATGGTGTGTGCAAGGCTAATTTCGTTCTAGCACAAAAGGAGACAAAGAATGTGTCTCATATGTCTCCAAAAAGTGGCCAAAGTGTGCTAAAAACAAAGGAGACCAAAGGTACATAGGTACACTTGCTTCATGGCTTTTACTTTATGCTTTATGCCTTTGCTTTAGTCTCTCCTCCACATCATTTATGCTCCCCAATCACCATGCGCCACCTAGCATTGCTTTCTTACTTCTAATTAACCTACAAAGCAAATAAACATAGATTAGCATGTTGCCTTAAGTCAAGTCAACTATAGTCAACAAGTCGAAGGTCAACAAGTCAACTAAAGTTGATTCAACTAAGTCAACTTAGGGAATCAAAAATAACAAACACAAATGAAAGGGATGAAGGATTAGTGAACTTCCTTTCTAAACATGCTTAGTCTTCTTAAGCATGTGCCTTCATCCTTGGTTGGGGTCAATCCTTTATCACTAGTTCAGGATGTCGATGACACTCAGCACCCTGTATACTTCGTTAGTCGAACCTTGCAGGATCCAAAAACTAGATACCAAATGTTGGAGAAATTGGCCCTATCCCTAGTACACGTAGCGCGACGCCTACGCCCCTATTTCCAAAACCACAATATCATGTCAAAACTGATTACCCTATCCAGAAGATACTCCAGAAGCCAGACCTTGCCGGCCGCATGTCGTCCTGGGCCGTAGAACTATCCGAGTTCAACATCCGCTATGAACCCCACGACCCCATCAAAGCTCAATGCCTCCTCGACTACGTCAATGAACTACAACACACCCCCGAAGAAGACCAATGGACACTTTATGTTGATGGTTCTTTGAACCCGAAGGGGGCCGGTGCCAGTATAGAGCCCCAACGACATCCTCATCGAAAAATCCCTCCATTTCGCCTTCAGGACATCCAACAATCAAGTCGAATACGAAGCCATCCTCGTTGGCTTATCCCTCGCTCGCGAAGTCGGCGTCAAAACACTTACATGCAAAACCGATTCTAAACCTATAGTGGGCCATCTAAATGACGAATTCCAAGTCAAAGACCCTACCCTCCTGCAATATTATCACCTGGTCTGAAACATCATTCAATCTGCTTTCGAACGAGTATGCATCCAACACATCCCAGAACTGAAAATGTTAGGGCCGACATATTATCTAAACTAGCCAGCACTAAGCTAAAAAGTTGACACAGATCCCTCTTACAACAAACACTATCTGCATCATCCACAACAAACACTTGCCTTAACCTAATCCAAAACTAAGCCGACTATTGGACAACCCCCTACATCCAGTTCCTCCGAACCGATAACTCCCCACCTAATGCGAACAAGAGTTGGCTGGCTAAAGCCGCTAGGTATACAATGATAGGAAATGACTTATACAAGTGGGGATACGACCAACCACTCCTTAAATGTGTCACAGCCGAACAAGCCCAGTACATAATAAAAGAATTGCATGAAGGCATATGCGGATATCATTCCAGCGCACGACCATGACCAACAGAATCCTCCGCACTGGTTACTTTTGGCCAACCATGGAGGCAGATTGCCACACCTTTGTCAAAAAGTGCATACCTTGCCAAAAGCATGGCAACCTCATCCACCAAAAGCAAGAACAGCTCCACTCCATACTCTCCCCATGGCCTTTCGCGAAATGGGGAAAGGACATCCTTGACCCCTTTTCCCCAATCAAAGGCCAAGTAAAATTCCTTATAGTAGCCATCGACTACTTCACCAAATGGATAGAAGCCAAACCACTAGCCACCATTACAGTCCAACAAGTCCAACAGTTCGTTTGGAAAGATATCATATGTCGATATGGCGTCCCACAAACGATCATAACCGACAATGGCCAGCAATTCATAGACAAAGAACTCACTAAGTTCTACACTGGCCTCGACATTAAACATGTAACAAGCTCTGTTGAACATCCACAGACCAATGGGCAGGCCGAAGCAGCCAACAAAATCATACTAGTAGAGTTGCATGAACGGTTGGATAGCGCCAAAGGACGATGGCCAGAAGAATTAGTGGAAGTGTTGTGGGCCTACAGGTGTACACCCCAATCAGCAACAAACGAATCCCTTTTCAGCCTAGTATACGGTGCAGAGGCTATGATACCGGTAGAAATTGACGAACCATCTCTACGATGAGAACTATATGACCCGGAGCAAAACCTCAAAACATGTACACCCACCTCAACCTCCTATATGAATTAAGAGAGAAAGCTCAAATACACAACTTAGCAGCTAAACAGAGAGCGACCAGAAAATACAATGCGAACTTATGCTCGCAATCATTCGTTAAAGGAGACCTAGTTTGGAGGATGGCTAGCAACACAAGAAAGAAGGATGGCAAGTTCTCCGCCAATTGGGACGGCCCGTATCGAATACGCGAGGATGCAGGGGGTGGCGCTTACAAACTTGAACAACTAACAGACGAAGAAATACCAAACACATGAAACGTGTCCCATCTCAAATTTTACTTTAGCTAGAATACTTATTGTACCGAATACTTGTAACCTTGGGTGTACTTTTTTTCCTCACCTGGCATGTTTCCCTAAGAAGGGTTTTGGCCAGGGAGTTTTTAATGAGGCACCCTAAAAATTATGAATAAAGCAAAGGGTTCTTGATTATGCGCTCATCTCTTCATCCATCCTTCACATTGTTATTAAGTTCCCCACCTTTACCACAAGTAAGCGGCCTGAGTCGAACACCCTTAACTTAATTTCAAATCGTTTAAGTTCCCCACCCTTACCACAAGTAAGCGGCCTGGGTCGAACACCCTTAACTTAATTTCAAATCGTTTAAGTTCCTCACCCTTACCACAAGTAAGCGGCTTGGGTCGAATACCCTTAACTTAATTTCAAATCGTTTAAGTTCCCAACTCTTACCACAAGTAAGCGGTCTGGGTCGAACACCCTTAACTTCATTTCAAATCGTGTAAGTTCCCCACCCTTACCATAAGTAAGCGGCCTGGGTTGAACACCCCTAACTTAATTTCAAATCGTTTAAGTTCCCCACCCTTACCACAAGTAAGCAGCCTGGATCGAACACCCTTAACTTCATATTTCAAATCGTTTAAGTTCCCAAATTCAATTAAATCCTCAAATTTAAATATTAAATGAGGGCAAAAATTTGAACTTATCACACACCCACACTTATCCTTTTGCACTCCTGGGAAAAATTGAACAATTTCAAAACTTTTATTCTGAGGTCTTTTATTGCATATTTTCAGTGGATTAAAGAAATGAATACAAATGGAAACAAATCAATCTTCTAGAAATCATGTTGTCATGCACAAACAAATGGATAAAATTTTGTTTTTCACACATGAGTTAATCTTTTGAGTTTACAAGATAATCAAATATGAAAGAGAAACACTCAAGTTAAATGTATATTTTCTCACCAAAATTCGCTCAAGTGTTTTGGCTTGTGTTTTCACTCAAAATATCCATTCAAGTAAACACTCTTAATGCTTAGCAAGACTCTAATATTCACAGCTTTTAGAAAACATGCATTCAAAAATCATGAGGACTTTTCACACGTTATAATGAGGCCAAGGCAAAGGTAGGAAAAACTTTAGGATTTGTGTGTTTTTGAAATAGTAAGGAAGAAAGAGTTATGGAGCATAGTTTCAAAAACAATCCTTACTTTTTTTTTCTTTGTTTTTTTTTCTCTTTTATCCTTTGTTGCTCCTTTTCAGACAGCAATCATTTTTCATTTCAACACTCTGTCATCAACAATTATTTTCCTTTTGCCATTTTTATAACCTTGTGGGGGAAATACTCACCCCCACACTTTATTCCTCAACCAATCTCAACATAATCCACTAGCTCTTTCTTTCTCCCTAAGGTAAGGAAAAACATGGTCTTTTTCTTTTTAAGGTTTAACAATATGCTCAAAACAAGAAAAAGAGGTTTAAGCTCAAAGGGCTGCCAATGGATCAATGTCATGGTTAGCTTATTTGGCCAAGTAGCTAAAAACAAGAAATGCCTCAGTCATATCAAATCATGCATGTTCACCTAAGATGCAAAACAACAGAATCAAGCTAAACATTTGAGTATCAACAAGACATGAACAAGTCACACAAGAAAAATAGGAATGACACATGATAGTTCATCCTTACAATAAAGCTCAAAACTCACAAGGTCAAAAACTCTTTCACAAAAGATTTATTCCAAAAACTCTCAAATCAACTCAATTAGTAAATCACAAAAACAATCCATTCATAGCACATGACTCTTATTTTCCCAGAATTATGATCGTTCCAATTAGTAAATCAAATCCCAAAATCCAATGTCAATATGTTTTATTGAAAGCGGAAACCTTTTTTTTTAATAAAAACAAACAAAAAACAAAATTAGAAAAGAAAAAACAAAACAAATGGAAAACAAAATCAGAAAAGGGGGAAATCTCCCCACACCCCCACACTTTATCCATGCATTGTCCTCAATGTATTCAATATGTATAAAATGCAAAGAAAAAGTATGAAGGGTACTTACCTCCTCACGGTGGAAGGTATGAGGGAGAAGTCAAGTTCATCCCATCCATCGTCTTATTCAGCATATCTTGATTTTTATTGAATATCCGAAGACGATGCCCATTAACTTTAAAAGTTCTTGTTGAGGATTATTCCTTGATCTCCACTACTCCATAAGGGAAGACTTCTGTAACAATGTATGGTCCTTCCCAAGTAGAGCGCAACTTACCACTCATGTGACCAAGCTTGGATTTGTATAGTAACACCTTCTGGCCTACCTTGAAATCCTTTCTAGCCACAAGCTTTTGGTCATGGAACTTCTTGGTTTTCTCTTTGTAGAACTTTGAGTTTTCATAGGCTACAAGCCTAATCTCCTCTAATTCTTGCAACTGAAGTTTTCGCTCATTTTCTGCTTCTTCCAAATCCAAGTTGCATGCTTTCACGGCCCAATAGGCCCGATGTTCAATCTCCACAGGTAGATGACAAGCCTTTCCAAAAACCACCCTAAAAGGCAACATACCTATAGGTGTTTTGTAGGCTGTCCTGTGTGCCCAAAGTGCATCATCCAATCTTATGGCCCAATCCTTTCGATTGGGCTTCACTACTTTCTCTAGTCTCTTTTTAATCTCCCTGTTAAAGATCTCTGCTTGCCCATTAGTTTGGGGGTGATATGGTGTAGCAATGCGGTGTGTCACCCCATACTTCTTCAACATGTTCTCAAGTAGCCTATTACAGAAATGAGTCCCTTGGTCACTGATGATGGCTCGTGGTATCCCAAACCTACAGAAAATGTTAGACCTGACAAAACTCATAACAACTCGAGAATAATTAGTCCTTGTAGCTATGGCTTCCACCCATTTGGAGACATAATCTACAACAAGCAAAATATAAGAAAACCCAAAAGAAGGAGGAAAAGGACCCATAAAATCAATACCCCAAATATCAAATACCTCACAATATAACATGGGTTGTTGAGGCATTTCATCCCTTCTTGTAATGGATCTGGCTGCCCTTTGGCACTGCTCACAATTTTCATATACCCTCTTTGCATCTTTAAAGATAGTAGGTCAATATAATCCACAATCCAACACCTTCCTACCTGTTCTTTGTGTGTCATAATGTCCACCAAAAGGAGACGAATGACAGAACTCAAGAACATGAGGTATCTCGATATCTGGAACACACCTCCTTATGACTTGGTCACTACCAATGCGCCATAAGATTGGGTCTTCCCAGATATAGTACTTTGCCTGACTTTTTAGCTTGGTTCTTTCATATTTGGAGAAGGAAGGAGGAATAGCAAAAACAACCAAATAGTTAACAATGTCAGCAAACCAAGGTCCAGGAAACATACCTTTCACAGCAGTCAATGCTAGGAGGACTTCATCAGGAAAGTCATCCTTAATAGGAATGTTATCTTCTCCATTTTCAATCCTGCTAAGATGGTCAGCTACTAAGTTATGTGCCCCACTTTTGTCTAGAATCTCAATGTCAAACTCTTGGAGCAGTAGCATCCATCTAATCAACCTTGGTTTCGAATCTGCTTTCTTCAGAAGGAATTTTAATGATGCATGATCAGTATAAACAATTACCTTGGAACCAAGTACATACGGTCTGAATTTGTCCAAGGCAAACACAACAACCAATAATTCCTTCTTAGTCGTGGTGTAGTTAGCCTGCGTTGTGTCCAACGTTCTAGAAGCATAATATATCACATGTGATAGCTTCCCATCTTTTTGTGCAAGCACCGCTCCTACTGCAAAGTTTAATGCATCACACAAAAGCTCAAATGGCAATGTCCAATCAGGTGGCTGGATGATAGGAGTGATGGTAAGCGCCTTTTTCAATGTATCAAACGCATCTTTGCACCTCTCTCCAAAGTCAAATACTACATCCTTTTGCAACAAGTTGGAGAGAGGGTTGGCTATCTTGCTGAAGTCCTTGATAAACCTCCTGTAAAATCCTGCATGTCCAAGAAAAGATCGAACCTCTTTCATAGAAGAGGGGTAAGGCAATTGTGAAATAATATCAATTTTAGTAGGATCTACAGATATACCATTCTTGGAAACAACGTGACCTAAAACTATACCTTGTTCCGCCATAAAATGACATTTTTCAAAATTTAAAACAAGGTTAGTTTCTTCACATCTCTTCAAGACTCTAGCAAGATTAGACAAGCAGTGATCAAAAGATGAATCATATACACTAAAATCATCCATAAAAACCTCAATACAATGCTCCAACAAATCTGTAAAAATACTCATCATACATCGCTGAAATGTTCCAGGAGCATTGCAAAGGCCAAATGGCATTTTCCTATAAGCATATGTACCGAATGGACAAGTAAAGGTAGTCTTATGTTGATCCTCTGGGGCAATACAAATCTGAAAATACCCAGAGAATCCATCAAGAAAACAGTAATGAGACTTACCTTCCAATCGATCTAACATCTGGTCCATGAATGGTAAAGGAAAGTGGTCCTTCCTAGTGGCCTGGTTTAGTCTTCTTTAATCAATACAGACCCTCCAGCTATTCTGAATACGAGTAGGAATCAACTCGTTCTCTCATTCTTGACCATAGTGATCCCAGATTTCTTGGGGACCACATGTACAGGACTCACCCAAGTGCTGTCAGAAATAGGATATATAATACCTACTTGTAGCAACTTGGTGACTTCTTTCTTCACAACCTCCATCAGTTGAGGATTCAGTCTCCTCTGAGGTTGCCTCACTGGCTTAGCATCCTCCTCCAAGAGTATTCTGTGCATGCAGAAAGAAGGACTAATACTAGAAATATCTGCCAAAGTCCAGCCTATTGCTCACTTGTGATCTTTGATAACCTGCAATAGCTTTTGTTTCTGCTCGTCAGTAAGCAAGGCAGATATAATAACAGGGAGTTTCCCATCCCTCTCAAGATAAACATATTTCAAATGAGATGGTAAAGGTCTTAACTCCAAAATGGGTGGTTGTTCTACAGATGGCAACATTTTACTGCCTAAGGTAATTTCAGCCACCTCAGCATCACACTCGAACGCCACAGAGGTATCAAATAGTGACACCGCGTCCTCAATATTACCTGTTTTACAATTTTCTCTTTCGTCTAAATTCGAGCCCGAAATATTTGAAAAAGAAAAATCCAAAGAAGAAGAAAAACCAGATAAAACGTCCAAAAGTCCAAAAGCATAATTGTTCACTACATTACTCAATAAATCAATACAAAACAAAGAATGGTCTTCAATTGGATGCTTCATGGCTTCTAGCACATTGAACTGCACCTTCTTATCTCCTATCTCCATAGTTAAGGATCCTACATGCACGTCTATCTTGGTACGTGTTGTCATCATGAATGCTCTTCCCAAGATAATTGTGGTTGAACTCATTCCTTCATCATCCTTCATGTTCAAGATGTAGAAATCTGCAGGAAAAATTAACTTGTCCACACTGGCAAGCACATCTTCTAGCACACCTGCAGGGTTAACTGTGCTACGGTTGGCCAATTGAATGACCACACCAGTAGACTTAAGAGGTCCAAGATGAAGTGAAGTAAAAACTGATAAAGACATTACATTAATGGAAGCTCCTAAATCTAACATAGCATTGTCAAACTTAGTACTTCCTATAATGCAGGGAACAGAAAACATACCTGGATCCTTACACTTTTGCGGCATTCTGACTGCAGGCTTCTTAATTAAGCTAGACACGTTTCTTCCCATGTTCACTACCTCTTTGTCCATAATACGCCTTTTATGTGTACATAATTCTTTGAGAAACTTGGCGTATTTAGGAATTTGTCTCACAGCATCCAACAAATGGATGTTTATCTCCACTTTCTTGAAAGTATTTAAGATTTCTTTGTCTAACTCCTCCATCTTTTTAGTTTTTGGTTTCAAACGGTTTGGATAGGGAGGAGGAGGAGAATAAGGAGAAGAATTTTCAGAGCAAGTATTAGGGGATACCAACCTGGAGTTATCACTAGGTGCAGGCATTTGTGTTGCTTCATCTGATCTTCCTCTTTCATCATTAGGTACAACTTCATTGTCCTTATCTTCATCTTCTTGGGCATCCCCAAGGCCTTGTATTTGCTTACCCGATCTTAAAGTAATAGCACTTACATTTCACGGGTTGATTACAGTTTGTGCAGGCAAATTGCTTGAGCCTTGTTGAGACTTCATCTGATTTAACTCATTTGCCATTTGTCCAATCTGGTTCTGCAAATTTTGATTGGTTGCTTCCATCGTCTGTTTCAACTCATTGATTTGTCCCTTCATCATGTCAGCCATCATTTTCATCATTGCTTCCATGTTTGAATCACCAGAGGTTGCAGCTGGTTGTGGTTGTTGCCTCTGTTGAGGTGGAACATAGACTTGTTGGTGTTGAGGCTGTTGATTTCCCCATTTCTGGCTGGGATATTCTTTCCAATCTGGGTTGTACTTGTTGGAGGACAAATCATGGTTGTATTGCTGTCGAGGTGGTCTATTATTGCCATAGATGTTTGCAGCATATGCCTGAGGTTGTTCATTGTCTAACGTCCCTGTCTCTTTTAACATAGAACAAGCCTCTGTAGGATGATTAGTAGAAGCACAAATTCCACATAAAGTAGAAGGGGTAGGCTTTTCTGTAAGTCTGTCAAGGTCCTTACCATTGCCGCTAAGTCATCCAACTTCCCTTCTATTTTCTTGTGATCTACAACATATGAAGCTTCTACTCCATGGGTTCCTTTCAATAGAGTTATAGAATTACTCCTGGTGGAAAATTGTTGATGGTTTGACGCCATAATTTCAATCAATTGTCTTGCATTTGTTAGCGTTTTTTCCACCAATGACCCCCCACTTGCAGCATCTATCATTTGTCTGTCCATGATACTCAATCCCTCATAAAAGTATTGAATGAGGAGATGCTCGTTTATTTGGTAATGAGGACAGGAAGCACATAACTTTTTGAATCTTTCCCAATACTCGTGAAGATTTTCTCTTTCTTGTTGTCTTATCCCATAAATATCTTTGTGAATAGTAGCAACTCTAGATGCTAGAAAAAACTTTTCCAGAAATAATATTTTCAGAGTCTCCCAAGTATTGATGGATCCTGGAGGAAGGCAGTATAACCAATTCTTAGCAGCATCTTGCAATGAGAATGGAAAAGCCTTAAGCTTAATATGTTCCTCTGTCATTGTTGTAGGTCTCATAGATGAACGAACAACATGAAATTCCTTCAAATGATGGTACGAGTCTTCTCCTGCTAATCCATGGAATTTGGGTAAAAGATGGATTAACCCAGACTTAAGCTCACATTCTCCATCTGGATATTGGATGCACATGTTTTGTGTAATTGCTGCATCCGGTGAAGCCAACTCTCTTATTGTTCTTTCTTCCATTCTATCTTCTTGAATTTCTGGTTCAGGTGATGGATCAGAAGATATGTTAATCACCGGAGGTCTTTCTAGTGGTACACTTTCAGTGGTAGGTTCAGATGATGACGGTGCTCCTTCAGTAGAACACCTGAGTTCAAGTCTCCTACGTGATTTATGCAAGTTCCTTTCAAGTTCTGAATCAAGTTGATAAAATTGACCCGGATTGGCCCGAGTCATGCACTATGCAGTCCACCTGAAAGTGTTTCCCTGTGTGTTTTTTTTTCTTCCTATTCTTGTTTTGGAGAAAGATTTTAAGAAAGAAATGAGTTAAGATGTCGTTGGGTCTACTCCCAGGAAAGAGAGGTGCGTTATAGTGGACAACTTAAATACCAAGTCTTTCCTAGACAGAGTTTTCCAAACTAGTCTCAAAAAATTTCTTAAAAGAAATCCTTAATCAAAACAAAAATAGAACTTTCCTTGGAATATATTAAAAGAAAACTAAAGACTACAAAATAACAAACTCTATTAAACGTATATGCGTAAAAAAAAATAATAAAATAAAATAAATAAATAAAAACAGAATCAAAATAGAAGAATGTGTACCTTTAATTACTAGGGTCCACGCATATTTATAGAGTATTAATTACATTTGATTATTGTGGGCTCATTGGATATCAGGGGGTTTTGATTTCGCTAAGTCTTTTGGAATGGTCCGATCTGGTTACTTCTCTTGTTGGCTTATGTCGTCTTTGTTCGTGCACTGTCCTAGGTTGGCTTATGGCGTCTTTGTTCGTGCACTTTCCTAGGTTGGCTTATGGCGTCTTTGTTCGTGCACTGTCCTAGGTTGGTCGCTCCATTAACAACCTTTGTTATGAGTTTAGGCTGGTTTAGGTTTATGCCGGCCTGAGGTGTGTACTTTAGTGTTTTCCGGCATATATGTGGGGGTTGTTTGTTGTTATTTATATGGTTAAGTTGGCCAGGTACGGTACACCAGTCCCCCAGCCTTTGCCGATATAGTATGTTGGTGAAGGATGATATGTGCTGATGTACTAGTCGTGACCGGCTAGGTGTGATACACCAGTACCCTAGCCTTTAAATGTGATGAACAATGTTAAGGCTAAAAAATATGAAGGAGTTTCGGGTAGGTGAAGGGGTTTGTGGTAGGTGAAAGGGTTTGTGGGAGGTTAAAGGGTGTTAGAAGTCTAATTTAGGGAGGTTTGGTGCCGCCATTTTGATACTTTGTGATGATTGAAATGAGTTGTATTTTTGGCGGGAAAGGGTTATGGCGTTTGAGATTCGTGTGTATAAATGAAGATAATGTTGGCAGTGCATTCACTTTGTCTCATTTGCAAAAAATCTGCTCGCGTGCGTTTTAGAGCTGTCTGATATCTTCCTTTCCTCCTCCGTCATCTTTTCTAAAAGAATCAGGTATGTCTAGTAGTAGCGATAGGGTTTCGTTGTCAGATTCGGGTAGTGAGCCGTCTAGGGATAGTGGAAGTAGTCGAGAAGATACTAGTGATAGGGAAGAGATGGGTAGTATAGGGAGAATTCCAATGGAGAGGGTGTTGAAGTCAGGGAAGATCCACCCGAGGAGTTGGCGGAGAGCAATTGGCCGGCAAAGACCGAATACGAATGGGTGACGGCAGACGTGCGGACACAGCGATCGTTGTTCTGGAGGTCGCGTTTGTTAAGGTCGTGGTTGAACTGCACGCCTATTTTCGAAAAGGGGGCACAGAGGGACATAGTTGCTCCAGAGCGGGTGACTGTTGTGGAATGTGTGTGCCACGGTCGAGAAGAATCAGCCGAAGAATTCTTTTATATGTATATGTGTCATTTCTCGCAGTTGCACATCCGGCTACCGTTTGACGAATTTACCGTGGGAGTGCTTCGATTATTGTGCATGGCGCTGTACTTGGAACCGTCACCTCGAGCGTTCCTATACTTTTTTGTTACGAGGCCGAAGAGTCCGATAACATGGTTGTCACTAATCAGCTGGCCTGGTCTCAACAGATTAGACGCTTTCACTCAATCGTTTAAGCATTTTAAAGATGGATTCTTCAATGTTGTGGTGAAACCGGCTGGTCGGTCACACTTCTACACAGTTGATGGTAACACTAAATTTCCGTTCTTCTGGACTGGTAACCCTTAGAGATATAAGGTGATATCGAGGGAGGACTTGTCGGTGGTGGAGAAGGATGTGGTGGATACTTTGATGCAATTTAGCGATAAGATGCCCACTAAGGGCTTAGTTGGGGTGTATAATTCGGTTCACCCAATTATAGATATTGAAGGTATTTTTTGTAACTTTGAGCATTGTTATACGTTCGAGTATTTTGACGATTTGTGTATTGTGGACTTTAGGGCATATGGCGCAACTGGGCAAGAAATGACACTTTTTCAAACCTTGCACAAGGAAAAGGCGGTGAATGCAATCTGCAAGATTCACTAGTAGATGTCCACGTGCATGGTGGTACCAAAAGGAAAGCAGAGTTGCCGACTAGGCCAGGAAAAGGTAAAGACGTGATGACTGAGGGGTGCACCTGTAAGCCCATAGCACTTCTACCAGTTCTTCGGGCCATCGGCCTTTGGCGTTATCTAATCTTTTGCGCAGTTCTACTAGGATAACTTTGTTGGCCACCTCTGCCTGTCTATTTGTTTGTGGGTGCTCTACAGAACTTGTTATGTGTTTAATGCCCAGACCAGTGTAGAACTTGGCTAGCTCCTTATTTATAAATTGTCGGCCATTATCGGTAATGATAGTATGTGGAACACCATATCTATATATAATATCTTTCCAGACAAACTACTGAACTTGCTGGGCCGTGATAGTGGTCAGTGGTTTGACTTCTATCCATTTGGTGAAATAATCAACGGCTATTATCAGAAATTTCACCTAGCCCTTGCTCGGGGGAAAGGGCCGAGGATATCCATTCCCCATTTAGCAAAGGGCCATGGGGATAGTATGGAATGGAGTTGTTCTTGTTTTTGGTGGATGGGGTTGCCATGTTTTTGGCATGGTTTGCATTTTTTGACGTAGTCCTGGCAGTCTACTTCTATAGTCGACCAAAAGTAACCGGCTCGAAGGATTCTGGTGGCCATAGTACGTGCGCCGGAGTGGTAGCCGCAAATGCCTTCATATAACTCTTTAATGATATACTGCGCCTGTTCTGCAGTGACACATTTGAGAAGCGGTTGGTCGTACCCGCATTTGTAGAGGTCATCGCCTATCATGGTATTTTTGGCGGCCTTAGCTAGCCAAGTTTTGTCAGCATCTTGTGGGGGGTTGTCGATTTGGAGATATTGGATATAGGGGGTGGTCCAGTTGTGGGTTTGGATTGGGGTGTTATTGTCGGCTGGGGCGTGGGTTAGGTTGTGGCAAGTATTTGTGATGGAAGGTGTAGATAAAGTTTGCTGCAATAAAGATCGATGGCGGCTTTTTAGCTTGGATCTGGCTAATTTGGAGAGGATGTCGGCTCTAATGTTGTCGGTCTTGGGGATGTGTTCGATGCGGACTTGTTCAAAGGCGAATTGAATGACTATTCGGACCAGGTGGTAATATTGTAAAAGGACGGGGTCTTTAATCTGGAATTCGTCATTCAGGTGGCCCACAGTAAGCTTGGAGTCAGTTTTGCACATTAACGTTTTGACGTCAACTTCGCGGGCAATAGAGAGGCCGGCGAGGATGGCTTCGTACTCGACTTGATTATTGGATGTTTTGAAGGCAAAATGGAGGGATTTCTCAATGAGAATATCGTTGGGCCCTTCTAACACGATACCAGCACCGGCACCTTTCGGATTTGAAGAACCATCTACATGAAGTGTCCGCTGGTCCTCCATGGGTGTTTGTTGGAGGTCATTGACGAAGTCTAGGAGGCATTGGGCTTTAATGGGGCCGTGAGGTTCATAACGAATGTTAAACTCTGACAATTCAACGGCCCAGGATGACATTCGTCCTGCCAGGTCTGGTTTTTGCAATATCTTCTGGATCGGGTAGTCGGTTTTGATGGTGATGCTATGGTTTTGGAAGTATGGGCGTAGGCGGCGAGCTGCGTGGACCAAGGACAGGGCCAACTTTTCCATCATTTGATATCTGGTTTCAGGATCCTGTAGCATTCTGCTAACGAAGTAGACAGGATGTTGCGTGCTCTCTATGTCTTGGACAAGCGCAGCGCTGATGGTGTGGTCGGTGGCTGTGATGTAAACTAGTAAGGGTTAGCGAGTGTCTGGCTTGTGGAGGATAGGTGGTGAGGTGAGGATGGTTTTAAGTTTCTGAAAAATTTGTTCGCAATCATCCGTCCACGTGAACCGGGCGAATTTTTTGAGGAGTTGGACTATGGGTTTGGTTTGTTCAGCCAGTTTGGGCACGAAGCGGGAAATGGTTGTAAGGTGGCCTATGAGGCGTTGGACCTCTTTGATGGTGGTGGGGCTACGCATTTCGATAATTGCCTTGCACTTCTCAGGATTGGCCTCTATGCCGCGTTGGGTTAACATAAATCCAAGGAACTTACCACAGTCGACACCGAATACACACTTGTCGGGGTTGAGGCGAAGGTTGTATTAGCGTAATGCGGAGAAGACTGCGAAGAGGTCCTGGGCATGTTGGTGATGGCTTGGGGATTTGACAACCATGTCATCGACGTACACTTCGACGCATTGTCTCATCAGATGGCTGAAAACTTTGTCCATTTGCCGTTGGTAGGTTGTTCCAGCGTTTTTAAGACCAAAGGGCATAACTCTGTAAAAGTAATTGGCGTCGTTAGTGATGAAGGCGGTCTTGTTCATGTCAGATGCGGCCATAGGGATTTGGTTGTACCCAAAGTATGCATCCAAGAAGCTAAGTACTTTATTCCCTGTTGTGCCATTGACAAGTCGATCGATATTGGGTAAGGGGTAGGCATCTCGAGGACAGGCTTTGTTTAGATCCGTGTAGTCTACACACATCCGCCATTTGCCATTGGCTTTCTTCACCAAGACTACATTGGAAAGCCAAGTGGTGTATTGAGCTTCTTCAATGAATCCTGCGCTCAGTAACTTATCGGCCTCAACCTTAGCTGCTAGGCGTCGTTCTTCGCCGAGTTTGCATTTTTTTCTGGGAGATGTAGCGGGCTTCTTTGTAGATGGATAACTTGTGGGATGCTACTAGAGGGTCTACCCTAGGTAAGTCAGCGGCTGACCAAGCAAAAAGGTATGTGTTGCTAACCAGGATAGGTCAAGGGGCCTGCGGGGTTGGGTTGGCGGAGGTGGCTGCATAGTCATTGCATAATTTGGTGTGGAGGGTCTGCATTTCTTCCATGCGAACGTAGTCGGCCGCACGCAACTTGAGCTCGTGCATAGAGGCAAGTGGGTGGAGGTAAACATTGTTGGTGAAGGGGTCGGATTGGAGGGTGAGTGCCATACATTGAAGGATCATTTCCTAGTTGAGGTGTGGGGTACGAAGGGCTGCCTTCCTAAAGTGATCGATGAATGCTCTGAGTGGTTCATCTTGTTCTTGTCTAATGCCTAGGAGGGAGATTGTAGTGGTTTGGTGTGGGCAGATACCAGCGAAATGAGTTGAGAACATATGGGAGAGAGCATCGAAGCTGTCGATAGAGTAGGGTGGAATGGTAGTGAACCATTCTAGAGCAAGGCCTTTGAGGGTGGTGGCGAAGGCTTTGCAAAAGACCACGTCTTGATACGTGTACAAGGCGACATGGGTGATGTAGACTTTAAGATGTTCATCATGGTCGGTTTCACCGGTGTAACGGTCCAGTGTGAAGGGTTTCCACTAGGCGGGAAGGGGGGTGTTGGCGATGAAGTCGGTGAAGGGGTGGCGACGCCTGGGTTGGTGGGGTGGGAGCAGATGTGGGGGAATGGGATGATGGACAAGAGTGGGAAAGGTGGAGGTGAAGTTGTGAGGAGGGATGTGGGTTGCCGGAAGGTAGTGTGGGTTGTAAGGTGGGACATGGGTAGTGTGTAGGGTGGTGGGTATGTTGTAGGGGACCTGGGTGGTAGGGAGGGTAGCAGCAGGGGTGGGGGCTGCGGTGTGACCCGGTTGGGTAGAGGGGAAGTGAGTGGGATGGGTGGAGGGAATGGGTGTTTGTTGGGTGGTGGTGAAGGTGTGAGGGGTGGGGTTATATTCGCTTTCTTCTTCCGTGGGCTGGAAGGCTGGGGACCTTGCAGCCTCAGACGCCTCCTTGGCTTTTCCTTTCTGGGTGGGATCGACTTCGATCTTTCGCCTGAGGCGAGAATTCTCTTATCGTAGCGCCTCCATAGCGTTGCGTTTCTTCAGATTTGCCAGCTCCTGTTGCATTTTGGCTTGGCCGTCTAGGATGGCGGCCAGGTCAAGGGTGATGTTAGCAGGTCTTGAGGGACTAGCATTTGTCTGCTTGTTAACTCCAGCTCTACTGCGGGTTGAAACCATCTTCGGAGAAAAACGGGTGCTAAGGTGTTGTCTCGTGCCCCACGGTGGGCACCAATTGTTCCTGCACAGAACAAATAAGATAAGTTAGGCACAAATGTCACCTTACCCATGCAGTCTGCTATCTCCTCAGTTGGCCTCTTCTCGGTTTGTGCATGTCTGTTTGGACCCAGGAGGGGTTACCTGCACAAGGGACTCTGAAGCTCAAGTCAGCCAAAGCTCTCTAAAAGTCAAATCAGGTGATTAATGGAGTAATGAATGCGTACCTTTAATTACTGAGGTCCACGCGTATTTATAGAGTATTAATTATGTTTGGTCACATTATGGGTTGGGCCCTAGTTTGGGCTATAGGTGGGCCTGGACCCTGGCCCAGGCCCTTAGTTCAATTATTGTGGGCTCATTGGATATTAGGGGGTTTTGATTTCGCTAAGTCTGTTGGAATGGTCCGATCTGGTTACTTCTCTAGTTGGCTTATATCGTCTTTGTCCGTGCATTGTCCTAGGTTGGCTTATGGCGTCTTTGTCCGTGCACTGTCCTAGGTTGACCGCTCCATTAGCAACCTTTGTTATGAGTTTAGGCTGGTTTAGGTCTATGCCGGCCCGAGGCGTGTACTTTTAGTTGTTTCCGGCATATATGTGGGGGTTGTTTGTTGTTATTTATATAGTTAAGTTGGCCAGGTACGGTACACCAGTCCCCCTTCCTTTGCCGATATAGTATGTTGGTGAAGGATGATATGTGCTGATGTATTAGTCGTGACCGGCTAGGTGTGATACAAGAACCAATGCATATAGGACACTATTAAAACGTTAAACTACACTAGTGACTTATTCTAACCTTTAAATCCTTTTAAAAAAACACATAAATTCATGCACTTATATTCATCCAAATCTATCTTCTCACCCTTTCTCAAATCCAACTCTACAAAGGAATACACCTTAAATCATTACAATTCTTTATCATTCAACCATTTCAATTTTCATTTAATCAGATTTCACAACCTACCTTTATGAATGCTAAATCATCTTAAACTATTGTAAATCTTCATTTATAGTAAAAACATTAAATGATACTTAGACCTATGTATAGTTTTTTTTTTTATAATAAATAAATAATATGATGCATAAGAGGAAAAGATTTTGAACACCATTAAACATCAACAATAACATTATCACAAGTATTGTCAACGAAAATTCATTTTGAAGCATGTTCAGATATATTTATGTACAAATTGTAAAGGATTGAACAAACCAAAAATCTTGATAAATATGAAATTTCGAAAATATAAATGGAAAAAGAAAACAAAAAATGAGTTTGATGTGATACAAACAGAAAAAAAAAGAAGAAGAACAAACTGTGCATTGCATTTTAGTTCATCAAAGAAGAAGGAAATATGAAACCGAATATTGAGTGTTTTTATTGGTTTTAAAGATAAGAAGGAATTGAATCGTCTCAAAGAAAGATACGAGATGTTTTGGTTGGTTTGAAAGAGACTAGATGTTTTCGTGAGGTTTTTGTGCCGCGTGTTTTGTTTTTAGGCTTCTACAAATGTTTCATTTCCTTTAGTAGAATAATAAAATTATTAAATCATATTTTAAATTATTTTGTACATTTTTTTATGTGTGTGACATGTGACTAGGGTTTTTATTTGTTAGCCTTTTATTTGTATATAATAATAATAATATAATTTGTATATAATAATATAATATTGATATTGATGTATGGTGTCTAATCATCTTTTTCACTTTACATCGACTGATTTTAGAATGGCTATCGCGGGCAGTGCCTTCCAATGTTTGTAATCTCCCTGTCAAGCAAGAAATAAATTTAGAATTATGAAATAACTTATTTTCATAATAAAAGATACTTTATAAAAATAATACTTTTCTATTTTATACAAGCAGAAAACATTAAAGACTACAAATATTTCAATAAAGTCATTAGTCATCTATATACAAATATTCTAATATTTACATTTTAGCGTCTTCAAGATGTTATTATTAACCTATATTCTCTATTTAGTTTTATTTTAATAAATTTCAATGCGTTCATAAAACTTTGCTGTAATAATTATATTAAAATTAATTGTTAGATAAATAATTAAATAGAAACTCTTTGTGCACTACTTCCAACTAGTTATTCATTCATCTTCAGTATGGATTTTGTCGACATCATCTTAAATGTTTATTTAGTTACATGTTCAAACATTTCAACATCACACAGGAGTTGATATATATATATATATATATATATATATATATATATATATATATATATATATATATATATATATATATATAAATAATGTATATATATATATATATATATATATATATATATTAAAATAATTAATTTTCTTTTTTTATCTTTTAAATAACCTTTAATGTAAATTGAATTATTTTATAAATTAACATAATTATTTTATATTTTTAATAACTATTTCTTAAATTAAATAATTATTTATAAATAAAAGCCTATTTAATAATTATTGTTTTATTTAATAAAAGCCATTTTATAAATAATTTATTTTATATTATTTTTAATAAAACATATTTTATAGTATTAGTTCTTATTTGTGCATTTTATTTATTAAAAGTATTAATTAATCTATTTATGCAAACGGCCGATAAATTCGCCCAAAGAAATAAGGGTCGGATTTCACAAAATAAGAATAGAAGGAAAGATAAATCTAATAAAATAGTTAATTCATTACAACCATGTTTTCAATAAAATCTCTTTAATTGTTAAATTTTATACACTTATTATTTGAATTTTCTTTATATGTTATTTATTTTCTTTATATATTTATTTTCATTAATTTAATTACTGATTGTCCTTCACTTAGCCGTAGTTATTATGCCATATCTATACTGTGCTCATCAATCTATTTCATAAAGTCACATTTATACATTTTCACATATTTTTACATAGTTGATTTAATAATTATAAATATGGCGAATTCTAGATCAAAATAGAATTTTGTTTAAATCCGACCAGCTCTTAAACAACAATTAGTGAACAATGAAAAATTTAATCTAATAAAGTTAATAATAATTAAAGTAGCATTTAAAATTTAAATTGATGAATTCAAAATTTAAAATGAAATATATCCGTGAACAATAGTAATGGTGTAATTTCTTGAAAGGTCCCATGTTGAATTGAAACAGGACAGTTTAACACGCTAACATGGAAGAAGGGACAGGAGAATAAGAAAAGAAGTTTGAAACCAAAAACGTTGGGCTTGGTCCGATAAAAGCACATGTGTGAATAAATAAACCGGGTTTTTGGTTCATCTAAAGAACCCGAGCCAGAACAAAGGGAACAAAGCTTTATTCCCATGAACAAGAAACAACATAGAAAAGTTCGCCTATATATATATTCAATATTTTCACATTCGCCTTCGACAGAGATCTCACTCAACTCAACCGCCTCCACTCTAACCAAACCATCTTCTCTGAGCCATTCATCGCTCCCTCGGAGGTACCTCTTACTTTCTTTCTTTCCATGTCCCTTTTAAATTTTTTTATAGGCTTCTTCTAAGATAGTTTCACTATCGATTTTCGTATTCTTCTCTGATCCATTTTTACCTTCTCTCAGTGATTAATCTCTCAGTTCCTTTTCTTTCTTTCTATCTCTGCTGTTAGGTCTTAGTTTTATACGTTATTAGTGTATCCTGATGGTTGATTAGGGTTTGGTTGTTAGCCTGGTCTGTTTGTGATTTAGGGTTTGTAAATGGAAAATGTTTAAATAAAAATCGTGGCTCTTAGTATCTTTTATATGCTATTAATATTATTTTAGTTGTTTTTTTTTGTTTATTTAAAAATACATGATTGAATGTTTGGAATGGTCATTGTCTGTGGCTCGTGTGTTTTGTACATATGTTACTTGTTAGGATTGTAGGATTGAAGGTGTTGTGTTAGCGTTGATTTTATTAATGAGGGTTGTGGTTGATTGAGTTTTGGTGTTGTGCATTTATTCTTTTGAATGATTATTTGTTGTTTTTTCTTTACTGTGGTTTTCCAGAATAGTCATGTATTTGCCATCAAGACTAATCTGTGTTGTCATTGTCATGTTGTAGAGATGGCAGTGTCGGATGGATCACCAACCCCTCAGATGGTTGGGAATGCTTTTGTTGAGCAGTATTATTCTATACTGCATCAGGAACCGGACCAAGTTCACAGATTTTATCATGAGTCTAGTGTCCTGAGTCGTCCTGAAGAAGATGGTTCCATGACAATGGTGACTACTACCGTGGTAAGTACAAGTGATGGAGTGTTAGTTATTGCAAGGGCATGTGGAGTTATGTAATTTAGCACGGGCTTAATGTGGTTTGTTTTAAATCACTCCTTTAATTTATTGTGTACCAAACTGTTATTGGTGAACTAGCTATTTGCTTTTTCTTTTCTAAGTGTGGTTACTTGTATAACCACAAATCAATGCAAAATATATGGAAACCACTCTGGGTTATGTGATATCATGAGAATTGTTGTGCCATTTTTTAAAATTGTGTGGTATATTATTAATACCATGCATAGTCAGCAGGAAAATTTCTTTGGGGAGTTTACCCTAGTGCCACCAGTTGCCTGAGCTTTAATTTTACAGCTTTTCCTGTCAAAGACCAAAAGAGTATGTTACATTCTTTGAAGTATTTGAAATCACGTGTCCAGTGTTGGTTGATAGCCATACTGACAATTCCTGTTTTAGTGGCAATTTTCATTTTTGTCTGAGTTTATTGGGAACACATGCTCAAATGTTGTGTTATTTTATTTCCTTGACTAATATGTATTGTAACAAATGATTTTAAATCCACTGATTCAAATGATCTTACTCTGCTATGGTACAGGAAATCAATAAAAAGATACTCTCTCAGGATTACACAAGCTTTAGGGTAGAAATTCTGAGTGCTGATGCCCAACCTTCACACAAGGATGGTGTAATAGTTGTAGTGACTGGCTGCTTAACTGGAAGTGACAATCTGAAAAGGAAGTTTACTCAGTCCTTTTTCCTAGCTCCACAGGACAAAGGCTACTTTGTTTTGAATGATATTTTCAGATATATTGACGAGTATAAGTCAGTTGATATTGAGTCTGTGCCTGTGAATGAAGCTGATGAAAGTGCTCCAACAGATTCTTTTACCCCTGAGCCTGGTAGATCTTCTGTTTACAACTTCTGGTTATTAATATACCTTCTAGTCCTGTTGTTTTCATTTCCTTCTAACATTTTACGTTTTGCTTGTTACAATATTCGATATATATATATATATATATATTTAAATTTTGATTATGAATAGAGGTCATTCAAGCTGCTGAAGATGTTCCAGATAGCCAAACTACTGTTGTTGATGATGACATTAGTGTCAGCAAAGATGTCAGCCAGCCACTGGAGAATGGAAAATTATCAGTTGCTGAAAAGATGGTTCCTGTTAATCATGTTAAAGAATCCAGTCACCTGGAACATCATTCACATGCTGAGAAAGCTGCTTCTAGTAACTCACAGGAGGATACTCCAAAGAAGTCTTTTGCATCAATAGTAAGTTTTAATCATTTGTTTTTATGCATCAGTGTACTTTTCATGGTGTCTGACCGCATTTCCTTTATGCCAACAATAGTAAATTTTAATTATTTTTGTGCACTCATCATACTTTTTGTGGTGTCTGACCATATTTGCATTTATTAATCTCAGGTGAATGCACTGAAAGAAAATGCTGCTCCCTTCCATATGAGGGCTTCCCCTGTGAAAGCTGTAGAACAGCCACGTGTTCTCAGCGTGCCTGCATCAGAAGCACCAACTCCTAGTGTTGAGAGTCCAACAGAAAAGAACAATGAGAATGGAGGTGGTTCCTATTCTGTGACTAGATTGGTTAATGAATTGAGTTTGTGATTATAGTTGATCCAGATGCAATATAACTTTCGAAATCTATGTTCCACAGGCAAGGCTTATGCAATATTTGTTGCAAATTTGCCCATGAATGCCACAGTAGAACAGCTGGAACGTGTTTTCAAGAAATTTGGGCCCATTAAAAGGGATGGAATTCAAGTTAGAAGTAGTAAGGTTAGTCTGTTACAAGCATTGTACTTTCAGTTACTTCCCAAGCGATGATACAATGCTTTGCCCTTCTTTCCAGCAACAGGGATCTTGTTTTGGGTTTGTGGAGTTTGAATCTGCTACTTCAATGCAAAGTGCACTTGAGGTACGGACACATACTTGAAATCTCCCTCTTTTTGATTGCTAGGATTTATATTTAGATTTGTATTTCATGAAAATTAGTTTCTTGATGATAATGTTGCCTTTTGCAATTATATGCTTAGCCTTTGCCCATATGGAGGTGTTGTCTTTGAGGTGTTGTAACATGGTTCCAAGTTCATTTTTCCTTTTGAAAGTCCCTTGACATTCTGCAATTGTGTTTGTTCTTTGGAAAAAGCACTATTTATTGTAAGTGTATTTCAGTTGATTTCATTAGCTTTTTTCATTTAACTATAGTGAAGTAGAGAATATATCTATGGAGAACATCTGGCAATTGATGGGTTATCTATCGGGGTTTAACATGCTAGGAGGAAAATTGAGTGTTTCAAGTTGTAGTTTTTCTTCCTGTATTGTGTGTTGGATCCTATTAACGCTATTGCTATAAGAATTTGATATTAGTTCTTTGTTACTAATCATTGGGTTGCTGTGGGTGCTTTTTCTATAAAAGTGTTAGCTGATTTTGCTTTTTGGCCTAATTTTTCTTGTTTGTGGTTATCCTGTTTTATTTGTCCTACATTTGTCAGCTATATTTCTGTGTATTGTTTCAGGCTTCACCTCCTGTCACCTTGGACAACCGAAGGCTTTCAATTGAAGAACGAAGAGGCAAGCCAGCCTAATATTTCATATCAAAATTCAAACATTTTTAAATAGTTTATCGATTTTGCATATTGTTTGCCACGACTGCAACATCTAATTGATTTATGCTCTTAAGTATGCCGTGCCAGTTACTGGCTTTCCACCTTTAGATTCCATAAAATAAATGAAAGTGTTCGTAAAATTGCTCGGGATATAGATTCTTGCAAAAAGTTCTTAGGTGATGTTGCAGACATGTCACAGGCTCACGGTGCTCAGGACCTTTTTTCTGTGAAACGTATTTTTGTTTGTTGCAGCTAACAGTGATGGTTATTATGTGATAATGTGTATTGTTGTTTGTTGCAGCTAACAGTGATAGGGGGAGATATTCATCAGGAAGGGGTGGATACCGGAATGACAGAAATGATAACTTCAGGGGGCGTGGCAACTTCGGTGGTGGTGGTGGCCGCGGTGGCTATGGAAATAGGAATGACAATTTTGAGAAGCGCGGTGAGTTCACTGGTAGGCCTAGAGGAGGCAACAATGGTGGTGGGCGTAGCAATGGAGAAGTTGTGGCAAGGAGTTATCAGAATGGTGGAAAAGTCACTCGTCAACCAGTGAAAGTTCAGTGAAGTACTTTATTTTGTTGGGAATTGAGTGACAACGGCATTTACTTATAGATAGCGGCATCTAAGGATTTTGGTTTGCAACTGCATCATTTAGAGTCTTTTTCTTTAATAGCTGCCATGATCCCTTCGTACAAGAGTTTTTCGGTTAATTCACAGAATTCCCCATACCCTTCCCTTCACTTTCATTTTTTCCAATTTTGTTACATTTTGTATCTATTATTCCGGAATAATTGTTTGGATTCGGCTACAATTATATGCCATTTTTTTTATAATTCCTGTATGCTTTGTTTGTCTCTTTCAACTCGGTTCTGTTTGTTATATCTGCCATTTAGATAATGTTGGGTATTCAGAATTTTTCATCGTCAATTGGATTACTTTGTTGGCTGTTACTTCTAGATATAATATTTTCGAAAATGTAAAATGTGTGTTTGTATAACTTTCTTGAAAATGTTTACGGGAAAAGTTTGATGATCTTAGAAATTTCTGTTAGTATTTTAATTGTTTGATGGAACCATTTATCACGTAACATTGAAATGCTTCTGTTAATGTGATCTTCGTTACTTTGTGCGAATTGACATTTTTTTTATGTTTCTCTCTCCTAGAGAAAATTTCCGTATTGGGAAATATACATATTCTGCAACTGTAAAGGTTACCTTGGCATTTTAATGAATGAAAATCACTTACATGTTTACATGCACCATATAAGCACTAGGAAAATCAAATGTATTTATGAAATATCTTTATTTTTCATTTACATGAACTAGTCCACCTTGAATAAAATGAAGTATCACATCTTACTTTTAGTTCAGAACGAAATACAAGAGTGAGTGTCATTTTGCGGCAACTCTCTAGAGACAATCATGCATCCAATCCAACTGTATAAAATCATATTTAAATAATTTATTAAGCACTTCGTGATATGACGATCAAAGTGAAATTTAGAATTAATGTCTTTATCATGTTCATCATAAATACATGAAATGTTTTCAAGAAAGTGTCTACATAATTCAAAAGAACATGGTTAATATTATACATTTTCTATCATGCTATTCAACAAAATATAAATAAAAAAACTATATATTTTTTGTTGTTATGCTAATTTAGAAAAAATTGTTTATAAGACAATTGCTTGAGTAATTTAATATAAAACTATAGTTAAAGATTAAAATATTAATGTATATAACTTGACAATCAAATTAATTAAACATTCAAACTATTCAAATATTATTGAACAACATTTTAGTATTTAAAAATATGAAATTGTGAACCTATATAATTAGGGGAAGTAAATAATTATTAAAAAAATAAAAAAATTGTAAAAAAATGTTGATGGATTAAGTGAATCAACCTATCCTCAATCCACCTAGAATTCGTTTAATTCGTGGATTAAGTGAGTCAGATTGAGTTTAACCCACTTCTAAAAAAACTGAATTTTTCTCAATTCAATCTAGCTCGAATCCGTAATGAGTCATCTTGGCACAAAGATTGAAACCATCTTAATGTCTCTAAGCAAGATTACTCTGCTACATTGTCCAAAAGGTATTGCTAGGGAAGGAGACACATACCCCGAAAAAACAACAAAGAATCTATAAAACAACAGTAATGATATTTTAACAACCAATTTTCACAACTTCTCTCACTACCTGACGTGGCAGTGAGAGATTTTATTTTATTTTTTTTAAAAAAGTCCACGTAAGGCAGTGTCTGAACGAAGTGCGAGAGAATGGAGGTTTTATTTTTGGTATGCAAAATGTGCAACAGTTACGCTTTTTCACAGAAAAAATCACTTCGCATTGCAGTTAAGGCGATTCTTCTTCATTTTTCTCTGAACTTCTTCCTCTTCATCCCTTTCGCTTGTAACTGAAACCCCATTTTCGATTTTGATTGCTTTCATTCCATTGTTGGCCAAAGTTGAGGTGGTGTAGGAGGTGTGGGTTGAGGGAGTCTTTGAAGTTGGGGGTGGGTAAATCCCGTTCTGATTGCTGTTGTCGTTGTGATTTCTGTTGGAAAGGCGCCATTTTTGCATTGGTGTTGTTACTGGTTTGAGTTTTGGAGGAGCTATAATTGGTCTCCGTTTTGAAGAAGTTTTTACGCAGATGGTGGGTTGTGATGTAGTTCATATATTTTTTCTGAAAGGGGATTTCTGATTTGGTTTATGTTTGATTTATATCAATGTTGGAGTTATTTGGTTATTGTTGTGGAAGAAAGAAATGAGGTTACTTGTTGGGGTTTATTTTTGGTCCATTAGTGCATTTTGGTTTTGCTTTGTTAGCACAAAGAAAAAGGATGTCAATAGAGGAAAGGCACCTAGTAGCAAAAAAAAAAGCATTTGTGAGTGATGCGAAACCTTGTGATAACAAAGAGGTAACTTAAATGATTAATGTATATGTGCATTAAATTTGGTATATTTGTTACATTGTTGACATTTGTGTTAATTTTAAGTTGAAATATATTTTATTTAGGCCCGCATTGAGCACCGCTGCCAAACCTGATACATTGTTGAAGCAAACGCCTTACTTAGCAGTAGTCACCTTGGCATTATTGAATTGACCCCTTTTTCATCATGCCTAAGGATAAAGAAAGAGTTGAACATCAACTGTGCGTTGCTTAGAGAGGTTTTAAGTCAGTGGGTTCCTATTGGGGAATTCATCCAAGTTAGGTAGCATTTGGTTAAGTTAAGTTGTTTAAATGTGAGTATATGTTTGGGCTTAAGTGTTGGGGGTGATGATGTTGTTTTCGATAGTGAGTTGTGTGGGGAAGTTGGTTTGCTATTTCCTTCAAGGTAAATAAAGGTGAGTGACATCATTGAGAGCAATGGCAGATCTTCACCAAAATTTTTGGGGGAGCCAAAATAATATATTCAAAATTTATATATTTAATATTTTTGTGACTAATTCAATAAAAATGAATACACAATCTAGTACATATATAATTATCAAAGAAATTACACAATCTAAAAGAATGTCTATCGTTTTTGTCATATTTTTTAACTCATGGAAATTGATTATAATTAGATTTTTCAGTTAACTTTTTTCGATGTAAATAATCATATGATCTGCAAAATATTCATCTTCCGTTTTATTAACATACATTTGATTCAAAAAATATCCACAAACTTTCATTTCACTATTATGCGATAAATAACCATATTATCATGTTTTCATCTTCACTAGTAGTTTCTCTATCAATTTTATTTTTCATTAATATACCTATTTAGAAAATAAGTTTAAGACTAAAAAATAATTTATCATAATCTAATCAAAAGTTGAGAGACATAATTACAAAAAAAAACTATGATAATCAAGTTACAATTAAAAATTGACTATGAAAAATCACATAGTACATTGTTTCTTCATCTATATTAATAAAAAATTAATATACAAAAAGGTCATGAGATAAAAAAATAATACTAAATGTTAAAGAAATAGTTTACTATCAAGTGAGACAAGAGAAAATTACCTTATTTATTTATTTAATAATGGAAGAGAAAATATAAAAAGATGAGGATAGAAATATTGAGTTTATGCCTAACTTTTTTTTTAGTAACAAAAGAAAATAAATAAACATAAAAGAAAAATACAACATATAAAAAACTCAAAAGATAATTAAGAGAGAAAATAAAAAATATCTTAATAATTTTGTTTTCTTATATATTTAATTTTATATTTATTATTTATTATTGTACTTTATAAAATAAATAAAAAATAATTAATTTAATTTTTATTAATTTTGAATATAATATTATTTAATTTAAAATATATAAATAATTTAAAATATTTAAAAAAAATAAATGTAAAATAATGAAAAAAAAAATTAAAAAAATTGGGGAGGGGGGGGGGGGGGGGGGGGGGTGGCACCCGCCTGCCCCTTGTATGCTCCGCCACTGATTGAGAGGATGCGTGATTTGGTTGGTGAGGCAGATAATGTGGAAAATGTTTGTCGCCTTTATGGGCTTTTATGTTCTGCTGTTTTGTTTTTCCCTCGGACGTCTAGGAGCCTTACAAACCTACCTTTTAGGTTATTGGATAACCTAGACACATTAAGGAAGTACCGGTGGGCTAGTCATGTGCACAATTTTTTGATTTCTTCTTTGAATAGATCACCGATAGTTTATAGAGAGAGGTCAAATGAGCACACCATATTTGTGTCTGGCTAAGTGGCCGTTGTTCAGGTACATATTTTTTTGAATTGTAATATTTAGTTAATGTGTTTGTTATTTGAGGTGCATTAATAATGCCAAATTTCATAAAGGTGTGGGCATGTCAAAGGCTTGGTTTAGGAGAAATAAGTGGTACAATTGCCTTTCCCAGATATTTGTCATGGCCGCTTGTAAGAATGCGGGGTGAAAGAATCAAAAAGTGTTTTGAAGTGAACTAGATGCGTTATAGTTGTGCATGTAATTGTAAGTGTAGAACTGCCAACCTATATCTAGTCATTTGCTGAGTAGCTTTGTTTTAGAACTTTTAATGCTAAGTATGCAGTGTATAAGTGCGAAGTCATTGGAATTTGGAAAAAAGAAATTGTGTTTTTTTATAATGATTTTGAAATGTAGCAGTTACCATAATGTAGCATTGCATTAGTGTAATATAATTACTGTATGTACAAGATCAATGATGTTTTTGTACAACAGTACATATTTGCGAAGCCATGCAATATTATTTGCAGAATTTAGTTGAATTTGAATATGACATCATGCGGCTCAATGAATTTAACTGCAAACCTGTGTTTTTGGAATTGCAAATCCATGACATGTGATATGAACAAGTGTTTTATTTGTTTTTGTTTGCTGTGTATTGTGACTTCCCATTTGGATCCAAACTCTTTGTTCGTGCAGGTTCGAATGGATTGGGCATTGACCCAGGAGGAGAGTAACCTTCCGATCTTTGCTGATGAGGCACCTCTAGTGAAGAATAAGAAAAAAAGTGAATTGGTGGAGAAGCTGAATGCAAACTCCAAACTGCTGCTGGAAATGAAAACATATTTGGAGAGGATGAAGAGAGATTTTTACAGTAGGGCTGCAACAAAAGGATTTCACGAGGCTGAGAAGACAAGTGGTGCAAAGGCCCCAACAAAAGCAATTGATAGTGATGAGATATTGGGTGATGCAACAAATGAAATTGATGAAGGTGTTGAAGTTGTTGTACCATCCAAATTGGAATCTGGTGACATTGGCGTAGCATCTCCATGTAAGACTGGTGCAGGTGATGGAAGTCCTGATGCAAGAAATTTTGGCATTGAGGAACCTGAAAATGCTACTGAAGCTGGGCCAAGTGCTGAAGAAGAGAAAACTGCTGAAGAGCCCAAGGATGCTGTGGATTCCAGTTTAAGTGAGGATGCTTTGATAATTGTAGAGGCATTGGCCTTTGTTTCGCAACAGATAGGGGATTGATAACGCTGTCGTTGATGCGTTCAAATTAATACTACTAAACTATAGCAACTTTAGTATTGCTAAGATAGTAGTCAAGAAAATAGAAAGGGTAAAGTAACCCAAAGTCGTCTCCCAACGAACACAGAATTGATTTTTAACAAGTTAGTTCTTATAAAATCTATACAAAACGGTTAGTCAAATAAAATAAAAAATATAGGGGATTAAGATAAACAAAGATAGAAATAAAAATTAAAAGATAAAAAGAAATAAAAACAATAATAAAGAAAATAGATTGATTCCATTGCTTTTTCAAAATAGATTCATCATCGGTTATCTAAAGATTATTGCTCAATTAATTATTGTTATAGATTTACAAATTAATCAATGTAAAGTCTCAATTAATTTGTTGGTGTTCTCACTTTTAACCAAAGTACAGTCTCAATTAAAAGTGAGAACTTTTAGATTATCCATAGTAAATTCAACCAAAGTACAGTCTCAATCAAATTTACTATGCCTAATCATGTCTAGTCTTTTATCTCCTCACCAAATAAAAAGCTTAATTAATCAAAGTAAAGTCTCAATTAATTGTAGTTAGAGTAAATACCTTTAACCAAAGTAAAGTCTCAATTATTGGTAAAAACTCATTTAATCATATGAAAGTTTCTAAATAAAATCAAAGTAAAGTCTCAATTAAATTTAAAAACCCTTGAACTCATATGATCAACATGCATATAGATTTAAAATCATTACTTTTTACGTGATTCAAAGATAAAAGACATAGATGAATTAAAACCTCAACAATAATAAAAAGAACAAAGAAATTAATTCATTCTAATCTCAGAATCCATAATGAAATTACAATGGAATCAACCCAAAAAGTTTAGCAATCCATGGAATCCAAAATAAAAAGAAGAATAGAGAGAAGAAAAGAGAGAAAGAAATTAGGTCCCCCTAAGGGTTCCTAAATTCCGAAGTGTCGAGCTTGTTTTTCTGCTTCTCCCTTGGTCTCTTTATATAGGAATTGGACTGGGCTTTTCTGTTGCTAAAACCTCTCAAATATCCTCTAAAATAAAGATAAAGATAAATATTCAAAGATATTTGGAGAGATATAGACTATTTAAATAATATAGTTGGTTAATAATTTATGATATAATTAAATAAATTAATTATTTAAAGATATCTTATAAATTATCACCAAATAATATTTGTATTAATTTTCTAAATAGCCAATTTTCAATTCTGTAGTCCAATTTTGCATAAACATCCAAAAATATCAATATTTGCAGTTAAATCCCTCTCCTTTGACCAATTTTTGACCAGAGTTGACTGTTTGACCAGGTTTGACCATTTTGACTGTGCAATGACAGGATGACACGTGGCAGCCTTCTAGTTGGTCAACTCAATTAGTGGAGGATTGCCACATGGCAGTATCTCAATGAATGGAGTTTAAGTGGTAGGAGGGGTGAAAATAGATAAAGTTAGAGGTGTAGAAGTAGATATTCTGCAACCCATTTGGAAAAGGGGAGTGTATATGTAATTTAGGGGGTGTATAAGTGATTTTTAGAACTTGCTAATTTTAGCCTTATTTAAGGGTGTTCTGTAACTTCAATCAATTTATTTTCTCACCTTAAATGAGCTTAATCTTAATTTCAGCTGCATCAACAAACGTTAAAATATTCAAAAATAATTTATGTAGCTAAAAATCACTTTTTAACACATTTTTATCACACAAGCTCAAATAGCTTAATTATCAGAACTGTCAATTAAATCACTTTTTAAACATACAAATTTAATTAAATACCCAAAATTAAACACTAAATGAGGGCAAAAATACGGACTCATCATACCCACACACTTATCCTTTTGCACTCCTGGGCAAAATTGAGTAATTTCAAAACTTTTTCTGAGGTATTTTATTTCACATCAACACTGGATTAAAGGAATGAACCTTACTTGAGACAAATCAATATTCTAGAAATCAAGTTATCATGCATACACAAACAGAAAAGTTCTATTTTTCACACTTGAGTTAATCTTTTGAATTCACAAGACAACCAATTATGAAAGAAAGCACTCAAGTTAAATGTGTATTTTCTCACAAAAATTCGCTCAAGTGTTTTTGGCTTGTGTTTTCACTCAAAATACTCATGCAAGTAAACACTCGTAATACTTAACAAGACTCTAATATTTACAAACTTTCAGAAAATATGCAATCAAAAATCATGAGTACTCTTCACAGGTTATAACGGGGCCAAGGCAAAGGTAGGAAAAATTTTAGGACTCTTGGGTTTTTGAAATAGCAATGTAAGAAGAATAATGGAGCATAATTTCAAAAACAACTCTTTTTCGTTTATTGCTTTGTTGCTCTCTCTCTTTTTTTTAGAAAGCAATTATTTCAACACTTTTTCATCAACAATTTTTCCTTTTGCCATTTTTATTAATTTGTGGGTGAGGTACTCACCCACACACTTTATTCCTCAACCATTCCTGAACACAATCCATTAGCTCATTCTTTCTTCCCAAGATAGAATATGGTCTTTTTCTTTTCAAGGTTATGCAATAGGCTTAAAACAAGAAAAAGAGGTTTAAAGCTCAAAGGGGCTACCAATGGATTAATATCAAGGTGGGCTTATTTGGCCAAGTAGCTAAAAACAAGAAATGCCTCAATCATATCAAATCATGCATATTCACCTAAGATGCAAAACAAAAGAGTCAAGCTAAACATTTGAGTATAAACAAACATGAGCAAGTCACTCAAGAAAAAATAGGAATGACATATGGCAGTTCATCCTTTACATTAAGGCTCAAGACTCACAAGGTCAAATTCTTTCACAAAAGTTTTAATCAAGAAATTCTCAAATGAACTCAATTAGCAAATCATAGAAACAATCCACTCATATCAACATGACTTTTATTTTTCCAGAATTATGATCATCCTAATTACTGAATCAAATCCCAAAATCCAATGTCAATATGTTTTATTGAAAGCAGGGAAATATTTTTGGTGGATTTCTTATGAGACATATTGTTTAAAAGTTTCACTTAGTAAAAAGTTAATACTTTCACAATTTTCTCAAAAAGAAATCACAATTTTTTTTAAATGAAAAAAACACAAAAAACAAAAAACAAAAAACAAAAAAACAAAAAACATAAAACATAAAAAGGAAAATCCTACCTATAGTTTGTCTCCCCCACACTTATTTCAGAAAAAAATGTCCTTGATGGACTTATTTTGGGGAGGAAACGAATTTTTTTTTGATTTCTGGCTCAATCTGGCCATATGTCAAAATTTATTTTCTTTAATTTTATAAAGTACAAGTCAGCTTGTACCATTTTTTTAATTTTTACTTTTTGAAGTTTATGAAAACTAAAAACAAAAAAACATATTTTTGAAATTTTTTTATATTTTTTATTAAAATCAAAAACAAAAAACAAATATGCATGCAATTTAAATTTTTTATCAACAATGCTTTCAAAAGAATTTGAATCTAACCTGTTTTCTTGTTGCAGCAACCTTTCTTCTTTTTCTGTAGTCAAGTCAACAAAGATAACCACTGAAAACTTATTTGCATCATTCACATCAACAAACTTGATGTGTGGAGTGTATTGCTTCAACTCAACTGGTGTTGTTGACTCTGCTGCTTCATCATTAACCAAGTCAGTTGCAATAGTAGATGCTTCAGCTGCATCTTCGAATACTGTTTTCTCTTCAACTGCACTTGGTTCCTCCATTGTATTGTTCTCACAACTTTGCTCTTGAAAATGATCATTTGTACTCATAACATCATCAACAGGTACAACTTTATATTCACATGGAGCATCGTCAACATATCCATCAGAAGATATGTTTGTGTGAGAATCTTTAATTTCTTCATCAACTTCAGCAACATCCTTAATATGTCCATTAGTAGACATATTACTGTGATAATCATTATATCCATCAGTAGATATATCAATGTGATGTGATTCCGCTATTGATTTTTCAGATTGACTCTGCAAGCTTTGTTTGGCGGCATTCATCATCTCTTTCTGATTTGTTTGATTCATCTTCATCATTTCAATCATCATATTCATCATATCTTCCAAAGTGACCTTTCTCACTGCATCATTCATTAGCTGACTCAAATCTTCAGACATTTGTTCAGCTCTGATGGCCAACTTCAGAAGCAGATCTTTGATTTCATGACGAAGTGCATTAAAATCTGGATTTTCAGGAAATCTCTGATGGGGTTGAGGGGTGGTATTAACAGTTACAAGTAATTCTATGAAGTTGTTCTTACTTGCATCCCTCAACATATTAGACAGTATTTGCTTATTTTCATACCATTCTTGCTCAATATTTCTGCATCATTGATCAACTCGCAACCTTTCATCCATGGACTCTAATTTCTCTATAACTTCACCCATTAATATCATAACTTCCCTGTAGGATGGTCCATTGGTTGCTTCAACTTGCTGTGGTGGTACATATTGTTGCTGAACACTATTTGGAACATATGGTTGCTGAGGTGGACACTCAGAATATGGTTGTTGCTCATATCCCAAAAAAGATGATCTAGGATATAAATCATTAAATTGTCATAAAGTTAACCCACTTATATCAGGTGCAGAAATAGGTATGACAATTTGTTGTTAATAATCATATGAATCACGTGGTTGCTGTGGATAGTAATCATAATTCACTTGAAAATCACACTGTTGATTATTTTCATATGAAAAACTATTTTGCATTTTTGAAAGAGGTTTTCTGAAAAGAAATAAGTTGAAAGCTTGTTGAGTAGACTTCTAGGAAAGATAGGCGTGTCTCAATGGACAACTTAAGTACCTTATCTTTCCTTAGCCAAAGTTTTTCCTAACTAGTTTCACAAATTTCCCAACAAAATTCCTCAAACAAAAATTATGCTTACAAAAAAAATAAAGTAACTAAAAAAAATAACTAAAGAAAATAAAATAAATGTTAGAAAAAAAATTGAGAGAAAAAAATGTTAGTGATAAACAAAAAATAAAATAAAAATAAAAAATAAAAACATAAAATCAAAAGAATAAAAATAAAAATAAGAACTAAAATGATAAAACTTCTAACCGTATTCCCCGGCAACGGCGCCAAATTTGATAACGCTGTCGTTGACGCGTTCAAATTAATACTACTAAACTATAGCAACTTCAGTATTGCTAAGATAGTAGTCAAGAAAATAGAAAGGGTAAAGTAACCCAAAGTCGTCTCCCAACGAACACAGAATTGATTTTTAACAAGTTAGTTCTTATAAAATCTATACAAAACGGTTAGTCAAATAAAATAAAAAATATAGGGGATTAAGATAAACAAAGATAGAAATAAAAATTAAAAGATAAAAAGAAATAAAAACAATAGTAAAGAAAATAGATTGATTCCATTGCTTTTTCAAAATAGATTCATCATCGGTTATCTAAAGATTATTTCTCAATTAATTATTGTTATAGATTTACAAATTAATCAATGTAAAGTCCTAATTTGTTGGTGTTCTCACTTTTAACCAAAGTACAGTCTCAATTAAAAGTGAGAACTTTTAGATTATCCATAGTAAATTCAACCAAAGTACAGTCTCAATCAATTGTAGTTAGAGTAAATACCTTTAACCAAAGTAAAGTCTCAATTATTGGTAAAAACTCATTTAATCATATGAAAGTTTCTAAATAAAATCAAAGTAAAGTCTCAATTAAATTTAAAAACCCTTGAACTCATATGATCAACATGCATATAGATTTAAAATCATTACTTTTTACGTGATTCAAAGATAAAAGACATAGATGAATTAAAACCTCAACAATAATAAAAAGAACAAAGAAATTAATTCATTCTAATCTCAGAATCCATAATGAAATTACAATGGAATCAACCCAAAAAGTTTAGCAATCCATGGAATCCAAAATAAAAAGAAGAATAGAGAGAAGAAAAGAGAGAAAGAAATTAGGTCCCCCTAAGGGTTCCTAAATTCCGAAGTGTCGAACTTGTTTTTCTGCTTCTCCCTTGGTCTCTTTATATAGGAATTGGACTGGGCTTTTCTGTTGCTAAAACCTCTCAAATATCCTCTAAAATAAAGATAAAGATAAATATTCAAAGATATTTGGAGAGATATAGACTATTTAAATAATATAGTTGGTTAATAATTTATGATATAATTAAATAAATTAATTATTTAAAGATATCTTATAAATTATCACCAAATAATATTTGTATTAATTTTCTAAATAGCCAATTTTCAATTCTGTAGTCCAATTTTGCATAAACATCCAAAAATATCAATATTTGCAGTTAAATCCCTCTCCTTTGACCAATTTTTGACTAGAGTTGACTGTTTGACCAGGTTTGACCATTTTGACTGTGCAATGACAGGATGACACGTGGCAGCCTTCTAGTTGGTCAACTCAATTAGTGGAGGATTGCCACATGGCAGTATCTCAATGAATGGAGTTTAAGTGGTAGGAGGGGTGAAAATAGATAAAGTTAGAGGTGTAGAAGTAGATATTCTGCAACCCATTTGGAAAAGGGGAGTGTATATGTAATTTAGGGGGTGTATAAGTGATTTTTAGAACTTGCTAATTTTAGCCTTATTTAAGGGTGTTCTGTAACTTCAATCAATTTATTTTCTCACCTTAAATGAGCTTAATCTTAATTTCAGCTGCATCAACAAACGTTAAAATATTCAAAAATAATTTATGTAGCTAAAAATCACTTTTTAACACATTTTTATCACACAAGCTCAAATAGCTTAATTATCAGAACTGTCAATTAAATCACTTTTTAAACATACAAATTTAATTAAATACCCAAAATTAAACACTAAATGAGGGCAAAAATACGGACTCATCATACCCACACACTTATCCTTTTGCACTCCTGGGCAAAATTGAGTAATTTCAAAACTTTTTCTGAGGTATTTTATTTCACATCAACACTGGATTAAAGGAATGAACCTTACTTGAGACAAATCAATATTCTAGAAATCAAGTTATCATGCATACACAAACAGAAAAGTTCTATTTTTCACACTTGAGTTAATCTTTTGAATTCACAAGACAACCAATTATGAAAGAAAGCACTCAAGTTAAATGTGTATTTTCTCACAAAAATTCGCTCAAGTGTTTTTGGCTTGTGTTTTCACTCAAAATACTCATGCAAGTAAACACTCGTAATACTTAACAAGACTCTAATATTTACAAACTTTCAGAAAATATGCAATCAAAAATCATGAGTACTCTTCACAGGTTATAACGGGGCCAAGGCAAAGGTAGGAAAAATTTTAGGACTCTTGGGTTTTTGAAATAGCAATGTAAGAAGAATAATGGAGCATAATTTCAAAAACAACTCTTTTTCGTTTATTGCTTTGTTGCTCTCTCTCTTTTTTTTAGAAAGCAATTATTTCAACACTTTTTCATCAACAATTTTTCCTTTTGCCATTTTTATTAATTTGTGGGTGAGGTACTCACCCACACACTTTATTCCTCAACCATTCCTGAACACAATCCATTAGCTCATTCTTTCTTCCCAAGATAGAATATGGTCTTTTTCTTTTCAAGGTTATGCAATAGGCTTAAAACAAGAAAAAGAGGTTTAAAGCTCAAAGGGGCTACCAATGGATTAATATCAAGGTGGGCTTATTTGGCCAAGTAGCTAAAAACAAGAAATGCCTCAATCATATCAAATCATGCATATTCACCTAAGATGCAAAACAAAAGAGTCAAGCTAAACATTTGAGTATAAACAAACATGAGCAAGTCACTCAAGAAAAAATAGGAATGACATATGGCAGTTCATCCTTTACATTAAGGCTCAAGACTCACAAGGTCAAATTCTTTCACAAAAGTTTTAATCAAGAAATTCTCAAATGAACTCAATTAGCAAATCATAGAAACAATCCACTCATATCAACATGACTTTTATTTTTCCAGAATTATGATCATCCTAATTACTGAATCAAATCCCAAAATCCAATGTCAATATGTTTTATTGAAAGCAGGGAAATATTTTTGGTGGATTTCTTATGAGACATATTGTTTAAAAGTTTCACTTAGTAAAAAGTTAATACTTTCACAATTTTCTCAAAAAGAAATCACAATTTTTTTTAAATGAAAAAAACACAAAAAACAAAAAACAAAAAACAAAAAAACAAAAAACATAAAACATAAAAAGGAAAATCCTACCTATAGTTTGTCTCCCCCACACTTATTTCAGAAAAAAATGTCCTTGATGGACTTATTTTGGGGAGGAAACGAATTTTTTTTTGATTTCTGGCTCAATCTGGCCATATGTCAAAATTTATTTTCTTTAATTTTATAAAGTACAAGTCAGCTTGTACCATTTTTTTAATTTTTACTTTTTGAAGTTTATGAAAACTAAAAACAAAAAAACATATTTTTGAAATTTTTTTATATTTTTTATTAAAATCAAAAACAAAAAACAAATATGCATGCAATTTAAATTTTTTATCAACAATGCTTTCAAAAGAATTTGAATCTAACCTGTTTTCTTGTTGCAGCAACCTTTCTTCTTTTTCTGTAGTCAAGTCAACAAAGATAACCACTGAAAACTTATTTGCATCATTCACATCAACAAACTTGATGTGTGGAGTGTATTGCTTCAACTCAACTGGTGTTGTTGACTCTGCTGCTTCATCATTAACCAAGTCAGTTGCAATAGTAGATGCTTCAGCTGCATCTTCGAATACTGTTTTCTCTTCAACTGCACTTGGTTCCTCCATTGTATTGTTCTCACAACTTTGCTCTTGAAAATGATCATTTGTACTCATAACATCATCAACAGGTACAACTTTATATTCACATGGAGCATCGTCAACATATCCATCAGAAGATATGTTTGTGTGAGAATCTTTAATTTCTTCATCAACTTCAGCAACATCCTTAATATGTCCATCAGTAGACATATTACTGTGACAATCATTATATCCATCAGTAGATATATCAATGTGATGTGATTCCGCTATTGATTTTTCAGATTGACTCTGCAAGCTTTGTTTGGCGGCATTCATCATCTCTTTCTGATTTGTTTGATTCATCTTCATCATTTCAATCATCATATTCATCATATCTTCCAAAGTGACCTTTCTCACTGCATCATTCATTAGCTGACTCAAATCTTCAGACATTTGTTCAGCTCTGATGGCCAACTTCAGAAGCAGATCTTTGATTTCATGACGAAGTGCATTAAAATCTGGATTTTCAGGAAATCTCTGATGGGGTTGAGGGGTGGTATTAACAGTTACAAGTAATTCTATGAAGTTGTTCTTACTTGCATCCCTCAACATATTAGACAGTATTTGCTTATTTTCATACCATTCTTGCTCAATATTTCTGCATCATTGATCAACTCGCAACCTTTCATCCATGGACTCTAATTTCTCTATAACTTCACCCATTAATATCATAACTTCCCTGTAGGATGGTCCATTGGTTGCTTCAACTTGCTGTGGTGGTACATATTGTTGCTGAACACTATTTGGAACATATGGTTGCTGAGGTGGACACTCAGAATATGGTTGTTGCTCATATCCCAAAAAAGATGATCTAGGATATAAATCATTAAATTGTCATAAAGTTAACCCACTTATATCAGGTGCAGAAATAGGTATGACAATTTGTTGTTAATAATCATATGAATCACGTGGTTGCTGTGGATAGTAATCATAATTCACTTGAAAATCACACTGTTGATTATTTTCATATGAAAAACTATTTTGCATTTTTGAAAGAGGTTTTCTGAAAAGAAATAAGTTGAAAGCTTGTTGAGTAGACTTCTAGGAAAGATAGGCGTGTCTCAATGGACAACTTAAGTACCTTATCTTTCCTTAGCCAAAGTTTTTCCTAACTAGTTTCACAAATTTCCCAACAAAATTCCTCAAACAAAAATTATGCTTACAAAAAAAATAAAGTAACTAAAAAAAATAACTAAAGAAAATAAAATAAATGTTAGAAAAAAAATTGAGAGAAAAAAATGTTAGTGATAAACAAAAAATAAAATAAAAATAAAAAATAAAAACATAAAATCAAAAGAATAAAAATAAAAATAAGAACTAAAATGATAAAACTTCTAACCGTATTCCCCGGCAACGGCGCCAAATTTGATAACGCTGTCGTTGACGCGTTCAAATTAATACTACTAAACTATAGCAACTTCAGTATTGCTAAGATAGTAGTCAAGAAAATAGAAAGGGTAAAGTAACCCAAAGTCGTCTCCCAACGAACACAGAATTGATTTTTAACAAGTTAGTTCTTATAAAATCTATACAAAACGGTTAGTCAAATAAAATAAAAAATATAGGGGATTAAGATAAACAAAGATAGAAATAAAAATTAAAAGATAAAAAGAAATAAAAACAATAGTAAAGAAAATAGATTGATTCCATTGCTTTTTCAAAATAGATTCATCATCGGTTATCTAAAGATTATTTCTCAATTAATTATTGTTATAGATTTACAAATTAATCAATGTAAAGTCCTAATTTGTTGGTGTTCTCACTTTTAACCAAAGTACAGTCTCAATTAAAAGTGAGAACTTTTAGATTATCCATAGTAAATTCAACCAAAGTACAGTCTCAATCAATTGTAGTTAGAGTAAATACCTTTAACCAAAGTAAAGTCTCAATTATTGGTAAAAACTCATTTAATCATATGAAAGTTTCTAAATAAAATCAAAGTAAAGTCTCAATTAAATTTAAAAACCCTTGAACTCATATGATCAACATGCATATAGATTTAAAATCATTACTTTTTACGTGATTCAAAGATAAAAGACATAGATGAATTAAAACCTCAACAATAATAAAAAGAACAAAGAAATTAATTCATTCTAATCTCAGAATCCATAATGAAATTACAATGGAATCAACCCAAAAAGTTTAGCAATCCATGGAATCCAAAATAAAAAGAAGAATAGAGAGAAGAAAAGAGAGAAAGAAATTAGGTCCCCCTAAGGGTTCCTAAATTCCGAAGTGTCGAACTTGTTTTTCTGCTTCTCCCTTGGTCTCTTTATATAGGAATTGGACTGGGCTTTTCTGTTGCTAAAACCTCTCAAATATCCTCTAAAATAAAGATAAAGATAAATATTCAAAGATATTTGGAGAGATATAGACTATTTAAATAATATAGTTGGTTAATAATTTATGATATAATTAAATAAATTAATTATTTAAAGATATCTTATAAATTATCACCAAATAATATTTGTATTAATTTTCTAAATAGCCAATTTTCAATTCTGTAGTCCAATTTTGCATAAACATCCAAAAATATCAATATTTGCAGTTAAATCCCTCTCCTTTGACCAATTTTTGACCAGAGTTGACTGTTTGACCAGGTTTGACCATTTTGACTGTGCAATGACAGGATGACACGTGGCAGCCTTCTAGTTGGTCAACTCAATTAGTGGAGGATTGCCACATGGCAGTATCTCAATGAATGGAGTTTAAGTGGTAGGAGGGGTGAAAATAGATAAAGTTAGAGGTGTAGAAGTAGATATTCTGCAACCCATTTGGAAAAGGGGAGTGTATATGTAATTTAGGGGGTGTATAAGTGATTTTTAGAACTTGCTAATTTTAGCCTTATTTAAGGGTGTTCTGTAACTTCAATCAATTTATTTTCTCACCTTAAATGAGCTTAATCTTAATTTCAGCTGCATCAACAAACGTTAAAATATTCAAAAATAATTTATGTAGCTAAAAATCACTTTTTAACACATTTTTATCACACAAGCTCAAATAGCTTAATTATCAGAACTGTCAATTAAATCACTTTTTAAACATACAAATTTAATTAAATACCCAAAATTAAACACTAAATGAGGGCAAAAATACGGACTCATCATACCCACACACTTATCCTTTTGCACTCCTGGGCAAAATTGAGTAATTTCAAAACTTTTTCTGAGGTATTTTATTTCACATCAACACTGGATTAAAGGAATGAACCTTACTTGAGACAAATCAATATTCTAGAAATCAAGTTATCATGCATACACAAACAGAAAAGTTCTATTTTTCACACTTGAGTTAATCTTTTGAATTCACAAGACAACCAATTATGAAAGAAAGCACTCAAGTTAAATGTGTATTTTCTCACAAAAATTCGCTCAAGTGTTTTTGGCTTGTGTTTTCACTCAAAATACTCATGCAAGTAAACACTCGTAATACTTAACAAGACTCTAATATTTACAAACTTTCAGAAAATATGCAATCAAAAATCATGAGTACTCTTCACAGGTTATAACGGGGCCAAGGCAAAGGTAGGAAAAATTTTAGGACTCTTGGGTTTTTGAAATAGCAATGTAAGAAGAATAATGGAGCATAATTTCAAAAACAACTCTTTTTCGTTTATTGCTTTGTTGCTCTCTCTCTTTTTTTTAGAAAGCAATTATTTCAACACTTTTTCATCAACAATTTTTCCTTTTGCCATTTTTATTAATTTGTGGGTGAGGTACTCACCCACACACTTTATTCCTCAACCATTCCTGAACACAATCCATTAGCTCATTCTTTCTTCCCAAGATAGAATATGGTCTTTTTCTTTTCAAGGTTATGCAATAGGCTTAAAACAAGAAAAAGAGGTTTAAAGCTCAAAGGGGCTACCAATGGATTAATATCAAGGTGGGCTTATTTGGCCAAGTAGCTAAAAACAAGAAATGCCTCAATCATATCAAATCATGCATATTCACCTAAGATGCAAAACAAAAGAGTCAAGCTAAACATTTGAGTATAAACAAACATGAGCAAGTCACTCAAGAAAAAATAGGAATGACATATGGCAGTTCATCCTTTACATTAAGGCTCAAGACTCACAAGGTCAAATTCTTTCACAAAAGTTTTAATCAAGAAATTCTCAAATGAACTCAATTAGCAAATCATAGAAACAATCCACTCATATCAACATGACTTTTATTTTTCCAGAATTATGATCATCCTAATTACTGAATCAAATCCCAAAATCCAATGTCAATATGTTTTATTGAAAGCAGGGAAATATTTTTGGTGGATTTCTTATGAGACATATTGTTTAAAAGTTTCACTTAGTAAAAAGTTAATACTTTCACAATTTTCTCAAAAAGAAATCACAATTTTTTTTAAATGAAAAAAACACAAAAAACAAAAAACAAAAAACAAAAAAACAAAAAACATAAAACATAAAAAGGAAAATCCTACCTATAGTTTGTCTCCCCCACACTTATTTCAGAAAAAAATGTCCTTGATGGACTTATTTTGGGGAGGAAACGAATTTTTTTTTGATTTCTGGCTCAATCTGGCCATATGTCAAAATTTATTTTCTTTAATTTTATAAAGTACAAGTCAGCTTGTACCATTTTTTTAATTTTTACTTTTTGAAGTTTATGAAAACTAAAAACAAAAAAACATATTTTTGAAATTTTTTTATATTTTTTATTAAAATCAAAAACAAAAAACAAATATGCATGCAATTTAAATTTTTTATCAACAATGCTTTCAAAAGAATTTGAATCTAACCTGTTTTCTTGTTGCAGCAACCTTTCTTCTTTTTCTGTAGTCAAGTCAACAAAGATAACCACTGAAAACTTATTTGCATCATTCACATCAACAAACTTGATGTGTGGAGTGTATTGCTTCAACTCAACTGGTGTTGTTGACTCTGCTGCTTCATCATTAACCAAGTCAGTTGCAATAGTAGATGCTTCAGCTGCATCTTCGAATACTGTTTTCTCTTCAACTGCACTTGGTTCCTCCATTGTATTGTTCTCACAACTTTGCTCTTGAAAATGATCATTTGTACTCATAACATCATCAACAGGTACAACTTTATATTCACATGGAGCATCGTCAACATATCCATCAGAAGATATGTTTGTGTGAGAATCTTTAATTTCTTCATCAACTTCAGCAACATCCTTAATATGTCCATCAGTAGACATATTACTGTGACAATCATTATATCCATCAGTAGATATATCAATGTGATGTGATTCCGCTATTGATTTTTCAGATTGACTCTGCAAGCTTTGTTTGGCGGCATTCATCATCTCTTTCTGATTTGTTTGATTCATCTTCATCATTTCAATCATCATATTCATCATATCTTCCAAAGTGACCTTTCTCACTGCATCATTCATTAGCTGACTCAAATCTTCAGACATTTGTTCAGCTCTGATGGCCAACTTCAGAAGCAGATCTTTGATTTCATGACGAAGTGCATTAAAATCTGGATTTTCAGGAAATCTCTGATGGGGTTGAGGGGTGGTATTAACAGTTACAAGTAATTCTATGAAGTTGTTCTTACTTGCATCCCTCAACATATTAGACAGTATTTGCTTATTTTCATACCATTCTTGCTCAATATTTCTGCATCATTGATCAACTCGCAACCTTTCATCCATGGACTCTAATTTCTCTATAACTTCACCCATTAATATCATAACTTCCCTGTAGGATGGTCCATTGGTTGCTTCAACTTGCTGTGGTGGTACATATTGTTGCTGAACACTATTTGGAACATATGGTTGCTGAGGTGGACACTCAGAATATGGTTGTTGCTCATATCCCAAAAAAGATGATCTAGGATATAAATCATTAAATTGTCATAAAGTTAACCCACTTATATCAGGTGCAGAAATAGGTATGACAATTTGTTGTTAATAATCATATGAATCACGTGGTTGCTGTGGATAGTAATCATAATTCACTTGAAAATCACACTGTTGATTATTTTCATATGAAAAACTATTTTGCATTTTTGAAAGAGGTTTTCTGAAAAGAAATAAGTTGAAAGCTTGTTGAGTAGACTTCTAGGAAAGATAGGCGTGTCTCAATGGACAACTTAAGTACCTTATCTTTCCTTAGCCAAAGTTTTTCCTAACTAGTTTCACAAATTTCCCAACAAAATTCCTCAAACAAAAATTATGCTTACAAAAAAAATAAAGTAACTAAAAAAAATAACTAAAGAAAATAAAATAAATGTTAGAAAAAAAATTGAGAGAAAAAAATGTTAGTGATAAACAAAAAATAAAATAAAAATAAAAAATAAAAACATAAAATCAAAAGAATAAAAATAAAAATAAGAACTAAAATGATAAAACTTCTAACCGTATTCCCCGGCAACGGCGCCAAATTTGATAACGCTGTCGTTGACGCGTTCAAATTAATACTACTAAACTATAGCAACTTCAGTATTGCTAAGATAGTAGTCAAGAAAATAGAAAGGGTAAAGTAACCCAAAGTCGTCTCCCAACGAACACAGAATTGATTTTTAACAAGTTAGTTCTTATAAAATCTATACAAAACGGTTAGTCAAATAAAATAAAAAATATAGGGGATTAAGATAAACAAAGATAGAAATAAAAATTAAAAGATAAAAAGAAATAAAAACAATAGTAAAGAAAATAGATTGATTCCATTGCTTTTTCAAAATAGATTCATCATCGGTTATCTAAAGATTATTTCTCAATTAATTATTGTTATAGATTTACAAATTAATCAATGTAAAGTCCTAATTTGTTGGTGTTCTCACTTTTAACCAAAGTACAGTCTCAATTAAAAGTGAGAACTTTTAGATTATCCATAGTAAATTCAACCAAAGTACAGTCTCAATCAATTGTAGTTAGAGTAAATACCTTTAACCAAAGTAAAGTCTCAATTATTGGTAAAAACTCATTTAATCATATGAAAGTTTCTAAATAAAATCAAAGTAAAGTCTCAATTAAATTTAAAAACCCTTGAACTCATATGATCAACATGCATATAGATTTAAAATCATTACTTTTTACGTGATTCAAAGATAAAAGACATAGATGAATTAAAACCTCAACAATAATAAAAAGAACAAAGAAATTAATTCATTCTAATCTCAGAATCCATAATGAAATTACAATGGAATCAACCCAAAAAGTTTAGCAATCCATGGAATCCAAAATAAAAAGAAGAATAGAGAGAAGAAAAGAGAGAAAGAAATTAGGTCCCCCTAAGGGTTCCTAAATTCCGAAGTGTCGAGCTTGTTTTTCTGCTTCTCCCTTGGTCTCTTTATATAGGAATTGGACTGGGCTTTTCTGTTGCTAAAACCTCTCAAATATCTTCTATAATAAAGATAAAGATAAATATTCAAAGATATTTGGAGAGATATAGACTATTTAACAAATATAGTTGGTTAATAATTTATGATATAATTAAATAAATTAATTATTTAAAGATATCTTATAAATTATCACCAAATAATATTTGTATTAATTTTCTAAATAGCCAATTTTCAATTCTGTAGTCCAATTTTGCATAGACATCCAAAAATATCAATATTTGCAGTTAAATCCCTCTCCTTTGACCAGTTTTTGACCAGAGTTGAATATTTGACCAGAGTTGACTGTTTGACCAGGTTTGACCACTTTGACTGTGCAATGACAGGATGACACATGGCAACCTTCTGGTTGGTCAACTCAATTAGTGGAGGATTGCCACATGGCAGCATCTCAATGAATGGAGTTTAAGTGGTAGGAGGGGTGAAAATAGATAAAGTTAGAGGTGTAGAAGTAGATATTCTGTAACCCATTTGGAAAAGGGGAGTGTATATGTAATTTAGGGGGTGTAGAAGTGATTTTTAGAACTTGCTAATTTCAGCCTTATTTAAGGGTGTTCTGTAACTTCAATCAATTTATTTTCTCACCTTAAATGAGCTTAATCTTAATTTCAGCTGCATCAACAAACGTTAAAATATTCAAAAATAATTTATGTAGCTAAAAATCACTTTTTAACACATTTTTATCACACAAGCTCAAATAGCTTAATTATCAGAACTGTCAATTAAATCACTCTTTAAACATACAAATTTAATTAAATACCCATAATTAAACACTAAATGAGGGCAAAAATACGGACTCATCAGGGATCTAGAAGCTGACAACAAAACTGATAGACAAGTGTGTTAAACTAATAATATATACTTTTAGTAGGAAGGTTCTAACATGTTTGAAATTTGTGCAGATGTGTGATGAAGAAGCCCATGATTCCCTTGAGGAGGTGGCAGCTGCTATGTTGAAGGAAGAAAAGATGATGGAGACTGAAGAATGTGATGAGAACCCAAATCTCCTAGCAATTGTGCCTTACGTGAATCCCAGTAGCCCTCTTCATCAACAAAGTAGTTCTATTGGTGAACCAATTACTCCTCTTTCTCAAGTACCTACTCCCCACGTGGAGAAGTTTTTCTTGCATCAAATTGTAACTTCCAAATCAAGAGGGTAATGGGATTCAAATTTTGTTTTGTTATTGTTTGTTATTTTAATGACTTTAATATAAAATTGTTGACATGACAAATGTTTATTTGTTGAGATCAATGACCAGATTTTGACAAGTACTAAAACGAGAAACTTTGCGCCTCGTGAATGGATTGACAATATGATAAGATTGGTGGTTTATGTTATTTTGACATGGTAAGGTTGGTGATGACTTTTTTTTGTTGTGTGTATATGTATTCCATTCTCTTTGCAGCAGGGACATTTATGTTCAAGGAAAAATGTCAAACTGGGAGTATTAGTAGAGTCATATTTAGTCCAATGTACACGGTATGTGTTGTGATTTTTTGATATACAATTTTAATTTGTTTGCCAAACTTAATTGTATTAATATTTTATGCAGGATAAGGTGATCCGTGATTGTGCAAAGAGGAAGGTGAACATACGGGTATGGTCTTTACTGGACTACAATGAATTTTTTCCAAATCGTCTTCTTTCTATACATGATCTTTTGACAACAAAATATGTTAGTGTTGTTATTTTTATTTTTCTTTGTTGTGGCTATGTTCAGCTTGTGTGTAACAATTATGTGCTTCTAAGTTCATTTACTTGTTTCAGGTAATGACACCCGAGTTTCATGACAACCACTGGTGGTGCTATGCCCTTCATTGGGAATCCAAAAAATTGTTTGTGCTTGACTCCCTAGGACACAAGTGTCCTAGGATAAAACAAATTGACAACCATATTGTAAGTACTGTTATGTTGTTGAGTTTGCGGAATTGATTTATAATTTCTTTAGGCTATTAAGTAATATGACATTTTACTTGAATTCGTATGTTTAAAGGCACATAATCTGGAGTTGTTGTTCTCTATGCTGATGTCTCCCAACCCGAAAGAGAAACCAACTTTCAAAGTAATTATTGAAGACCTGCCACAACAACCAAATATGTAAGTTGTTGTGTTTTTGACTTCAAAGTATTGTTCAATGTTGGAGATGATGAGTTCTGTGATACCTGATGTTACTGAATTTGGTTTTCATTTTCAGATTTGACTGTGGTATTATGGTACTAAAATGGCCAAAGTATGCCTACTTATACTGGGGTAAGTTTTATGTGCAAAGAGGAAAATTATTCATTCATGCCTTGAATTGAAAATTTAAGTTCAATGTATTGAGTTGTTCATTTTTTATTGCAAGCGGAGCTGCAGCAGTGTCGGCAAGACTTCATATGCAATTGGGTTATGGATCCCCAAAATATTCACCGCGACGCTGTTCTTTTCGCCATTTAGTACAACACACATATGCTTTCCCATCAATAGATTGATAGGTTTAGGACATCAGATTTTGTAAATGATAGGGTGCTTTATAAGCTTGAACTTAATTAGTTTTTGTATAGGGCATGCAATATACATACGAATAGATTTATTTTGTTGTACAAATGTTTGTAATATTGTTGAAACCTAGGACGAAATAAATGGTAAGCTTTGGTTTGCTTTTTCACATTATGGTCATAAATAGAATTTGGAGTATTGAGAGGTTCCATTTTATGTACGTACTAGGTGGTTGGTAAGTGTGAACCTCAAAATCTGTGGGTTGAACTAATTCTGCATATAAGAGCGAAATAACGTGTCCACTTCTGCTAACCTGTGTCATATGATTTAAACTAAATGTTTAACAGTTATTGGGTTGGATGATAACTATCCCGTTTGGTGGGGTGACTAAATTATTGACTCCCTTAAGACTGACACGAATTGAGAAGGAATAACTATTATGATAAGTGTTCCTGCAGAGAACAAATAAGATGAGTTAGGCACAAGTATTACATAATCCATAATCCGCCATCTCCTTAGTAGGCCTCTTCTCGGTTGGCATATGTCGCCTATGTCTACTTGGACCCGGGAGGGGTTACCTGTAGAAGGAACTCCGAAGCTCAAGTTAGCGAAATCTCTCAGAAAGTCAAATCTAGTGATTAGGAAAGTAATGAATGCGTACCTTTAATTCGTGGGATCCATGTATATTTATAGATTATTAATTATGTTTGACCATTCCATGGACTGGGCCCTGGTTTGGGCCATAGGTGGGCCTGGGCCCTAGCCCAAGCTTTTAGTCTGATTATTGTGGGCTTACTGAATTTTAGGAGTGCTTTGATTTCGTCAAGTTTCTTAGAGTGGTCGGTGTAGACCAACTACCCTTTTAGCGGCTTATGCCGCCATCGCTCGCATGTCATCTTAGGCTGGCTATTCTTTTAACGACTTAGGTTATCGGTTTAGGCCGGTTAGGCTTAGGTCAGCCTAGGCCGGCTATTTGAATTATTTTGCGTATAGATATGGTGATCGTTTATTATTATTATTTGGTTGGATCGGCTAGGTGTGGTCCACCAGTCCCCAGCCTTTGCCAATATAAGTATGGCGGTGAAAGATGATATGTGCTGATGTGCTAGTGAGGCTGGCTAGGTGTGGTACACCAGTCCTCCAGCCTTTAAGTGTGATGAACAGTGTTAAGGCTAAAAGCGTGAAGGGATTTATGGCAGGTGAAGGCGTTTGTGGCAGGTGAAAGGATTTGTGGCAGGTGAAGGGGTGTCAGAAGTCTAATCTAGAGAGGTTTTACGCCATCATTTTAATGCTTCATGACTTTTAGTGTACCTTGTGACGATTGGAATGAGTTGTGACTTTTGGCTGGAAAGAGTTGTGACGTTTGAGATTCGTGTCTATAAATGGAGATATTGTTGGTAGTGCGCCTATATTGTTTCATATGCAAAAAACTGGGATCAGTTACTTCATGTGCGTTAGAGCTGTCCGATATCTTCCTTACCTCCTCCGTCATCCTAAAAAGAATCAAGTATGTCTAGTAGTAGTGATAGGGTTTCTTTGTCGAGTTCGAGTAGTGAGAGGTCTAGAGGTAGCGAGAGTAGTCGAGCCGATAGTAGTGATAGGGAGGAAATAGGGAACGTAGGGAGGATCCCAATGGAGAGGGTAGTTGAGGTTAGGGAAGATCCACCTGAGGAGTTGGCGGAAAGCAGTTGGCCGGTAAAGGCCGGGTACGAATGGGTAGCGACAGATGTGCGAACACAGCAGTCGCTATTTCGGTGGTCGTAGTTACTGAAATCGTGGTTGAACTGTACGCCACTTTTTGAGAAAGGTGCTCGGAGGGACATAGTGGTGCCGGAGAGGGTAACCGCTGTGGAATGTGTTTGCCATGGTCGAGAAAGAGCTGCCGAAGATTTTTTTTATATGTACATGTGTCATTTCTCACAACTACACATCCGGCTGCCATTTGATGAGTTCACCATGGGAGTGCTGCAGTTGTTGAATGTTGCTCCTACTCAGCTGCATCCGAATAGCTGGGCATACTTGCAAGCATTCCGGTTACTGTGCATGGCGTTATATTTGCATCCGTCTCCACGAGCGTTCTTGTACTTTTTTGTTACGAGGCCGAAAAGTCCAACGACGTGGTTGTCGCTCATAAGTCGGCCTGGTTTCAACAGACTAGATGCTTTCACCCAGTCCTTTAAACACTTCAAAGATGGGTTCTTCAAGGTGGTGGTAAAGCAAGCTGGTCGGTCACATTTTTATACAGCTGATGATAATACCAAGTTTTCGTTTTTCTAGACCGGCAACCCTTGGAGGTATAACGTGATTTCGAGGGAGGATTTGTCAGTGGCCGAGTAGGAGGTGGTGGATACCTTGATGCAGTTTAGCGATAAGATGCCCACTAAGGACTTAGTTAGGGTGTATAATTCGGTTCACCCGATTATAGATATTGAAGGTATCTTTTTGTAATTTTGAGCATTATTTTATGTTCGAGTATTCTGATGGTTTGTGTGTTGTGTATTGTAGGACATATGGTACAAATGGGCAAGAAGAACTTGACGCTTTTCCAAGCCTTGCGAAAGGAGAAAGCGGCAAAGGCTAGAGCCGCTGGGAGCACTGAGGTTCCCAACCTGCAGGAATCGTTGGTAGACGTGCATGTGCACGGTGGAACTAAGAGAAATGAGGAGTTGTCAGCCAGACCTGGCAAAGGAAAAGACGTGAAAAAGGTGCGGGCCGTCTTGATGGGGCCGGGTTCATCAAGTGGAGGGAAGGGACCGGAGGCTGGACTGATTGAGCTTCCAGAGACTACTATATGGAAGGACATTGATATCAACATGTTGAAATCCCTGATAGATTCAATTGATAATATGGAGCCGAACGCTTTGGTGAAGGCTATGGTTGAATTCAGCAGCAAGACGTTGATATTGAGCCAGCGTGTGGGATCTTTGTATCAGAGAGAGTTGAAGGAGGGGAGTCGGACGAAGGTTGACGAACTTCAGGAGAAGGTGGAAAAACATGCAAAGGAAAAAGAAGCCTGGAAGAAGGAGAAGGAGGAGTGGGAAGAGGAAAGGAAGAGGCTGGCTACATGAAAGGTGCGCTGCCTGAACTCAGAAGAAAAGTTGAAGGGCCAGATTGCAGATCTTGAGGCCGACTATGATGAGATAAAGGAAAAACATGACGGGTTGAAGGTGGAAATGGAGGATCTAAAGAGTTGCATTATCCAAGAGCATATCAACGGTTTTCAGAAGGGTGTGCGGCAAGCGGCCTTTTTCTATGAGAATGTTGATGTTAATGACGCAAGGTTTGATGTAAATAAGGATGTGATTGATGGCGTACTTGTGGATGAGGCTAAATCTAGTCCCGAGGGGGATGGGGGGAAGGGGGCGGAGAATGCCGACATGGGTAGTGATGGAGTGGTGGCGAAGGGTGCCGAGCAGGAGACGACTTTAGAATCGTTATTTTAATATTTCCAATTTGCTTAATGATTCTAAGTTTGTAATAATTTGTACACTACTTACTTTTGTGCTAAATTGAATGCTTTGTGTATGTTACATCTTGTTTGTTTGATGCCGATTACCTGTGTGTTAATGGTTTTGTATACTTGTGAGTGGGTGTTTGATGTATGTAATGTTTGCGAACACGATTATTTATTAAGGGTGTTCGACCCAGGCCGCTTACTTGTGGTAAGGGTGGGGAACTAATGAATTAACATCAAGTCAAGGATGTTCGACCTAGGCCGCTTACTTGTGGTAATGGTGGGGAACTTAAAACGAATTAACATCAAGTTAAGGGTGTTCGACCCAGGCCGCTTATTTGTGGTAAGAGTGGGGAACTTAAAACGAATTAACATCAAGTTAAGAGTGTTCGACCCAGGCCGCTTACTTGTGGTAAGGGTGGGGAACTTAAAACGAATTAACATCAAGTTAAGGGTGTTTGACCAGGCCGCTTACTTGTGGTAAGGGTGGGGAACTTAAAACGAATTAACATCAAGTTAAGGGTGTTCGACCTAGGCCGCTTACTTGTGGTAAGGGTGGGGAACTTACGAATTAACATCAAGTTAAGGGTGTTTGACCCAGGCTGCTTACTTGTGGTAAGGGTGGGGAACTTACGAATTAACATCAAGTTAAGGGTGTTCGACCCAGCTCGCTTACTTGTGGTAAGGGTGGGGAACTTAAAAGTGTGCGAGAAGCGAAGTGAGGAATAGTCGTGAAGTTTGAGAACCCTTTGTTTATTCATGAAATCTAGGGTGCCTCGTTAAAACCTCCCCGGCCAAAACCCTCGTTAGGGAAAAAAGACCAGGTGAGGAAAGAGAGTACACCCAGGGTTACAAGTGTTTGGTGCGATACAATACATGTTTTTAAGTAAAGTAAAATTTGAGATGGGATACATTCCATGTATTGGGTATTTCTTCCCCATACAACTGCTCCAGCATATATGCTCCTCCCCTAGCGTCTTCAAATATTCGGTATGGGCCGTCCCAATTCGCGGAGAACTTGCCATCCTTCTTTCTTGCACTGCTGGCCATTCTCCAAACTAAGTCTCCTTTTGCGAACGATCTCGGGCATAGGTTTGCCTTATACTTTCTGGCCGCTCTTTGTTTGGCAGCTAAGTTGTGTATTTGAGCTTTTTCTCTTAACTCAGGCAGGAGGTCAAGGTTGGTGATCATGTTTTGGTGATTTTGGGCTGAGTCATATAGTTCTCGGCGCAGGGATGGTTCACCAATTTTAACGGGTATCATGGCGTCTGCGCCGTATACTAGGCTGAATGGAGACTTGTTTGTTGCTGATTGAGGGGTACACCTATAAGCCCATAGCACTTCTACTAGTTCTTTTGGCCATCGGCCTTTGGCGTTGTCCAACCGCTTGCATAGCTCCACTAGTATACCTTGTTTGCTGCTTCGACCTGTCCGTTGGTCTGTGGGTGTTCAACAGAGCTGGTTACGTGTTTGATGCCTAGACCGGTGTAGAATTTAGCGAGTTCTTTATCTATAAACTGTTAGCCATTGTTGGTGATGATTGTATATGGGACACCATATCGACATATAATATCCTTCCAAACAAATTGTTGGACTTGCTGGGCTGTAATGGTGGCTAGTGGTTTGGCCTGTAATGTTGGACTATAAAAAATTTTACCTGGCCTTTGCCGGGGGAGAAGGGGCCAAGGATGTCCATTCCGCACTTTGTGAAAGGCTATAGTGATAGTATAAAATGGAGCTGTTATTGTTTCTGGTGAATGAGGTTGCCATGTATCTGGCATGGTTTGCATTTTTTGACGAAGTCTTGACAGTCTGCTTCCATGGTCGGCCAGAAGTAACCGACGCGAAGGATTATGGTAGTCATGGTGCGTGCGCCGGAATGATAGCCGCATATGCCTTCGTGTAGTTCTTTAATGATGTACTGAGCTTGTTCTGTAGTGACACATTTGAGAAGTGGTTGGCCGTATCCGCGTTTGTACAGGTCATCGCCTATCATCGTATACCTGGCGGCTTTAGTTATCCAAGTTCTGTCAGCGTTAGGTGGAGGGTTATCGGTTTGGAGGTACTGGATGTAAGGGGTTGTTCAGTTGTCGGCTTGGTCTTGGGTTAGGTTATGGCAAGTATTTGTGATGGAAGGAGCTGACAGTGTTTGCTGCAATAGTGATCGGTGACGGCTTTTTAACTTGGTGCTGGCTAGTTTGGATAATATGTCTAGGAATGTATTGGATGCGAACTTGTTCGAAGGCGGATTGGACGACTTTTCGGACTAGATTGTAATATTGTAAGATGGTGGGTCTTTGATCTGGAACTCGTCATTTAGATAGCCTATAGTAAGCTTGGAATCGGTTTTGCATGTTAACAACTTGACGCCAACCTCGTGGGTCAGGGATAAGCCGACGAGGATGGCTTCGTATTCGGCTTGGTTGTTAGATGTCTTGAAGGCGAAGTGGAGGGATTTTTCAATGAGGACATCGTTGGGGCCTTCTAACACGATGCCAACACTTGCCCCCTTTGGATTTGAAGAACCATCAACATAAAGTGTCCATTGGTCTTCTGTGGGTGTTTGTTGGAGATCGTTGATAAAGTCTAGGAGGCATTGAGCTTTGATGGGACCGTGAGGTTCGTAACAGATGTTGAATTTGGATGACTCAACGGCCCAGGACGACATTCGTCCCGCCAGGTCTGGTTTCTGCAATATCTTCTGAATTTGGTAGTCGGTTTTGACGATGATGTTATGATTTTGGAAGTATGGACGTAGGCGGCGGGCTGCGTGTACCAGGGATAGGGCCAACTTTTCCACCATCTGGTATCTTGTTTTGGGGTCTTGTAGGGTTTTGCTAACAAAGTAAACAGGATGCTGCGTGCCGCCTACATCTTGAACCAGCGCGGTGCTGACGGTGTGATCTGTAGCGGTGATATAGACCAGTAGGGGTTGATGAGTATCTAATTTATGGAGGATAGGTGGTGATGTGAGGGTGGTTTTTAACTTTTGGAATATTTGTTCACAATCATCATTCCTCGTGAACTTGGCGGATTTTTTGAGCAGTTGTATGATGGGTTGGGTTTGTTCGGCTAGTTTGTGAAGGAAGCGAGAAATGGACGTGAGGCGGCCTATGAGGCGCTATACTTCTTTGATGCTGGTTGGGCTTCACATCTCAATGATCGCGTTGCAGTTTTAAGGTTAGCCTCTATGCTGCGCTGGGTCAGCATGAATCCAAGGAACTTGCCGCGGTTGACACCGAAAGCACATTTATCGGGGTTGAGGCGGATGTTGTATTGCCTTAATGCAGAGAAGACTGCCGATAAGTCCTGAACGTGCTGGTGATGGCTGGGGGATTTGACAACCATGTCGTCAACGTATACTTCAACACATTTGACCATTAAGTGGTTGAAGACTTTATCCATCAGTCGTTGGTAGGTTGCTCCTGCATTTTTAAGAACAAATGACATGACTTTGTAGAAGTAATTGGCATCGTTTGTGATGAAAGCGGTTTTGTTCATGTCGGATGTGGCCATGAGGATTTGGTTGTAACCAGAGTATGCGTCAAGAAAACTAAGGACCTTGTTATCAGCGTCGTCGTCGACAAGTCGGTCAATATTGGGTAATGGGTAGGCATCTCTAGGACAGGCTTTGTTGAGATCGGTATAATCAACACACATTCGCTACTTGTCATTGGCTTTCTTGACCAGGATCACGTTAGAGAACCTAGTGGTATAGTAGGCTTAGGTCAGCCTAGGCCGGCTACTTGAATTATTTTGCGTATAGATATGGTGATCGTTTATTATTATTATTTGATTGGATTGGCTAGGTGTGGTACAATAAGTTTTCGACATTGTTGTTAATTTTTCGCAAATGACCAAGTCCTAAATTAAGTGCAATGCATAGTTATCATAAGTGCAAAGTTGTACTTCATTGCACAATCTTCATTTCATAGAGCCACGTATAAGTTATTGGCCTTAAGTTTAGTGAATTTATGCTGTTATTTTGGTAGATGAGGTGGGTTAATTAAAGGTGAACCCATTTCAGTAGTTTGTGGTGTCAGAAGTGATTCTGGATATAACTGCGAACTAAAGTGTCCCCTTCTGCTAACTTGCGTCATATGATTTGAAGAAAATGTTTAATAGTTGTTGGGTTGGATGATAACTATCCCCTTTGGTGGGGTGACTAAATTATTGACTCCTTTAAGACTGACACGGATTGAGAAGGAATAACTATTATGATAAGTTTTCGACATTGTTGTTAATTTTTTGCAAGTGATCAAGTCCCAAATTAAATGCAAAACATAGTTATCATAAGTGCAAATCTGTACTTCATTGCACAATCTTCATTTCATAGACCCACGTAGAAGTTATTGGCCTTAAGTTTAGTGAATTTATGCTGTTGTTTTGGTGGATGAGGTGGTTTAATTAAAGGTTAACCCATTTTAGTAGGTTGTGGTGTCAGAAGTGATTATGGATTTAACTGCGAACTAAAGTGTCCCCTATGCTAACCTGCATCATATGATTTGAACAAAATGTTTAATAATTATTGGGTTGGATGATAACTATCCCCTTTGGTGGTGTCAGTAAATAATGGACTCCCTTAAGGCTGACACGAATTGAGAAGGAATACATCTTATGATAAGTTTCCTACATTGTTACTATTTTGCAAATGCCCATGTCCCAGATTAAGTGCAAAGCATAGTTATTATAAGTGCAAAGCTGAACTTTATTGCACAATCTTCATTTCATAGACTCACGTACAAGTTATTAGCCTTAAGTTTAGTGAATTTATGTTGTTGTTTTGGTGGATGAGGTGGTTTAATTAAAGGTGAACCAATTTCAGTAGTTTGTGGTGTCAGAAGTGATTCTGGATTTAACTGCGAACTAAAGTGTCCCTTTATGCTAACTTCCATCATATGATTTGAACAAAATGTTTAACAGTTGTTGGGTTGGATGATAACTATCCCCTTTGGTGGGGTCAGTAAATTATGGACTCCCTTAAAGCTAACACGAATTGAGAAGGAATACATCTTATGACAAGTTTTCTACATTGTTGTTAATTTTTTGCAAGAGACCAAGTCCCAAATTAAGTGCAAAGCATAGTTATCATAAGTGCAAAACTGTACTTCGATGCACAATCCTTCATCCCTTTCATTTGTGGTTGTTATTTTTGATTTCCAAAGTTGACTTAGTTGATTCAACTTTAATTGACTTGTTAACCTTTGACTAGGTTTGACTTGTTGACTACAATTGACTTGACTTAAGCCAACATGCTAATCTATGTTTATTTGCTTTGTAGGTTAATTAGGAGTAAGAAAGCAATGCTAGGTGGCACATGGTGATTGGGGAGCATAAATGATGTGGAGGAGAGAGTAAAACAAAGGCATAAGGCATAAAGTAAAAGGCATGAAGCAAGTGTACCTATGTACCTTTGGTCTCCTTTGTTTTTAGCACACTTTGGCCACTTTTTGGAGACATATGAGACACATTCTTTGTCTCCTTTTGTGCTAGAAAGAAATTAGCCTTGCACACACCATAGTTAGGTCTTTTGTCTCTCATTTTTGTAACCTTATTTGACCTAGTTTCTAGAAGCTAGGGTTAGGCTTTTGTAGAGACATCCTTAGGTATCTTTTATTTGCTTAGAGGCCTCTAAACTCTTCTATATAAGGGGTGCTCCTAGACATGTAAAAGGGTTGAACATTTTGAAGTAAAAACACTCTTGTGTCTCAACCATTTGTGAGAGTTTTCTCCCTTGGGAGTGAATACTTTTAAGCCTTATCTTGCATAGCAAGTGGCGGCATACATCCACTCATCTTCAAGGTTGCCATGGCTTCTAGCCTAGCCTTGTAGTGGCGTGCTTCTCACATTTTTACCATTTCTTTCCTTTCCATTTTATGTTTTCTTCTTCCTTTAATTGTTCTTGGTTTTCTATGGTTTATGTGCTTTCCATTTCCTTTTTGTTTTGAATCAATCCATCATCTTCTTCTCTTGAGCTTTGTGAAAGGAACCTTCACATCTAGATAGCTTGCTATCTTAATGTCCAGTGGGGATTTCACTTAGCTTTGTTAATCAACTCACACCATATTCAATAATCTTAAAAAGGAACAAGATAATCGTTCATCATTTGGTATCTAGAGCCTAGGTTATCTTCAATATGATGTTTTCATGTTCTAACCTTGTCTTGTGTAGCTATCTTTGAATGGTCCACATAAAAACAATGTTGGCGGGATCGAGAGGAATGATCGTCTCGTCGTATGAAGCCGCGAAAATGACCAGCACGGACCAGTTCTTCTATCTTATCCTGGAGTGCTTTGCAGTCTTCTGTAGTGTGGCCATGGCTATGGTGGTAGCGGCAATAGTTGGTCATATTAGCGTTAGGAGGTGTGGTTGTCTTGCGTGGTAGAGGGATGAGGTCAGCTTGTAGGGCTTCATCGAGGATGCGAGAGCAGGCTACGATAAGAGGGGCGTATCTGGTGAAGCCGGGTTGGCAGGGCTCGCGTGGGTGGGTATCAGGGCGGGGAGGTTGCGGGGTAGGGTTGGCTGTGGTGGCTGCATAGTCGTTGCAAAATTTGGTATGGAGGGTCTGCATCTCCTCCATGCGGACATAGTCGGCCGCGCGCAATTTAAGTTCGTGCAAAGAGGCATATGGGTGGAGGTAAACGTTGTTGGCGAAGGGGTCGGGTTGTAGGGTAAGTGCCATGCACTAGAGGATCATCTCTTGGTTGAGGTGTGGGGTGCGAAGAGCTGCCTTACTGAAGCGATCTATGAACGCTCTGAGTGGTTCGCCTTGTTCCTGTCTAATGCCCAGGAGGTAGATTGTGGTAGTTTGGTGTGGACGGCTGCCAGCAAAATGGGTGGAGAACATGTGAGAAAGAACGTCGAAGTTGTCGATGGAGTAAGGCGGAAGGGTTGTGAACCATTCCAGAGTAGGGCCCTTGAGGGTGGTGGGAAAAGCTTTGCAGAAGACTGCGTCTTGGGACGTGTACAGGGCGACATGGGTGATGTATACTTTGAGATGTTCATCAGGGTCGATTTCGCTGGTGTAGCGGTCCAGCATGAAGGGTTCCCACTGGGCAAGAAGGGGGGTGTTGGCGATAAAGTCAGTGAATGGGTGACGACGTCTAGGCTAGTGGGGAGGGAGCAAATGAGGTGGGATGGGATGGTTTATCATAGCGGGGATGGTGAAGGTAAGGTTGTGAGGGGGGATGTGGGTTGTTGGCAGGTATTGGGGGTTGTAGGGTGGTACGTGTGTAGTGTGTAGGGTGGTGAGTACGTTGTAGGGGATTTCGGTGGTGGGGAGGGTAGCAGCAGAGGTTGGGGCTGCAGTATGCCCTGATTGAGTGGATGGGAAGTGAGTGGGATGGGTAGAGGGAATGGGTGTTTGTTGGGTGGTGGTGGTGAAGGTGTGAGGGGTGGGATTGTATTCGTTTTCCTCTTCTGTGGGTTGGAAGGCCGAGGACCTTGCAGCCTTAGAGGCCTCCTTGGCCTTTCTCTTCAGGGTGGGATCAGCTTCGATCTTTCGCCTAATGCGAGAGTTTTCTTGCCGCAGCGCCTCCATCTCATCAGCGTTGCGTTTCTTCAAATCTTTTAGTTCTTGTTGCATCTTCGCCTGGCCATCCAGGATGGTGGCTAGGTCAGGGGTGATGCCAGCAGGTCCTGAGGGACCAACATCCGCCTGCTTGTTCACTCCAGCTTTGCTGCGGATGGAAACCATCTTCGGAGAAAAATGGGTACTAAAGGTGTTCGTCTCGTGTCCCACGGTGGGCGCCAATTGTAAGACCCGTAGAATTTAATTAATTAAATAAATAATTAATTAATAAATACGGGAGGGGTAATAATTATGACATTAAATTATGGTTGGTATGACGTGGAAAAATGCTTGCTCATGTGGTTGAGAGCACTTTGATTGTGCGAGAGGACTTGGGTTCGAGTCCTATGTATGCTAACTTTTGATGTTATGGTTTTGTTATTTAAATTTATGAAAACATGTTCTTGTATATTATGATAATTGAATTGTGATTCCTAGCAAGAAATATGAATTGGTTAAATGGTTTGATATAGACTTGGTGATTACATGGTTGTGGGTTCGAGCCTTGGAGAACTTACATTAAACCTTATATTTTTGGCATTTTTGGTTTTGACGTGAATATGGAAAGGTGGGAAGGGAACCTAAGTGAGTGGGCAGCCAAAGGAGGCTGGAAGGGCAGCCATAGGGAGGGATTGAATGGCACATTATGTCTTATTCAATGCCATTTTCGTTTTGGTAATTAATCACTTAGTTTAGGCACACTTTAAAAAGGAAAATTAGGTTAAGGGCTAAGGTTTGACAAGCTGGGAAACTATACCTAAAGAGAGAGCGAAAATCTGAGAGAGTGTGAGAGGTTCTAGTGTGATTTTGAGTTGCTGAATAGTGAGGAAGCAAGGAAGGTGGGTGATCAAGGGGGAATCTTACAAATTGTCAAGCTTAAGCGAAGGAGAACCAGGTTAGGGGAGCTGAACCACGTCTTATATCAATTATTGCATAATTATATGATTGAAAGTATGTGTGTTTTTCTGAATTTGTATTATTGGATTGAAAATGCTGAGTTCTGGAAATTTTCCAGAAACCGCCTGGCGGGCTGTTCGTAGCCGCCAGGCGGCGCATGCAGAGTTCGCCTATTCTGGGTTCCTGGGAGGGGACCGCCTGGCTGTACATACCCGACCGCCAGGCGACACATATTAATTGCACCAATTCTGGAATTTTTTTACGAACTGCCTGCGGTGATGAGCGACCGCCAGGCGACGCGAGTAAATGTTAGCGATTTTGGGTATATTCTGGGTTCAGGGGTGAGTATGATTGGATGAAAATGTAGTGGTAAGTGTTAGGGGGTGATATGGCTTGCGTTTATTTATTTGTAGCGTAATTGAAGTCGTAAATTGATGAAACAGTGTAACGAAATGGTTAGGGTTGAGATATTAGTAGATTGGTGGAATTAGGATACAAAAGTTAATTATAATGTAACTGGTTTGCTGGAAATTACATTATGTAGTGTAGAGTGACATTCATCGGGTGCTTGGAGAAAATGGGTTGCGAAGGGGATAAGAGAGTCTTCCAAATTTGAAAGGGATCATTTCGCAGGTGCTCTGAGACTGGGAATTGCCCATAATTCTTTGTGCCGCCTAGCGGCGCGGAGCTTGCCACCAGGCGCTCTCGTGGCAGTGAGACTAGGGTGAGTGATCGCGTGAAATAATGAGGGTGGTAGATGTATTGGAAGGCAAGTTGGAAGGCGAAAAGGAAGAATGTGAGGAGAGAGTATGGAAGGAGATTTTTTGACTTGGAAAGAAGGGAAGGATAATATGCAAACTGCTAGAGGTGTAATGGTGGTGTAGGATAAAAAATTAATGTCACATTAATGAATCTGAGGTTCGATAAATCAGAGTTCTTTGTTGGGTAAAACGATTAAATGGGGAAACCTTAAAGTTAATTGGTAATGTTAGCTTTGGATCTTGAGAGCAAAGATAGTAATTGAAATGGTGCGAGATGTAGACCCTAGTATTTTTTGTATTCATAGCTGGATGAATCAGAGGGTAACAGAGGTAGGAAACGCTTAAGGGTACGTCTCATGTGTTAAATAATAGAGTTAAACCAGATTACCCTCTTATAAGTAGGGTTAACGAACCCAAATGAAAGTGTAGAATTCATGTAATGGGTTAGCTATTGGGAGTGAGTGTAAGAGGATTAGAAGGAAATTACGTAGTGACGTTGGCTGAATTGAGTCATGGTGTACTCTGGTCGAGCAATCTAAAGATAGTACTGTGCAACATACTGATATGGCGTCTGGCGGCAGGGCTGAGACCGCCAGGCGATAGCCAATACACAAGTGGCTCTGGAGTGAGTGGCGCCTAGCAGAGAGGGAGATTCTGCCAGGCGAACGGAGCAACAACAGTGATGTCCAAGAGTGTTGGCGCCGGGCGATAGCGACTTAATCGCTAGGCGGTGGCGACTAGGATCATGTGTTTTGAGGCGCTTGGTGCCTGGCGGTACGCGACACCCGCCAAGCGGTTTGGGAGCTAGCAGCGCCTGGCGGCACGTGTCCCCCGCCAGGCGATTTATACTGCTGCAACTTTGAGTTTTATTTATGAAATTGTGATCTACAGTGCGTCTAGTGGTGCTTTAAGAGTGATATTGCTAGTGTTCCTTGAGTTGTGACTCGGAACGTATCCCTTGAGTTGTGGCTCGGGATAGGGGTTAAGCACGTGGTATTCCTTGAGTTGTGGCTCGGAATGGCATCTCTTGAGTTGTGGCTCGGGATGGCGGATGGACACGAGGAACCCTTGAGTTGTGGCTCGGGTTGGCGAGTGTTGCCGGTGTGAGTGTGCTGGTTGTGGCCAGTACGGATGGGTCCAGATGGATTGCCCTCCTCAGTTGTTGGCTGACGAGTTTGGTAGTCCTGGGACGATACGGACTATGTTCGTATATGGGAACTCTACCTGGCGTTGCGGTGTATAATCCGTAGCATGTTTTCCCGCACGTGCTCTATCGGTTATGGCCGATAGGTATGGCAGCAAGTCCTTGAAGAAATCCTTAGACGTTGTAGTACACGAATAATCTGATTGGGGTTCAGATGGTAGGAATTAAAGAATAAGGCAATGTGAGATGTTTATGTCATGTATGATTTCTTGTGTTTATATGCTTATGTTTCTGTAACTTTATATATATGATTTAATTGTTAAGCTCACCCTGCGTGTGTGTGGCGATGATCGTGTACGCGGTACATGGGAGCAGATGTTGGTGATGCAGGTGGCTCTGGTGCAGCCTAGTTGCGGAGAGGGGATTGACTTGGGGAAACTCTTACGTTTATGTACTTGTTTTTGAAAATATTTGTAAACCCTGATGGGTGACTTAATCATATTGTGGATTTTGATTTTTGTAATGGACGTTGTAAACTTTATCCGTTCATTTAATAAAGTTTTAATTTTCCCGCGTTTTGGGAAAATGAGGTATTATTAAACGCACTGTTTTATTTATTTCATTTCTTTGTTTATAAATTAGTAATATCCTGACGGGATGTTACACCAATTGTTCCTGCAGAGAACAAACAAGATAAGTTAGGCACAAGTGTCACCTTACCCATGTAGTCTGCTATCTCCTCAGTTGGCCTCTTCCCAGTTGGTACATGTCGGCTTGGACCCAAGAGGGGTTACTTGGAGAAGGGACTCCAAAGCTCAAGTAAGTCAAAGCTCTCAGAAGGTCAAATCAGTGATTAATGGAGTAATGAATGCGTACCTTTAATTAATGGGGTCTACGTGTATTTATAGAGTATTAATTATGTCTGGTTATGGCATGGGTCGGGCCCTGGTTTGGGCCTCAGTTTGGGCTGTAAGTGGACTTGGGCCTTGGCCCAGGTCCTTAGTTCGACTATTGTGGGCTCATTGGATGGCAGGAGGGATTTCTTTTTGCTAAGTCTTTAGGAGCGGTCTGATCCGGTTACTTCTCAACTTGACGGATGTCGTCCTTGCCCGTGCACTGTCCTGGGTTGGCCGTTCTGTTGTTAGTTTAGCCTTCGTTCAGTTACAAGTTTAAGTCCATGCCGACCCAAGTCGTGTACTTGGGTTGTTTCCGACATATACGTAAGGGTTGTCATTTATATGGTTAAGTTGACCAGGTCCAGTACAATATGTATCCTGATTGGAGACGTGCTAAATTATAGACTTCGTTTAAATGGTAGAGTCACACCAAATGATAAAGAATTATATTTATATGCTTTGGAGTTTGTTTTAAACTTATTGCATATGGAAGACTTCCAGTTTAAGTGCAAAGCTCTGTTATCATAACTACGAACCTGAAGTTTCCTTCAAAGGAAAACTTAGGTCACAATCCATTCACAATCTAACTGCCAAAGAACATGATATGTCAACCACAACCACAATTTAAGCAATCACATAACAAAATAACGGGTCCTTACATGTCATACATTGCAGCCAAATTATAAATCAAAATACCCATAATGTTTTGCATAAGATAACGTTTGGCAGAATATAAGTAAACTTAACATTGAGGTGAGGATTTCATCTTAAACCATAATATATAACAGGATTTACTTGGCACTATGGTTGTGACTTTGATGATTGCCATGCCTGAGTGTTCTTGAATTTCTTGAAAGGATCAACTAGGCTTTTAATTCTGTCATCAATGCTAATGTAGGTCATTTCCTCATCTTCACTGCTATCCTCTACTGTCTGCACAAGGATTTGGTCCAGATGCTCCATATTTGAATCCACATTCATTTCCATATTTTGGTAAACAATTGGTTGAACATCAGAGTTTAGTGGTTTAGTGTGGTTGATCTGTTCTTGAACAGGTTGTTGGGGTGGTTCCTTTTCTATATCAACCCTGTGTGAAGCTGCTACATCTTCCATTGTTGGATCACTGATGTCATGGTTGAAGACCTTTGCATTTTTTTACAACACAATCAATAATGTGTTTGGACATGACACAATATAATGAATAAGGTATTAAATATCAGACCTTAACAATATTCCTTAGAGTGATGTTTAAGTACAACTTAGCTGCCTTAGGATTGAATACATACACTTATTTCAGTAAAATCACAGCCCCAATACCAATCAATGGACCACATTCAGGATGTGAAACTACTTTATTGTGAACGCTCGCCTGGGCAGTGTGCTTTGGGTCCTGATAAAATAGTTCACCACCATTATAATGTTTGTAGAGGAGTTTGAGTGGGACAAAATTTAGGAAATTAAGAACACAATATAACTTTAAATACCTTAACAGTGAGAAGCAGATCCCCCAACCCATTTCCTTTATACTCCTTCACAACACATGCCACAAAGGGCAATTTGTCAAACAACTTTTTCGTGTACATGGGAGTAACATTTTTTATTGCACCCCCTTCCACTGCATTTGGCAATATTTAGTGCACTCATATTTTATCACTGATGAAGCTTATAACCAAGTTGTAGCATATATGTATAACACAGTATTTCAATCATAAATTACCGTGGTGTTTGATGAACATGGTCGCCTATTTCCAAGCATTTGATTCAAAGTCACGAGCAAAAGTTGCAGCAGCAATGTGCCCCATAAACTGCTATGTGGACTCCTGTCTTCTTGCCCCACGGTTCATGATCACAGCTTGATAATTTCTTACTGGACCAGGGATCAAAGACGTGCTTCCACTACACCGTTGCATGAAGCTCTGCAGCTCCGCTTCTTCTAAGTTCAGAGACTCCCATTGTTCCATTTTCTCTGATGCAATATCACCCAATGAAACAACGTTCAAATTGGAGCTGAAGAAAATCACTTGTCTGTGTGATGCAGATTTCCTGACCAAAATACCCTTGCAAACTGGTTATTTAAGTGATGTGACATTTTCCCACTCTAAAGACTGTTATGTTGCACTTCTTCTGTGACTTTTTAAACAAGCCACACACACCCGTCTTGTCAACACCCAATTTCGTCCGGGTAAATGCATTTGTTTTGTTAAAAATAATAATAATAATAATAATAAAATAATAATAATAATAAATAATATATAAAACAATAATAATAATTAAAAAAATAGAAAATATGTTTTAATTGATGGTAGGTTTTTTTAATTTTAATTCTACCATGCAAAAAAAAGAAAAAAAAAAGAAAAAGAAGAAAAAACCAAGAGAAGGGAGAGTCTAATTTATTTTTAATTATCGCACGCTTTTCATGAGTCCAAATGTTTTGTACATATTTTCACCCCCACTGTTTGCTATTTACACTCTTCACATGACATGTCAGAAAAGGACGTTTGATAATTTTTGTTTATAGAGAACGGTATAATATTAGGAGCAATATTTGTACAAAGAACTACGTTATCCCTGATTTTCCAAATGGAAATACGTAGGAGCGAGGTGCAATCCTCGTCGGGCAAAAAAAAAGAATAATTTTGTTTTAATCTTTAATATTTTTATGTGTTTTTTTATTTTGTTTGATTTTTTAGGGAATAACAAATATTCTAAACATCAAAATTCTACTTTGCACACTTAATTAAAGAGGGAACCATCTTAAGACGGGTGTTGCGGGGTGCTAATACCTTTCCCACACGTAACCGACCCCCGAATCGAAATTTGGTTTCGAAGACTATTCTTTTAAGGTTTTTACTATAGTTTTCCATAATAAACTATGGTGGCGACTCCTCTGTTTTTTTAATTATTTTTGCCGTCCCGCCGTGATCTCGGTTGCGACACGTCACTTCAGCCATCACCATTTAATTGCATTCATTGCAATGAAGGGCATAGTCTGAATTTTCAGCTTAGAAAAAATTAAAAATACATAAACACCATTAAAGCTTCTAAAAGCAGATTGAAGGTGGAATTAATGTTGATCGACTAACAAGGGCTGACATTTTGGCCACCATTGAAGACGTAAGAGAAGAAATTAATGCCAGCTTTTACTTCCACCAACAACTAATTCGACCACTTACAATGATGCATTATAATCTTCTTATTGTCTCCCATATACGTATACTTATTAAGTAGGTTTTTTATTTGCTTATACATTCTCAAATGCAATCCTAAGCTTATTGAAATATTATTTCTGAAATCAAATGCTACCTAAATGCTACCTTCATATGAATCACAAACAGAGTTTTAAAATTATAAACAAAAAATAAAATACCTAAACTGATCCAATGGCCATTGGGATGGTGGAGTTATGGATGAAGTAAACTGAATGTGAATTTACTGTGATGAACAATTGCAAAATGGGGAACAAGATGACCCAATATGCTTGGACGACATAACTTTACTTGATGAAGACTGTGGACTAGGCACATCTGATGCGAATGAAATGTGTGATAGTGCTTAAGTCATTAACAACACTGAGGAGGGTGTTGTGCCCACTGTTGGAATGCGATTTCAAAGTGCAGAAGAGGTTAAGAGTTTCTACAAGCAACATGCTGTGAAATGTGGTTTTGGTGTTCGAACTCGTACATCAAAAAAGGATGACGATAACCAGTTGTGTTACCTGAAATTAGTTTGCTCAAGGGAAGGGAAGTACATGTCCTGTAAGACCTGAGAGATTTAAATAATTAATTAAATAATTATTTAATAAATCCGGGTAGTAGAAGCCATTAAGACATTAAATACGGAGTGTTATGGCATGGAAAAGTACTAGCTAAAGTGGTTGAAAGTACTTTGATTGTGTGAGAGGACTTGGGTTCAAGTCCTATATTTGCCAATTGTGTGTTATTTAAATTGGTATTATTTTTTTATATATGTAGACCATGTTATGCGATATTATAATAATTGAATCATGAGTTAGTAAGAAATATGAATTGGCATGATGGTTTGACATTGATTTGGCATTGCATGGTTATGGGTTCAAGCCATGGAAAACCCAAATTAAACTTTATTTTTGTTGTTTTTAGTTTTGGCTTGAAGTTGAAGGGTTAAAGGAAACCCTAGCAATCCTAGCAGCCAAGGGTGGCTGGAAAACAATCCATTTAGAGTGCTTGAATGATAATTAACACCATTAATAGGACATTTTCGTTTTAGGACTTGAATTCATCATTAAAACACCATTAAAAATCAAATAGAGGGAAAAAAGAAAGATTTCTGTAGTTGCCATTGTGAGATAGGTAGAGAAGTCCGAAAATAAGTGAGTATTGAGAGTGTGAGTGGAATTTGAGGCTGAATTGAGAGAAGTCCAGGAAGGCTAGTGGTCAAGCAAGGGAGAACCAAGGGATATTCAAAGCTTTACACAAAGGAAACCAGGTTAGGGGAGTTAATTTTGTGTGTTGTATGTTGTTTATATGTTTTTCGTGCTATTCTGGATGATATGGGTTGTGTAATTTGGAATCGTGTTGAATTCTGTTGCATTTCTAGAAATTTCCAAAAACCACGTGGCGGGCATTGAAGGCCCGCCCGACGACTCATGCTTCTAGAACTATTTTCTGGGTTTTATGCTATGCACCGCCTGGCGGCTATGTGATGTCCGCCAGGTGACACAAACTGGCTTGCCCTGTTCTCGCGCATTTTTGGTATTTTAGTGATGTGGGGATGTCTGAGGTGATTTTATGATATGAGAATAATTGATATGATGAGTTGTTATCTGTAAATGCTTAATTGTAGAACATGACGTGAACCTTTACTTGAAATCGGGATTCAGGGTCCATGTTGGGGTTGTAGATAAATTACATGGATGATATTTATTAGTGGTGTACTGTTTGTAAGGAATCAATGATAACATGACTATATTCTAAAACATGGATGGGATGAGCATGTGGAATTTCGCCAAAGTGAAGGTAAACTCGAAAGTGGGGGTTTGCGAGTGACACTGAGTGCGGGAGAAATATGGTAGAACCCATATTTTTCACGAACTGCCTCGCGGCGTCGGGGTTGCCGCCAGGCGACCCATCAGTGTAGGGAGAAGTTGGATGGGTCTGTGATATGGTCATGGGGCAGTTACTCGGGTCGCTTTTAGAACGTGTTTTGGTGTGCGATAGACCATGATTTAGGATGTGTGTCATTTGGTCATAATGATGAGAGTATTATGTATGATATGGATGGGCTAAGTGTTTCATACTTGTTGATTACTGCAGTGTTGGTCTTATTAATTAAGAATAGGTGCAAGTTTAAGACATGGTAGCATGAGTGATATTAAAATTGAACTGTATGGGTACAGGGTTGATGTACATTGTGAATAGGGGGCAAGTTTAAGGTAATAATAGAAGAAGTGTAGGTGTGCATGATAAAATTGAATTGGCACGATTTGGGTGTGTAGTTGTAGTATGATAGAGTATTGTGAATTGTCTAAACTTGTGTTGTTGCAAAAGGAGGGTACCATGAGGACCATCTCTTGACTGGTTTTTATAAATGAATAAGGTAAAGCATGATAGGGCATGTTAATATTTAATTTGGGCACGAGTTAATTATACGTGTTGTGTTTAGTTGTGGTGTTATGTCTTAAATACTATGATTGATGTGTGCAAGACGAATTACATGTTTTGGGTCTCTTAATACTTGTTGGAAATGCCAAAAACCAGTAGCACTACGCTACTGGTATGGCACCTAGCGGTGCGGGGCAAGTCGCCAGGCGATAGGTGACTCAAACAGTGGCAGTGGCCACTAGACATGCATGGCGCCTGGCGGCAGGGAAGTTTCCGCTAGGCGATGACGGAGCAGCGCAACTCTTGTTTGGCACTTTGCGCCTGGCAGTGGGGGTTTGGTCGCCGGGCGTTTTGGTTGTTGTGGAATTGGTTGTTGCTTTGATCAGTGGACTTGAAGGACTAAGTTCACTTACTTTTGTGTTTGGGCTTGATGGACTAAGTCCAATAGGGGGTCTGGGATGTGCTTAGTGGTGGGACGCATGATGGGCATGGAACTGGTTAGTTCCCGTCGGCTACTAAGAGGCGAGGAGTCCTTAGTATGGTGATTACATGTGTCGGACGCACGATGGGCAAGGAATAGTTTTGTTCCCGTTGGCTGCTATTGGGCGAGGAGTCCATAGTATGGTGATTGTGTGCGTGCTAAGGTCCGAGCGAGGAAGGCTTGGATGGTTTTCTACAAACGAGGAGTCTGTGGGGCATGACTATGAGCAAGATAGACTCGTAGGGATTGGAACACGAATGGGTTAGTTTCGTGGGAGCACAGTAAAGTCCCGAGACCTAGTTTCATGCATATGACTCATGAAGGACTATGAGATCAAGCATGGGTAATTTGAAATAATGAAATGTTTAGGCAAGATTTATTTTCTTTGGGATGAATGTCATATTTATTTTATATATATATATATATATATATATATATGTATGTATATGTATATGTGCATAGCTCACCCTATCTCTGTGTGTGTGGCAATGATCGGATAACTTGTTATCCGGGAGCAGATGATTTGACAGGTGAGCCAGGAGATGCTTGAGATAAAGAGTGGGATTAATTGGGGAATTGAAGACCTTTGTTATTTCGATAATTTCGTGTTTTCAAACAATTTATGTTTAGTTATTTTATGGGACTGTAATAATTATTACCTTTGAATTTTTGATAAAATATACCATTTTATGGTTTTCATTTTCTCGCGTTTTTGGGAAAGTGTAATTATAAATGAGGTTTGATTTATTAATATTGTGTTTTTATTTTATTTATTCATCTATATGTATTTAAAAGTAATATTCCTTAGGGATGTTACATGTCCCAAATCTCGCCAGAATTGAAGACCCACCCAACCCAAACAAGACAATGTCCAACAAGCTTAACAGTAGTACAAAAAACCAGAAGCATGGACACTAAGCACTGTGGTACATGATCACAATCATGACATTAGTCCAACCAAATCAAGGTTAATACGTAGGAATAGAAGATTGAATTTGTAGGCTAAGCGAACACTTGATATTAATGACGAGGCTGGTGTACGTTTGAACAAGACATTTAGGTCCTTGGTTGGTCAAGCAGGAGGTTTTGACGAGACGCAAGGAACTACATCGGGCAGCAAAGACGAGCTTTTGGCAAGGAGGGAGATGGGCAGGCTTTGATGCAACATTTCTCAAGAATGAGAGGGTTGAATAATTCCTTCTATTATGAAATTGACATTGATGCTGAAAATAGAATCATTAATGTCTTTTAAGCATATGCAAGGAGTAGAGCCACGTTAGTGGACTTTGGCGATGTCATATCATTCGACACTACATACCTCACCAACAAATACGAAATGTCGTTCGCACCCTTCGTTGGTGTTAACCATCATGGCCACTCAATTCTACTTGAATGTGGGTTGCTCTCTGCAAAGGATGCATCAACTTTCACATGGCTCTTTCAATGCTGGTTAAGGTGCATGGGGAATAGGGCACCAGATGGCATCATAACTAACCAATGCAAAGTAATGAAAAATGCTATTACTGTTGTATTTCCAACACCAGGCATTGCTGGTGTATGTGGCACATCATAAAGAAAGTCCCCGAAAAGTTGGGTGGATTGACAATGCACAAGACCATAGAACATGCTTTGAAACAATTGGTGTACGAGTCCACCTCCACAATTAATTTTGAGCTTGGTTGGGAACAATTCATATCCAGCTTCGACTTACATCATAACGAATGGCTTTCTACGCTTTACGCCGAAAGAAGTAGATGGGTTCCTTGTTATTTGACGTCTCAATTTTGGGCTGGTATGTCCACCACTCAAAGAAGTGAGAGTATGAATGCCTTCTTTGATGGTTTCATAAATTCAACCACAACAGTGAAACAATTTGTCGTCTAATATGACAATGTGCTATGGTCGAAGGCCGAGAAAGAAATTGAAGTTGATTTTGCTTCCTCCAATACCACCCTACCTCGTGCCACTCAATCATTAATTGACAGGCAGTTCCAGGAAGAATACACTCATGCAAAGCTAGCTGAAGTTCAGCAAGAGTTAAGGAGTAAGATCAATTGCACTATCAAAAGTTACGAATGTGATGAAATGTATTCAAAGTACATTGTTAAAGAGGAGTACATACGTAATGGACAAAGTGATGACAAAATGAATGAAGTTGTTCTTGATAAAGTGACGCAACAAATTGGATGTACTTGTCTTTTGTTTGAATTTAAAGGTATTTTATGCCGACACAACTTTCTTGTACTAGCACAAAAAGAGGTCAAAAGTGTATCTCCGCAGTACCTATTGAAGAGGTGGAGCAAACACATTCGATGAAGACACACTTACATAAAAGCATCATACAAACATAATAAGGACGATCCCCATGTCGAAAGGTATGACTTCATGTGTAAGAGATTTTACGAAATTGTAGAAGTTGCATGTCAATATGAGAATGTGACAAATTCTGTGTTAACCCAACTTGATTTCATGTATGCAACTCTTGACTTACCTATATTGAATATAGTAAGTCTTCCTTCCCAGAAGGTGAAGGAAAAATTAACCCAACATCCAACGCCAACAATGGACAACATGGTACGAAGCCTTTCACATGCTAAGAGGAAGGGTCGACCCGAACAAATAGGCTTCAATCAACAGTTGAAAAGATTTCCAAGAAACGAAAATGGAGGGCAGCATTAACTAAATCGACAAGGAATCTTGATGTAAGTAATTCATTCACATTATAAACATATTTAAACGGATTGAATTAGAATTACTTCATTACACCCAATTTATGTTGTTCACATTATAAACATATTTAAACATTTTGCACCAGGTTACCCTTAATATGGAAAGTGGAGCGCCTACAGTTCAGCTACCCACGACCATGGTTAATTCAAACAACCGGTTATCACTCTCACCTTCCACAGGTTTTATGTCTCTCTGATGAGTCATTATTTTCTTCTATTCCACCAGCCTTTGTGCACCCATTAGACAGTTGATTAGTGCTTAATTGTTCATCATGTTTTTCATCTGTTGGGCTTTATTGGGCCACTGTTCCGAATTTGGACTAATTTCACATTATTTGGCCTAATTTTTGTTTTTAATTATTTTTAGGTATTTGGGTGAAGCAATTTTGGAGCTTGGACATTAATATTTAGTTGAAGAAACTTTCCACATCATTGCCACATCATTTCCATGTCATTTCCACGTCAGCAAAGTCAATGGGTCAACATTTGAGGCCCAGAGTGGCATTTTTGTAATTCTGCGACTCATAATGGGAGTTTTGTGATTTTGAGTGGCATGGGTGATATGACCACGAATTAGGTCTGCATGAGGAAGAGGCAGCCGCTCCATCATCTTCAACCTCTCTTCAAAACCTCCATTTTCGTTCTCCAAGCTTCCATGGACGCCCCCCTTGCGGTTTTTCACGTTTTTGGCTCATTTTTACCGTTTTTATGCATATTTGACAGCACCCATTGAGGGTTTTACGTTTGGAATTCGTTTTCTTGCTTGGGCAGTTCATTTTGTGGGTTTTATTGACTTGGAACAATACCCATTCATGGGGTTTTTCGCATTTATATATGATAACACCGTTTTGCATTCGATTTAAGCTTTGAAATCTCAATTTTTGCTCTTAAATTGCGTTTTCAGATTTGATAAGTTAGGGTTCTTGGTTCTGATTTTTGTGATTTCAGTTTTGAAGTGTTTAATTACTCATTTCCATGTCTAGCTAAATTCGTGTATTGACTCCTTGATGAAAAATGCAATGAAGCTTTGAGGTTGTGCTTGTTTTGTGAAATTTGCCATGTTTTTGTTCTGAATTCGTGGAATGCATGTGGTGAATCTGTCAATGCTTAATTTACAGAGTAATTGCATGTGTTTTGTTTAAGATACGTTCATGCTTAATGTATGTAGCTTGGCTGTCACGAATTTAAGGATGTGTGCATTGCTTAATTGCATAATGAAGCTAGATTGTAATTTTCGCTTAGTGAATTATTATCTAGTGGATTGAGACAAGGCAGGATTGGTGTTAATTTGGTGGCCTATGATAAGTGAAATTGCGTTTGAATCAGGGATGTCAATACGGTTTTAGTCACTATAGCATTTAAATTAATCTATTGATTAGCATTCTGAATCTGTCTGCCAACCCCCCCCTCTTGTGTTTTATTGTTGTGTTCATCTGGAAAATTCGCTTTGAATGAAAATATTGGTCGTTGGGAGACGACTTGGTTCACTTTCATGTACTGCATTTAATATGTTTTAATTTGGTGGGGTACGGCCTCTATCAAATTTGGCGCCGTTGCCGGGGACCAATCGTTTCGTTCATAGTAAAATTTCCAGTGTGTTTGTGTTTTGTGTTTTGGTGTGTGTGTGTAGTTCAAGTGTGGTTGAGTTGGTATATGTTCATTGTGATGTTAATGTTGTGTTAAGTTCAGTGCCTGTTTCCATTCCTGTGTGTTTCTGTGTAGTGTAATGAATAGTGTCGCGGCGCGCATGAATAGTGTCATTTGTAGTAGTGAATAGTGTTTGAATAGTGTCCGAATCTGGCATTTAACTTCTGGATTTTTGTTTTGGTAGCTACGGAGCTTGTTTTGACTTGAAATTTTTTTCCCCCACTTCTAAGACGTTGAACTTGATAGGAAAAATAGCTAGAGCAGTTGGTATGGTCTGAGTTAAGAGATTCAAAAAAAAAATTTGGACTGATTTTTAGTGAAACTTCAGAGGACCATAACTTTTGCTCTGGTTATCAGAATCACTATTATTTTATATGGATTTGGGCTAGAATTTGATTTCCCACCTTGTTGTAATCAGCGTCGCCGGTTTGCAAACTCAGAATCTCCAGAAAATGCCATTTTCTACATTTCAGCAATGTTTTTTGTGATTTTTCTTCATTTTTTTCCACTTTTGAAAAATTGTTAAAAATACTTGTGCTTTGAGTTTTGATTTGATTTTTTTTGTGCTTCTGTTTGACCACTCAAAGGAATATCCTACCAATTTTCAAGTCATTTGGAGGTCGTTTGAGTATACTTGTAGTTATACCCTTTGTTATGCCAATATCACCACAATTAATGCTTTTTGGTGCATGACTAGGGGAAACCCAAGTGAATTACAACCATTTGACCCTGAGATTGATAGGACATTCCATAGAGGAAGTAGGCATCCTAGGAATCCATCTTTGCATGCTGAATATTCAGTGACATTTCCTGATTCTTCTGATTCTCATCACATTCCTGACACTCCTCATTCTTTGCATTCTGAGCATACTGTATATTCTGAGCATTTTCATACTGATAACATGGCTCAACCTCCTCCACCTCATGAGAGAACCATGAGTGAGCTCACTGCACCAGAGTTCACTTATGATAGTTTATGCATATAATACCTTGAGGAGGAGGTTCCATATGTGCTGAAAACTGGTTTAATACACTTGTTGCCAAAGTTTCATGGTCTTGCAGGTGAGGACCCGTGCAAACACTTGAAGCAGTTTCATGTCGTCTGTTCCACCATGAAGCCTGCAGATGTACAAGAGGACCATGTATACTTGAAGGCTTCCCTCATTCTTTGGAGGGTAATGCGAAAGACTGGCTGTACTACCTAGCACCCAGGTCCATCATAAGCTGGGATGACCTGAAGAGATTGTTCCTTGCCAAGTTCTTTCCTGCTTCAAGGACAACAGCCATACGGAAGGAGATTTCTGGCATCAAGCAGAAATCTAGGGAGACCCTTTATGAGTACTGGGAGAGGTTCAAGAATCTCTGTTCAAGCTGTCCACACCATCAGATTTCTGAACATCTCCTCCTGCAGTATTTTTATGAAGGCTTGCACCACATGGATCGAAATATGATTGATGCCGCAAGTGGTGGTGCCCTTGGTAACATAACCCCAACTGCAGCCAGACAACTGATAGAGAACATGGCTTCAAATTCTCAACAATTTGGCACAAGGAGTGATGCCATAGTTGTTAGAGGTGTTCATGATGTAGGAGCAGCCGAGTACACAAAGAAGTTGGAAAGTAAGATTGATGCTCTTACTACACTGGTCAATCAACTTGCTTCCAATCAGAGAGCTCCAGCTGCAAGAGTTTGTGGCCTTTGTACATCTGTTGATCATTTTACAGACTCTTGCCCAGCATTGCAACAACAGGCTTCTTCTTCTACACCAGTGGATACCCCTCAGGCCTATGCAGCAAATATTTTCAACAACAATAGGCCCCAACAGCACCAACAAAACCACCATGATTTGTCAACCAACAGATATAATCCAGGATGGAGGAATCACCCTAATTTGAGATGGGGAAACCAGGGTAACCAGCAGCCCCAACAATTTCAAAATGTGCAACCACCTCCACAACAAAGAGTTGCACCTGCACCACAAGCTGCTCCTGTTCCACCTGTACCCACACCAGCTCCTGCTGCAGCACCTGCACCTTCTTCTTCTACTTCATTGGAGGAGTTAGTCAGGATGATGACCCTTCAAAATATGCAATTTCAGCAGGAGACTAGGGCCTCAATCCAGAGTTTGACAAATCAAATGGGGCAAATGGCCACTCAGCTAAACCAGGCACAAGCTCAGAATTCTGACAAGCTTCCATCACAGACGGTGGAAAATCCTAGGAATGTGAGTGCCATTACTTTGAGATCTGGGAAGAACATTGAAGTTCCCACTTCCGAGCCTACACCTCCAAAGGAAGCCGACCCTGCCACACTTTAGAGAAAGCGTGATGCTCATGCAGCTGGTCCTTCCACATTTACTTCTACACCTTCCATACCTCTTCCTTTCCCTCCAAGAGCCATTCCAAGCAAAAAGATGGAAGAGGTTGACAGGGAGATCTTGGAAACTTTCAGGAAGGTGGAGGTCAACATACCTCTGTTGGATGCCATTAAACAGATTCCCAAATATGCAAAGTTCTTGAAGGAGCTATGCACGCACAAAAGGAGGCTGAAGGGAAACGAAAAGATCAGCATGGGCAGAAACGTGTCAGCATTGATAGGTAAATCTGTTCCTCATATTCCTGAGAAGTGCAAGGACCCAGGTACATTTTGTGTACCTTGCATCATAGGTAACAATAAATTTGAAAATGCAATGCTTGATCTTGGTGCTTCAATAAATGTAATGCCTCTGTCTATTTTTAAATCTCTTTCTCTTGGACCCCTGCAACCTACGGGTGTGGTGATTCATTTGGCAAATAGAAGTGTTGCCCACCCCGCAGGTTTGGTTGATGATGTTTTGGTTCGTGTTGGTGAATTGATTTTCCCTGCTGATTTTTACATTCTTGACATGGAAGAGGGATTTTCACATGGTTCTGCACCAATCATTTTAGGCAGACCATTTTTGAAAACTGCACGAACCAAAATTGATGTCCATGCAGGTACTTTGTCCATGGAGTTTGATGATATTGTTGTGCGATTCAACATTCTGGATGCCATGAAACATCCTTCTGAGGATCATTCTGTTTTTCACGTGGATATTATTGATGATGCTGTTGATGGATTGATTTCTGATTTCCACTCTTTGCATGCATTAAAACATTCATCCGTGTCTGAGTTATCTGAATTTGCATGCATTGATGTTCTTGATTCTGATTCTGACTCTGTTGATGCTGAATATGATGTGGATAATATTGAATCTAATGAGTTTGACTCTCTGGATGTTGTACCTATTCACTTTGATGTTATACAATCAGGTTGCACTAACCATGTTGCAGGAAGTACACATGCATCTGATTGTTATGCTCAGGTACAAGCTGTGGAACCCATTTCTCCCTCCCTTCTGGTTCCTGATATTCAGCCAGCATCCAGTACTCCAGAGTTAAAACCACTACCAGACAACCTCAAGTATGTCTACTTAGAGGAGGAGGACAAACTGCCTGTCATCATTTCCACCTCCCTCACTGCTGAACAAGAGCAGAGGTTGTTGCAAGTTCTTAAGAAGCATAAGAAGGCAATTGGATGGACATTAGCTGACATCCCTGGTATTAGCCCATCAACATGCATGCACAGGATATTGTTGGAAGATGGAGCAAAGCCAGTGAGACAGCCACAGAGGCGACTCAACCCTGTCATCTCGGATGTTGTAAAGAAGGAGGTGACCAAGCTTCTACAAGCTGGGATCATCTACCCCATTTCTGACAGTCAGTGGGTTACCCCATCCATGTTGTTCCAAAGAAGACTGGCCTCACTGTAGTCAAGAACGAAAAAGAGGAGCTAATTCCAACAAGAGTGCAAAACAGTTGGAGGGTTTGCATTGACTACAGAAGGCTAAACCAAGAAACCAGAAAAGACCATTTCCCCCTGCCTTTTATTGATCAGATGCTTGAGCGCTTGGCAGGTAAGTCCCACTATTGCTTTCTTGATGGGTTTTCTGGTTATTTTCAAATTCACATTGCACCTGAGGACCAAGAGAAAACCACATTCACCTGCCCCTTTGGCACTTTTGCCTATAGGAGGATGCCGTTTGGCCTATGCAATGCCCCTGGCACATTCCAGCGGTGCATGCTAAGCATTTTTAGTGATTTTCTTGAAAAATGCATAGAGGTGTTTATGGACGACTTTACTGTATATGGGTCCTCATTTGATGCATGTTTGGATAGTTTGGACAGAGTTTTAAACAGGTGCATCCAATCTAACCTTGTTCTCAATTTTGAGAAATGTCATTTCATGGTAGAACAAGGCATAGTATTGGGGCACATAATTTCAAAAAAGGGCATTGAAGTTGACCCTGCCAAGATCTCAATTATTTCACAATTGCCTTACCCCTCTTCTGTGCGAGAGGTTCGTTCTTTTCTTGGCCATGCAGGGTTTTATAGGCGCTTCATTCAAGACTTCAGTAAGAAGGCCCTCCCACTGTCCAACCTATTGCAAAAGGATGTTGACTTCATCTTTGATGAAGGATGCAAAGAGGCTTTTGATTGCCTCAAGAAGGCCCTGACCACAACTCCAATCATTCAGGCGCCCGATTGGACAGCCCCATTTGAGCTTATGTGTGATGCATCCAACTATGCATTAGGGGCTGTTCTAGCTCAAAGGATTGATAAGCATCCGAGGGTAATCTACTACGCCTCCAGGACATTAGATGTTGCCCAATCAAATTACACCACAACAGAAAAAGAGCTCCTTGCGGTAGTTTTTGCACTTGAAAAGTTTCGATCTTATCTGCTTGGTTCTCCTGTTGTTGTGTTTACTGACCATGCAGCTCTTAAGTACCTGTTGAAGAAGGCAGAATCAAAACCTCGGCTGATAAGATGGATGCTCTGGCTCCAAGAATTTGATTTGGAGATCCGTGATAGGAGCGGAGCACAAAACCTGGTTGCAGACCACCTAAGCATGATTGAGAGGTCTACTGATGATGCTACACCGATTCGGGATGACTTTCCCGATGAAAGTTTGTTGACACTCTCTACTTCTTCCTCACCTTGGTTTGCTAACATTGTTAATTATCTTGCTGTTTCTATTTTTCCTCCCCTAGCATCAAGAGCTCAATGTGATAAACTCAAGAGCGATGCTAGGTACTACATTTGGGATGACCCCTATCTGTGGAAAATGTGCAGTGATCAGGTTACCAGGAGATGCATTCCGGACCATGAGATTGACTCGGTCCTCAAATTTTGTCATTCATCTGCACCTGGTGGTCACCTTGGCACACAAAGGACAGCTCGTAAGGTGCTAGATTGCGGATTTTATTGGCCCACCATCTTCAAAGATGCGTGGAGGATTTGTAGCACATGTGAGGAATGCCAACGAGCAGGAGGAGCCATTTCTTGGAGACAAAAGATGCCTCAACAACCCATGCTATTTTGTGAGGTGTTTGACGTTTGGGGTATAGATTTCATGGGCCCTTTCCCTGTCTCTTTTGGTTTCACTTACATCTTGCTTGCTGTTGATTATGTTTCAAAATGGGTGGAAGCCAAAGCCACTAGAACTAATGATGCTCGAGTTGTTATGGATTTTGTTAGGTCTCACATATTTTGCAGGTTTGGAGTTCCTCGAGCTATTGTTAGTGACCAAGGCACCCATTTTTGCAACAGATCCTTGGGGGTTTTGCTTCAAAAGTATGGGGTTGTGCACAAACTTTCTACACCATATCACCCCCAAACTAATGGGCAAGCTGAGATCTCAAACAGAGAAATCAAGAGGATCTTGGAGAAGATTGTGCAGCCCAACAGGAAGGATTGGAGCAATAGACTTGAGGACGCTCTATGGGCTCACAAGACTACTTACAAGGCACCTATAGGGATGTCTCCTTATCGGGTTGTCTTTGGTAAGCCATGCCACCTTCCAGTGGAGATAGAGCATCGAGCCTACTGGGCTGTCAAGTCATGCAACTTCTCTTTTGATTAAGCTGGGGAGGAAAGGAAGCTGCAGTTGAACGAGTTGGATGAGATCCGCTTGGAGGCATATCAGAACTCTATGTTCTACAAGGAGAAGACCAAGAGATTCCATGATAGCTCCATTGCTAGAAAGGAGTTTGTTGTTGGTCAGCAAGTTTTACTGTATAACTCCAGACTTGGACTCATGGGGGGTAAGTTGAGATCAAAGTGGATTGGTCCTTTTGTTGTCACTAATGTTTATCCTTATGGTGCAGTTGAAATCAAAAGCCAGTCCACAGATAAGAGCTTCAAAGTGAATGGGCATCGTCTTAAGCCATTCCTCAGCAATCCTGCCTTGGTGGATACTATTGTGGAGGAAACTTCCCTGCTTGACCCCACTGCTGTTTCACCATGATTCAAGGAGTTTTCTTTCCCCTTCTTCCCCCTTCTTCTTTACTTTTATTGCACTTGTCCAGGTCTGTTTGTCTGTTGTTGTTTCTGTTTGTTTGTTTCATTATTGTTAATTTGTGTTAGTTAGTGTGATGTTTTTGTTTTCTGTTTGGGACACTCACTTCACTTTTGGAGGATGAGTTGTTGGTTATTCTGTGAACTGTTATCCTTGCTTTGTCTTTGCATGTCAACTTGCTTTTGGAATTAGTTTACCCTGTGTAAGAATTTGAGCCATTCTCTGTTCTTTGATTGTGTGATATATGCCTCTTGAATGCTTGCACAGTGGCCTTGGCTTGACTCTTTCTGAATGCCTTTCTAATTCACATGCATGTTGGGATATGATTTAGGCAATTTTGTTTTGTGAGCCTACAACCAGATGAGCCTACCTTGAACTGTTTCCGTTGATACCCCTTTTTGAGCCTACATACCCTTTCATTGTTTTACAGCTCATTACAAGCCCTTAGCCTGAAAAACCATGATTATTCCTACCTTAGGAAATTTTGGAGCTTTGGAATTGTTTTGGGAATGGGTGCTCAATTAAGTGTGGTCGCGCACAACAAGTATGGTTGTGCGCGCACTTGTTGTTGGTTCTTGGAATTGCTCATTTGTACACCAAAGTGGGATTTCAAAATTGTTGTTTCTCTACATGTTCTCTGTATAGAAAAAAAGAAAAAAAAAGAAAAAAAAAGAAAAGAAAAGAGAATAAAGAAAAGAAATAAAAAGGAGTTTGGATTTGAGCATTGTGTGAGAACCGAAGTTGGAAGTGTTGGTGTTTGGTATTATTTTCATGATTGATTGAGACTTATTCCCCACTGCTCCTCTATTTCCTTGGTTGCTTAGCTACTTATCCATATGTTCCACACCTTGTCCTCAGCCCCATTACAACCTTGAAAAGTCCTTCTGATCTTGACCTGCATGTGTTTCTGGTTTGGTTGTTCGTTCTAGAAGCTTGCTAAGTCTGTTTGATGTTTGTTTTTCAAGGGTGCTTTGAGAGTAAACAGTAGCCTAGAGATTTGAGTGATACAGTGCATATTTCGTGAGGTTATGTTGCTTTCAATTCTCTCCTTAAGCTGAACTGAGTACTTGACATGTTTTGAACTGCTTAGATGATGTTCACGGATACCTTGCAGCTTTGAATCCTTCTGTGTTAGATGTGTTTCCATTTGTCTGTGTCGAGTCCGTTTGTCATGTGTCTGTTTGTCTTGTGTCTTTTTGTCTCTCTCGTTATGTTTGTGATGTCCTTGCTTTGCTTTACTCTTTAATTTTTCCCAGGAGTGCAAAAGGGTAAGTGTGGTCGATTTTGATGAGTCATTATTTTCTTCTATTCCACCAGCCTTTGTGCACCCATTAGACAGTTGATTAGTGCTTAATTGTTCATCATTAGAGTGTTTTCAATCTGTTGGGCTTTATTGGGCCATTGTTCCGAATTTGGACTAATTTCATATTATTTGGCCTAATTTTTGTTTTTAATTATTTTTAGGTATTTGGGTGAAGCAATTTTGGAGCTTGGACATTAATATTTAGTTGAAGAAACTTTCCACATCATTGCCACATCATTTCCATGTCATTTCCACGTCAGCAAAGTCAATGGGTCAACATTTGAGGCCCAGAGTGGCATTTTTGTAATTCTGCGGCTCATAATGGCAGTTTTGTAATTCTGAGTGGCATGGGTGATATGACCACGAATTAGGTCTGCATGAGGAAGAGGCAGCCGCTCCATCATCTTCAACCTCTCTTCAAAACCTCCATTTTCGTTCTCCAAGCTTCCATGGACGCCCCCCTTGCGGTTTTTCACGTTTTTGGCTCATTTTTACCGTTTTTATGCATATTTGACAGCACCCATTGAGGGTTTTACGTTTGGAATTCGTTTTCTTGCTTGGGCAGTTCGTTTTGTGGGTTTTATTGACTTGGAACAATACCCATTCATGGGGTTTTCGCATTTATATATGATAACACCGTTTTGCATTCCATTTAAGCTTTGAAATCTCAATTTTTGCTCTTAAATTGCGTTTTCAGATTTGATAAGTTAGGGTTCTTGGTTCTGATTTTTGTGATTTCAGTTTTGAAGTGTTTAATTACTCATTTCCATGTCTAGCTAAATTCGTGTATTGACTCCTTGATGAAAAATGCAATGAAGCTTTGAGGTTGTGCTTGTTTTGTGAAATCTGCCATGTTTTTGTTCTGAATTCGTGGAATGCATGTGGTGAATCTGTCAATGCTTAATTTACAGAGTAATTGCATGTGTTTTGTTTAAGATACGTTCATGCTTAATGTATGTAGCTTGGCTGTCACGAATTTAAGGATGTGTGCATTGCTTAATTGCATAATGAAGCTAGATTGTAATTTTCGCTTAGTGAATTATTATCTAGTGGATTGAGACAAGGCAGGATTGGTGTTAATTTGGTGGCCTATGATAAGTGAAATTGCGTTTGAATCAGGGATGTCAATACGGTTTTAGTCACTGTAGCATTTAAATTAATCTATTGATTAGCATTCCGAATCTGTCTGCCAACCCCCCCCCCCTCTTGTGTCTTATTGTTGTGTTCATCTGGAAAATTCGCTTTGAATGAAAATAATGGTCGTTGGGAGACGACTTGGTTCACTTTCATGTACTGCATTTAATATGTTTTAATTTGGTGGGGTACAGCCTCTATCACTCTCCTAGCGTCATTAGAACACAATATCGATACTCAAATATCTACAAATGAAGACATCATTAGGTAATATATCACGCTACTGTTATTTATTAACATCCAAACCACTGAACATATGTCATGACTTTCAATTCTCGATGTAGAAATGAATGACAACATTTGGAGGGTTATTTTGTACTGTCTTTTTGGACCTGTTCTATTTCTGTCATTACGATATGGTGGATGAAGGTTGAATTGGTAAATTGAGATTGTTTCTGCAATTCTGTTGTCATGCCCAATTTGTTGTATCAGACAGTAACAACAGATATTATTTCCCACGTAGTTTAGCACATACGTGGCTGTAGGTTTATAGATAATTTCATGTCTTCACTTTGTTAGAATCTTTTGGATTTACAACTTCTTGACATTGTATGGTCGTATACCTGACATTAAGAAAACAATGTTAAACAAAAAAATTATGTTAACTCCAAACAACATTAAATGATTAAGCTTTTTTTTGTGTCCGATACTTTTTTGAACTCCAATATGGATATCAATAACAAATAACACATACAAATTCGCACTTACGGACTCACGGGTTAGCACATAAACTGTAGCCTCTTAATTGGCAGCACAAAGAACATTTGTTTAAAAATCATTCACTTGGGTTATCAGTACTTATGTCATTGCTTTGCACTTATTAAACCAATTAAGGTACACAAAAGCATGCACATATATCACTGTTAATTATTGTAGGATGGACTATGATGTGACCCCACCAAGCCCAATTGTACCTTCAAGCCCAAGCCCAAGCCCAAGCCCATTAAAAGGCCCAATTACAAGATCAATGATGAAGAAGATTCAAAAGGGCCTCCCATTAGATGATCACAAATTCAATGGGCTTCACACATTATTCAAATGGGCCAAAGAGATCACAAAGACTTGAAGAAGTGCATATAAATCTAGTAGTGTAGATTTAAATTGGGTCATTCTTTGGGCTTTGCTTTCCAATAATACATAAGACATGAAAGGAACATAGGATGGGGTTCAAATTGGGCTCAGCCCAATTCTCTTCATACATGGCCGAGATTATCAAGACAAGGAGGCTTCTTTGCTTCATGGTTTGACTAAGGTTGGTCATCACATCTAAAGGCTAAGAATCCTTCTTGTTCTTCAAGCCAAGATCCAAGGGGCGTGACCTTGCCTCCTTCTCCAAGCTTGATCTAAGGGCCAAGATTAAGGCCTACTCCATCCAATGGCTCTCCTTTCTCATGTGTAAATGGCTTCATATAAAAGTCAAAATTTCACTCATTTGTAGACACTCTTGAAATTTTATGCAATAGATGCTACTTGAGTTGAGAGCACTCCTCCCTCTATTGCCTTTGAGAGTCACCCCTTTCTAGAGATTTCCTTTCTCTACCTCTAGTCACCTTCCTTAGGCTAGCATAGATTAGGAAATCCTATCACCTCTTTCACTTTCTATAGCTTGCAAGTGCCTTCAAAACTTGCATCCATTCCTTCATCCAACTTCGTTGCCATGAAGTTCTTCACGCACCTTTGGAACTCCACCAGACTAATATCAGAATTACATGGCTACTGAAAATATCAACATAACTGAAAATAAAGTAGTACTGCTTAACAGTTATTTAGGCACAACTTAGCACATAAATTGCATCCTTATATTTGGTAGCACAAACAACATTTGTTTCAAAATCAGTCACCTGGGTTATCAGTACTTATGTCATTGCTTTGCACTTAGAAAACCAATTAAGGTAGACAAAACCATGCGCATATATAATTGTTAACTATTGCAGGATGGAGTAATATCAGAATTACATGGCTCATGAAAATATCAACATAACTGAAAAGAAAGTACTACTGTTTAGCAGTTATTAAGGCACGGGTTCGCACATAAACTACACCCTCTTATTTGGTAGCAGAAAGAACAATTTTTTAAAAATCATTCACCTGGATTATCAGTACTAATGTCATTACTTTGCACTTAGAAAACCAATTAAGGTAGACAAAACCATGAGCATATATCAATGTTAACTATTGCTGGATAGAGAAATATCATAATTACATGGCTTCTGAAAATATCAACATAACTGAAAATAAAGTAGTACTTCTTAGTAGTTATTTAGGCACGACTTAGTACATAAACTGCACCCTTATATTTGGCAGCACAAACAACATTTATTTCAAAATCAGTCACCTAGGTTATCAGTACTTATATTATTGCTTTGCACTTATAAAACCAATTAAGGTAGACAAAACCATGCACATATATCACTATTAACTATTGCAGGATGGAGTAATATTAGAATTACATGGCTCCTGAAAATATCAACATAATTGAAAATAAAGTAGTACTTCTTAGCAGTTATTTAGGCACGGCTTAGCACATAAACTGCACCCTTATATTTGGCAGCACAAACAACATTTGTTTCAAAATCAGTCACCTGAGTTATCAGTACTTATGTCCTTTCTTTGCACTTAGAAAACCAATTAAGGTAGACAAAACCATGCGCATATATCACTGTTAACTATTGTAGGTTGGAGTACAAATATTATTAAAGGCATCCTGGAAAAAAAATGTTATTCTTGCAGAATACATGACAACAAAATTTCACATTACTCATTCTCAATCTTTCTTTCCTTTATTACACATACAACATAATTCGAATCCATTAAACAACATTGAATAAAGAACCAACAAAAGAACCACATTCAATTGTCAATAAACAAATTAAGAATATAATTTTAATTCTTGTTCCAAACATTACTGCTATAAATTCATAATTCATCCACAATTTACATAAATTAAGGGTACCACAATTAATTTACTCTATGTTTAATTCAAATCAAATCTAACAACACTAAAAACATCTAACAACTTCTAACTACTTCGTTTCCTCCTCCTCCCATAAGTCATAAAAGGAGTTCGTATGACTATGCTCTTGAAACACTGCTTCGGTTCTTCCTTCAATCGGTGGTACAAATTACTAATTTGACCTTCATCTCACTGTATGTTCGCACCAACCTCTTCGTCATGTTGCTGCAGAGGAGTCCTTTCAACATCCTCAAACCTCTCTTCTTGCCCATATTCATCAAAGTCTTACTGTCCCCCATAATTATGTGGTTCAACGGGAACATCTTGTTTCAAAATCTTTTTGGATGTATCATTGATTATAGCTTTAAAATCCTCCATTGCCTTCCGCAGTTCCATAATCTCAACTTCTTGTTTAGCTATTTCTATACTTAAATTTTCCTCGTCTTCTTCGTCTTCGTCGTCCTCAAATCCTTCACCATATTTATCAAAACCTTCCTGCATAAAAGGATGACAAAGCTTGGACTTTGATACACCTACCTCCATCACAACCTGAAACATTACACCCAATAATTACTGCATACAATTTATGTCAATACCTATAAGTAACTACTAATACTAAATCCATTTTCAAACCTTCTTGTTATTCAAAGCACTACTTATTTTTTCCTCAGCCACTTTCATATCCATCCATTGCAATATTCGGGGGAACATTATGCTTGAATTTCCAACATCACATTTTGGAATCAAAAAGTGCTCAAAAGCCCAAATCTAAACCATCTCAAAATCAATAAAATTAAATGAATACAGTTCTTCCTATTTCAAACAATACACATCTCAATTCAAACGAATTCATTAAAAATTACTTGTAACAAGTACACACAACCAACAATGTGGAAGTGTCTCTTCTTTCCTTTGTCCTGTAAGAACATGGATGCATTGCATATGCTCCCAACTAACTGTTCATAAACAAGTCCACCCCAATTGTATTTGCCAAGACCACTAAGGTCATCAACAATGGTAAATAACATGTGAAAAATTGTTCCCTTGCGACTTGGAATAAGGAACTCCGATATTCCCAAAACAATATATAGCCTATAGTAATCCTCTAGGCTAATCGACTCCCTACATCTTCTTAGAAAAATCATATAACATCTCAACATCAACAATTTTGTTATTCAATAATTTCCTACACTTGTTCTCCACAAAAATGTCATCTAACTTAATACTATGACCAACAACCCGTAATTTGAGTCCCAAACAAACATCCAATAAAGATAAACGAACAACTTTATTACTTATGATAAAACCCCCTTCCTTTCAACCCACACACTGATTAAGGAACTAAGAAGTTTCCTACTCATTTTTACATTTCTTTTCAACATCAAAAACCATCCAAATGGTGTGTCTTCAATTACGGACCTTTGTTCTCCAGTTAAATTTTTATTTAATGAAGCAATGTACTTGGTCCAACAGCAATGCCTAAAAGTCTGCATATATGCATCAACAAAACTTATGAAATGTCATTGTACATGTTAGTCAATAATAACCAAAATTTAAGTCTTCACACCTTAAACTCATGCTTCTTTTGACCACCACATTCACTCTTATCACTATAATGAGCCATGACACTATCACTTTTGTAAACTACTGTTGTCACGTCCTGCCATATGTGCATTGACATACTAATAGGTTAGCACTTACAAACTCATACCTTACCACTTCAAAAATGATACCTTAACACTTACAAACTCACAGCTTAGCACTTACAAACTGAAAGCTTAACACTTAAAAAATGATAGCTTACCAATAAGAAACTGATAGGTTAGCAGTTACAAACAAAGAGGTTAGCACTTATATTAACAGTGATGAGTGCATTCAGATGGTTAACAAGATCATCAGTAATCCTCATAATCTCACCTTGTGAGCAAAAATCTGCACTTGAAGTAGTTGAATCTGTTGCTTCATCATTAGCCAAGTAAGTTGCAATAGTTGATGCTTCAACTGCATCTTCGAATATCGTTGGCTCTTCAACTGCACTTGGTTCCTTGATTGTATTATTCTCACAACTTTGCTCCACAAAAAGATCATCTATACTCATAACATCATTAATAGATAAAACTTTATATTCACATCGAGCATCATCAACATATCCATAAGTAGATATGTATGTGTGAGAATCTTCAATTTCTAAATCAGTAAAATCTTTAGCAAAATTGACATGTTCATCAGTAGACATATTACTATGAGCATCATTATATCTATCAGCAGATATATCAGGGTGATGTGATTCTGGTGTTGGTTGATCTAACATTTGAATCGTGTACTCATTCACATCAAATTAATACTACTTATCTATAACAACTTCAGTCTTGTTAAGAAAGTAGTCAACAAAATAGTAAGGGTAAAGTAACCCAAAGTCGTCTCCCAACGAACACGAAATTGATTTTTAACAAATTAGTTCTTATAAAACTATACAAAAGAGTTAGTCAAATAAATGTATGAGAGATAAAGATTAAAAGATAAAATAAGATAGAAACAATAGTAAAGAAAAATAGGTCGATTCCACTGCTTTTTCAAAATAGGATTCATCATTGGTTTCCTAAAGATTATTGTTATTGATTTCTTGTTTAAAACTTCAAATTAATCAATGTAACTTCTCAATTAATTTGTTGGCGTCCTTACTTTTAACCAAAGTAACTTCTCAATCAAAAGCAAGAACTTTGTAGATTAATCTTAGTAAATTTAACCAAAGTAACTTCTCAATTAAATATTACTAATCCTAATCATGTCCATTCTTTTACCTCTTATATCTAGTAAAAAGCTAATTAACCAAAGTAACTTCTTGATTAATTCTAATCTAAGTTTTCACGTTTAATCAAAGTAATTTCTCAATTATTAGCAAAAACTCATTCAATCATATGAAAGTTTCTAAAATTAATCAAAGTAACTTCTCAATTAAAATTTAAACACCCTTGGACTCATACGATTGTAATGTTATGTAAATTTAACACCGTGCTAACTTGCTACAATGTAAAAATCATTAGTTTTACTAAATTAAGAACCAAAAGACATAGATGAAAATAAATCTCAACAAGAATCAAAAGAACAAACAAATTAATTGATCTAACCTTAGAATCCAATTAAGAAATTACAATGGAATCAACCCAAGAAGTTCAACACTCCATGAAATACAAAATAGAAATATTAGAAGAAGAAAGAGAGAAAGGAAACGAAATTAGGCCCCCCTAAGGGTTCCTAAACTCTGAAGTCCCGAGCTTCTTCTTTCTGCTGCTCCCTTGGTGTCTTTATATAGGAATTGGACTGGGCTTTTCTGTTGCTAAAATCTCTCAAATATCTTTTAAAATAAAGATAAAGATAAATATTTAAAAATATTTAGAGAAATATAAACTATTTGACAAATATAATTGGTTGATAATATCAATATCTAATATAATTTAATTAATTAATTAATTAAAGATATATGATAAATTATCTCCAATTAGTATTTCTATTAATTTTCCAAATCAACCCTTTGCAATCTCCTTAAATTATCTTCTAAATAATTCAATATTTTCAAGATATATTTGTTTGTTGTGGAACTAAAAATATTCAAGATCTTGTCATATCAAAAAAAGATTTGGTAGTTATTATATTTTAATATTTTATGATATAATTAAATAAGATAATTATTTAAAAATATAAAATAAAATATCTAAAGATATATTTTTCCCAAATTATCTTCTATCATAAAGATAAAGAAAACCGCAAGGTCCAATTTTTTGTTCCACTCTTCTTGGTTTAGCCAAACTTCTTCACTTTTTCAAGCTTTTCTTGTCGTCTTCATGCAATGCTTGACTTGGATTTTTGTGCTTTTGATAATTTCTTATTATTGGATTTATCTTTAAGGTGTCATGAAACTTTAATCAATTTATTTCCACACCTCCATAAGCTCAACTTAGCTACCGCTGCACTAACACACCTCAAAATATCCAAAGAACATTTATGCAACTAAAAAGCTATTTTTAACATGTTTTTGTATCTCATGCTCAATAAACCCAATTATAGGAAATCCCAATTAAATCAATCTTTAAGCACACAAATTCAATTAAAATACCTAGAATTAAACATTAAATGAGGGCAAAAATACGTACTCATCAAACAGCTTACCATAAATGCAATCCATATCACCTATGAATACATGCAACAATAATGGACATCATATGGTCCAACATATAAGCATGCTTTAGCACACCAAATATTTTTTCCCACTTAACATAATTTCGAACCAATCATGATATCTGCAAAAACAATTACCCCACTCACACATATGTTGTGCAAACATTTTAAATATTCAGTTCCAATTCATTACTGCAAAGTCTGTGCGAAAGTAATTACCTTGCCTTACCACTTATATATTAACAGGTTAGCATAAACTTTCAACAATCACTTTGCTTACCTCTTCAACAACCCTCATTTGAAAAAAAAAATCAAAACTTTATCACACATTTACTGTAACCAAAAAATGAAACTAAAATCACTCATTTCCACCAACATCAACAAATTTCTCGCAGTGGGTTAACCCAAAAATTTTTGTGCTTCACCAAAACAGAAAGGGATGACCACGAAACAAAGCAACGCCCATGGATGAAGAAAATTACAGGGCTCACCAACAATACACATATGAAACGACATGGAGGACGAAAAAACGATGGACAAGGACGAAAATGATACCTGTAGATGGTTTAACGACAAAATGCTCACCATCGCTGCTCCAACCACTTGCACTGCGTGCTTTGTAACTCCTCTCTCACTTTTCTCACTTCCTTCTCTCACTACTTCGCTCTCTCTCCCCCATTCTCTTTTAGATCTGTAACTCCCGCTTCTCTCACTTCAACCACTGATGCTTCTGATGCTTCTCTCTCTCACTTGTTTCTATTTTACTTATGTAACTCCTTCAAACCACCAATCACTCTTTCCTTTAGACACGTGCCTTACGTGGACTTTTTATAAAAAAAGTTAAAATCTCTTATTTCCATGTCAGGTTGTGAAAGAAGTTGTGAAAATTGGTTGTTAAAATATCATTACTCATAAAACATGATAAAACAAAAGGAGAAAAAAAATAAAGTTGTCCACTGCCATGGATTTGCAGCACCGAACAATGGCTTCTCCTCCTTTGTCACCGCAAGGCCACGATTCCACCGCCATTCTCTTGACCTTCCTCTCATTCTTTGTTGTTGTCGCTCTGGTAACTCTCTCTCTTTCTCCTCATTGCGGTTCCATAATATTTTCAATCCCGCTTGGGTTTTCCTCTTTTTGATAAACGACAATGCCTCACTTTATTTCACCTCCACAGCTAATGTCGTATAACTACGATGATGTTCCGTTGAATATCACTCGTATATGTATTCCTTTATTGATTCATTACTCACATATCTGATTTGGCTGTTTAATTGGTTTGCCTCTCTCTGATTTCGATGTTTTCTTTAACTTGTATCATTGTGCTAGGAATATTTCCCAAAAAAAAGGTAAGTGCTATTTCTGAATAACAAGCATTCGTTCAGTGGACTGACCTTAATGAAACAGGCAAAGTGGAGTTGAATTGCATTAGCTGTTACCAGAAACTTGATATACTTATTATTTTGTTTGATCACTTTTGGTTGAATTTTACTATAGGCCTTGCATTTAGTGATGAGATTGTAGTTATACGAATGGAATGTAATCACTAACATCCACTTGTGCGAGAAGGAGAGAACCTCTTTTGCATCAAATGTGATATGATATTACACCTACTTGTGGAAATGCCAGGGATATAAATATTCAATTATCTGCTTAGAATTGTTAGGTGGAGGAATATTGGAAAGTTCTAAACTACTGCAGTTAAATGATGATGAATTGTCTTGCTTCGATGTTGATTTGGCATTTTTTTGTTTACCTACGTTTTTTTTGGGAAGATCACTTCGGAGAATAAAGATATTTTGTTTATCATTTTCATTTTTTTTACTTGTTTATGTATGTTGAGTATGTTGGAACTTCTACTTAACTAATTGGGATTCCCAAACATTTACTTTTCTTTATCAATGATCCATGTAGACGAACCACATTAGGGTAAGGTTTTTTTTACTTATTGCTGTACTGTTCTTACAATTGGAAAATATTTACATTGATTCTACTCAGCCTTTGAAGCTTAGAGACATGTGATTTTTCTACAGGTTTTTGTTCCTTCAGCATCACCATCCTTCCAAAATACCTTATCCATTCTGCAACAAGTCCCAGAAGGCCATGTGGGGGTATATTGGAGAGGAGGTGCCCTTCTGAAAACAATTACAGAGCCAGGTGCTGCATATTCATTTCTTTTGTTCAGTGTATACTAGCGCCAATGTTTGCTTAATTTTCTTTATATTATTGTTTTCTAGGATTCCATCTAAAGATGCCTTTTCTTACCCAGTATGAACCTGTTCAAGTGACTCTTCAGACGGATCAGGTAACTTAATTAGAGAAAGTTCAGGATTGGAATTTCAGTTCTTTTGGCTCTATCCCTTTGAATTTTGAAATTATGGTGACCATTGCAGGTGACTGATATACCCTGCGGTACTAAAGGCGGTGTTATGATCAATTTTGAGAAGATTGAGGTGATAGTTTTTTTTTTCTATAATCTTAGATTTACTAGTGTTCTGTTTTTTTCTCACATTTAATATTTTTTTATGAAGTGGTGTATATTCTTCTTTTAGGTTGTTAACCGACTGCATAAGGAATTTGTCTTTGAGACATTACTCAACTATGGTGTACACTATGATAAGACATGGATATATGACAAGATTCATCATGAGATCAATCAGTTCTGCAGCTCTCACAGTCTACAACAAGTCTATATTGATGTGTTTGATCAGGTTAAATATTAATATTTATAAGTGAGTTTTAGAGCCATAGTTTATTTTATGCTGGTACCTTCCATTTTATAGTGTAATTATTAAGAACAAGATGATGGTGGGACTTGATATTAAATAGTTTGATGTATGCTTAGGAACTCGTAGCTTCTATTGTCATCCACAGGAAAGGAGTTCATGCAAGTTTTTTGTTGTACCGTACTTTGTGATTCTTTCCCTGCTTTGTACAGATGAGTTAAACCGATGTGCATCTTTTGGCTTATGGTTTTTCTCCTTTCTTGTTGTCTGAATAATACCATCATTTGGATCCTTTCAGATTGATGAAAAGATGAAAGATGCTCTTCAAGTTGACTGCACCCGCTATGCTCCAGGAATTGAGATCATTAGTGTCCGGGTCACAAAGCCAACTATTCCAAATACCATAAGACGCAATTTCGAACAAATGGAAGAGGAGCGTACTAAGGTATACTTTCAGTAAGAGCTGTCATTTTCCTGTTGACATGTGTGGAGCTATGTAAGTAATTAGTTGATAATTTCATCTTCTCTCTACTAAATGATGTTAAGGAAGGTGCTTTGGATGTTTGGGATAGGTCTTAATTGCTATTGAGAAGCAGAAAGTAGCGGAGAAGGAGGCAGAGACTATGAAGAAGATGGCCATTAGCGAGGCTGAGAAGAATGCCAATGTTAGCAAGATCCTTATGGAGCAAAAATTGTTGGAAAAGGACAGTACTAGAAGACAAGAAGAAATAGAGAATGCAATGTATCTGGCCCGGGAGAAGAGCCTGGCAGATGCAGACTTCTACCGGTGAGATTTTCCTTTCCTAATGTCTTTGCTGAAGCTATATTTATGAATAAGATATTACAATTATGGAATTGGAAAAAATAAACTATTAATTTTATTGTTTTTGCATTTCAAGAGTAATTAAGGAAGCTGAAGCAAACACCTTGAAGCTTACCCCCGAATTTCTTCAGCTAAAATTTATTGAAGCCATTGCTAATAACACAAAAATTTTCTTCGGTGACAAGGTAATCGCTTCCTCTACTAGCTATGCTATTATCCGTCTGACCTTCTTCACAGACCTAACCTTTCAGCTTGGTCTTCAGGTTCCTAATATGATTTTGGATCAAAGGCTACTTGGAAACTTACTTCATGAAGATTCTATAGGGACAACTGCAACAGGCAAATCAGATATCTGAATTATTAGCTGTCAGAATTCTGAGCTCAAATGATTCGACCATCAATATTTTGGAGAGGAGTTATATCTTGGCAGTTATCTTTACACATGAAAAAATGAAACAGTTCTACAAAAGCTTTTTCCTTCTTGTGTGGGGAGAATGTAGATAAAAGACTGTCCATTTTGCTACAGTGGAAACTGTAACACTCACAATCAGAGATCAACTGTTACAGGTGGGAATAAAGGACAATATATATAACACGAAGGTCAACATTTTCTCATTTGTACGAACTGATTTTTTATTGTCCTTACACGTGTCATCTTTTTACATTTCCATAGTCAGGTTTCTATATGTGTGCATTTAACTTTGAGATAAAACGCTACGCATAGAAAAAATGTGGGAAATGATACTACTTTGTTACACCCTGACGTGGCTTTTTAATTTCTAATTGTTTTTTTCTTTTAAAACAATCCAAACTCAGACTGTTGTCCAGCCTCTTCCCATGATGTAGCAGAGCCAGTCGGCAGCGAAGAAGGGCTCCAAGTTTCAAAAGTTCCTCTCCCTCTTCCCAGCTATTCGTCTCATACTCCCCAACCTCGATCGCGAGCACGACTCTTACGGCCTCAAGGAGTCTGTCCTCGCCACCTCCCTCATCGACGCCCTCGGCATCTCCCGTTACTCCCCCGATGTCCTCCGACTCATCAATTGGCATAAAGGTGGTGCCGTCACAAGCGATACAATCGAAAATTTTGCCCTTGTCGTCGTTGAGGTTAGTGCACGACGTCGTCTTGTCTGTTTTAGGATTCTGTTATGCTGTGATGAGGTGAAAAGTGAAATGTTGTTGGTTTTGACCCAAGTGCTGCACAACATGTAAGGGACCGCTTCGGGAGGGTTGACGATAAGGAAGTTGAATGAATTACTTGACCGGTTGGCTTCCGGTAAAAATAGGTCTGATTGTTGTTGTTTACATTGAAGTTTCGCATGTGATTGTTGTGTGTAGCATTCGTAGGTGCTATGCGAGGTTGTATAAGTTTTGATAGTGGGAAAATTTTGAGAAAAAAATTGAATGATCTTTGAGACAAATGCACACTAAATGAAATAGATTGTCATGATAATCCTGAAAGGAGTTTTTCATTTATACCAGTAAATAAATTGATTTAATATCCTAAAATTTGCTTTGAGCCTGTAACTAAATTATGTTGCAGATATATAAAGTTGGGAATTAGTGAAAAATGCATTTTTCATGAGTTCCATCCTGATACAGAAGACTTCTTTAATGTTACCTGTGACTTAAAATTAGTTTGTGAAAAACTAAGGGATTAGAATCAACGACATAAGCGACATGTTAGTTGTGATTTAAAAAAATAGTTTGAAATTTGTATAGGTTTCAATGATGGTAATTAGTCTCTTCATTATTCTTTGAACTTAGGGCTTTAAATGTACCTGATACATGTTATGATAATTCTTGGTGGGAGATTAAGTGATGAGAGTGGAGTGGATGATTAAAGAAGTACATTCTAAGCATACAATGATTTTTTTTATTTCAATTTTAATTTTATAAATACCTGCAATAGTTTTTTAGTAGTTGAAATTGATATTTTTGTAGTTGCTGTTTCTAGTTAGTTCTAATGGTATTAATCCTGTTTCAGTTTTAAATACTCATTTTAGTAGTTTTCTAGAGTAGTTTATCAAGTGGCGCAAAGGAAAATTTTAAATTTCTACATAATTTTTAGTAGTTATTTTTATTTCCATTAATCTTTTGCTATTTTTAAGTTTGCATGAATTAGTAGATAGTTTGTCATAGTTGTTTTAAGCCTATGTAGTTTTAAGTTCTGTTTTTACTGATTTTAGCTAGTCTCTTAGGTTCATAAGTCATATTTTAGATTTCATGCTTTCTTAAATAGATAGAAGTAAAATTATGTACTAAGCTTCTTTTTGTTTTTTTTTTTTTTTGATGTTGGCTACATGTTATGTGATTTCTCATACTTAAGATGGTTGCATGAAAAATTGATTTCTCGTAATCTATTCAAGGAAGCGATGTCAAAGGATGTAATGGAGAAGATAATCTTCTCTTTCTCTGATGTGCATGAACATATTTTCTACAGTAAGCAAATCATGTCACATTATATAGTTATTGTCATTTAATTTCTGTTAGACAAATTTAAATTCATCATTCACATTTCTGTTTAGATATTTATTGTTAATATTGCTTATGCTGCGAAGGGCCTTACATTTCTTCACTAATGAAGTAGATGTAATATTCATGACCTCAAAACTTCTAATATCTTACTTGATTCTACAAGTGAAATAGGATTGATCATACAAGCTAGAGATAAGTTTATTAGTTAGTCCTAAGTTTCTAAAATTTGTTTTTTTAATGACAGAGTTATAATCCAAAACTCTCTGATAATGGGTTGACAAAAAATGGACTAGAAGGTGACAAAAGTCATGTTTCTACAAGGGTGATGGGCACCTTTGGCTACGTTGCTCTTGATTATATTGTCATAGGTATTAAGCTTTTCCAAAATGGGTGTGTGTTGTCTGAAAAATTACTTCATAAACAGTTTAAGGAAAAAATGATCATTTATATTATAACCACTGACATTTTTTCAATTGTGTATATTGTGAAGGTCACCTAAAGGACAAGGAGTGACACATATAGTTTTGGAGTTCTTTTAAGCTTGAGAAAGAAGAACCTACAATAACAACAACATGATGAAGACCTTTAAGAGCAAGGAGAAGAAGAATAGCAAAATTTGTCACAATTTCAAGAATATCTAATTTTCCATGACTTTTATATGTATTATTAGTATTATTAATATCTCTTGTTATCTCATCAAACACATACAAGAATAGAAACAAAAATACACTTTATTAACATTTTTTTAGTTAATATGTTTTGTGGGAATAGAAAATAATGTATTTTATCAATTAAACATGGATTCCTTTTAGTAAAAGTTAAAAATTAATAAATTTTATATAAAAATTAACACGTAATTGGATAATCATGAAAAAATATTCATGTGTCAGCTTAGGTAGACTTGTACAAAAAGTCTTCTCCAGTTCCTCACTTATTTGTACCTAGGTCATCAAATATGTTTGACAAGTTTTGTGTCATTTTTTTTTGGAAACCAGTCAAGCTAGTTAAGTAGTTTGGGTTCATAACTTGTTAATTGTAATTACATGGGTGGTCTATAACGAGTACATGTAAGTTGGTGTGTACAAAAAATATTAATTTTACAAGTTTTGGTATACTTGTACAAAATGTCATTTCCAACTTCTCACTTATTTGCACTTGGGTCACCAGATATGTTTAACAGATTTTGAGTCATGTTTTTTGGAGACCAATCAAGCCAATTAATTATTTGGATTCAAAACTAGTTAAATGCAATAACATTGATGGAACATAACAAGTACATGTGAGTTATGTACAAAAAAAATTAATTTTACAAGTTTTGGTAGTCTTGTGCAAAAAGTCCTTTTGAATTCCTCACTTATTTGCACTTGGGTAACTAGATATGTTTGACAGGTTTTGTGTCATTTTTTTAGGAGACCAGTTAATTAGTTTGGGCTCATAACCAATTTATTGTAATTACATTGCTTGTCCATAACAAGTACATGTAAGCTAGTGTGTACAAAAAAAATTAAGTTTACAAATTTTGGTAGACTTGTACAAAAATTCCTTTTCAGCTCCTCACTTATTTGCACTTTGGTTCACCATATATGTTTGATAGGCTTTGTGTCATTTTTATTAGATATGAGTTAAGCCAGTTAATTAGTTTGAGTTCATAACCATTTAATTGTAATTACATTGGTGGTCCATAAGAAATACATGTAAGTTGGTGTTAAAGAAACAATTAGTTTTACAAGTTTTGGTAGACTTGTACCAAAAGTCTTTTTCAGCTCGTTGATAAGTGCCAAAAATCATAAAAGATTCATAGAGAACTTTGGCACTTTTGTTTGTAATTCGTGTTATCTCATATTGATTCTCCCTAAATCTAAGATCAATGAGTTTCAATTACATGCTTCCGAGTTTTGCCTTAAAGAAATCACTTGATCCCTATTTTGTGTAATTTTCAGGTAAATTAAAGTAGAAGAGGAAAGAACACAAGAAAAGTGAAAGGAAACATCAAGAAATAGATAAGAAACTCTGCAAGGTCGCTCAAACCAAAGCAATCTTGTCCAAGCGAGAGCTTGGGCCGTCAATCTCGCCTAAGCGAAGAATGATCTCGCTTAAGCGAGAGCTTGTGCAGTGGAGATCATCTTTTGTTGCCATTCTCGCCCAAGCGAGATTTGATGCTACCAATCTCGCCTAAGCGAGAGTTCGTGAAGGAGTCTCGATAGTTGTGTGATTCTCGCTCAAGCTAGAATTGGGTTGCCTAAGCGAGACCCTTTTTTCATGTTGAACTACTCTATCTCGCCCAAGCGAGATTCAGTAGCCCAAGCAAGAGTTCGTGCTGTATTTATATTGTGAAAGTTCAGAAAGGAAGGCAACTGGGGATTTTTGGAGAATTGCGACCTGAAGTAGAACAAAGTTCATATTTTCTTCTTCTTCTTCTTCTCTAGTTTGTAGGTTTTGATGGCTACCATGAGTGGCTAATCTTCTTCTGTGGGATTGAATGTAATATACTTGAACTTGGATGTAATATGGTGATATTTATATATAGCATTTCTATTTTTACTCAATATTGGTATTATTGTTCTCTTCTTAATGCTTGATTCTATCTGATCAATAGATGTTTTGATTTTGATTTTTAGATATGACTGGAAAGTATTTCTGAAAATCTGATTTGAACAATGATACTTGATATACTGTGATGCTAGGAATAGATCTCAATATATCAATTGCTTTTAACACTCGATCGTAATGCTGGATAATTTGCTAAATATGTGAGGAATCAATATTCGAGGAACTAATCTTATGAATTTTATACGCGAGAGATCGGTATAAATGATTTTTGAGTGTGCATCAATATTGGTATTTTCAGATGTTATGTATTATATTCATCCAGATTACAGACAAGGGAGATAGATGAAATTCAATCCCAGTTTCTTTTACTGAATTTTTCTAAATTTTCTGCTTTTATTGTATTCTGTTTATGCAAATTAGTTTAAGTACCAATGATCTATCAAATTAAAATTTCTGTATATATATATATATATATATATATATATATATATATGCTGATCGAGATAATTATTTATTTTAACTGAATATGTTCCTTGTGGGTTCGACACTCTACTTAAAAGTCATTATACTACAATTGACTTTTGGTACGCTTGCAAAGAGATCAACAAGTATTTTTGGCGCCATTGCCGGGGAATGTTGTTCTTTTAAAATTTTTAGTTATCTCATCCAGCTTTGTGTATATTTTCCTTAATTAGACCGTTTATTCAATTTTCTCCTTTGTACTAATCCTTGCTTGAGCTGTTTTGATTTACGTTCTTACGATGTTAGGTTCCTAAAGATCGATTAACATTTGACCCGAAGATAAAAAAGAGAGCTAGAAGGAACAAAGGCAAAAACAAAAAGAAGCAAGGAAAGACAGGGGAAGAATCTTTTAGTACTTCCATCACACTTCAATCAGAAAACATGGAGAATCAAATACCAACTCCACCCAAAAAGACACTTGGAGATTATGCTATGCAACAAGGGCCAAGATATTTTTCTAGCATAACTATACCACCCACCACCAAAACTTTGGAGATGAAGCCAACTTTCTGATGAAGGATTATCTTGTTCCTTTTTAAGATTATTGAATATGGTGTGAGTTAATTAAGAAAGCTAAGCGAAATCCCCACTGGACATTAAGATAGCAAGCTATCTAGATGTGAAGGTTCCTTTCACAAAGCTCAAGAGAAGAAGATGATGGATTGATTCAAAACAAAAAGGAAATGGAAAGCACATAAACCATAGAAAACCAAGAACAATTAAAGGAAGAAGAAAACATAAAATGGAAAGGAAAGAAATGGTAAAAATGTGAGAAGCACGCCACTACAAGGCTAGGCTAGAAGCCATGACAACCTTGAAGATGAGTGGATGTGTGCCGCCACTTGCTATGCAAGATAAGGCTTAAAAGTATTCACTCCCAAGGGAGGAAACTCTCACAAATGGTTGAGACACAAGAGTGTTTTTACTTCAAAATGTTCAACCCTTTTACATGTCTAGGAGCACCCCTTATATAGAAGAGTTTAGGGGCCTCTAAGCAAATAAAAGATACCTAAGGATGTCTCTACAAAAACCTAACCCTAGCTTCTAGAAACTAGGTCAAATAAGGTTACAAAAATGAGAGACAAAAGAGCCAACTATGGTGTGTGCAAGGCTAATTTCGTTCTAGCACAAAAGGAGACAAAGAATGTGTCTCATATGTCTCCAAAAAGTGGCCAAAGTGTGCTAAAAACAAAGGAGACCAAAGGTACATAGGTACACTTGTTTTATGCCTTTTACTTTATGCTTTATGCCTTTGCTTTACTCTCTCATCCACATCATTTATGCTCCCCAATCATCATGCGCCACCTAGCATTGCTTTCTTACTCCTAATTAACCTACAAAGCAAATAAACATAGATTAGCATGTTGGCTTAAGTCAAGTCAACTATAGTCAACAAGTCAAACCTAGTCAAAGGTCAACAAGTCAACTAAAGTTGATTCAACTAAGTCAACTTAGGGAATCAAAAATAACAAACACAAATGAAAGGGATGAAGGATTAGTGAACTTCCTTTCTAAACATGCTTAGTCTTCTTAAGCATGTGCCTTCATCCTTGGTTGGGGTCAATCCTTCATCATCCTCCCCTCCTTGGAGAGAATTTGACCACAAATTCTTTAAGCCTTTGTAGATGGAGCTTGACTTGATTTGGGGGAGGATTTGCACCTCCCTTTTATGAGCTCTTGTTCCATCCTTTCTAAGGGTATTACCCCTAGCTTTGGTTAGGCCATCCCTCTTTTCTAGACCATTCTTCCTCTCATGCTTGGGCATTGGGTCTTCCTTTTGAACCTTGGAAGAGAAGGAAGAATGGTGATGTCCATCTTGCTTTGGAAATCCTTTTTTGGAGTCAAGTAACACTTTGGAGGTAACTTGCTCTTTTTCATTTTCATCTTTTCTCTTATCTTTCACTTTATTTTGGTCCTCATTTGCTTGATTGGGTGAGAGAGGTAGGAGTGTGAACTTCTTGCCTTGGAAGGAGAAAGCATAGGTATTAGCATGGCCATCATAAAAGACTTTTCTATCAAATTGTCATGGCCTACCTAGCAAAATATGAGTTGCTTCCATAGGCACAACATCACATAACACCTCATCTTTAAAATTTCCAATTGAAAAGTTAATGAGGACTTGTTGAGTTACTTTAATATCTTCTTCCTTAAGCCATGATAGCTTGTAGGGCTTGGCATGAGGGATAGTTTTCAAGCCAAGCTTGTCCACAACCCTTGTGCTAGCCACATTTACACAACTTCCATTATCTATGAGGAGGGGACATAGTTTGTCATTGATATGGCACCTTGAATGAAAAATGTTTTGTCTTTGAGAAGGGTCAAGTTCCTTGGAAACTTGTCTTAATTGGTGCCTTATCATTAACAATCCACCTTCAAGGGGTTTAATCCTTTCACTTGAAGAAGAAGTGTGGGAAGAAGTACTTTTGGGGGAAGGGAGAGAAGAATGTTCACTCTTTACTTCTTTTTTAAGGTTTAAGGCCATGATTCTTTTGGTGGGACAATTTGAAGCTATGTGCCCATATCCCAAACACTTAAAACATTTTATAGAACTTGTCCTTATACCTTGAGAAGAATTAGGAGTTTCATTAGAAGGCCTAGACGAATTAGTCCTAGGAGGTGGGTCTTTGGAACTCTTGAGTGGTGATTTATCATGTTTTCTTTCTTTATCTTTCCAAGTACTAGAATAGTAGTCATTGTATGAACCACTCCTCTTGGCCTCTTTTTTCTTTTGCAATTGAGTTTCAACTTTGATGGCCAAATGTAAAACTTTGTCAAGAGAGGAGTACTCATATAACTCTACTAAATCTTGTATGTCTCTCCTAAGACCACTCACAAATCTTTTTATTTTCTCTTTGTTAGTTTCTTTTATTTCTACCCTATGCATTTGAGACTCTAATTCTTTAAAGTACTCACTCACACTCATAGAACCTTGGTGAAGCCTTTGGAGCTTCAAAAGAAGTTCCTTCCTATAGGAGGGAGGAACAAATCTAGCGCGCATAAGAGTTTTAATGTCCATCCAAGAAGCCGCGGGTGGCCCTTGGTCATAATTCTTACAAACTTTATGCCACCAAGTATTGGCATACTCTAAAAATCCTAAAACTACTAGATCAACTTGTGTTTGATCCTTTACATCATTTTCATTGAAAATTTGATCAACTTTAGCTTCCCAATCAAGGAAGACTTTGGGATCACTTCCTCCATGGAACTTAGGAATCTTTGGAGTTTCCATCTCTTGTGATGGGTTGCGCCTAGAATGCCCTCTTTTCCTAGCCTCTCTTTCTTGCTCTTTAGCTTCAAGCCTTTTAATGTGCTCTTGGATTCTTAGGTCACTTTGCTCCTTGTCTTTTCTCAATTGTTCAAAGGACTCCTTCCTAGACAACTCCAAATCCCGAAGCAATCTCATCAATGTATTATTTTTGTTTGGAGTAGGTGCATTTGATGAACTTGCCATGATTCCTACAACAAAAACACTCAAATCCGAGACAAAATAAATGGATTAAAGGTTAGAAAACATGAAAACCGAGACCAAATCCAACCCAAAATTGCAACCCAAGTGTTTAGATCACTCTCCCAAAGTAACAAGGCAAGGCTAGCACTCAAAATCCACCAAAGGAGTGAAGCAAACACTTTTAAAAACTTGTTCAAAACCTTTCAAATGCAAGACAAGTGATTCGGCCACAACATCCCAAGAGTTTCAAGAAAAGAAAACTACTATGACACAACAAAGAACACCTAGTGACAAGCAAGAAAAACACAAAAACAAGAAAGTTTAACTTCTAAGGAAATTTTGTTTTAAAGACAAAACTTGAACAAGACTAAAGCAATGAAAAACACTTTTAAAGACTCTATGGAAAGCATTTGAACAAGCCAAGATTATACCTCAAATTATGCATACACCAAGAAAGATCATAACCAAGTTAAAGCATGGAACTAATTTGCCAATATCACCCAAAATCCAAGTATAAAATTTGGTAGCATAACACCTAGTAAAAATGGCCAAATGGATTCACCAAGCAACACATTAGCTCTCGGCCAAACTGTTTTTGGTCATGAAAATTATTTTTCTTTTCAAAACTAGGTACTTAAGATGATGAGAAGGATATTTTAGGGTGTCTTGAACACTTAGTTCCTTAAAAATTAGGTCAAAATCAATTTCAAGGAGCATGCTACAACAAAAGGCATAGATCTCATGCAATAGCTCAAATACTTAGAAACAAGAATAAGAAAACTCAAAGAAGCATATGACATATGACTCAAGCAAAAGTTATACACATTTAAAGACTCAACATGACATACACAAAGACATAAACATGTAGCTATCATGCATTTAAACTCATGGATTTGAGGCTCAAAGACTAAGCATCAAAAGACATGTTATCCAACCAGATTTAGGAGTAAAAGAATCACAAAACCGAAGCAAAAATTGCCACAACATAACCTGAAAACGTTGTTTTTCGTATTCTCGGCAGCTCTGACCTTTGCTCACTCATTTGATCATAACTCTCTCCACAGAACTCCAAATGCATTGGTTCTTTTTTTGTTAGAAACTAGACTAACAGAGCTTTCTTTTGACATCAAGAACGTAACTTTTGGATCACTGAGAAGGTGCAGTTTAATCTTTTAAAATCGTGAACAGTTTCTGCCAGCATTGTTTTTGTGTGCAATGGAAGTGGATTTGAACCATACAAAGATAGCTACAACAAGACAAGATTAGCACATGAAAAAAACACCATATTCAAGATAACCTAGGCTCTAGATACCAAATGATGAAGGATTATCTTGTTCCTTTTTAAGATTATTGAATATGGTGTGAGTTAATTAAGAAAGCTAAGCGAAATCCCCACTGGACATTAAGATAGCAAGCTATCTAGATGTGAAGGTTCCTTTCACAAAGCTCAAGAGAAGAAGATGATGGATTGATTCAAAACAAAAAGGAAATGGAAAGCACATAAACCATAGAAAACCAAGAACAATTAAAGGAAGAAGAAAACATAAAATGGAAAGGAAAGAAATGGTAAAAATGTGAGAAGCACGCCACTACAAGGCTAGGCTAGAAGCCATGACAACCTTGAAGATGAGTGGATGTGTGCCGCCACTTGCTATGCAAGATAAGGCTTAAAAGTATTCACTCCCAAGGGAGGAAACTCTCACAAATGGTTGAGACACAAGAGTGTTTTTACTTCAAAATGTTCAACCCTTTTACATGTCTAGGAGCACCCCTTATATAGAAGAGTTTAGGGGCCTCTAAGCAAATAAAAGATACCTAAGGATGTCTCTACAAAAACCTAACCCTAGCTTCTAGAAACTAGGTCAAATAAGGTTACAAAAATGAGAGACAAAAGAGCCAACTATGGTGTGTGCAAGGCTAATTTCGTTCTAGCACAAAAGGAGACAAAGAATGTGTCTCATATGTCTCCAAAAAGTGGCCAAAGTGTGCTAAAAACAAAGGAGACCAAAGGTACATAGGTACACTTGTTTTATGCCTTTTACTTTATGCTTTATGCCTTTGCTTTACTCTCTCATCCACATCATTTATGCTCCCCAATCATCATGCGCCACCTAGCATTGCTTTCTTACTCCTAATTAACCTACAAAGCAAATAAACATAGATTAGCATGTTGGCTTAAGTCAAGTCAACTATAGTCAACAAGTCAAACCTAGTCAAAGGTCAACAAGTCAACTAAAGTTGATTCAACTAAGTCAACTTAGGGAATCAAAAATAACAAACACAAATGAAAGGGATGAAGGATTAGTGAACTTCCTTTCTAAACATGCTTAGTCTTCTTAAGCATGTGCCTTCATCCTTGGTTGGGGTCAATCCTTCATCACTTTCCTCTGTTTAATCAATTCTCATCAATTCACTGAATGGATAATGAAGATCCATATACTCATCTCTATACATTCTATGAATTGATAGGAACCATGGGCTTTCAAGAAGGAGATCTTGAGCATGTATACATGCAGTTGTTTCCTTTTTCTTTGGCAGGTAAAGCAAAGGAATGGCATAAGTCACATCCAAATCAGAATTTGAACAGCTGGAAGGATGTTGAGGAGAAATTCTTAAACAAATTCTTTCCACCATCTCGCTACATCAAAGCCAAAGCTGATATTTTGACGTTTAGGCAAGGACTAGATGAGCCATTCTATGAAGCTTGGGAGCGATTCAATTCTTTATTGAGGAAATGCCCAAATCATGAATTTGAAGATATTGCTCAACTGAACATATTCTGTAACGGTCTAAGGCCTGATACCAAGATAATATTAGATGCAGTAGCAGGTGGAACAATGATGAGTGTAGATGCAGAGCAAGCAATAAGAATCATTGATGCATTAGCATCCACAGATCATCAAGCTCAGCATAACATGCAAACTGTTCAAAGGAAAGGAGTGCTTGACCTTAGTACTATAGATGCGATCTTAGCTTAGAATAAAATTCTGACTCAACAGATTGAAGCACTGACGAAGTAGATGTCTAAATTACCCGAGTAGTTGCAAGTTATGCAATCTTCTCCCAGTCAATAACTCATGAGATGTGACTTCTGTGGAGACGATCATCCAAATGGTCATTGTTCTTATCAAATTAGCTCACAAGGAGAAGTTCAATATGTGAGTAACCAAGGAAGACCAGGAAATTTCTCCAACAATAATAACTTTTCACAAGGGTGGAGAAACGATCAAACTCAGAATTTTGGATGGAAGCAAGATGTTGGTCCTTCAAACAGACAACCTCCTTATCAACAGCAACAACAACATTATCCTTCCGTGCATGACATAACAACTAAATTGCAGGATACTCTAGAAAAGTTTATGCAAGCTTCTTTGACTAATTAGAAAAATACAGAAGCTTCAATCAGGAATCTTGAAACACAGGTTGGATAGTTGGCAAAACAATTATCAGATCAGCAGGCAAGTCAATTTTCAGCCAACACACAGACTAATCCGAAGGAGCATTGTAAATCAATTACCACCAGAAGTGGTAAAATTGTGGGAAGAGGGATTGGAGACAACTTGGGAGGGAGAGGGAGAGGAAGAACAAAATAAAAGAGAGTTTGTAAATAAAAGAGAGGAAAAAGAAGAAAAAAATAAAAGTGAGGAGAAAAAGAGGGAGAAGGGTGAGAAACAGGTACCATAGTTGAAGAGCCTACCATACCCTCAAAATCCTTCCAAAAAAGATAAGGAAAGGCAGTTTGCTAGATAAATGGACATTTTCAAGCGACTGCAGATTAATATCCCTTTCGTGGAGGCTATGGAGCAGATGTCGACATATGAAAAATTCATGAAAGAGCTCCTAACAAAGAAGAGAAGATTTTCTGAAGGGACAGCAGAGCTTGAAGTAGGGTGTAGTGCTATAATTTAGAAATCATTACCTCAGAAATCTAAGGACCTTGGGAGCTTCACAATTCCAGTTATAATTGGAACATTGCCAGTGGGAAAATCATTGCTTGATTTGGGTGCCAGTATAAATTTGATGCCTTTGTCTATGCTACGGAGAATAGGAGATCTAGAAGTGAGGCCTACACGGATGACATTACAGCTAGTTGATAGATCTATGAAGTATCCATATAGTGTGGCAGAGGATGTCTTTGTTAAAGTTGATAAATAAATGTTCCCAATTGATTTTGTGGTGATGGATATTGAGGAAGACACTGAAGTTCCTCTAATACTGGGAAGACCTTTTATGAAGACGGCCAAGGTCATGATTGACGTTGATGATGGCAAACAGAAGGTCAGGGTGCAAGATGATGAAGTCAACTTTAATGTATTGGAAGCAATGCAGCACCCGACGACCAAATAACAATACTTCAAGATGGATGTGATAATTGAAATCTTTCTATCATCCAGGAAGCAATTGACAAAGGCAAGCCCATTGGAAAAAGCTTTAATTGGTGTTTGTGATGATCTGAGGGATGATGAAGAAAAGAAAGTCGATGAATACTTGGCACATTTGAATTCAACAAAAGAAATTGCATCAAATGAAATACAAATTGAGAAATTGCAGCAAGAAAATAGAACTGAAAGTCAGAAGTTGTTGCTAAAGGTATTACCTCCCCATTTAAAATATGTTTTTCTTGCAGATGGAGGTAACAAACCAGTGGTGATCAATAGTGCTTTAACGGTTTCTGAAGAAGAAAAACTGATTTCAGTCCGTAAAGCCAATGAGGGTGCAATATGTTGGACTTTATCTGATCTTAAAGGAATTAGTCCATCCTACTGTATGCACAAAATTCACATGGAACAAGATTACAAGCCTGTAGCACAGCCTCAACGGTGATTGAATCCAACCATGAAAGAGGTGGTCAAGAAATAAGTAATGAAATTACTTGATGCATGTATGATCTATCCAATCTCCGACAGTGCCTAGGTCAGCCCAGTCCAGGTAGTTCCAAAAAAGGGAGGTATGACTGTTGTTTGTAATGACAAAAATGAATTAATTCCTACAAGAACAGTCACATGTTGGAGAATGTGTATAGATTATAGAAAATTAAATCAGGCCCTTAGGAAAGATCATTTTCCTTTACCTTTCATGGATCAAATGCTAGAAAGGTTAGTAGGGCAAGCTTTCTATTGTTTTCTGGATGGATATTCTGGTTATAATCAAATTGCAGTAGATCCAGAAGACCAAGAAAAAATTGCTTTTACTTGTCCCTTTGGTGTGTTTACTTACAGGAAAATATCGTTTGGAGTGTGTAACGCACCAACAACCTTTCAACGATGCATGCTTGCAATTTTCTCTGACTTGGTGGAAAAATGCATAGAAGTCTTTATGGACGACTTTTCTGTATTTGATGCTTCATTTGATCAATGCTTGGAAAACTTAAACACCGTGTTGAAGCGGTGTGTTAATACCAATATGGTCTTGAACTGGGAAAAATGCCATTTTATGGTAACTAAAGGTGTGGTGTTGGGCCACAAAATCTCTACTAAAGGTATTGAAGTTGACAAAGCTAAAGTGGAGATCATTGAAAAGCTGCCACCACCCAAAATTGTGAAGGGTATCAGGAGTTTTCTAGACCATGCTGGTTTCTACAGAATATTCATTAAAGATTTCTCCAGAATTGCCAAACCACTCAGCAATCTGCTCAACAAGGATACACCTTTTAAATTTGATGTTGAATGTTTATATGCATTTGAATTGTTAAAACAGAAATTGATTTCAACTCATGTGATAATTGTTCCTGATTGGAATTTAGGTTTTGAGTTAATGTGTGATGCAAGTGACTATGCCATTTAGGAAAAAGAAAATCCAAAGTTTTTCATGCTATACATTATGCCAGTAAAGTCCTTAATGAAGCTCAAATTAAACATACAACAACCGAAAAGGAATTGCTAGCTATAGTTTATGCATTGGAAAAATTTAGAGCATAGTTGATTGGTTCATCTATCACTGTATATACTGATCATGCTGCAATTAAATATTTGTTAACCAAATCTAATTCAAACCCAAGACTCATAAGATGGATTTTATTGTTGCAGGAATTTGATTTGGTGATCAAGGACAAATGGGGAAGTGAAAACTTTGTAGCTGATCATTTGTCCAAATTGGTGAATACTAAGGTGACCAACACTCAATCAGAGGTGCAGGAGGAGTTTCCTGATGAAAAATTGATGATGGTGCAAGAAAGGCCATGGTTTGTTGACATGGCCAATTTCAAAGCTGCAGGAGTCATACTTGAAGTTTTTAATTGGCACCAGAAGAAGAAATTCCTGAGAGATGCACACAAATATGTGTGGGATGATCCTCATTTCTTTAAAATTAGAGTTGATCAACTGTTGAGAAGGTGTGTATCCAATGAAGAGGCAAAGAGCATTTTGTGGCATTGTCACAGTTCCCCATATGGAGGGCATTTTAATGGAAATAGAACAATTGCAAAGGTCCTCCAATCTAGATTTTATTGGCCCACCTTATGCAAAGACGCACACAAATATGTGGAACACTACAATAGCTATCAGAGAATAGGGGAATCTCAAAAAGACATGAAATGCCACTGAATATCATTTTAGAGGTTGAAGCCTTTGATTGTTGGGGAATCGATTTTGTAGGACCACTGCCATCTTCTTTCTCAAATGAATACATTTTGGTGGCAGTTGATTATGTGACAAAGTGGGTTGAAGTAGTGGCAGCTTCTAAGGCTGATGCCAAAACTGTAATCAAATTCCTCAAGTGAAACATCTTTTGCAGGTTTGGTACTCCAAAAGTGTTGATTAGTGATGGTGGTTCACACTTTTGCAATGCTCAACTTCAGAAATGTTTGGAACATTATGAAGAGTGGCATAAAATTGCATCACCTTATCATCCACAAACCAATGGACAAGCGGAGGTGTCAAATAGGGAAATCAAGCGTATTCTAGAGAAGACAGTGGCATCTTCAAAGAAAAGATTGGTCAATGAAGTTGGATGACGTACTCTGGGCCTACAGAATTGCTTATAAGTCTCCCACTAGTTTATCCCCATTCTTGCTGGTATATGGCAAGTCATGTCGCTTACACGTTGAATTGGAACACAAGGCATTCTGGGCCTTGAAATTTTTGAATTTTGATCCAAAGGTAGTAGGAGAAAAAAGAAAATTACAGCTGGAAGAATTGGAAGAAATTAGACTCAACGCTTATGAGTCCTCTAAGATCTATAAGGAAAAGATGAAAGCTTATCATGACAAGAAAATTCTCAAAAGAGAATTTTATTCTGGCCAATCAGTGTTATTGTTCAATTCCAGGTTGAGATTATTCCCTAGAAACCTCGAATCAAAGTGGTCAGGACCGTTTCTTGTCAAACATGTGAAACCCTATGGAGCCGTTGAGTTAGAGGATCCTGAATCACAAAGAAGCTGGGTTATAAATGGGCAAAGGTTGAAGCCCTACTTTGGTGGTGAGATTGATAGGCTTGCCACAATCATTCAACTGGACGAACCTTAATGAAACAGGCGCCAGACTCGTGACATTAAACAAGCGCTTCTTGGAAGGCAACCCAGTGTTTTAATTATCTTCTTGCACTTCAATTTCATGTTGTGTGATTAAATGTGTTTGTGTATGTAATTATGTGTTTGTGTTATAGTTCTATGTTTGTGTGTAAAAAGGTGAGTTTTTAGCATCCAATTATCTTAATAAGGCAAACCATGCACTTTTGGTGTTTTCAAACAAAGTTGGTGTTTTAAGCATGGGAACGAGTTTTGGTGCCAGAATTGAATTCATTGAATGCTAAAAATTACCTTGTTTTGGCCAAATTGTGAAATTTGAGTTTAAAAGATTGATTTTGAGTTTGTTGATGTGAAACCTTTTGGAATGATAGAGAATTGATTGAAGTACGATTTTATGTGTGTTTTTGAGTTATTTGAACTAAAAGGATCATGAATTGAGTGAGTGAGAACAAAATATTGAAAAGTGGCAAAATCAATGTGTTCCAAAATTGCACGAAAATCTCGCCCAAGCTAAACATGTCTCGCTTGGGCGAGATATGCAGAACTTGAGCCATCCCTTTTTTCTGATATACTCGCTTAAGTGAGTAATGGCTCGCCTGGGCGAGAATGCCCTGTACCAAGACAGTTTTAGGCGAAATAGTCTCGCCTGCGCGAGACTCTTTAATGTTTCTGCACACGTTCATCTTGCTTAAGTGAGACTATGTCGCTTGAGCGAGAAATCGCGTTAAGTGAGAGGCAAGGGCAGAACTCACTCATTTTTCTTTCCTTAAACCATCGCTCACAACACTCACTCACATTCTCCCTTTTCCACTCTCTGGGCGCACCTTCGCTCACTCATTTCTCTGTATTTTAACTCACAAATATCTTCCTCCCTTTGCTAATTTCCCTCTAAAGGTAAGTTCTACTTCTTTTCTCTTCATTTTCACTATGCATAGTCACGTTTTTGTACTCTTGCAAACCCTAGGTAGTACCCATGCTCTGTTTTGATCTGTTTTGTGTTTCCATTATGGGTTTTAGTGTGAATTGATGCTGAAATTGAATAATGTGGGTTGCCTATGGATGAATTGATTCAAAATTTTTACAGTTTGAAAGTGCACCCAATGTGTTTGATGAAATGTCATGCTGAATTTGTTTTTGTTTGTTCTTGGTTGGCTCGTGAATGGATTCTAGAAACTATTATTGCATTGTAATTAACTAACTTGGCAAGACTTTGGTGGGTTAATTTTCATCCTTGCAGGTCAATGGCTAGAACAAAGACAACATCTCGACTTCCTTCCACTGAACCCAACAAAGGGAAGAGGAGAAGATGTGCAAGTAGTCCTTCTCTTGAAAGGCCAAAAAATAATTTGTTTAGAGAACCCCAAAGACAAAAATGGTATGAATATGATATATTCTTGGCTGAACCGCTTCCTAAATTTGATCCAGAGATTGTTAAAGAATTTTATGCCAATGCATATTCTGAGGACAATCCTGGAGAAAAGAGGTCTAAAGCTAGGGGGAGGTGGGTCAATTATGATTGAGCAGCCATCAGTGAATTCCTTGGTAATCCACTACCACTAGAACCAGGGCAACACTGTGATTTCACAAGAAAAAGGAGGAGTCAGGAACCTTGTGATGAAAATGAAGTGGCACTCCTCATATGCGCTCCCAAACAATCCTATCAAGTCGGGCCCACTAGAAATCCTCTCAGAATTCTAAGAGGGGATATGAAAACCTTAGCCCAAGTCTGGACCACATTCTTACTTGCAAACATAGTGCCCATCGGCCACGTGTCAGACTTAAATGTTCCTATATGTCATCTCCTTTATTGCATAATGAGGGAAGATCTCACTGTTGACATGGCCACCATTATATCTAAAGAAATCCAAAAATTTGTGAGGTATGAAGTCAACACAAGGAATGAAAAGGAAACAAGTGTTTTGGGTTTTTCGGCTTTAATCACAGCTCTTTGCCAAGATCAAGGGGTGGAGGCGAAGTTAACTGAAAAGATACGACCTTCAATCACCAAGAAATTCATTGAACATTTTTGTACCCACCCAGAGGACTTGAAGCATCCAGAAGAGCCCCAACTGGACCAACAAGTTGCAGAACACCCAGCAATGGAAGAACCACAAATAGGGCCCACACAACAACCTCAGCTCAACATGAACAATGAATTGCTTGAGTAGATGAGATATCTGAGGTTGCAGATGAAGCACATCCACCAGCAAAATGCTTCCATTCATAGAGGACAACTCCACCTTCAGGAGTACCTCTATCACAATGTTCGCAAACCATACCCAAGCATGACTCCACTATATTTCTTGACTTATCTATAGTGGCCTAGGGACATTTCTATTTTCCTGGGGGAAGTGGACCTACTACAGGTGAGGGACCATCAAGAGCTACGAACAAAGATGACTTTGTTGCTGACACAGATGGAGTGGACATTGAGGAGGAGATTGATTCACTACACCATTCCACCCTTCAGAACTCTATAAATACGATTTCATTGTTATTTTTTTTAGTATTTTGCATTATTTATGTAATTAGTACTATTTTGCTTTAGTTGTTTTGGCTAGAATGCTATATTATCTAGTTAATTAACTGTTTTACTTTTTGGCTTAGTATTTTGTGCATAATACTTAGAGACAACTCAAATTTTTGGGAATGATTTTGAAAATCTTTCTTGAGGGAATTGGTTAAAGAGAAATATGATTTCAGTAAGTATCCTGAGTCTAGAACAACTGAGTGAACTGAACATAGAGGATAAAGAGGAAAATTTTGGCTAAGTTTATAATTAAACATGATTAAGATATTTGTGCTGGATAATTAGTCAAGACAATCAGTTGTAACAACAAGTGAGATACCAAGGAAATAAACCAAAAAACCCAGTGAGTGTGTGAATCCATAAATAGTTTGAGTGTTTACACTGTTTGTTGACAAGTTGATATTGCTTGATTTTTCATTTGATGACATCACATTTGAAGCATGGTAAGGATTAAAGCAATTTTGTTAAATTTATAACTTAGTGCCAAATAGCCAACCTGTAAATAATCATCCTTTGTTGATAGCCCATTTGAGCTTAATTGTTTGAATTGTGCACTTTAACCTTAACTTGAATTACTATCCTTTCCCTTTGCACACTTAGGGATAGAGAGCATATGTGCATTTTATTCAACTGTAAGAGTAATTGGTTGGTGGAATTGCACTCAAAGAAAAAAAGGGCTAAGTATTATAATTCACTCTTTAATATTGTGTAGGAATGTATATATCTACTAAAAAAACAAAAAGAGATGAGAGTGAATTATGAATGAAAAAGAAACAAGTTGTGTATTGAGGTCTGAATTGTGATGAATGGAAAGTAGAAATGGATTGGGTTTGAATTGTAGCTATGCTCTCTTTTCTAAGTTGTGCTTTTGTGATCTTGAAAACCCATAATTCTTGAAAGCCTAGCCTCATTACAACCTTGAAAAGACCTTAAGATCCATGTTAATTGTGTGTTTGTGGTTGGATTGAAAATGACTGGCAATTTTGATTTGTTCAATTTTAGTGGAAAATGAGAGAAACACATGCCTGTGAGATTTAAGAGAATTTCCTTGGTTAGAATCATTTGTTTGTACAATTGGTTTTCCTAAAAAATTTGCTGCACTCTTATCCTAATGATGTTTGACAATTGGATTCACCATTTGCTTCTGATTTTGATTTTGTAGTTTGGTATGCAAAAGTTGTTTGGTAAGGAACTGAGAAAATGATTTCTCAATAACCAATTTCAGAGTTTTAGTTTTGAGTGGCTGTTACATCTTATTACTTTGCTTGAGGACAACCAAGATGCTAGGTTGGGTGGAGTTTATAAGTGCTAAAAATCATAAAAGATTCATAGAGAACTTTGGCACTTTTGTTTGTAATTCGTGTTATCTCATATTGATTCTCCCTAAATCTAAGATAAATGAGTTTCAATTACATGCTTCCAAGTTTTGACTTAAAGAAATAACTTGATCCCTATTTTGTGTAATTTTCAGGTAAATTAAAGTAGAAGGAGGAAAGAACACAAGAAGAGTGAAAGGAGAAATAAGGAAACAAATAAGAAACTCTGCAGGGTCGCTCAAACTAAAGCAATCTCGCCTAAGTGAGAGCTTGGGCCGCCAATCTCGCCTGAGTGAAGAATGATCTCGCCTAAGCGAGAGCTTGTGCAATTGAGATCATCTTTTGCCGCCATTCTCGCTCAAGCGAGATTTGATGCTGCCAATCTCGCCTAAGCTAGAGTTCGTGAAGGAGCCTCTACAATTGTGTGATTCTCGTTCAAGCTAGAATTGGGTTGCCTAAGCGAGACCCTTTCTTCATGCTACAGTACTCTATCTCACCCAAGCGAGATTCAGTAGCCCAAGTGAGAGTTCATGCTGTATATATATTGTGAAAGTTCAGAAAGGAAGACAATTGGGGATTTTTGGAGAAGAACTACAGAGTTGTTGGAGAACTGCGATCAGGACCAGAACAAAGTTCATATTTTCTTCTTTTTGTTCTTTAGTTCGTAGGTTTTGATGGCTGCCATGAGTGGCTAATCTTCCTCTGTGGGATTGAATGTAATCTACTCAAACTTGGATGTAATCTAGTGATATTTATATATAGCATTTCTGTTTTTACTCAATATTGGTATTATTGTTATGTTCTTATTGCTTGATTCTATCTGATCAATAGATGTTTTCATTTTGATTTTTAGATGTGACTGGAAATTATTTTTGAAAATCTGATTTGAACAATGATACATGATATACTGTGATGCTAGGAATAGATCTCAATATATCAATTGCTTTTAACACTCGATCGTAATGTTGGATAGTTTGCTGAATATGTGAGGAATCAATATTCAGGGAACTAATCATATGAATTTTTTACGCGAGGGATCGATATAAATTATTTTTGAGTGTGCATCAATAATGGTATTTTCAGATGTTATGCATTATATTCATCTAGATTACAGACAAGAGAGATAGATGAAATTCAATCCCAGTTTCTTTTATTGCATTTTTCTAAATTTCTGCTTTTACTATATTCTGTTTATGCAAATTAGTTTAACTACAAATCATGTATTAAATTAAAATTTCTGTATATATATGCTGATCGAGATAATTATTTATTTTAACTGAATTCGTTCCTCATGGGTTCGACACTCTACTTAAAAATCATTATACTATAGTTGACTTGGTACACTTGCCAAGTGACCAACACTCGGTGTGGTTCAGGATCGTCATAGGGATTTCAGAGCAATTGATGGAATCATGCCCATAACCTTCAAAGAGATCTCGGATTAGCTTCAGATCGTAGAATAGGAATTCTTTTATAATTTCTGTATTGTTTTTGTTTGGGCTTTGTCGGACCTTTTGTTGTGTTGGGCCTTTTGGTGTTTCGATCCATAATATATAAGCCCTTGTGAGACACATTTGTATTCATATTTGAGTTTTATGAAAAAATGAGTTTTCTCTCAAGTCTCGAGGTTCTCCTCAGAACCACTGATCCTTATCTTTGAATCTCCAATTTAAAGTGGCGGGTCTTCCTCACTTATCTTGGAATCTCCTCCAAGTGGCGTGATTTCCTCCCGTTCCGCAAAAATCCTCAATTAACGTCCTCCATTTCCCCCTTTTCGTTTTAGGGTTCATAGTCATTTTCGTTCTAGACGAATTTCACCCCAAATCCGTGAGGATCCTTCATCATCTGGTAATCAGAGCTCGGTTAGTTGTACTTTTGATATTGGTTTTAGATTTTCTCGTTTGTGCTTCCAAAATTGTTTGTGGTGCATTCGTTTGTTCACGGTTCTTGTTCGTTCTTCGGGGTTTTGTCATTTTTCTTCATTTGTTCTCATTCATCATTATGTTTGGGTCATATTCGTAGCTCTTCATCTGGCTTGCTTTTGAATTGGTGAATGGAGGTGGTTGTTTATCCATAACGGCACAATTTTGTGGCTTTCAAAATGACAGTGTCCCAATGGTCGTTCCATGGTGTTTAGTGGTCGTGAATTGTCACAGGTAGTTGTTCTCGGTTCAGTTGTGGGTTTCTAAACCTCGACAATGAATGGACTTTGTTCTTGGTTCATCTTTTATTGGAAGTTTTGGTAGACGCGCAACACTAGAGGATTGGATTGTGTTTATTGTAGTTGAGTAGAGCAGAGTTAAGAATGCATACAAGGTGTTTGCGAAAATGACTCACCAAAGAATTTTGAAGATTTTTGTCTCGTATTAAATTGGTGAAGCTCCAAACAATTGGATACTAGTGCATAGTAGAAACTTCGTGCTTGAGGATTTGTTGGCCCTATCTTGAAGCAACAAAGGTCTTGGCAAAGTGGATGTGCTACCATCATTCAAAGTCAGTTTTGGTTCAATTGTTGAAACAACAAATCTAGCCGTGAATGTGCAACCAACGTGAAATCGAAATTGGAAGATGCTGGAACCATCACAGAATGATGAATTGGTGTAGAAAAATATTTGGAGCGGTGCCTTTAATTCTCAATGCAGCCACCTAAATTCATGACAACAACGGTACCTTTTAGAGCAATAGTTTTTTTTTTTGTTGAAGGAGGTGATCATCTAAAGCTGGTCTAATCCAAAATTTGCAAGTGAAGATTGGATTTGAAGCAAAATCAGTTGTGGTTGGCTCCTTGCTATATCTGGTGCAGAATTTGCAATGGTGCTGGAGTAGTTTGATGCATTCGATGGCAGCCAGCTTAAGTCTTATTCGGTGCACACCAAATTGCAATTGAAGTTGATTCATTCGGTGGTAGATGAAACTAAAATTTTCTCTGACAAAGTAAGCACGTTGTACACATTGTTTTCTAGAATCATCAAAAGCCACATGAAGTATTGGCATTGGTGGCAGCGTTTTAATCTAATTTAAAGGGGGCTGGTCTAGTTAATGAGTGGTTGTGTGAAGTTGCTGGCTAAGTTAAATAGTTAGAGGCATAAACAAAAATTTTGTCTAAAGCAGTGCAGTTCGAGCAACAAATTTCATTAGCAGGCTGATCCATTTCTTATGGCAGCGAAAGGGATCAATTTTTTTTTTGTTTCCATTTACTATGGGCAGTTGCAACTGTTATGTCATAATTTTCTTTATCTATTCGGTGCAAATTACAACAACTAAATTTGATTTTTGCAGTGGCAATTGGACAACAGCTTCATTGGTGCAAACTTTTTGTTTCAAGCATTGGTAGCAACTACTTTTAATTTCTCGCGGTGCAGGAGATTAGTGCAGCAAATTTAGCTCATCACCTGATCTTGTGTTTTTAGTATTGCACTTGGTTTTGCTTGGTGCTAGTCTATGCGGTGGTAGATGTCAAAGACGTGCAAACAATTGTTGCCCTTTGGTGCAACAAGCTGAAATGTGAAATAGTGGCAGCAAGCTAATTTTGTTTAGTGTAGTGGCAGCAACTTGAAATCCAATCGGTGCAGCTAATTGGTGGACGTTTATTGTGGTGGAGTTGGAGACGTGCTGCTTGATTCAGTAGCAACAAAACCTTTGTCTTTAAGTCCACATGGTAGTGCAATTTGGCAAGGCTTTTAGTGTAGCAGAGTTGGGTTGCAATCCCACTAGGTGCAATTGATTTAGAACAAGCCAACTAGTGTACGTGGCAGCAACGCAAAATTGGATTGAACAACAAGCCTTTCTTTATTTCAGTTAGTGAACTTGGTTTGACACGTTATTTTGGTTGGACCACGTGACTTGAGTGGCAGGAACAGTTTGGGCTGTTGTGTTGGGTGGTTGTCCTGGCTATTTTTGGTGCTAATTTGAAGCTTGAACAGCAGCCATTTAATGTAGTGTTATTCACCTTTTACTGCTGCTTTGTCCTACCATCGTGGATGCTATCATAGGGTGATTTTTGGTGCTGTTTTGGGGTATTGTTTGGTGCAAAATTGTGGCACTTTAGTCATGTTTCTGGTTGAATTTCTGATGCACTTTTTGCATTTTGCTTTGCTTAGTTCTTACCATTTAGAGTTAGTAATTGTTCATTATTGCTTTGCTTGAGTCTCTTGTCCATCATTTCTCTTTGAGTTTGATTTTCCTTGGTTTCTTGTGTTGTGGGGCAATGGACCTTGAGCTAAATTGTTGGAAGTATTGCTTGTGGGAGTTTGAATTAATCATCACATTTTAGCTTGATTATTTTGTTTCACATTTCTAGTAGTAATTCTAAATACACTGTTTAGATTACTCTTGTCTTTGATAACTTTATCTACATTTCTTTTGCTAACCACTTACTATGTTTTCTGTTATTTCTTGTTCCCTCTCTTTCACAGCAAGAATTAGGAATTTTGAGCACTCTAGAATGTTCCATACACGTTCGACCTTGATAGAAGATATCAAATTCATTGTGTCCATAATCATCAGGTTGAATAGAAAGCTTGACAATCTTAGAAGGGAGCAACATGAAGATAGACGATCATTGCCAAAAGACAAAACAAGTGCTATTAGGTGCACAAAGTGTGAAGGTTATGGACACGAAAATTATCAATGTCCTAATTGGAACGCCAAGTACATGACTCTTCAAAAACTCTAAGATTACATTGTATACTTGAAAGAGGTGAAGAGGAGTGTTAGAAAAAAGCTCGAAGTCAAACAAAGACAACAAACACAAAGGGAGAGAGAGAATGCAGAAAGAACACTAAAGGAAATGTTGGAAAAAGCAAGACAAGTGGAAAATTTGGAGGGGGAACAAAAGAAGAAATCGCTAATAGAAATAAAAGAGAACAAGCTAAGAGAGAAAAAGAAGAAAGAGCGACGAGAAAAGGAAGAAGAAGAACAAAGAGAGAAACACGAGAAAGAGTTTGTCCTCATACCCTTGACATGCATGGTTGAGATGAAATCCTTAAAGGGGGATGATAATGCATTAAATTGTTGTTCCCGTTCACATCATCATTTTGCATTTTCATTAGGAACACTTACTAACCCCTCCCCTTTTGTCTTAATGCCTAGGGAAGACTTATACATTAGAGGGCAATGGCATAAGAACTGGGGTGAAGAAAAGATGATAGAAAAAAGGCAGCAACAACATGGGCAAAACATGAACCCGACTTTAATCATATGCTTGTGTGTTTGTCCTATCATGAAAATCCTAAGGGATTTCAGGGACACTCTTTTTCTATTCTAATTACTAGGGGTTGTTTTCCTTTTTGTTTCTTTATGGATAGTATAGTTGTGTTGAAACTCTTTGATGTGTTGTGCAGGTTTATCTTTGATCCTGGAGGACAATCTCCAAGCACCTTGATAATAAGAGATTGAGTTCTTCCATGATTCCAATCTCATTTTTTTCTTTATAGCATTTTATTTCTGTCTTTAGACTATTCTGGTTTTGTGTGCTTTCAACACTTATGTTTGTGTGTTTGGTTATAGGTAATAAAGAACTAAAATTCGAGGTCGAATTTTCTCCAACGTAGAGGCAATGATGGAGGCGTGGTTCAGGATCGTCATAGGGATTTTAGAGCAATTGATGGAATCATGCCCAAGACCTTCAAAGAGATCTCGGATTAGCTTTAGATCGTAGAATAGGAACTCTTTTATAATTTCTGTAATGTTTTTGTTTGGGCTTTATCGGACCTTTTGTTGTGTTTGGCCTTTTGGTGTTTCGACCCATAGTATATAAACCCTTGTGAGACACATTTGTATTCAGATTTGAGTTTTATGAAAAAATGAGTTTTCTCTCAAGTCTCGAGGTTCTCCTCAGAACCATTGATCCTTATCTTTGAATATCCGATTCAAAGTGGCAGGTCTTCATCACTTATCTTGGAATCTCCTCCAAGTGGCGTGATTTCCTCCCGTTCCGCAAAAATCCCCAATCGACGTCCTCCATGTCCCCCTTTTCGTTTTAGGGTTCATAGTCATTTTCGTTCTAGACAAATTTCACCCCAAATCTGAGAGGATCCTTCATCAACTCGTCATTTATTTGCATTTGGGTCACCATATATGTTTGATAGGTTTTGTGTCATTTTATTTGAAGACTAGTCAAGCAAGTTAAATAGTTTGGATTCATAAGTAACTAATTGTAATTACATTGTTGGTCTATAAAAAGTACATGTAAGTGGATATGTACAAAAACGATTAATTTTGCAAGTTTTGTTAGACTTGTACAAAACGTGTTCTCCAGCTCCTCACTTATTTGTACTTGGATCCCCATATATGATTGATAGGTTTTGTTCCATTGGTTTTGGAGTCCAGTTAAGCCAATTAATTACCACTAAGTTTCAACCAGTAATAGGTTCAACAAAACAAACATTTTAGCAAATTGTTTTGCTAACACTATCCTCCCTGAAAAAGAAAAAACTGAAAATTGTTATACAAAGAACATCCCATTTTCATTTTACAGACAACTAAAGATTCCAACCATAAATACTTGGCTTTGCAAATATGCATTCCAAGTACTGATTTAACATTTGACCATTAAAAACACCTTATTTACTTACAAAATTACTGAAGCACTAGAACTTGGCTTTTTAAAGCAAAAACCAACATTATATTTCGTAAATTTGGCAAGAATTGTTCAATAGTTCATTTTTGCTCCAAAGGCAAAGCTGAGAGTGCCCATCGTCCCCGAAAAATTAATACTAAGGGAGTGGGTTAAACCAAGAAGAAGCATAGAGACACCAAGAAGAAGCCAAAAAAAAAAAAAAAATCTACGCTACATTTGAACCAACACTGCTCTCTCCTTTCCAAGCTCACAATCAAGGTTGGGGAGAATGAGGTGAATGGTTGGGAAGAAGTTACGGTCAAAAGGTGTCGAGGAACTTTCAAAAATTGGAGCGCTTCTTCATTATTGACTTGCTCTGTTGTATCCATACAAAGAGACTGCAAAACAAGTTGAGTTTGAATTGTTCCAAAAGAAAAAAAAATTAAAAAGCCACGTGAGGGAGTAACAAAGTAGTCAAATTTTGGTAGTCATTACCTCATTTTCCAAAAAATATATACCTTGAACAAAACGATTGGTCCCCAGCAACGGCGCCAAATTTGATAGAGGCCGTACCCCACCAAATTAAAACATATTAAATGTAGTATATGAAAGTGAACTAAGTCGTTTCCTAACGACCAATGTTTTCATTCAAAGCCAAATTTCCAGAGGAACACAACACAGTAACACAAGGGGGGGGGGTTTGGCAGATTCACACAAAATTGCTAAATTCTAATAGAAACAGCGAAACTTAGTTAAACACAGGATTCAAAATGTATTAGTTCCTTAATTCCACTGAAAATGCACCAATCACAGGTTACTAAATCAATTCTCTTATCCAATTTACTCTCATGAAATCCGAATTAATTAACTATGTGAAAATTAACATAGCTTCATTATTCCATTAAGCATAACACACATCCTTCTTTCAATTTCGAACACACACACACACAGATTAAGCAATTGTGGCAGAACCCGAACTCACTAAGCATGACAAGGGTTCTGAAATTGTGGAAAACATGGACCCATGATTAAGCATCACAAATTCCATTTCATTCAAAGCTACGAAATTGAATAGGATGAAGAGAAAATAGGAATTAGAGTGCACTGCAAAACATCAACCTCATGCTTTCAATTCAGTTTCTTCAAGGAACCAATACGAAAAACTTAGCTAGACATCAAAATGGAATAATCAAGCACTTTAAACCTGAAACAGAACATAAATATTAAAAACCCTAACTTATGAAATCTGAAAATCGCAAATTAAGAGCTAAAAGAGAGATTTCAAAGCTTTAATGGAATGCAAAATGGTGTTATCATATATAAATGCGAAAACCCCATGAATGGGTGCTGTTCCAGTTGTATAAAACCCATAAAACGAACTGCCCAAGCAAGAAAACGAATTCAAAACGTAAAACCCTCAATGGGTGCTGTCAAATATGCATAAAAGCGGTAAAAATGAGCCAAAAACGTGAAAAACCGCAAGGGGCACGTCCATGGAAGCTTGGAGAACGAAAATGGAGGTTTTGAAGAGAGGTTGAAGATGATGGAGCGGCTGGTCCCTTTTCATGCAGACCTAATTCGTTGTCATATCACCCCTGCCACTCATATTGACAAAACTGCCACTCTGCCACTCATATTTACAAAAATGCCACTCTAGGCCTCAAATGTTGACCCATTGACTTTGCTGACGTGGAAATGACATGGAAATGATGTGGCAATGATGTGGAAACTCTCTTCAACTAAATATAAATGTCCAAGCTCCAAAATTGCTTCACCCAAAAACCTAAAAATAATTAAAAACAAAAATTAGGCCAAATAATGTGAAATTAGTCCAAATTCGGAACAGTGGCCTAATAAAGCCCAACAGATTGAAAACACTCTAATGATGAACAATTAAGCACTAATCAACTGTCTAATGCGTGCACAAAGGCTAGTGGAATGGAAGAAAATAATGACTCATCAATATACCTCAAATCAAATTAAATGAAATGGGATTGCTTTATAGTGTGTATGGATACAAAATTTTAACATCGTAATATTCTTTCTAAAGAATTTGAAATTAAAAAATAAGATATTTAAGTAAATAATTTCAAAAGAAATTGGATTTCTTAATATTAGATAATTTTATTTTCACTTAAAATAGTGAGAATTTAAAGTTTTTCATATTATTAAATTTTGTCTCGACTCTTTGTATTGTCTCTTCCGTGTGATTTTGTTGAGTGTTATTGAGTATTAAGATCGTAAATGACATTTTGTTGATATTTGATTAGATTTTTTTTATTTATGTTAATAGGATTTTTTAATTTTAGGTTATATTTATTGTAACAAATGTTATTTCTTGCACGATATTAGAATGTTTTCTTAGTTAATTTTGGAAATACTATTACTTTTACATATTAAATTAGTTTTTCTCTAACTGTCGTTGTTTTTATTTTTTTATTATAAAATCAAGTGTTTAAACATATCAAGTACGTGATGTAAGGTCCAATATTTTCTGCACTTATTTTATAGGGGCTGCCCCAAGTCAGTTGGGCCTAAGGCTGACCCATTGGAAGCCAAGGACCCTAAACTGCCCTAATCCCATTCATTTCGCTTCACTTTACAGAAACACAGCCACCTTACTCTCTCAATCTCTCCAACAATGCTCTGCTAGGGTTTTGAGACCCATTCGATTTCAAGTGAGTTCGACTCATTCTTCCATCCACGTAAGTTATTTTCAGTTCATACTTTTCTCCTTTGGTTTGATTTTCGTGATTCTAGCTTGGGTTCACCAAGATAACCCATTTAGAATCTATTTATGCTATTTTACAGCTCCCAAATACGTCCTCAAGTTGTGGTGCTTGTATCTTAAGCGTTAGAGATTCTCTACTAGCCTTTGCAACGTAAGGGAAGCCAGGGTTTCTTATTTTAAGTGTATTTTGCCTGTGTTTGGGTTCTGTTATGCATCTCTGGTAACTGTATGGTGCCTACTTTGAAATGAATATACTTGGTATACTGTTTTAGATGAATCTTGGATTTCACAAGTGTTGAACAATGAGGGAGAACTACTATTTTCGCCCAAGCGAGCTCGTCTCGCTTAGGCTAGAGTAGCAAGGGCTCGCCCAGGGGCTTTCGCTCGAGCACTCACTCAGGCGAGAAACCAAGCTTTTAAGCGAAAAACCATCTCTCTTAGGCGAGATGGCCTCACCTAAGCGAGAGTTCATGAAACTCCCAGGACCCCTGTGCGCAGTCTCACCTAAGCGAGAGCCTACAGCTTCAGCGAGAGCACTCCTCTCGCCTGAGCAAGGGCTTCTGGCTTGAGCGAGACCTTCTGTAGATCACATTGTTTTCTCACATGATTGTTAGTGATTGTATGATTGGCTGCTTTGATCTATTTAAAGTATGAGGTGTGCAAATATGCATGAAATATCTGAGGTGATGAATTGGATTGGTGTGTTGGTATGATCTTGGCATGTAAAATGAAAGAGATGGTTGGTTATGAAAGTGGCATGGTGTTGGTATGAGATGTGATTCTATATTAATTGATGGCACATGATGTTGGTATGTTTAGGGCATAATTCCACAATAGTTTCGTGGTGGTGCCTCACTTGGTCAGGACGTAATTCCATGAGCCTCTAGGTGAGACCTCATGGTGGTGCCTCAGTTGGTCAGGCCGTAATTCCATGACCCTTGTTAGTGGGAGTTCATGGTGATGCCCCATCTATTTAATTTAGTAATGATTCAAGGTAAGGTTGCATCCTACCACTCTAAAGAGTCAGTTAGTCTCACATAGAGCGTACTGACTCTAGTGGTGAGAGTAGCAGGAGGCCCGAAACCCATTAAGGGCTAACCTTGTGTGTGGGGGATAAGACATTGTAACAATTAGCTCGATAGAGTAGCTCGGTAGAGTAGGGAAGTCCACCACAAGTGCAAGCATCTGCTGAATCCGACTAATTATATGTATCCGGATGAGTCGTGTCTCGAGTCTTAGTGTATTGTGTGTAAGTCATAACATGATTAGGTGATGTATATAACTATATGATAAATTGTTTTCTCCTCTAACTTACCCTTTTATTTGTTGTATGTTATGTCTGGTATGATTTTCTCTTTTTGCGATGATCATCAACTTATTGATGTGAGCAGATCCGAGAACTCCCCGTGGTCATCAGGGTGATGGAGGTTCCGCTGCATAGCCATCTGAGCTGGATTCTGTTCATCTGAGTTTCTTTTAGGGCCATGGCCCGTGTATGTTCTTATCTTTGGGCTTTATTTTGAAATATTGTTGATCTATTATTACACTTGGTTCTGGCATCGTGGTGTGCTATAGGTCATTTCTTGTTTTCTTTTGGACAACTATAAGGAATATTGTTCAGACTCTAAGATCGTGCTTACTATATTATTTTGTGTGACGCTTCTCACTCAAGTAACCAAGTCGTTTGTGCCAAAGTTTCATAGAATAATCCTCAACTACATTCACTTGAGGCGTAGAAAACTTTATGTCCAACAAAGAGTATTTGCTTCTGTCCTTTTAAAACTACCATTTTTTATTTAGTGAACCTCCATTTTTCATCATCAAAGGAATTATGATAACCATCTTCATCAAGTACTTGTATAGATATCAAGTTAACACGAATGTCAGGAATGTGTCCGATGTGCTTCAAATGCAACTTGCATCTGGTATTAGTTTCTAACCAGGTTTATCCAATGCCAACAACCTTGCTTACCCCATCTTCACTTGCCTAAAATCTCCAGCAATATAGGATGTGAAATCACGGTGGGATGTAACATGAAATGAGGTGTAGAGTTAATAACTCATTCATACTCTTGGTTTGTGAGATTAATATACTCATCTTCATAAACAATGATAACTTCACCATCAAACACAACTACATTGGTGGATTTGTATTTTTCTTCTCCTTTATTATTCTTGTTTCCTCTATCCCTTCATCTCTTGCTTGAGGATCCTTCACTCTTTAATCATTTATCTAGGTTTATTACAATGGAAACATATGATGTCTTTCTTTGGCCTTGACTTTCCTCTTGACTTGCTATGATCATTGAATCTTTGAGAGCAATCAATAAATCTTTGAGAATTTCTTGCTCTTGACTCCATAACTAAAGCCTCATTTTGAGTATAGGAGATATCCCAACTGCCATCCTTCCTCTTAGTTTCTTCATTTAAGAGACCATCCTTGACCATGTCAAAAGTCAATTTTCCATTAGGAGTAGAATTACTCAAAGATAACACCAATGTCTCCCATTTTTTTGGTAATGAGCTAAGCATCAACAATGCTAGTAGCTCATCTTCTAGTACACTCTCCATGGTGATCAATTGATTCACCATAATTGCTCAAGTGCTCAACCACTAAAAAACCATCCTTATATTTCAAGTTTACTTGCTTCATGATAAGGAATGCTTTGTTCAAGGAAATCTTTAGACTTAAACAACTCACTTAATATTTTCCAAAAGTTGTAAACAAGAGTCTCACCTAATATATGATGATAAATAGATTGATATATCTATTCTCTGATAATGCCAATGGTCTTCCTATTTATCTTTAGATCTATCTGTTGGTTTAACATCATGTTCCTCAATAGGATCATAAAGATCTTTGAAATATAACAGATCTTCATGTTCGATTTTCATATTGAATAATTGGTAGAATCCAATTTAATCATGGTTATGGCACCATCAGTGTCTCCCATCTTCAGAGTACAAACTAAAACTCGTAATTAAAGTTCTGATACCGGTTGTTAGGAAAGTAAAAATGATAGATAATAAATGGAAAAAAAATCCATATCAAACTACATTTGTTCAATTATATTAAATAAATTATAGGATTCAAGTGTTCGATGGCAAGTTTTATCGTTTATTTTTCATTTTTGCACTTTTTTCATGTTTATTTCAATGTTATAATGTTCTTTTTTAGTATTGTTTTTAATTTAGAAATCATGTTATATATTTTATTGTTATAGAAACCTATTTCTATTGAATTTTTTGCGCACTTTTTGTTTAGAAACTTAGATTGTTTACGTTACTTTTGGTACTTAATTTAGACATGTCCATTGAAGAGTTCGTTAGAATCCTAAAAAGGTAAGTGAGTTGGAGCTGAAACAAGATGGCATAATCATCAAGAAGGAAAAGACCATCACTCTTAAAGCTCATTACTTAAAATGGCGCTTCTCCCTGCACCCCCAACCCTTTCTCCTATACCCCCAAAACTTTCTTTATTTTCCGCTTTGCCCCCACAGTAAAAAAAGAAACTAAGAAAGAGAAAAATGTAAGAACCCTGCACCTCTACCCCCTGCAACGCTGCACCCCCAAATAAGGGAATCTGCTTTTGCTTTGCAGCCTTGCACCCCCAACGAATTTGGTCACGTGAATTTGACCTAGCCATTTAAAATTAGACCCATCCCTCTCTGCCTTCACTTTGCCAATTTGCCTTTGCCTTCACTTGGAGCAGATCTGAGCCAGCAACAAGCAAGCAAGCAACAAGCAGCAACAGCCATTGCCCCATTTTTTGCCTTCACTTTGCCTTCACACATCATCCATACCCCATTCGCATCCAGTTAAGTTTTTCTCATTCATATTTTGTTTGGTTTTTTGTGAATGATGATACAATATGAATGTTGTGAATGTTGTTGTATGTTGTATGCCATGTGTGCCATCTATCAATGTTTTAACCATTTTCCTTATAATGTGAATACCCATTTTATTTTTCACTGAACTTTTCCATAACGGATGTCGACATCCGCTTCAGAGAACTCTATAACGGATGTCGAGATCCGTTTTCTTTATTTTTTTTTGGTTTTTTTGTGAAACGGATGTCGACATCCGTTTCATTATTTTTTTTTTTGGTTTTTTTTGAAACGGATGTCGAGATCGATTTCGATATGTTTTTTTTTTGTGAAACGGATGTCGAGATCCCCTTCGTAAAATTTTTTGGTTTTGGTGAAACGAATGTCGACATCTGTAAGACCCGTGAAAATTAATTAATTAATAAATGTTGTAACGTCCCAAAATTTTAACCTCAATTTAATAAGATGTCACATACACAAATATTCAGAGAGTACAGAGTTTGGGATATGGAGGTATATAGAACACCAAACATATTCAAAATAAATAAAAAGAGGCCCCACATGGCCTAAAACAAAGTACAAAGTCTCGTCCAAAACAATAGAATCTTAAATTACTAAAACTCCATCAAATGTTGGCTCCATAGTGAGCTCGATACCCGTCTATAGCCATTAAGCTGCAGCATCCCTATTAGCATTACCACTACTAGGGGTTCTCACATCTACTCACATCAATAAGATTGATGATCGTCGCAATAGAGAAAACCACACACAATTGTACAAACAAGCGAAAGGGTAAGCTAGTGTAAAAGATTCTTATATCAAAACACTCAACATGCAAGTTCATAGTCAAGCATAAATAACAGACATCCACATATGAGATACCTTACCATATAAGACACCAAGACTTGACTATCCGGATAGGTATAATGAGGCACCACCACGAGACCCGTGGAATTATGTCCTAGCAGTGAGGCACCACCACGATACCTTCGTGGAATTACGTCCGTTTATGAGGCACCACCACGAAGCCTTCGTGGAATTACGTCCTGGCCTTGAGGCACCACCACGATACCCTCATGGAATTACGTCCTTGCATTGAGGTACCACCAAAAACTCTCACTAGGAGGGTCTATGGAATTACGTCCATATGATGAGGCACCACCATGAATTCCCACTATAGGGGTCATGGGATTAGGTCCTACCCAAACCTTATTCATGCCATGCCAAGAATCATGACTTTCCCATGCATACCAATAACATGTCATTTCACATAAACAACCAATCATCAAACATATCTCATGCCAAGCTCACTACCAACTCATTAATTCTAACCCATAACATACGTAGTACATGCATTTCCACACTTTCTATGTTTAAAACCAATCAAACCAGCCAATCAAACAACCAACAACATTCATGTAAGGAAAAGAGCAAGAACCCGAGCTAGATCTCGCTCAAGCTGGGAGCCCTCGCTTAGGCGAGAGGAGTACTCTCGCTCAAGCTGTAGACTCTCGCTTAGGCGAGACTGCAACAGTGGCCTTGGGAGATTTCGTGAGCTCTCGCTTAGGTGAGGCTGTCTCGCCTGAGCGAGATAGTTTGTCGCTCAAAAAAACAGCCACTCGCTTGGGCGAGTGCTCGAGCAAAAAAACTGGGCGAGTTTCTACTATTCTCGCCTAGGCGAGACGAGCTCGCTTGGGCAAAAATATCGATTTCGCCTATGTTCACGCATACATGGCAGCACACACCACACCCACAAAGTATCGAAACCATTTTCATACGAATCCAAGCATCATACAAGTATAAGAATCATGAAACAACAAAAGAATAACCAAGAATATGCCAAAACGTGAAAAGCCCTAGCTTCCCTTACCTCGAGTGGGGTTAAAATGCTAGCATTGAAGTACATTGAGAGGAAGGGAGTATGGCAACTCAAACCAGTGCAGTAAAACTGGAAAATAGACGCAAACTACTAAAGCATAAGGTTTTAGATTTGACTCCAAATAGAGACTAGGTTCAACTTACCTAGAGGAGACTTTAGAGTGAAGCAGCAGTTGCTTTGATGGTGCCTATCAAAGCTCTAAATTTTTAGCTGCAAGAGTAGGGGAACAATTTTCTCTGAAAATTGGCAGAATGAGGGTGTTAGGGTTGGTTTAGGTTGTTTTAGGCACCTCATAGGCCGACCTTAGGCCCAACAGATTGGGGCACCCCCTTAGTTATTAGGACAGAAAATAAATGGGCTTTAGAAATGCGGGTAGTGGGAGCCTTTATGGAATTTAATTCTAACTTGTATGATGTGGAAAGTACTAGTTGAAGTGGTTGATAGTACTTAATTATGTGAGAGGACTTGGGTTCAAGTCCTATGTATGCTATTATTGTGTGATTTAATTTATTATTATTTTAACAATATGCTTGATCATGTTGAGTGATAACATAATTATAGAATTATGTGAATTATCATGAAACATGAATTGGTTGAATGGTAGTGCATGAAGTTGACATTGGCATGGTTATGGGTTCAAACCTTGGTAGAACCAAATTAAGCTTTCTTTTTGCCCATTTTTACGTTTGGCATGAATGTGAAAGGTTAGAGAAAAGCCTACCTGAATGTGCAGCCAAGGGAGCCTGGAAAAACAACCATAATGGTCCTTGAATGGTAATTGTAAGCATCATTAAACCAAATTTTCAGTTTTGTTCATTAACCTAGCATTAAGGCACCATTAAAAGGCCAATTTAGGTTAGAAGTATAGTGTGCTGAGAGAATTGAGAGCCTGTTTGGAGCTTAACTGTGGGAGCACTAAGGGAAGTCATCTTTGGGTCAAGAAGAACTATCACACATTCAAATTTAAGCAAAGGAGACCAAGTTAGGGGAGCTGGATCACGTTCTATTTATGTTTTTTATTTGTAAATGCATGAATAACCTCTTGATAATTCCAAGTAACTTCTAATGAAGCATGATTGGGTTACGTTGTAAGACTCTATGAAATTGAATGTTCCTTTGGGTTAGTCACATGTTGAGGATTGGTTTATTGGTGAACACATGTGTGTCAATATAAATTTGCATTGGCGCATAGAATCATCTGCTTAATTTGTTAGAGTACTGGTGCTTTATATTTGTTTGAGCATGCGTTATTCATAAGTTAGAATTGAATGCTAGCATGGATTTAAAGGATAGAGTATATATATATATATACACACACACACACACATATATATATATATATATATGGGGATTGATGCATTTGATATACGGTGATACTTGTGTATGTGTATGATGAAGCCATCTAAATTGAGATTGTGCATGTGAGTCATGTTGATTTCTGGAAGCCTATATTCTTAATTGTGGAGATGTATAATTATAAGAGTAGGATTGATTTTACTTTGTTCTGGGTGCTTAAGTACTGCGCAAGTACTGGTGTAGCGCCTAGCGATGGTGTTTGACCGCCAGGTAGTAGCTACAAAACCAGTAGAGTATTGAAGTGTGTGGCCCTTGGCGGTAAGGGTTGTCCCGCCAGGCGATACTTGCTGAAACACTAGCATCAGAGCCACTTAACGCTTGACAACACGTGTCTGCCGCCAGGCACTATAGAAGCGTGGTGCGCCTGGTGACTCGTGAGTAGCGCCAGGCGATGTTGTTGAGGCAAAGATGTTTGTCTTGCTTTGGATGTGCATGGTCTACAATATTTTGATGATGTCTACAATTGTTCACTACATCACTCAATAAATCAATACAAAACAAAGAATGGTCTTCAATTGGGTGCTTCATGGCTTCTAGCACATTGAACTGCACCTTCTCATCTCCTATCTCCATAGTTAAGGATCATGCATGCACGTCTATCTTGGTACGTGCTGTCATCATGAATGGTCTTCCCAAGATAATTGTGGTTGAACTCATTCCTTCATCATCCTTCATGTCCAAGATGTAGAAATCTGCAGGAAAAATTAACTTGTCCACACGGACAAGCACATCTTCTAGCACACCTGCAGGGTTAACTTGGGAAGCCATGAAGCACCCAATTGAATGACCACACCAGTAGACTTAAGAGGTCCAAGATGAAGTGAAGTAAAAACTGATAAAGGCATTACATTAATGGAAGCTCCTAAATCTAACATAGGATTGCCAAACTTAGTACTTCCTATAATGTAGGGAACAGAAAACATACCTGCATCCTTACACTTTTGCGGCATTCTGACTGCAGGCTTCTTAATTAAGCTAGACACATTTCTTCCCATGTTCACTACCTCTTTGTCCATAATACGCCTTTTGTGTGTACATAATTCTTTGAGAAACTTGGCGTATTTAGGAATTTGTCTCACAACATCCAACAAAGGGATGTTTATCTCCACTTTCTTGAAAGTATTCAAGATTTCTTTGTCTAACTCCTCCATCTTTTTAGTCTTTGGTTTCAAACGGTTTGGATAGGGAGGAGGAGGAGAATAAGGAGAAGAATTTTTAGAGGAAGTATCAAGGGGTACCAACCTGGAGTTATCATTGGGTGCAGGAATTTCAGATGTTGCTTGTGTTGCTTCATCTGATCTTCCTCTTTCATCATTAGGTACAACTTCATTGTCCTTATCTTCATCTTCTTGGGCATCCCCAGGGCCTTGTATATGCTTAACCGATCTTAAAGTAATAGCACTTACATTTCGCGGGTTAATTACAGTTTGTGCAGGCAAATTGCTTGAGCCTTGTTGAGACTTCATCTGATTTAACTCATTTCCCATTTGTCCAATCTGGTTCTGCAAGTTTTGATTGGTTGCTTCCATCGTCTGTTTCAACTCATTGATTTGTCCCTTCATCATGTCAGCCATCATTTTCATCATTGTTTCCATGTTTGAATCACCAGAGGTTGCAGCTGGTTGTGGTTGTTGCCTCTGTTGAGGTGGAACATAGACTTGTTGGTGTTGAGGCTGTTGATTTCCCCATTTCTGGCTGGGATATTCCTTCCAATCTGGGTTGTACTTGTTGGAGGACAAATCATGGTTGTATTGCTGCCGAGGTGGTCTATTATTGCCATAGATGTTTGCAGCATATGCCGGAGGTTGTTCATTGTCTAACATCCTTGTCTCTTTTAACATAGAACAAGCCTCTGTAGGATGATTAGTAGAAGCACAAATTCCACATAAAGAAGAAGGGATAGGCTTTTTCTGTAAGTCTGTCAAGGTCCTTACCATGGCCGCTAAGTCATCCAACTTCCCTTCTATTTTCTTGTGATCTGCAACATATGAAGCTTCTACTCCATGGGTTCCTTTCAATAGAGTTATAGAATTACTCCTGGTGGAAAATTGTTGATGGTTCGACGCCATATTTTCAATCAATTGTCTTGCATTTGTTGGCGTTTTGTCCACCAATGACCCTCCACTTGCAACATCTATCATTTGTCTGTCCATGATACTCAATCCCTCATAAAAGTACTGAATGAGGAGATACTCGTTTATTTGGTGATGAGGACAGGAAGCACATAACTTTTTGAATCTTTCCTAATACTCGTGAAGATTTTCTCTTTCTTGTTGCCTTATCCCATAAATATCTTTGCAAATAGCAGCAACTCTAGATGCTGGAAAAAACTTTTCCAGAAATAATCTTTTCAGAGTCTCCCAAGTATTGATGGATCCTGGCGGAAGGCAGTATAACCAATTCTTAGCGACATCTTGCAATGAGAATGGAAAAGCCTTAAGCTTGATATGTTCCTCTGTCACTATTGTAGGTCTCATGGATGAACAAACAACATGAAATTCCTTCAAATGATGGTACGGGTCTTCTCCTACTAATCCATGGAATTTGGGTAAAAGATGGATTAACCCAGACTTAAGATCACATTCTCCATCTGGATATTGAATGCACATGTTTTGTGTAATTGCTGCATCCGGTGAAGCCAACTCTCTTATTGTTCTTTCTTCCATTCTATCTTCTTGAATTTCTGGTTCAGGTGATGGATCAGAAGATATGTTAATCACCGGAGGTGATTCTAGTGGTACACTTTCAGTGGTAGGTTCAGATGATGACGGTGCTCCTTCAGTAGAACACCTGAGTTTAAGTCTCTTGCGTGATTTACGCAAGTTCCTTTCAAGTTCTGAATCAAGTTGATAAAATTGACCCGGATTGGCCCGAGTCATGCACTATGCAGTCCACCTGAAAGTGTTTCCCTGTGTGTTTTTTTTTTCTCTTCCTATTCTTGTTTTGGAGAAAGATTTCAAGAAAGAAATGAGTTAAGATGTCGTTGGGTCTACTCCCAGGAAAGAGAGGTGCGTCACAGTGGACAACTTAAATACCAAGTCTTTCCTAGACAGAGTTTTCCAAACTAGTCTCAAAAAATTTCTTAAAAGAAATTCTTAATCAAAACAAAAATAGAACTTTGCTTGGAATATATTAAAAGAAAACTAGAGACTACAAAATAACAAACTCTATTAAACGTATATGCGTAAAATAAATAAAAATAAAATAAAATAAAATAAATAAATAAAAACAGAATCAAAATAAAAGAAATACTAACTGTACTCCCCAGCAACGGCGCCAAATTTGATATCGCTGTCGTTAGGCGATCAAATTACCACTACTTTAGCAACTTCAGTATTGCTAGTTAGTAGTGAACAAAATAGTTAGGGTTAAGATAACCCTGAGTCGTCTCACAACGAATACGGAATTGATCTCAAATATTTGATTCTTAAAAATGCAATTAAAACTAGGAACTATAAAAATAGGTGGATTTTGATGTGCAAAGAAAATGACACGGAAGATTGTAAACACAGTAATAGTAAATAGGTCAATTCCACTGCTTTTTCTAAATAAGATTCTTCATTGGTTATCTAGAGATTATTGTTAAATTAATTATTGTTGTTGATTTACAAATCAATCAATGTAAAGACTCAATTCATTTGTTGGCATCCTCACTTTTAATCAAAGTACAATCTCAATTAAAAGTGAGAATTGTTAGATTGTCCATAGTAAATTCAATCAAAGTACAGTCTCAATTAATTTTACTATGCCTAATCATGTCTATTCCTTTGTTTCTTCACCAAATAGAAAACTTAATTAATCAAAGTAAAGTCTTGACTAATTTTAGTTAAAGTAATTACCAATAATCAAAGTAAAGTCTCAATTATTGGCAAAAACTTATTTAATCAAATGAAAGTTTCTAAATAAAATCAAAGTAAAGTCTCAATTTAATTTAAAAACCTTTTAACTCATATGATTAGCATGCATGTAGATTTAAAATCATTATTTTCTATTCGATTAAGAAGCAAAGGACATAGATAAACAAAAACCACAACAATAATCAAAATAACAAACACATAAATTCATCTAACCTCAGAATCCAGTTAAGAAATTATAGTGGAATCAACCCTAAAAGCTTAGCCCTCCATGGCTTTGATGGAATACATGATGATATGAAGGCGAGAAAATAAAAGAAAGAAGGAGAGATGTGGTGGAGAGGAGAAAATTAGGGTTAGGGTTTCACTTTGGTAGATGGTGACGTGGCAAGATTTAATTGGTCAATTTGGTGAGTGGAGGATTATGACACGTGTCAGCTTATGGTTGGCCTGATTTGAAAGGTGGGGATTGCCACATGGCATAATCTGGTTGAGTGGAGTTTAAGTGGTAGGAGGGGTGCAACTTAGTGAAAATTGGGGGTGCAGAACAGGTTTTTGGTGGTCCACTTTAGAAGGAGTGTGCAAATAAAAAATGGGGGTGCATTTAGCTCCTGATTTATTCTTTACCAGAATTTCCTGATTTTGGACTTTTTTTGTAACTTTTAATATTTTAAATCCACACTATTAATTGACCAAAAATAAATTCCAGCTGCATTAACAAACGTTAGAATATCCAATAATATTTTATGCAACTAAAATCAATTTTTACGTCATTTTTACCAAACTTACTCAATAAATCCAATAATCACAAATCCTAATTAAATCAATCTTTAAGCACAGAAAATTCAATTAAATCCCCAAATTTAAATATTAAATGAGGGCAAAAATTTGAACTCATCAGTGAGTCCTGTACATGTGGTCCCCAAGAAATCTAGGATCACCGTGGTCAAGAACGAGTTGATTCCTACTCGTATTAAGAATCGTTGGAGGGTTTGCATTAATTATAGAAGACTAAACCAGGCCACCAGGAAAGACCACTTTCCCTTACCATTCATGACCAGATGTTAGATAGATTTGCAGGTAAGTCTCATTACTGTTTTCTTGATGGATTCTCTGGGTATTTTCAGATCTGTATAGCCCTGGAGGATCAATATAAGACCACCTTTACTTGTCCATTTGGTACATATGCTTATAGGAAGATGCCATTTGGCCTTTGCAATGCTCCTGGGACATTTCAGCGATGTATGATGAGTATTTTTACATATTTGTTAGAGCATTGTATTGAGGTTTTTATGGATGATTTTAGTGTATATGGTTCATCTTTTGATCATTGCTTGTCTAGTTGTGAAAGTCTTGGAAAGATGTGAGGAAACTAACCTTGTTTTAAATTTTGAAAAATGTCATTTTATGGTAGAATAAGGTATAGTTTTAGGACACGTTATTTCCAAGAATGGTATATCTGTAGATCCTGCTAAAATTGATATTATTTCACAGTTAACTTAACCCTCTTTTCTTGGACATGCAGGATTTACAGGAGTTTTATCAAGGACTTTAGCAAGATTGTCAACCCTCTTTCCAACTTGCTGCAAAAGGATGTACCATTTGACTTTGGAGAGAGGTGCAAAGATGCTTTTGACACATTGAAAAAGGCGCTGACCACCACTCCTATCATCCGGCCACCTGACTGGACATTACCATTCGAGTTCATGTGTGATGCATTAAACTTTGCAGTAGGAGCAGTGCTTGCACAAAGAGATGGGAAGCTACCACATGTGATATATTATGCTTCCAAAACATTGGACGCAGCGCAGGCTAACTACACCACAACTGAGAAGGAATTATTAACTGTTGTGTTTGCCTTGGACAAATTCAGACCTTATATACTTGGTTCCAAGGTAATTGTTTACACTGATCATGCAACATTAAAATTCCTTCTGAAGAAAGCATATTCCAAGCCAAGGTTGATTAGATGGATGCTACTGCTCCAAGATTTTGACATTGAAATTCAAGATAGAATTGGGGCACATAACTTAGTAGCTCACCATCTTAGCAGAATTGAAAATGGAGAAGATAACATTTCTATCCAAGATGACTTTCGTGATGAAGTCCTCCTAGCATTGACTGTTGTGAAAGGTATGTTTCCTGAACCTTGGTTTGCTGACATTGTTAACTATTTGGTTGTTTCTGTTATTCCTATCTAAGTCTGAAAGAACCAAGCTGAAAAGTGAGGCAAAGTACTATATATGGGAAGATCCAATCTTATGGCGCATTGGTATTGACCAAGTCATAAGGAGGTGTGTTCTAGATACTGAAATACCTTATGTGCTTGAATTTTCTCATTCGTCCCCTTGTGGTGGACATTATGGCACACAAAGAACAGGTAGGAAGGTATTGGATTGTGGATTATATTGGCCTACTATCTTTAAAGATGCACGAAGGGTGTATGAAAATTGTGAGCAGTGTTAAAGAGCAGCTAGATCCATTACAAGGAGGGACGAGATGCTTCAACAACCCTTGATTTTTTGTGAGGTATTCGATATTTGGGGTATTGATTTTATGGGTCCTTTTCCTTTTTCTTATGGATTTTCTTATATTCTACTTCCTGTAGACTATGTCTCCAAATGGGTGGAAGTCATAGCTACAAGGACTAATGATGCTCGAGTTGTTATGAGTTTTGTCAGGTCTAATATTTTATGTAGGTTTGGGATACCACGAGCCATCATTAGTGACCAAGGGACTCATTTCTGTAATAAGCTGCTTGAGAACATGTTGAAGAAGTATGGGGTGACACATCGCGTTGCTACACCATATCACCCCCAAACTAATGGGCAAGCAAAGATCTCTAACAGGGAGATTAAAAAGATACTAGAGAAAGTAGTGAAGCCTAGTCGAAAGGATTGGGCCATAAGATTGGATGATGCACTTTGGGCACACAAGACAACCTACAAAGCACCTATAGGTATGTCACCTTTTAGGATGGTTTTTGGAAAGGCTTGTCATCTACTTATGGAGATTGAACATTGGGCCTATTGGGCTGTGAAAGCCTCCAACATGGATTTGGAAGAAGCAGGGAAAGAGCGGAAACTTCAGTTGCAAGAACTAGAGGAGATTAAGCTTGCGGCCTATGGAAACTCAAAGTTCTACAAAGAAAAGACCAAACAATTCCATGACCAAAAGCTTGCTAGGAAGGACTTTAAGGTAGGCCAAAAGGTGTTACTATATAAGTCCAGGTTAGGTCACATGAGTGGTAAGTTATGCTCCAAATAGAAAAGGCCATTTATTATTACAGAAATATTTCCTTATGGAGCAGTGGAGATCAAGGAAGAAACTTCAAACAGTGCTTTCAAAGTTAATGGACATCGTCTTCGAATATTTAATGAAAATCAAGATATGGTGAATAAGACGATGGATGGGATGAACTTGACTTCTCCCTAATACCTTCAACCTTGATGAGGTAAGTAGACTTCATACTTTTTCTTTGCATTATATATTGAATACATTGAGGACAATGCATGGATAAAGTGTAGGGGTGTGGGGAGAAAATTTATTTTCCCCCTTTTCTGATTTTGTTTTTTCTTTTCTAATTTTGTTTTCTGTCTCTGTTTTCTCTAAAAAAACAAATTCTGCTTTCAATAAAACATATTGACATTGGATTTTGGGATTTGATTCACTAATCGGAACGATCATAATTTTGGGAAAATAAGATTCATGTGCTATGAGTGGATTGTTTCTGTGATTTACTAATTGAGTTGATTTGAGAGTTTTTGGAATAAATCTTTTATGAAAGAGTTTTGACCTTGTGAGTTTTGAGCTTTATTGTAAGGATGAACTACCATGTATCATTCCTATTTTTCTTGTGTGACTTGCTCATGTCTTGTTGGTACTCAAATGTTTAGCTTGATTCTTTTGTTTTGCATCTTAGGTGAATATGCATGATTTGATATGACTGAGACATTTCTTGTTTTTAGCTACTTGGCCAAATAAGCTAACCATGACATTGATCCATTGGTAGCCCTTTGAGCTTTAAACCTCTTTTTCTTGTTTCAAGCATATTGCTAAACCTTAAAAAGAAAAAAGACAATGTTTTTCCTTACCTTAGGAAGAAAGAAGGAGCTAGTGGATTGTGTTAAGATTGGTTGAGAAATAAAGTGTGGGGGTGAGTATTTCCCCCACAAAGTTATAAAAATAGCAAAAAGGAAAAAAATTATTGATGACAGAGTGTTGAAATGAAAAATGATTGCTTTCTAAAAAAGGAGCAATAAAGGATAAAAGAGAAAAAAAAAGAGACAACAGGGATTGTTTTTGAAACTATGCTCCTTAATTCTTTCTACCTTACTATTTCAAAAACACTAAAATCCTAAAAAATTTTCCTACCTTTGCCTTGGCCCCATTATAACCTGTGAAAAGTGCTCATGATTTTTGAATGCATGTTTTCTGAAAGTGGTGAATATTAGAGTCTTGCTAAGCATTGAGAGTGTCTACTTGCATGGGTATTTTGAGTGGAAACACAAGCCAAAACACTTGAGCAAATTTTGGTAAGTAAATATACATTTAACTTGAGTGTTTCTCTTTCATATTTGATTATCTTGTAAACTCAAAAGATTAACTCATGTGTGAAAAATAGAATCTTTTCATTTGTATGTGCACGACAACATGATTTCTAGAAGATTGATTTGTTTCCATTTATATTCATCCTTTTAATCTAGTGAAGATATGGAACAAAATACCTCAGAATAAAGTGTTGAAATTGTTCAATTTTGCCCAGGAGTGCGAAAGGATAAGTGTGGGTGTGTGATGAAATTAAGTTGTGGATTTGTAGGCAAAAAGCACTAGAGGAGTTAGAAAAATCGCATTAAACTAAGGGCAAGAATAGGTTCTTTGAATGAATACCACAAGTTTTGCGAGAGGAATCGAATTCAAAGGTTAGAATAAGGAGAGGTGTTCAGTGCAGGCTTGTGCAGCAAAGTTGAGAAGTCAAATTGGTACTACATCCTAACATGGGTTTGAGGTCGGAGTGGAAAGTAGTGAAACGTGTGAGGCTAAGGCTAAACCAAAAGGATAGAGACAAGGAAGTGAGAATCTCAAACGGAAGGTAAAGTTGAGGCAGAGATCGAAAGATTAGGTCGACCAAGCAATGTTCCAAGAAAGGGGGGAAAACCCATCACGTTGTAAGAATACAGTATGTTCAAGGTTTTATGTCGGTTAACCTCCATGAGAGGCAGTTAAATCTTCTCGACAATAACCACAATTTAAGTAAGGAGTAGAATGGATGTCCTTTGTAAGGTGGCTCACAAGAGAGAAAGGTTTGACTTGGGACATGAGAAGAACAGTTTCAAGTATTGAAAGAAGAAGTACAATTCTTTGGACATGTAATATCAGCCCAAGGAATAGCAGTGGACCTAGTGAATATTGAAATAGTGGTGAGGTGGGAGAGTCCATAGACGGTTACTGAGGTGTGAAGCTTCCTGGGACTAGCAAGCTATTACAAAAGGTTTGTGGAGGGCTTCTCCAAGATGGTTCAACCATTGACACAACTCACTAGAAAGGATCCGCCTTTCTCTTGGACAGATGAATGTGAAGCTTGCTTTGAAGATATGAAGAGAAGGTTAACCACCGCACCAATGTTGGCTATTCCAGATACGACTAAGACGTTTGACGTGTATTGTGACGGTTCATATCAGGGTCTAGGTTATGTGTTGATGAAGGATAAGAGACTAGTGGCCTATGCATCAAGACAGTTGAAAGTGCATGAGAAGAATTACCTGACGTATGACCTAGAGCTAGCTGTGGTAGTATTTGCTCTTAAGACTTGGAGGCACTACTTGTATGGATCTTAGTTCCAGGTGTTCAATGATCTCAAGAGCTTAAAATACTTGTTTGATCAGAAGGAGCTGAATATGAGGCAGAGGCACTGGATGGAATATTTGAAAGAATACGACATTGAGCTTTTATACCATCCTAGTAAAGTTAATGTCGTTGCAGACGCCCTGAGTAGGAAAAGGGTTCACATGTCCGCTATGATGATGAAAGAGCTAGTGTTGATTCAAAAACTGCGAGATACGAATTTGGGACTGAATATGGGTACAAGTTGCATAAGGTGCAGCATGTTGAGAATTACTAATGAGTTCTTGGACGAGATTCGGGTGGAGCAGGGAAATGATCAGCAAGACATCTTGAGGTACTCACTAGAAGACGTAGACCACAATTAACATGGTTGTGGCCATGTGGTGTGAATTCAAAGGATGGAAATTCCTTTGGTGTGATTGTGTTGTATATATAAATGTGTTATATATCTGTTTTATTCCATTAGCTCACCCTATCTGCTTGTGTTTGGCGATGATCGTGTAAGTGGTACACGGGAACAGATGATGTTGCAAGTGGATTCGGTGAGACTTAGAGACGGAGCATGGGCTAGCTTGGGAGTTTTCCATAAAGTTGTTCTTATTTATTTCATGGACTTTGCATATTTGTAATCTTTGATTTTGAACATGGTTTTATTATAATAGAGTTATTAGTTGAATTTGGGATTCTTTATGAACGGAATAAAGTGGTAAATTTCCCACGTTCTAGAATTGTTATTCAATAAATGAAGTTATTTATTAATTCTCTATTCTATTATTTTAAATCCGTAATATCCGGTTGGAATGTTACAACATCTGTTTCAAGAAATTGTGAAACGAATCTCGAGATCCATTTCCTTTTTTTTTAGTTTCAATATTTTTTCTTTTTTCAGTTTCAATAATTGTTTGGGTTTATTCCTTGAACACTTGGTGCAGTGAGCATCAACTCAAAATAATAAGAGCAATAAGTATCACTTCAAACAACAAGATCTTCACATAGTAAAATATAAATGCAAATAGAGAATATTATTATTAGGTATAAAAATTGGAGGGAAGGGGGATTAGAAGACAACCAAAATCGCAACATGAAAATTAAGAATACAATACTGAGAACAAGAATCGGTAAACTTACGATCGATGATAAATCACCAGAATAGGGTTTCTGAGCGAGAGGAAGTAAGTGTAATTTTTCTTGAGCACAGAACATGTTTCAAAATTTTCTTTTTCAGTTTCCCACTATATTATATATATATATATATATATATATATATATATATATATATATATATATATATATATATATATATATGCATTGTTTAGGTTTGTTGTGAGAGAGGTCCGAGATGGATAGCTTTGAGAGATTTGAGAAGGTCCTTGGAATGGGGCCACGAGTCATTCCTTGAAATTCTGAATAGTGTTGTTGAGAAGGTCCCTATCATTGAACATAGTGTTGTTGAAACCAGAAATCTTCTAGCTGCATATACCCTACTTGTTTTATGATTTATCTTTGATTGTAATGTTTGAAACTTTGAATTATAGATATGGTTAGGACCACGAGGAAATTTATCTAGACGCGGTTCACAAGATGCACTCGAGACTTCTACACAGGGTGCTGAACGAGACCGATTGCTTTAGCTCGTAGAAGGGGTTAGCAAGAGGTTGATGTTGTTCAGGATGATGTTGTTAAGCATGAGGTTTTCGATGTTCCTCAGGACGAGAAACATGAGATTGATAACGATGGTGCAGGATTTCCAGGTGGTCCCTCTGATACATCTGTTTTGATATGTTTTTTTGTTTTTTGTGAAACGGACAACGAGATCCGTTTCGTTAAATTGTGAGACGAATGTCGAGATCTGTTTCGTAAATATTTTTTTTTTGTTTTTGGTGAAATGGATGTCGACATCCATTTTAGGAAATTGCGAAACAGATCTCGACATTTGTTTCCTTTCTTTTTTTAGTTTCAATATTCTTTTTCTTTTTTCAGTTTCAATAATTGTTTGCATTTATTCCTTGAACACTTGGTGCACTAAGCATAAACCCAAAATAAGAAGACCAATATGTATCAATTCAAACAACAACAAGATCTTCCCATAGTAAAAGATAAATGCAAATGGAGAATATTATTATTAGGTATAAAAATTGGAGGGAAGTGGGATTAGAAGAGAACCAAAATCGCAACATGAACAATAAGAATACAATACTGAGAACCAGGATCGGTAAACTTACGATCGACAATAAATCACCAGAATAGGGTTTCTGAGCAAGAGGAAGTGAGTGTAATTTTGCTTGAACACAGAACATGTTTCAATATTTTTTTTCAATTTCCCACTATATTATATATATATATATATATATATATATATATATATATATATATATATATATATATATATATATATGCATGGTTTAGTTTTGTTCTGAGAGAGGTCCAAGATGGATAGTTTTGAGATTTGAAAAGGTCCCTGGAATGGGGCCACGAGTCATTCCTTGAAATTTTGAATAGTGTTGTTGAGAAGGTCCCTATCGTTGAACATAGTGTTGTTGAAACCATAAATCTCTTGGCCGCATATACCCTACTTGTTTTATGATTTATGTTTGATTGTAATGTTTGAAACTTTGAATTATAGATATGGTTAGGATACGAGAAAATTTATCTAAACACGATTCACATGATGCACCTGAGAGTTTTGCACATGGTGCTGCATGGAGGAGACCGACCGCTTAAACTCATAGAAGGGGTCAGCACGTGGCTGATGTTGTTTATAGGATGATGTTGTTGAGCATGAGGTTTCCGATGTTTCGTAGGACGAGGAGCATGGTGGTTACCTGGCAGGTGGGTGAAAGTTGTAAATGGTATTTACTACGGCCAACAATTCTTTCATTTTTGCTTTGTTTTTATATGTGCAGAGCTTTGCACCCCCAAATATTTGCACACCGTTTCTTCCACATTGCTTTATGAACTCTCATCTTGTGGTGTGTGGTCCCTGCCTATGCTTCAAGGTCGTAGTGGTCCCTGCCTTGATTCAAGCTCGTCTTGTTGTCTCTTGTTCAAGCTTCCAGTAGTTGTCCTTGAAGCTGGTCCAAGCTCTCGTGCACTTCTTTTTCATTAGTTTTATTTTTCAAAGTTGTCTTCTTCTCTTTTCTTCCAGGTTAGTCTGCCTTCCATTTTAATCATAATCATATTGAATGTTGGAATTTTATTTGAATGTTGGAATGTTGTTTGTTAAGACTGAAATTTGCGGATGTCGACATCCGCTTCCGAAAATGTGTTGCGGAAGTCGACATCTATTTTTTTATTTTTTTATTTTTTTTTGTGAAACGGATGTCGATATCCGTTTCAGGAATTTGTGAAACGGATGTCGACATCCATTTCGTTATTTGTTTTGGTTTTTCTGTGAGACAAATGTCGAGATCCATTTCAGGAATTTGTCAAACGAATGTCGACATCCATTTCGTTATTTTTTTTTTGTTTTTCTGTTAAACGGATGTCGAGATCCATTTACGGAATTCCTGAAATGGATGTCGACATCCATTTCATTAATGTTTTTTTTTTATTTTTTGAAACAGATGTCGAAATCCGTTTCAGGAATTTGTGAAACGGATGTCGACATCCATTTCACAAATTCCTAAAGCAGATTTCGACATCCGTTTCACTATGTTAACTCCCCATTTTTTTCATAATTCACTTTCTTTGATATCGCTGTCGTTAGGCGATCAAATTACCACTACTTAACTTTAGCAATTTCAATATTGCCAAGTTAGTAGTGAACAAACACAGTAATAGAAAATAGGTCAATTCCACTATTTTTTCAAAATAGGATTCTTCATCGGTTATCTAGAGATTATTGTTAAATTAATTATTGTTGTTGATTTACAAATCAATCAATGTAAAGTCTCAATTCATTTGTTGGCATTCTCACTTTTAATCAAAGTACAGTCTCAATTAAAAGTGTGACTTTTTAGATTATCCATAGTAAATTCAACCAAAGTACAATCTCAATTAAATTTTACTCTGCCTAATCATGTCTATTCCTTTGTTTCTTCACCAAATAGAAAACTTAATTAATCAAAGTAAAGTATTGACTAATTTTAGTTAAAGTAATTACCTTTAATCAAAGTACAGTCTCAATTATTGGCAAAAACTTATTTAATCGAATGAAAGTTTCTGAATAAAATCAAAGTAAAGTCTCAATTGAATTTAAAAACCTTTTAACTCATATGATTAGCATGCGTGTAGATTTAAAATCATTATTTTCTATTCGATTAAGAAGCAAAGGACATAGATAAACAAAAACCACAACAGTAATCAAAATAACAAATACATAAATTCATCTAACCTCAGAATCTAGTTAAGAAATTACAGTGGAATCAACCCTAAAAGCTTAGCCCTCCATGGCTTGGATGGAATCCATGATAATAATATGATGAAGGAAAGAAAATAAAAGGAAGAATGAGAGATGTGGTGGATGACGGTATTTGTGAGAACCAAATAGTTTTAAGTGTCCCTCTTCTGCTCCCTTAGGCCTCTTTACATAGGCTTCAATTGGACTTGGACTTTATCTATCGGTTGCTAAATCTTTTATCTTTATTTAATTAATTAGCAACTTAATTTTTGTCCAATTTCCAATGCTGCCCCTCTTGTTTAATAATTTTTACAATATTGACCAAAATTTGACCAAAGTTGACTGCTGCTTTGACTAGTTGACCTGTTGACCAGTTTGACTGTGCAATAGTAGAATGACACATGGCAGAGTGCACTTTCTCTTGAAAGAATTAGGGTTTTTGCAATGGAGGAATGAGTGAGGTTGCAATGGTGTTTTCGTGACGGCTGCTGCGAAGATGGTGGCGACTCTGCATGGACGACGAAGGTGCAGGTGTGATGGAGGTGTTATGGTGGACTCGAAATCTGTAGGGACGCTAGCCTCGCGTGAATTGAGAAGATGATGCATCCGCTGCTTTTACATGACTTGCTGCATTCTCGTCTGATGCGTTCTCCAATGGAGGCTTCACGGTGATGCTTCGCGTTTTCTAGATGGTGCACGAGGTTTTCTCCTACGCGATGGTGCAATTTTGCATTGGTGAAAAGCACAACGAATTATGGTTGCAGATCCAGATGATGCTGTGTTTCTAGGTGCTCGAGTCTGGTTGCTCTCTGTGCCATGGTGATGCCATGCAGGTTCGTGTTGGACGATGTTTCTCTTCTCCTCTGGTTCATCGTGGGTGCGCCGCTGTTGGTTCATGAAAATGGTGGGGCGTTTCTGACTAGTGCAGCTATTTCGCACAATTCGTGAAGAAAAAGAGGAAGTTGTGGTGCTACAATGACTGCTCCAACGTGGTGAGTGGTTTCCATGGCTCTTTAGGTGACTTTACGGTGGGAGCGTCGACTGCCGTTGCTTGGTGATGGTGGGAGAGGAGAAAATTAGGGTTAGGGTTTCATGTGTGAGATGGGAAGAATATGATGAAGTGTCACTCTCTAATTGGTCCGGATGTGTTTGCAAGGATAATGACACGTGTCAGCATATGGTTGGACTGATTTGAAAGGTGGGGATTGCCATATCGCATAATCTGGTTGAGTGGAGTTTAACTGGTAGGAAGAGTGTAACTTAGTAAAAACTGGGATTGCAGAACATGTTTTTGTGGTCCACTTGTAGGAGGAGTGTGTAAAATAAAAACTGCGGGTGCATTTAGCTCCTGACTATTTCTTTCCAGAATTTTTTAATTTTGGACATATTTTGTATCTTTAAATATTTCAAATCCACACTTTTAATGACCCAAATTAAACTTCAGCTGCATTAACAAATATTAGAATATCCAATAATATTTTATGCAACTAAAATCAATTTTTACGCCATTTTTAACTCACGTACTCAATAAATCCAATAATCACAAATCCTAATTAAATCAATCCTAAATCACAAAAATTATATTAAATCCCCAAATTTAAACATTAAATGAGGGCAAAATTTTGAACTCATTACTCTTCCTTCTATTGATACAGCTAGCTTTGGTTCAATTTTTTCTCTTCCTTCTTCATTGAATCATTTTGCTTCTCTACTTCCGAGTTTTATCATTTGGATTGCATGATTGCATGTATATGCATCTGATACACTACCATTTATATAGATTGCATGATTTCAGTTTATCTCCTTCAATTATTGTTTTAGTTGTAGGAGTCATGCATTACGATTTCATGTTCAAAAAGTAAAACATATTAAAATATTTTCTTTTACTATAGGTCATTGTGGAAGATCATCATTTTAGTTATTTGACTTTCTTGGATTCTTAAGTGGATTATCAAGTAAATTGTAGACTCATGTTAGACTTTTCTAATTTCGTTCATGATATCTGCGAACAAGATTATACATCTCACTTTACAATTGATGATATCTTTCCAACACGTGAAGATTTAATTAAGTGGGTTAGAGGGGTTGCTTTTAATCTTGGATTTGTTGTTATTATTCTAAGATAATATAAATATAATGGACAACCAAGAAGAAAGACCCATGTATTATTAGGTTGTGAAAGAGGTGGAAAATATAGAAAATACAAATGTGATGCAAAACTGAGTTTATCTAGGACAAGAAAATGTGAGTGTCTCTTTAGATTGAGAAGCAAACCCAATCTCAAGGGGAGGGATGGGTGTTGAACGTAAAATGTGGTTACCACAATTACAATGTCTCATCTACTCTAGTTGGTCATCCCTATGCGGGTAGGTTGAAGTCCACTAAACACTCGTTACTTGTTGATATGCCTAAAAGTCAAGTAAAACCTACAAATATACTTCTGACTCTCAAAGAAAAAGATGAGTGTAATGTGACAACTTTGAAGCAAGTATCCAATGCAAGATATAGATACAAACGATCAATAAGTGGTTCAAGGACCGAGTTACAATAGTTAATGGTGATGTTGGAATGTGATCACTATATCCATTTTAGTACATGTATTGATGAATCTAATGTGGTTAGCGATCTGTTTTGGACCCATCCTGATGTTGTGAAGTTGTTAAATTCATTCAATATTGTGTTCTTAATGGATAATACTTACAAAACCAACAAATATTGGTTGCTATTGCTTGAGATTGTTGGTGTGACCTTAACAAGATTAACTTTCTCAACCGCGTTTGCATTTTCATGTAGTGAAAAGAAAAATAATTTCACTTGGGCTCTTGAAAGGCTAACAGGTCTGTTTATGACGTCTGAAGGTGGTCCCCAAGTCATTGTAACTGACAGAGATCTGGCTATAATGAATGTTGTTGGCATTGTGTTCCCTGAGTGTTATCATCTTCTATGTTGTTTCCATATTCAAAAAAATGTGCAGGCAAAGTGCAAAATGTTAATCAATTCTGTTTATGCATGGGATGTTGTACTACAAGCATGGGAAAATGTTATGGACTGTGAAGATGAGTTCAAGTTTAACGATTGTGTTAATCGTCTTCAGCTTGTTTGTCATTCATGACCTGTATTCTTTGAATATGTTAATGACTCGTGGATCATTCTTGACAATAAATACTTTATGAAGGCGTGGACAAACAAAGTTATGCATTTAGGGAATACAACATCAAACATGTATATTTGCATCTTCTTATTAATTCATTTTTTTATTAATTGTTTATATGATTCCATGTATAAATTGTACTAGGGTTGAGCCTGCTCACTAGAGCCTCAAGAAAGTTCTTGGAAGTAGTATGGGAGACCTTTGTTCGTGTTGGGATGGAATTCACAACGTTATTATCTTGCAACATAACCAAATGAAGGCATCTTTTGAAAGAAGTCTTAATCTGATGAGTGACTCTTACAAGGCATTGAGTTATACAAGATTAATGGGATATGTTTCTAGATCTGCCTTAGAACTCCTTGCTCCAGAGTTAGAAAGAGTTAAGAAAATTGGATTCGATACTAGTCGTTGTGGCTGCATTCTCAAACAGACTTATGGTCTTCCATGTGCATGTGAATTAACACGATATGACCTTGGGATGATTCCTCTCCAAGAAATTCAGGTCATGTAGACTAGGTTGAACTTCTCAAATGTGTCTTCTTCACAATCTGAAAGGCAATTATTTATTCAAAGATGTTGAGAAGCCAATGTGGTTTGCTTCTTGAAGATTTGATGAAGATTGAATGAAGCTTTTTTGAACTATCTTGAAGTCATAACCATTAGAATGAAGCCTACATTAATGAAGGAAAGGAGATTTGATGATATCCATGGTGATGAAGGTTGGAATGTATGCTCTCCATGTACTTACATCATTAAGAAAGTGTACTTGTAGTTTGTAATTCATGTTGTAGACCTTAAAGCATTAATTAGATGTAGTTTGGTCTTTAGTGTGTTTTTAATCTGTTGAATGGCTTTTCAACATGTTAAAATGTCTCTTTTAGTCTGTTGAATGGTTTTTCAACAGGTTAAAAGGTTGGCTGCAGTAGTCTTAAACTGCAACAAATTCAATAAGTTGATTTAGTTTTTAATCGACTAATTTCACTTAAGTCAAGATAAATCAACCGATTGATTTGAAAATCAACCTGTTGAATTTCGTAACAGTTTGACTATAAAAGTTGTGATTTTCGAAACAAAGGTTTGTTGATCATTTTAAAGCACGATTTGCTTCTGGAAACAGATCAGCATTCCTAAGGTGTTGAGGTTCTCTTGACTAAGGGCTGAAGGCTTTGAGAGCCTATTCCAACAACTAAAGCACCAAAAGTTGAAGTCCTTCCTTGAACTTTCAGGGAAAATATATCCAGACTTGGTGAAGGTGTTTTTCACCAACTTGGAGTTCAAAAATGATGTCCTACTTTCCAGCATCAAGGGTGTTCAAATGGAGATCAACAAGAGAGCTTGGAAAGATGTGGTTAGACTCAAACCAAGGGGTGTGCAAGTGACAAAAGGTGAAACTATGGGTGTTCCAGAATTAAACAAGATGCAATACTATGGCCAATGCTTGAGAAATCCTATTGCTAAAATCAAACACTTCCATGTTGGTGGTCTCAAGGTGGATCAAAGGCTACTTGGTATGATTGTCACAAAAATCCTTGTTCCACGTGCTAGCAACCATTCAACATTGAATGAGGGAGATTTGATACTCATGCACTGCATTCAACACAACATTCAAGTGGATTGGATCTATGTGTTTCGTGATCACATGTTCAAGGCCAAGTGGCTCACGGATTTTAGGCTTCCATATGTGGTTTTGGTGTCTAAATTCATTGAATACTTTGGTATTGATGTAGAGGATGAGTTAGAGGAGTCAACTGGACTATTGAACCATACTTCCAACCAAAATCTGCACAAAATGGGCTTTATCAAGGTGGGAAATGGATGGACAACTGCTGGAGCTGTTGGTGGTGGTGCAATGACCATGAAGTCGGTCCAAGTGGTGCAAATCAAGAGGAAGAACCAACTGCTGGACCCATGGACTTGATTCCCTACAATCCTCCAGAGGATAGAGGCCCTGTGTACTCACATTTTGAGAGGATGGTGTTGAACCAGCTGCATGAACTTAATGTGTCTCAACATGAACATCACAACTATTGCAATGAGAGGTTCAATGCATTGGATGGCCAAATCCATGATATCCATGATATGCTCCACTCATTCCTGACCAGAAATGACCCTCAAGATGACTGAGTGTGGTGGTTGTTTAGGATCATGCATTGCATCCTTGTGTTTGTGATTTTTCAGTTTGAGTTCTGTCAGTTTCAGTTGGTTGTTTTTTCATTTTAGTCGGCTGATTGCATAAGCTTTATGCATCTATTTTTTGTTTTCAATTTATGTTGGTTGTATTTCCTTCCAGTATTAATTAAATGATAAGCAATGCTTGTTATCTTTATGCATTTGTTCTGTTTGATGAATCTAAAGGGGGAGAAAAATTGGAAAATGGATAATTGATCACATTAAACTAAGCATTAAAATTGGAATCAATAATCAAATCTGAATTTGAACTCATATTATTGATAGCGGGAGCATGACCACAGTTGTATACTTGCTAGCTTGTGTGTATTGCTCCTGTAAAATGTTTTTTAGGTTCATAAGCTTCAAGCTAAGGTTTTACTTCATCAATTGGTATCCAACAAATGGAAGCATTTTGCAAGGGAAGATAGAAGAAGATAGATGGAATAGAGGTTGGCTTCATCAAATCAGGGGGAGATTGTTGACATGAGAAGCCAAGGTGGTTTGCTTCTTGAAGATTTGATGAAGATTGAATGAAGCTCTTTTGAACTATCTTGAAGCCATAACCATTGGAATGAAGCCTACACTGATGAAGGAAAGGAGATTTAATGATATCCATGGTGATCAAGGCTACATTGTGTGCTCTCCATGTACTTACATCATTAAGAAAGTGTACTTGTAGTTTGTAATTCATGTTGTAGACCTTAAAGCATTAATTAGATGTAGTTTGGTCTTTAGTGTGTTTTTAATCTGTTGAATGGTTTTTCAACAAGTTAAAATGTCTCTTTTAGTCTGTTGAATGGTTTTTCAACAGGTTAAAAGGTTGGCTGCAGTAGTCTTAAATTGCAACAAATTCAATTAGTTGATTTAGTTTTTAATCGACTGATTTCGCTTAAGTCAAGTGAAATCAACCGATTGATTTGAAAATCAACCTGTTGAATTTCGTAACAATTTGACTATAAAAGCTGTGATTTTCGAAAGACAGGTTTGTTGATCATTTAAGAGCACAATTTGGTTCTGGAAACTTGTGGAAACTCTCTCCTTAGTGATCATAGGTGTTGCAGCTGTTGAAGATTGATCTTGGATCAATTCTTGAAGCTTGATCTTGGATCAATTCTTGAAGCTTTTGGCTTGGTTTGAAGCTTGGAGAAAGTTGTTTGTGGTAGGCAAGGCTGTGCTACCACTAAGGTTTGATCTTTCTCAAGCTTTGTATGTGTGCGTGATGGTTTTCCAGGTTTGCAAGAGGGTTCTTGCTGTGCTGGTGTGATTCTTGTGTGATTCAATAGTCTTTTGTGGTGTTTTTGCATATTTTGGAAGTGTAAGGGTGGATACTTTGTAAAACTTTTGAAGTAGTGCAAAGTCAAGCTAAGGTTTCCTTGACAAACTGGATGTAGCTAAGGTTTGAGTGAACCAGTATAAAAATTCGTGGTGTCCTCTCTTCTCTAACCTTTCTCTCTTGCATTTTCATTTTAAAGTTTCAAGAACTTGTGCTTTAATCATCTTTTTCATGTTCTTGCACGTTTTCATAGCATCTAAAGCATTGAGCATGTTTGTATAATCATTTGGAACTGATCTTGATCATTCTTGAGCATTGTTTCTGGTTTAAAATTCAAATTCGCATTTCTGCATTTTTCCCAGTATTTCAGTCGAGTGTTTTTCAGTTTCAATCGATTGATTATACCATAACAGAATCTGTTTAGTAAAATCAACCTGTTAACTCTGTTTTTGATCGATTGAAAGTGTATAGTTCAGTATTGTTTGCATCCTAAATTGGTGATCTATTTGATTCAATTAAAGGTGGCTTTTAGCTTGCAAAGATAGCCTAAATTTTTAACTAGCCAATTCAACCCCCCTTCTTGGCTTTTCAACCATTTCAAAACTAACAAAAGGAAGGTTGATCTGCTGCTTAATCTTTTCAAAGAAGTTGACATTGTAGGAAAAGTCACCATCAAACATAAATTACTTGATATAGTTTGCCCTTCGATGACATCGATGTTGCCGCCAGCGAGTAAAATTAAGACGAAGGGTGCACCTAAAAGTCATCGATCAAAGAAGTCAACCAAACGTGATCCCTCATGTTTTGAGCATGTTGACGCCTTCATTGAGTCATCAAGATAAGACACATGTGTTGCAAAAACAAAAAACAAGCTGAAGACAAAAGGTGTAATTCAAGAAAAGATAATACCCATGCTAGAATAGTTCAATCCAATTTTTCAGCCTTATATAGTGGATGTTGTGGATGTAGTGGCAGATGGTCATTGTGGGTATAAATGCATTACTGGGTATGGGTGAGGAGTCATGGCCTCTAATCAGACATGATTTATACAAAGAACTTAGTCAATGGCGAGATGAATATGCAACATTAGTTGGAGGCTATGATCGTCTGGAAGAACTAAGAAAGTCTTTGCTAATTCATTCACCATCAAGGGTATGACTTCTATACACTAATGTTGAAACTTATTTATTAATTTTTTTTTATGATTTTGTTTGATTATAATCTAATTAATTATATACACGCTAATCGAGACAAGTGGATGACTATACCAGACATAGGGTATGTGATTGCTAATGTAATCCTCGTCTGCTTGACATCGGTTCAAAATTTGGCAAGATTCCCACTTCGTACATCCCCACCTATTTCACAAAGTCAACATCAATTAATTTGTATCAGACATGTTTATGGTTCTCATTTTGTGCAGGTATATATTTTTTTTCAAAGAACTTTATTTCTTTATTGACTAATTACATATTTACAGGTTCGTCTACAAGAAGGTTGTCTATTACCGATGGTGGATATCATAGCATCCAACAATTGTTACCCAAAGGAAAAGGGGTGGGCATCATTCTATAGAGATAGGATGCATGCATTCGTAGATTTGCACGTAGTGGATCGTCGTTATGTAGATCTTATGGAAGACTGATATTTGTTAATTGTATTAAATATTTGACTATTGTAGTTTATTTTAGGAAATTTCATATTGTAATGTACATTTAAAAAATATGTTTGTAATTATTTTACTAATATATAAAATACTAACTCCTCTGGCCAAGGGATGGATATATTTTGGCCTTGTTGCTAACAAAATAGACGTTTGAATTTGTAATCATATATATATGAAATTACTTAATATAAAATCCAATAAAAATGTAAATTGTAACATCAAATACAAATATAAAGTAAATCGACTATCCAAACGTAGATGGTCGTTGACTTCGAACTCTATGTCCTCCTCTAGTCTCTTCCTCTTCTGTTGCATCACGAGCTATCTATAATACCTCATGCGTGCGATCCCAAGCAACTGTGCCCTCACTAACGTCTCTGCAATCTATCATCCACTAAAGACCGTTGACAATGCATTTCATGGCACCCTGTGATAATACCAAGTTAATGTCAAATATTTAAGTTACTAATAATATGAACAAATAAATTTGTAACATACCAATAAACCACCAGAAAATGATAACTTTGACGTCCTCTGAACTGGTATGCCATATGGCAAATTCCGACGAAGTCGGGGCATAACTACAAGGCTGGGTGTAACATCCCTAAGGAATATTACTTTTAAGTAAATAAAAGTGAATAAATAAAATAAAATAAAACACGGTAATATCAATAAAACCTCATTTATAATTGCATATTCCCAAAATGGCGGGAAAATGAAAACTTTAATTATAACATAATTCCAATATTTGCAATTACATTATTACAAAATCCATCAAAGTTCAACATAATTAAGATTACATCAAAAGTCTTAAAATGAAAATCCTTTTAAAATCCCCAGGTAGCCCCACACTCCGCTTCTAAGCATCTCCTGGCTCACCTGTCAAATCATCTGCTCCTGGATAACAAGTTATCTGATCATCACCACACACATACAGATAGGGTGAGCTATGCACAGATGTATAAATCCATAAAATAAATGTCATCCATCCCAATGAAGATAACATCACTAAAGCATTTCATTATTTTCAAATTTCCCATCCCTGATCTCATAATCCTTCATGAGTCATATGCATGAACTAGGTCTTGGGACTTCACTGTGCTCCCACGAAACTAACCCATTTGTGGTCCAACCCTATAAGCCTATCCTGCTCATAGTCCTACCCTACAGACTCCTCGTCTGTAGTAAAACATCCAAACCTCCCTCGCTCGGACCATGGCACACACATAATCACCATACTATGGACTCCTCGCCCAATAGTAGTCGACGGGAAGATAACAGTTCCTTGCCTATCGTGCGCTCGACGCATGTAATCACCATACTAAGGACTCCTCGCCACTTAGCAGCCGATAGGAACTACACAGTTTCATGCCCATCATGCGTCCCACCATCAAGCACATCCCAAACCCCTACTAGACTTAATCCTTCAAGCCCAAACACCGCAAACACAAGCATATACTCACTACACTTTAAGAAGTATCAAGCCAACAATCCAAACAGTTTATATAAGCTTGGCTTCTAGCCATTCTCGCTTAAGCCATGTGCCTTCGCCCAAGCAAACTCATTAATCTCGCCTAAGCTGAATCATCTCGCCTGAGCGAGCCTAAAATAGTGGTTGCATCATACCATCTCGCTTAGGCGAGCTCGTCTCGGCTGAGCGAGTCATATCTTCACCTAAAAATGCATAAACACCTCGCTGCTATTTTCATGGACTATTGATAACGCTGTCGTTGACGCTGTCAAATTAATACTAATAAACTATAGCAACGCAGTATTGCTAAGATAGTAGTCAACAAAATAGAAAGGGTAAAGTAACCCAAAGTCGTCTCCCAATGAACACGGAATTGATTTTTAACAAGTTAGTTCTTATAAAATCTGTACAAAACGGTTAGTCAAATAAAAATATGGGAGGATTAAGATAAAAAGATAAAATAAGATAAAAACAATAGTAAAGAAAATAGATTGATTCCATTGCTTTTTCGAAATAGATTCATCATCGGTTATCTAAAGATTATTGCTCAATCAATTATTGTTGTAGATTTACAAATTAATCAATGTAAAGTCTCAATTAATTTGTTGGCGTTCTAACTTTTAACCAAAGTACAGTCTCAATTAAAAGTGAGAACTTTTAAATTATCCACAGTAAATTCAATCAAAGTACATTCTCAATCAAATTTTACTATGCCTAATCATGTCTATTCTTTTATCTCCTCACCAAATAAAAATCTTAATTAATCAAAGTAAAGTCTCGATTAATTTTCGTTAGAGTAAATACCTTTAACCAAAGTAAAGTCTCAATTATTGGTAAACACTCATTCAATCACATGAAAGTTTCTAAATAAAATCAAAGTAAACTCTCAATTAAATTTAAAAACCCTTGAACTCATATGATCAACATGCATATAGATTTAAAATCATTACTTTTTACGTGATTCAAAGATAAAAGACATAGATGAATTAAAACCTCAACAATAATAAAAAGAACAAAGAAATTAATTCATTCTAACCTCAAAATCCATAATGAAATTACAATGGAATCAACCCAAGAAGTTTAGCAATCCATAGAATACAAAATAAAAAGAAGAACAAAGAGAAGAAAAGAGAGATAAAGGAAACGAAATTAGGCACCCCTAAGGGTTCCAAAACTCCGAAGTCTCGAGCTTGTCCTCTTCTGCTTCTCCCTTGGCCTCTTTATATAGGCTTCAATCGAACTTGGACTTTATATGTTCGGTTGCTAAAATATTTTATCTTTATTTAATTAATTAGCAACTTAATTTCTGTCCAATTTCCAATTCTGCCCCTCTTCTTTGACAATTTTTACAATATTGACCAGAGTTGACTACTGCTTTGACCAATTGACTTGTTGACCAGTTTCACTGTGCAATGAGAAGCTAACACGTTGCAGAGTGCTTTCTCTCTCTAGAACTAGGATTTCACTCTCACACTCTTCTCCAACTCGCGGTGGCTGCTACGTGGCTGACGCCGCGGTGGTGGTGGCTGCCTGTTCTTCTCCGGCGAAGGCGCGGTGGTAGAGGCGTGAACTTTGTTGGCCGTTGCTGGTTCGAAAGCCAGTGAGATGAAGAACGAAATTGCAGTGACCTAACTCGCATCTCTGGTGTCTATGAACCTCTGATTCGTGAATAGAGTTTCCTTGCAGATGCAGATGGTGCGGTGTAGATGATGGAACAATGCGTGGAGGCACTGGTTTCCGACGTTTCTGGTGCAGGTGCGCTATGGAGGAGGTTCGTTCATGGTGTAGTTGCAGATATGTGATGGTGGCGCGCTGGTGTAGTTGCAGATTCGTGTGGAGATGGAGAGCGGTGCAGATTCACGGCGTTGGGCGCTGCTGCGGTGGTTGTAGGTGCGCGAATGGTGGTTTGTTCTCCATCAATGGCTGTTGTGGTATTTTCGACTAAAAGGTTGGGCGTTGATGATGAAGAATGGAGGGGAGCTACCATGGCTGCTGATGCAGGAAGAAGAAGACTGAACTGTGGTGGCCGAACTTGATGCAAGCGGCAGCCACCGGTGGTGCTGGTGCTCCCGGCGGTGGAAACATGGTGAAGATGGAGGCTAGGGTTTCTGGTTGTGTGGAGATGAAGATGATGACGTGGCAACATGTTATTGGCTCAAATTCTTTAGTGGAGATTAAGCCCACGTGGCATGTGCTGGTTGGCCAATTTTAAGAGTTGAGGATTGCCACATGGCAGCATCCGAGTGCATCTATTTTATGAGTGGAAAAAGGTGTGCAAATAGACAAAGGCAAAGGTGCAGAAGTAGGTTTTGTGAGACCCATTTGGAAATAGGGGTGTGTATAAGTAAAAACTAGGGTGCATAAGTGATTTTCTCCAGAACTAGTTGATTTTAGCCTTATTTTAAGGTGGTTTGTAACTTCAATCAATTTATTTTTCCACCTTAAATGAGCTTAATCTTAACTTCAACTGCATCAACAAACGTTAGAATATCCAAAAATAATTTATGCAGCTAAAAATCACTTTTTAACACATTTTTACCACACAAGCTCAAATAGCCTAATTTTTAGAATTATCAATTAAATCACTCTTTAAGCACATAAATTCAATTAAATACCCATAATTAAACACTGAATGAGGGCAAAAATATGCACTCATCATAACCACACACTTATCCTTTTGCACTCCTGGGCAAAATTGAACAATTCCAAAACTTCTTTTGAGGTATTTTATTTCACATCAACACTGGATCAATGGAATGAACCTTACTTGAGACAAATCAATATTCTAAAAATCAAGTTACCATGCATATACAAACGGAAAGATTCTATTTTTCACACATGAGTTAATCTTTTGAATTCACAAGACAATCAATTATGAAAGAAAGTACTCAAGTTAAATGTGTATTTTTTCACCAAAATCTCTCAAGTGTTTTGGCTTGTGTTTTCACTCAAAATACCCATGCAAGTAAACACTTCTAATACTTAACAAGACTCTAATATTCACAAACTTTCAGAAAATATGCAATCAAAAATCATGAGGACTCTTCACAGGTTATAACGGGGCCAAGGCAAAGGTAGGAAAAATTTTAGGACTTTTGGGTTTTTGAAATAGTAATGTAGAAAGAATATGGAGCATAATTTCAAAAACAACTCTTTTTTCGTTTATTGCTTTGTTGCTCTCTTTTTTTTTTAAAAAAAGCAATTATTTCAACACTTTTTCATCAACAATTTTTCCTTTTGCCATTTTTATTAATTTGTGGGTGAGGTACTCACCCACACACTTTATTCCTCAACCATTCCTGAACATAATCCATTAGCTCATTCTTTCTTCCTAAGGTAGAATATGGTCTTTTTCTTTTCAAGGTTATGCAATAGGCTTAAAACAAGAAAAAGAGGTTTAATGCTCAAAGGGGCTACCAATGGATTAATATCAAGGTGGGCTTATTTGGAAAAGTAGCTAAAAACAAGAAATGCCTCAGTCATATCAAATCATGCATATTCACCTAAGTTGAAAAACAAAAGAATCAAGCTAAATATTTGAGTATAAATAAACATGAGCAAGTCACTCAAGAAAAAATAGGAATGACACATGGTGGTCCATCCTTTGCATTAAGGCTCAAGACGCACAAGGTCAAAACTCTTTCACAAAAGATTTAATCAAGAAATTCTCAAATCAACTCAATTAGTAAATCCTAGAAACAATCCACTCATATCAACATGACCTTTATTTTTCCAGAATTATGATCATCCCAATTACTGAATCAAATCCTAAAAATCCAATGTCAATATGTTTTATTGAAAGCAGGGAAATATTTTTGGTGGACTTCTTATGAGACATTTTTTAAAATTTTTACTTAGTAAAAATTTAATACTTTCACAATTTTCTCAAAACGATCTGCTCCCGGATAACAAGTTATCCGATCATCGCCACACACACAGAAATAGAGTGAGCTATGCACAGATATATAAAACCATAAAATAAATATGTCATCCATCCCAATGAAGATAACATCACTAAAGTATTTCATTATTTTCAAATTTCTCATCCCTGATCTCATAATCCTTTATGAGTCATATGCATGAACTAGGTCTTGGGACTTCACTGTGCTCCCACGAAACTAACCCTTCGTGGTCCAACCCTATGAGCTTATTCTGCTTATAGTCCTGCCCTACAGACTCCCCATCTGTAGTAAAACATCCAAGCCTCCCTCACTCGGACCATGGAACGCACGCAATCACCATACTATAGACTCCTCGCCCAATAGCAGCCGACGGGAACATAACAGTTCCTTGCCCATCGTGCGCCTGACGCATGTAATCACCATGCTAAGGACTCCTCGCCACTTAGCAGCCGACGGGAACTACACAGTTCCATGCCCATCATGCGTCCCACCATCAAGCACATCCCAAACCCCTACTAGACTTAATCCTTCAAGCCCAAACACTGCAAACACAAGCATATACTCACTACACTTTAAGAAGTATCAAGCCAACAATCCAAACAGTGTATATAAGCTTGTCTTCTAGCCATTCTCGCTTAAGCTATGTGCCTTCGCCCAAGCGAGGTCATTAATCTCACATAAGCTGAATCATCTCGCCTGAGCAAGCCTGAAACAATGACCGCATCACACCATCTCGCCAAGGCGATTTCATCTCAGAGCTCACCTGAGCGAGTCACATCTTCGCCCAAAAACGCGTAAACACCTCGCCTGAACGAGAATCCGACGTATACTGCATGAAACCTCAACTAATCCTCGCTTAGGCGAGCCACCCTCACCTAAGCGAGAGTATATGTCGCTCAAACACCAAAACCCCTCGCCTGGACAAGAAGTCACGCTCAATTATGCACAGGTCTCATCGCGTCCTCGCTTGGGCGAGCATGTCTCGCATGAGCGAGAAAGCAAGTCGCTTAAAACCAAGCCAGTCGCTTGGGCGAGATGCTCGACCCCTAAACCAATAGCGAAACCCTGCAACTCTCGCTTAGGCGAGAGTGACCCGCTTGGGCGAGAATTGCAGTATTCCTCTTCTAGTCTTGCGCGAAAAATTCGACAACCATACCAAACACAATTCACACATTACTAAGCACAAAATAATGACCAGCAAACATTAGGACATGTTATATCATCCATTTAAAATACCCCCACTCGAGATTGAATCATCTCTAACCATTCCATACCCAAAACCGTCATTCTCAAATCAAATAATGCATAAAAGGGTTTTGCAACCAACAACAACTAAGCCAATTCTTCACCACAGTGCACATAATCCAAAATTCATACCATACAGATTTCAATTGAGATTATAATGACACAGAACCATACACAATTCATGAAATTTACGCACGCAAAAGGACAGCTCCCCTAACCTGGACTTCTTGCAGAAATTGTAATGATATAGCTCTTCTTCTTGCCTCCAAATGAATTTCTCCTTAATGTTCCTAATGAGTCATTATTTTCTTCCATTCCACTAGCCTTTGTGCACCCATTAGACAATTGATTAGTGCTTAATTGTTCATCATTAGAGTGTTTTTCATCTGTTGGGCTTTATTGGGCCACTATTCCGAATTTGGACTAATTTCACATTATTTGGCCTAATTTTTGTTTTTAATTATTTTTAGGTATTTGGGTGAAGCAATTTTGGAGCTTGGACATTAATATTTAGTTAAAGAGTCTTTCCACATCATTGTCACATCATTTCCATGTCATTTCCACGTCAGCAAAGTCAATGGGTCAACATTTGAGGCCCTAGAGTGGCATTTTTGTAAATCTGAGTGGCAGAGTGGCAGTTTTGTAAATATGAGTGGCAGGTTTGTAAATATGAGTGGCAGGGGTGATATGACCACGAAATTAGGTCTGCATGAAGAGGGAGGGCCGCTACTTCATCTTCTCCATTCTCTCCAACTCCATTTTTCGTGCTCCAAGCTTCCATGGATGCCTCCCCTTGCGGTTTTTCACATCTTTGGGTAATTTTTACCGTTTTTATGCACATTTGACAGCACCCATTGAGGGTTTTGCGTTTTGATTTCGTTTTCTACATTTGGCAGCTCGTTTTGTGATTTCATGGGGTTTTCGCATTTATATATGATAGCACCGTTTTGCATTCCATTTAAGCTTTGAAATCTCTATTTTTGCTCTAAAATTGCATTTTCAGATTTCATAAGTTAGGGTTCTTGGTTCTATTTTTGTGATTCCAGTTTTGAAATGTTTAATTGCTCATTTTCATGTCTAACTAAATTCGTGTATTGACTCCTTGATGAAAAATGCAATGAAACTTTGAGGTTTTGCTTGTTTTGTGAAATCTGCCATGTTTTTGTTCTGAATTCGTGGAATGCATGTGGTGAATCTGTTAATGCTTAATTTACAGGGTAATTGCATATGTTTTGGTTAAGATACGTTCATGCTTAATGTTTGTAGCTTGGCTGTCATGGATTTAAGGATGTGTGCATTGCTTAATTGCATAATGAAGGTAGATTGTAATTTTCTCTTAGTGAATTATTATCTAGTGGATTGAGATAAGGCAGAGTTGGTGTTAATTTGGTGGCCTATGATAAGTGAAATTGCGTTTGAATCAAGGATGTCAATACGGTTTTAATCACTATAGCATTTAATTCAATCTGTTGATTAGCATTCTGAATTTGTCTGCCAACCCCCCCCCCTTGTGTTATTGTTGTGTTCATCTGGAAATTTCACTTTGAATGAAAATATTGGTCGTTGGGAGACGACTTGGTTCACTTTCATATACTATATTTAATATGTTTTAATTTGGTGGGGTACGGCCTCTATTCAAGAGCCATCATTTGGTGGTTTTTCAACCCTTATTGTTTTCCCTTCTGCTAGGTTTTCTTTGCCTCTTCACATTAAAACCACAACTAGTATTTAGCAAAAAGGAAGTCAGATTTGGGTTCACCAAGGTTTGAACCCATACCATTCCAATGTTCAATTCAATACACAACAACCCAACCATATCATGTTTCGTGATACACTCCCACCAGTATAGGGTTACATTACCAATTCCATGCTCATACATATTATTAAAAATTAATAATAAAACAAGAACACATAATTGGCATACATAGGACTCGAACCCAAGTCCTTTCACACAATCAAAGTACTCTCAACCACTTGAGCTAGTACTTTTCCACATCACATCAAATAATATTTAATGCCATAAAGGCTCTTCCTACCCGCATTTATTAATTAATTAATTAATTTCATGGGTCTTGCCCTGGGTCGCTCGGCCTCAACTTCGCGTAAAATGTAAGGATGGGAGACCCTCCTAAACCACTACAAATATCCATCCAAACATGAAAAAGGAGCTGGCGCGGGGACCACCTGAACTACGACAAACTGATTGTAGTCTCTCCATCGATCATCAATAGTCACAAAGTCCAACATGAGAAGCGAACTCGACATTAGTGGAATAGGCTGCATGAAGCCAAATTGTCGCAGCACACGATCTAGCAGATGACGATGTACGAGGATAACAAGCCTGAGGAAGCTAGAAAAGATAACAGATACAACAAGTGGTCAACCAGCTCTATGTGCTCCATATGGGCTCCAAATCACCTCATCATATGTCAAGGCATCCAACTGGACTCTAACATCAGCTGTAGCGGAAGTAGCGCGTCTAGTGACATAATGTCTAGCATGGGGTTCGGTCTCCACATATGTATCTCGTAATTGTTTCCTTCCCAATGCAGGGAAGTGCTCGTATATCCAAGCCTGTATCAAATCACATTTCATTTAACTATTGTGATATAAAATAAAAAACAAGTAAAATATTGAACAAAATGTAATATAAAAGGGTACCTATAGAAGAGGTAGATATCCAGCTAATTGCTTTGTATTTGCAAAGTTGGCATCTCTTAGTTGCTCATATAAGTAGACAAGAGCAACAACTCCCCAAGCATATCTACGACATGTAGGGAGATCTCTAAATAGCTCGAGGTAATGAGTACGAACATATGTGGCGCTTTTATTAGCAAATATCGTGCACCCTACAAGGTGCAAAAGATATGCACGTGCAGCAAACTCCCATAGCTCGTTATCACAACAGCTATCATACAGCTCTCTCAACCAGCTAAGTCTGACCTGTCCACCCCGACTTTGATTCAACTCATTGGAAACCATGGCCCGATCAACACCAAGAAGTGTCATCAAAATCTCAATTGAATCTTCATATTCAAGACTTTCAGTAGAGCAAAACTCTTTAGTGATGGGAAGATGAAGGAGAGACCAGACATCATCTAAAGAGATGTCATCTCACCAATTGGTAGATGAAAAGTATTAGTCTTGGGATGCCATCTCTCCACGAAACCTAATATTAACCCAATATCGGGATATTCATATAAAATATCGCACAGAGGCGATAATCCAGAAGCTACCACAAAGGGGAGAACAGAAGGGTGAGGAGTTCCTAATTTTTTCACTTTTTTAATATGGGAGACTACTTTCACAACTCGATCCTAAGAAAAAAGAAACATAAAACAATAAAAACGCATAACAATAAAATAAAACATTTATAAAAACTTCTTACTAACCTGACCATCCCATATGATCCGTGCAACATGATCCTGATACCGAGTCAATAAAGATGTATCAAAGGGAACACCTAGAAATCCTGCACCATCGTTATCAATCTCATGTTCCTCGTCCTAAGGAACATCGGAGACCTCATGCTCAAAAACATCATCCTGAACAACAGCAGCCTCTTGCTGACCCCTTCTACGAGCTAAAGCGGTTGGTCTCCTCCGTGCAGCACCCTGTGCAGAACTCTCGAGTGCATCATGTGAACCGCGTCTAGATAAATTTCCTCGTGTCCTAACCATATCTATAATTCAAAGTTTCAAACATTACAATCAAACATAAATCATAAAACAAGTAGGGTATAAGCAGCCAGGAGATTTCTAGTTTCAACAACACTATGTGCAATGACAAGGACCTTCTCAACAACACTATTCAGAATTTCAAGGAATGACTCGTGGCCCCATTCCAGGGATCTTCTCAAATCTCTCAAAACTATCCATCTTGGACCTCTCTCACAACAAAATTAAACCATGCATATATTCATAAATATATATATATATATATATATATATATATATATGTAGTGGGAAACTGAAAAAGAATATTGAAACTAAAAAAAGAAAGGAAACAAATGTCGAGATCCGTTTTGCAATTTCTTGAAATGGATGTCGACATCCGTTTCACCAAAAACAAAAAAAAAATTACGAAACGGATCTTGAAATTCGTCTCACAATTTAACGAAACAGATATCGACGTCCGTTTCACAAAAAACAAAAAAAAAACATATCAAAACGGATCTCGACATCCGTTTCATAGTTTAACAAAATGGATCTCGACATCCTTTTCAGAAAAAAACCAAAAAACTAACATAACGGGTGTCGACATACGTTTCACAAATTCCTGAAATGGATGTCGACATCCGTTTCACAAAAAAGCAAAACAAAAAAAAAGGAAACGGATCTCGACATCCGTTGTAGAATTCTCTAAAGCGGATGTCGACATCCGTTATGGCAAAGTTTAGTGAAAAATAAAATGGGTATTCACATTATAAGGGTTGCAGATTAAAGTGATTAAAACATTGATAGATGGCTCACATGGCATATAACATACAACAACATTCACAACATTCAGATTGTATCATCGTTCACGTAAAACCAAACAAAATATGAATGAGAAAAACTTAACTGGATGTGAGTGGTGTTTGGATGATATGTGAAGGCCAAGTGAAGGAAAAAAATGGGGCAATGCCTACTACTGCTCGTTGCTTGCTTGTTGCTGGCTTAGATCTGCTCCAAGTGAAGGCAAAGGCAAATTGGCAAAGTGAAGGCAAAGAGGGATGGGCCTAATTTTAAATGGCTAGGTCAAATTCACGTGACCAAATTCGTTGGTGTGTAGGGCTGTAGAGGAAAAGCAGATTCCCTTTTTTCAGTGTTCAGCGTTGCAGGGGATAGGGGTGTAGGGTTTTTACTTTTTTGGGGGTATAGGAGAAAGGCTTGGGGGTATAGGAGAAAGGCTTGGGGGTGCGGAGAGAAACGCCCTTTTGAGTAATGAGCTTTAAGAGTGATGGTCTTTTCCTTTTTGATGATTATGCCATCTTGTTTCAGCTCCAGCTCATTTACCCTTTTAGGATTCCAACGAACTCTTCAATGGACATGTCTAAATTAAGTACCAAAAGTAACGTAAACAATCTAAGTTTCTAAACAAAAAGTGTGCAAAAAATTTAATAGAAATAGGTTTCTATAACAATAAAATATATAACATGATTTTTAAATTAAAAACAATACTAAAAAAAAACATTATAACATTGAAATAAACATGAAAAAAGTGCAAAAATGAAAAATAAACGATAAAACCTGTTATCCTACACTTGAATCCTATAATCTATTTAATATAATTGAACAAATGTAGTTTGATATGGATTTTTTTTTCCATTTATTATCTATCTTTTTTACTTTTCTAACAACCGGTATCAGAACATTGATTAGGAGTTTTAGTTTATACTTTGAAGATGGGAGACACTGATGGTGCCATAACCATGATTAAATTGGATTCTACTAATTATTCAATATGAAAATCGCACATGAAGATCTGCTATTTTTCAAAGATCTTTATGATCCTATTGAGGAACATCGTGTTAAACCAACAGATAGATCTAAAGATAAATAGGAAGACCATTGGCGTTATCAGACAATGGATATATCAATCTATTTATCATCATATATTAGGTGAGACTCTTGTTTACAACTTTTGGAAAATATTAAGTGAGTTGTTTGAGTCTAAAGATTTCCTTGAACAAAGCATTCCTTATCATGAAGCAAGTAAACTTGAAATACAAGGATGGTTTTTTCGTGGTTGAGCACTTGAGCAGTTATGGTGAATCAATTGATCACCATGGAGATTGTACTAGAAGATGAGCTACTAGCATTGTTGATGCTTAGCTCATTACCAAAAAATTGGGGGACATTGGTGTTATCTTTGTGTAATTCTACTCCTAATGGAAAATTGACTTTTGGCATGGTCAAGGATGGTCTCTTAAATGAAGAAACTAAGAGGAAGAATAGTAGTAGGGATATCTCCTATACTCAAAATGAGGCTTTAGTTATGGAGTCAAGAGCAAGAAATTCTCAAAGATTTAATGATCGCTTTCAAAGATTCAATGATCATAGCAAGTCAAGAGGAAAGTCAATGCCAAAGAAAGACATCATATGTTTCCAATGTAATAAACCGAGATAAATGATTAAAGAGTGAAGGATCCTCAAGTAAGAGATGAAGGGATAGAGGAAACAAGAATAATAAAGGAGAAGAAAAATACAAATCCACCAATGTAGTTGTGTTTGATGGTGAAGTTATCATTATTTATTAAGATAACTATATTAATCTCACAAACCAAGAGTATGAATGAGTTATTAACTCTACCACCTCATTTCATGTTACATCCCACCGTGATTTCACATCCCATATTGCTGGAGATTTTAGGCATATGAAGATGGGGTAAGCAAGGTTGTTGGCATTGGATAATGATGAAGGCGTGACCACCTCCTTAGAAGCTCCCTCAAGAAGGATCACTAGAAGCATGTATAGAGGGGAGTCTTCTATTCCATCATCTTTATCTTTGTTTTGCATTACTTTAGTTTGAATTCCCTAAGTTGGTTTCTAGTTAACTTATTTTGGTTGACTTGTTGACTTCGACCCAAAGTTAACCTTTGACCAAGATTAGATTAACTTAAATCAACATGCTAATCCTTGTTTGTCTTGTTTTGTAGGTAATTAAGAGAAAGTAGAGCATGGCTAGGTGGCACATGGTGATTGGAGCACATGGATGAAGTGGAAGAGAGAGGAAAGCAAAAAGCATAAAGTAAAAGCAAAAGTAGACACGTACCTTGTCTCCTTTTGCCTTTTTGGTTTATTCCTTAGAAGGCTACTTGGTATTCTTCCTCTTTTGGCCTAGAATCCTCATGGGAAAGCATCCACCAATCATCTCCCTTCACTTGGCCGAGAATGACTCTCACTTTAGGCTTAGGGTTTGCTAGTTAATCCTTTTTCATGTTTTTGTATTTGCTAAAGGACCCTTATGAACTCCTATTTAAAGGGTGCTCCTTGTCTTGTAAAAGGGTTGATCATTTGGTTATAAACTTTGTGTATTCAACTACCAAATTTCGTGAGCTCTCCTTCCTAGAAGTGAACTCACCTTTGCCTTCTCTTGCTTGCAAGTGGCGGCACCATCACCCATCTCTAGGGTTTGGTTGGCTTAGATCCCCCCTATGAGTGGTGTGCTTCACCCATTGTTCATCTTCTATGCTTTCCATTTTTAATGTTTCTTCTTTCATTTTGTTCTTTAAGTATTGTTGAATCCATTTGTGTGTTAACTTGAATCCAACTTTCTTCTTCCTTTCATGAGCTTGAGAAATGAACATTCACATCTAGATAGCATGCTATCTTAATGTCTAATGGGAATTTTCAAAAAGCTTTCTTAAACAACTTCACCATATTCATAACTCTAAAAGAAAACAAGATAATCCTTCATCATTTGGAATCTAGAGCCTAAATTATCTTGAATATGGTGTTTTTCTTATGCTAACCTTTGTTTTGGTGGCTTGTTTGGCTTGGAGACCTCTCGGCCTTTTGGTGTTCAAGATGGTGTGCACATAATTTTTCCACTTCACTTGAGGTTAAAGTATCTAAAAACCCTATTGATATATGTTGTTTGGTGAAGTGAAAACATGAAATTTTGGTGCTTGTGTTTCGTTTGGCCAAGAGCTTACTAAGTTGTTACCATGCCAAAATTTTTCTTCACATGTTGAAAGTCTTCCTAAAATGTTCCTAGCTACTTTTGAGTCTCTTGTCATATGGTTCTTTGAGTTTTCTTATTCTTGTTTCTAAGTATTTGAGCTATTACATGAGATCTATGCCTTGTGTTGTTGTATGCTCCTTGAAATTGATTTTGACCTAATTTTTAAGGAACTAAGTGTTCAAGACACCCTAAAATATCCTTCTCATCATCTTAAGTACCTAGTTTTGAAAAGAAAAATTATTTTCATGACAAAAAACAGTTTGGCCGAGAGCTAAAGTGTTCCTTGGTGAATCCATTTGGCCATTTTTACTAGGTGTTATGCTACCAAATTTTATACTTGGATTTTGGGTGATATTGGCAAATTAGTTCCATGTTTTAACTTGGTTATGATCTTTCTTGGTGTATGCATAATTTGAGGTATAATCTTGGCTTGTTCAAATGCTTTCCATAGAGTCTTTAAAAGTGCTTTTCATTGCTTTAGTCTTGTTCAAGTTTTGTCTTTAAAACAAATTTCCTTAGTTGATTTGCCTCCTATCCGTCCTCAATTGATCAAAAGTTTCTCTTCTACTCACTTCCATCTCACGTAGGATGTTGGCAAGGGTGATTTGTTCACTTTCTTGAGCCATAGGAGTCACCATGGGAGGGGAATAAGGTGAGGTCGATTCCTCCTCCTCTTCTACCTCCAAGATTGGATCCATATTCATGTTCCTACACCAAAACTCACCAAAAACCGAGACAAGCAAGAGGTTAGATAATAAACAATGCCAAACCCGAGACCAAGTGTGGTCTTCTCAAGCACCCCAAGTGTTTTTTATCACACTCCCAAAGCACACAAGCAAGGCTAGCACTCAAAATCCTTCTAAATAAGTGAAAACACCTTTAAAGAGATGAAAACCTTTCAAAAGCAAAACAAGTGGCTCGCCCACAACACTCTAGGAAAACAAGGAAATGAAAACAACTAAGACAAAACAAAGATTACCTAAAGACAAGCAAGCAAAGCTCAAAAGCAAGAAAGTTTAACTTCTAAGGAAATTTGGTTTAAAGACAAAACTTGAACAAGACTAAAACAATGAAAAGCACTTTTAAAGACTGTTCCTGCAGAAGAACAAATAAGATAAGTTAGGCACGAGTATCACCTTACCATGTAGTCCGCTATCTCTTCAGTTGGCCTCTTCTCATTCGATACATGTCGGCTTGAACCCAGGGGGGGTTACCTGCAGAAGAGTCTCCGAAGCTCAAGTAAGTCAAAGCTCTCAGAGAGTCAAATCAGTGATTAATGAATGCGTATGGGAGTACCAAGTTTCCCTTTAGCTGGACCAACAATCCTTCTCGATATAAAGATATGGGAGTGGAGGAGTTGTCGGCTGGTGATAAGGAGGTGGTGGGGATGTTGTTGAAGTTTGTCGATAAGTTGCCCACTAAGGGCCTAGTTAGGGTTTATAATTCGGTGCATCCGATAATAGATATTGAAGGTATCTGTTTATTACTTAAGTTGTGTTAATAATGTTAAGTTGTTTTGATCCGAGTTGTGATATGTTATTGCAGGGCATACGGCGCAATCTGGCAAGAAGAATCTGGCGCTCTTTCAATCATTGAGGAAGGAAATGGCCGCTAGGATTATACCTCACATTATGCATACACCAAGAAAGATAATAACCAAGTTAAAGCATGGAACTAATTTTCCAATATCACCCAAAATCCAAGTATAAAATTTGGTAGCATAACATCTAGTAAAAAAGGCCAAATGGATTCACCAAGGAACACTTTAGCTCTCGGCCAAATGATTTTTTGTCATGAAAATAATTTTTCTTTTCAAAACTAGGTACTTAAGATGATGAGAAGGATGTCTTAGGGTGTCTTGAACACTTAGTTCCTTAAAAAATAGGTCAAAATCAATTTCAAGGAGCATACAAAAACACAAGGCATAGATCTCATGCAATAGCTCAAAAACTTAGAAACAAGAACAAGAAAACTCAAAGAAGCATATGATAAGAGACTCAAAAGTAGCTAGGAACACTTTAAGAAGACTTTCAACATGTGAAGACAAATTTTGGCATGGTAACAACTTAGCAAGCTCTCGGCCAAAGGAAACATAAGCACCAAAATTTCATGTTTTCACTTCACCAAACAACATATATCAAGAGATAGGGTTTTTATATATTTTAACCTCAAGTGAAGTAGAAAATTTATGTGCACACCATCTTGAACACAAAAGGCCGAGAGGTCTCCAAGCCAAACAAGCCACCAAAACAAAGGTTAGCACAAGAAAAACACCATATTCAAGATAACCTAGGCTCTAGATACCAAATGATGAAGGATTATCTTGTTTTCTTTTAGAGTTATGAATATGGTGAAGTTGTTTAAGAAAGATTTTTGAAAATTCCCACTGGACATTAAGATAGCAAGCTATCTAGATGTGAAGGTTCATTTCTCAAGCTCATGAAAGGAAGAAGAGAGTTGGATTCAAGCAAAATGAAAGAAGAAACAATAAAAATGGAAAGCATAGAAGATGAAGAATGGAAGAAGCACGCCACTCATAGCGGGGATCTAAGCCAACAAAACCCTAGAGATGAGTGATGGTGCCGCCACTTGCAAGCAAGATAAAGCAAAGGTGAGTTCACTTCTAGGAAGGAGAGCTCACAGCAAAGAGATGGTTGAAACACAAAGTTTATCGCAACAAATGATCAACCCTTTTACAAGACAAGGAGCACCCTTTAAATAGGAGTTCATAAGGGTCCTTTAACAAATACACAAACATGAAAAGGATGAGCTAGTAAACCCTAAACCTAGTGTGAAAGTAATTCTCGACCAAAATGAGTGAAGATGATTGGTGGATGCATTCCCATGAGGATTCTAGGCCAAAAGAGGAAGGACACCAAGTAGCCTTCAATGGAATAACCCAAAAAGGTAAAAGGAGACAAGGTACATGTCTACTTTTGCTTTTACTTTTTGCTTTTTGCTTTCCTCTCTCTTCCACTTCATCCGTGTGCTCCAATCATCATAAGCCACCTAGCCATGCTCTACTTTCTCTTAATTACCTACAAAACAAGACAAACAAGGATTAACATGTTGGTTTAAGTTAATCTAATCTTGGTCAAAATGTCAACCTTGGGTCAAAGTCAACAAGTCAACCAAAATAAGTCAACTAGAAACCAACTTAGGGAATTCAAACTAAAGTAATGCAAAACAAAGATAAAAATGATGGAATAGAAGACTCCCCTCTAGACATGCTTCTAGTGATCCTTCTTGAGGGAGCTTCTGAGGAGGTGGCCACGCCTTCATCAAGATGGTTATCATAATTCCTTTGATGATGAAAAATGGAGGTTCACTAAATAAAAAATGGTGGTTTTAGAAGGAGATAAGCAAATACTCTCTGTTGGACATCAACAAAGTTTTTTACGCCTCAAGTGAATGTAGTTGAGGATTATTCTATGAAACTTTGGCACAAACGACTTGGTTATTGGAGTGAGAAGGTTCTCGCTAAACTTTCATGACAACGCTTGCTTTTTGTTAAAGGTACATATCTTGAAATGTGTTCTTATTGTCTTTCCAGTAAGCAACATAGAGTTTCTTTCCGCACTTATCCTTCATGTAGAAAATCAGATGTCTTGGATTTAATTCACACTGTGGATACTAAATCAATTAGTGATTGCTCTTTCTGTCATTTTTATCGATGACCATGCTAGAAAAATTTAGACTTTTGTTTTAAAATCCAAATATCACGTACTTGATATGTATAAACACTTGATTTTATAATAAAAAAATAAAAACAACGACCATTGGAGAAAATCTAATTTAATATGTAAAACTAATAGTATTTCCAAAATTAACTAAGAAAACATTCTAACACCGTGCAAGAAATAACAATTGTTACAATAAATATAACCTAAAATTAAAAAAAAAAATCCTATTAACATAAATAAAAAAACCCTAATCAAATATCAACAAAATGTCATTTACGATCTTAATACTCAATAACACTCAACAAAATCAAACGGAAGAGATAATACAAAGAGTAGAGATTCTTTTTGTAACCTTTAACAAAAAGGGTTGTCCCGAATCTAATGGGCCAAAGAGCTGGTCCAAAGGATAAAGCTGACCCCCCAGTTGCTCTAACGTTTCCACACTCACTCTTTCACAAAACCAGTCGTATTCTTCTCCTTTGCTCTCACAAACGCTCTGTTAGGGTTTGCCCTAAGCCTTCTTCGTAAGTGCCCCTTTCTAGATTGTATGGTTTTCGTTGATCTTTCTTCGTATTTCATAGTTAGGGTTTCGTAACAATCCACCGCTGGTTCCGTTTACCTTTTGTTTTCAGCTCGTTAGTTCGTTCCTAGAGTTGCAGTGCTCGCTGTTGTGCGATCAAGGCCTTTGTTAACCCTTTTTTCCAAGTACGGGAAGTTAGGGTTTCGAGTTTAAGTTGTTTTTGGCCTGTTCTTGAGCTTGCTTGATGTCTGTATAGATTAATCATTATTCTTGGTGCGTGGAATACTTTGCATGATTTATGGGATTGGAAAAATACATCTGCTGCAAGTGAGATTAGGGCGAGAACTGGTAATCTCGCCCAGGCGAGTTAGGCTCGCCTAAGCGAGTCTGGCGGAGGCTCGCCCAGACCTTCTGCGCGAGTTTTCGCCCAAGCGAGTGGTCCTGGTTTTGAGTGAGAGACTACCTCGCTCAGGCGAGGTGAGCTCGCCTAAGCGAGCTGGCACGTTTGTTCCTGCCCAGTTTTATCGAGCTCTCGCCTAGGCGAAGGGGAACTCGCCTGAGCGAGAGTCTTTCTCGCTTGAGCGAGACCCCTTGGCCTGAGCGACGAGCTTGGGTGAGGGTACGCGCTGGTTTGGTGTTTACTTCTCTGCTCTTTTATGTTTGGCATGCAATTGATGGGGTTATTGTATAATGGCATGAAGGGTATAATATGAATGTGTGAGAGGGTGTATGAATTATGAATGACAAACTTGAATAAATCCTTGGCATGAAATGAGCATGAAATGGTTGGTTGTGAAAGTGGCATGGTTATGAGATGGATTTGGATTCTAATTCATGGGTGGAGCATGATGTGCTGGTATTGGTTTGATCTGAAATAAGAAAGGGGTTGGTTGCGAGAGTTGATATATATATATATATATATATATATATATATATATATATATATATATATATATATATGTATGTATGTATGTATGTATGTATGTGCTATAATTATTCATTGGTTGCTTGTTTATGTTAGTAGTAGTCAGTGTGTAATTCCTTGAAATCTCGAGGTGAGATTCCAGGGTCACGCTTCAGTTGTCGGGACGTAATTTCATGGGCCCTTGTTAGTGGGTGTCTATGGTGGTGCCCCATTTGTATAACTTGGTAAGGATTCAAGGTAAGGTTGCATCCTGACACTCTAAGGAGTCAGTTAGTCTCACCTAGAGCGGACTGACTCCTGTGGTGAGAGTAGCAGGAGGCCTAAAATTCATTAAGGGCTAACCTTGTGGTGAGAGAAATTGATTCATTGTAACATTTATAACACATAGCTCGGGGGTGAGCAACTCGGGGGTGAGCAGAGGTATCCACCACAAGTGCAAGCATCCGTTGAATCCGACCAGATTATATGTTTCCGGATGAGTCGAGTCGTGTCTTAGTGTATTGTCTGAGAAGTCATAACATGCTTGATTGATATGTGTATATGAGATTGTGAAAATATATCTGATTGTATGAATGAAATCTTTCGTGCTCTAGCTTACCCTACTTTTGTTGTTGTGTTCTGCTGTGTGGTACTCTCTTTTGCGATGATCATCAACTTGTTGATGTGAGCAAATGCATGGAATACCTGTGGATAACAGGGAGGTGATGGTTTCGTCGCATAGTCCCTATGGCCCATTTACTTGTTTGTCCTTGGATCTATATGCTTTTTGTAAAACTTTTTATCCAGTTTTCTTTTGGACATCGTGGTGTGCCTTGGGTTGTAAGGAGTTGAGTTTTAAACTCCAAGACTGCGCTATTATGTTATCTTTATTGTGACGCTTCCTTTAATTTCGTATATTAAATTAAATGGGGTGTTACAGAATTTAACAATATGAAAAACTTTAAATTCTCACTATTTTAAGTGAAACTAAAATAATCTAATATTAAGAAATCCAATTTCTTTTGAAATTATTTACTTCAATAACTTAGTTTTTAATTTCAAATTCTTTAGAAAGAATATTACGATGTTAAAGTTTTGTACCCATACACACTGTAAAGCAGTCCCATTTTATTTAATTTGATTTGAGGTATATATTTTTTCTATGCGTAGCGTTTTATCTCAAAGTTAAATGCACACATATAGAAACCTGACTATGGAAATGTGAAAAGATGACACGTGTAACGACAATAAAAAATCAGTTCGTACAAATGAGAAAATGTTGATCTTCGTGTTATATTGTCCTTTATTCCCACCTGTAACAGTTGATCTCTGATTGTGAGGGTTACAGTTTCCACTGTAGCAAAATGGACAGTCTTTTATCTACATTCTCCCCACACAAGAAGGAAAAAGCTTTTGTAGAACTGTTTCATTTTTTCATGTGTAAAGATAACTGCCAAGATATAACTCCTCTCCAAAATATTGATGGTCGAATCATTTGAGCTCAGAATTCTGACAGCTAATAATTCAGATATCTGATTTGCCTGTTGCAGTTGTCCCTATAGAATCTTCATGAAGTAAGTTTCCAAGTAGCCTTTGATCCAAAATCATATTAGGAACCTGAAGACCAAGCTGAAAGGTTAGGTCTGTGAAGAAGGTCAGACGGATAATAGCATAGCTAGTAGAGGAAGCGATTACCTTGTCACCGAAGAAAATTTTTGTGTTATTAGCAATGGCTTCAATAAATTTTAGCTGAAGAAATTCGGGGGTAAGCTTCAAGGTGTTTGCTTCAGCTTCCTTAATTACTCTTGAAATGCAAAAAAAATAAAATTAATAGTTTATTTTTTCCAATTCCATAATTGTAATATCTTATTCATAAATATAGCTTCAGCAAAGACATTAGGAAAGGAAAATCTCACCGGTAGAAGTCTGCATCTGCCAGGCTCTTCTCCCGGGCCAGATACATTGCATTCTCTATTTCTTCTTGTCTTCTAGTACTGTCCTTTTCCAACAATTTTTGCTCCATAAGGATCTTGCTAACATTGGCATTCTTCTCAGCCTCGCTAATGGCCATCTTCTTCATAGTCTCTGCCTCCTTCTCCGCTACTTTCTGCTTCTCAATAGCAATTAAGACCTATCCCAAACATCCAAAGCACCTTCCTTAACATCATTTAGTAGAGAGAAGATGAAATTATCAACTAATTACTTACATAGCTCCACACATGTCAACAGGAAAATGACAGCTCTTACTGAAAGTATACCTTAGTACGCTCCTCTTCCATTTGTTCGAAATTGCGTCTTATGGTATTTGGAATAGTTGGCTTTGTGACCCGGACACTAATGATCTCAATTCCTGGAGCATAGCGGGTGCAGTCAACTTGAAGAGCATCTTTCATCTTTTCATCAATCTGAAAGGATCCAAATGATGGTATTATTCAGACAACAAGAAAGGAGAAAAACCATAAGCCAAAAGATGCACATCGGTTTAACTCATCTGTACAAAGCAGGGAAAGAATCACAAAGTACGGTACAACAAAAAACTTGCATGAACTCCTTTCCTGTGGATGACAATAGAAGCTACGAGTTCCTAAGCATACATCAAACTATTTAATATCAAGTCCCACCATCATCTTGTTCTTAATAATTACACTATAAAATGGAAGGTACCAGCATAAAATAAACTATGGCTCTAAAACTCACTTATAAATATTAATATTTAACCTGATCAAACACATCAATATAGACTTGTTGTAGACTGTGAGAGCTGCAGAACTGATTGATCTCATGATGAATCTTGTCATATATCCATGTCTTATCATAGTGTACACCATAGTTGAGTAATGTCTCAAAGACAAATTCCTTATGCAGTCGGTTAACAACCTAAAAGAAGAATATACACCACTTCATAAAAAAATATTAAATGTGAGAAAAAAACAGAACACTAGTAAATCTAAGATTATAGAAAAAAAAAACTATCACCTCAATCTTCTCAAAATTGATCATAACACCGCCTTTAGTACCGCAGGGTATATCAGTCACCTGCAATGGTCACCATAATTTCAAAATTCAAAGGGATAGAGCCAAAAGAACTGAAATTCCAATCCTGAACTTTCTCTAATTAAGTTACCTGATCCGTCTGAAGAGTCACTTGAACAGGTTCATACTGGGTAAGAAAAGGCATCTTTAGATGGAATCCTAGAAAACAATAATATAAAGAAAATTAAGCAAACATTGGCGCTAGTATACACTGAACAAAAGAAATGAATATGCAGCACCTGGCTCTGTAATTGTTTTCAGAAGGGCACCTCCTCTCCAATATACCCCCACATGGCCTTCTGGGACTTGGTGCAGAATGGATAAGGTATTTTGGAAGGATGGTGATGCTGAAGGAACAAAAACCTGTAGAAAAATCACATGTCTCTAAGCTTCAAAGGCTGAGTAGAATCAATGTAAATATTTTCCAATTGTAAGAACAGTACAGCAATAAGTAAAAAAAACCTTACCCTATTGTGGTTCGTCTACATGGATCATTGATAAAGAAAAGTAAATGTTTGGGAATCCCAATTAGTTAAGTAGAAGTTCCAACATACTCAACATACATAAACAAGTAAAAAAAGTGAAAATGATAAACAAAATATCTTTATTCTCCGAAGTGATCTTCCCAAAAAAAAAACGTAGGTAAACAAAAAAAATGCCAAATCAACATCGAAGCAAGACAATTCATCATCATTTAACTTCAGTAGTTTAGAACTTTCCACTTTTCCTCCACCTAACAATTCTAAGCAGATAATTGAATATTTATATCCCTGACATTTCCACAAGTAGGTGTAATATCATATCACATTTGATGCAAAAGAGGTTCTCTCCTTCTCGCACAAGTGGATGTTAGTGATTACATTCCATTCGTATAACTACTATTTCATCACTAAATGCAAGGCCTATAGTAAAATTCAACCAAAAGTGATCAAACAAAATAATAAGTATATCAAGTTTCTGGTAACAGCTAATGCAATTCAACTCCACTTTGCCTGTTTCATTAAGGTCAGTCCACTGAACGAATGCTTGTTATTCAGAAATAGCACTTACCTTTTTTTTTGGGGAAATGTTCCTAACACAATGATACAAGTTAAAGAAAACATCGAAATCAGAGAGAGGCTAACCAATTAAACAGCCAAATCAGATATGTGAGTAATGAATCAATAAAGGATTACATATACGAGTGATATTCAACGGAACATCATCGTAGTTATACGGCATTAGCTGTGGAGGTGAAATAAAGTGAGGCATTGTCGCTTATCAAAAAGTGGAAAACCCAAGCGGGATTGAAAATATTATGGAACCGCAATGAGGAGAAAGAGAGAGAGTTACCAGAGCGACAACGGCAAAGAATGAGAGGAAGGTGAAGAGAATGGCGGTGGAATCGCGGCCTTGCGGTGACGGAGGAGGAGAAGCCACTGTTCGGTGCTGCGAATCCATGGCGGTGGACAGCTTCTTTTTTTTTCCCTCTTTTTGTTTTATAGATTCTTTGCTGTTTTATCGGGGTATGTGTCTCCTTCACTGTCAATACATTACGGATTCGAATCATATTTGATCAAGAAAAATCTAGTTTTTTTAAAAATATTAAATTTAATTGGTTCACTTAATTCACGGATTAAACAAGTTTTAGTTAGGTTGAGAATGAATTTTTAGTTGAGTTGAGGATGGGTTGACCTACTTAATCTATCAATATTTTTTTACAATTTTTTTAATTTTTTAATAATTATTTATTACCTCTAATTATATAGGTTCACAATTTCATATTTTTAAATGTTAAAATGTTGTTCAATAATATTTGAATAATTTGAATGTTTAATTAATTTGATTATCAAGTTATATACGTTGATACTTTAATCTTTAACTATAATCTTTAACTATAATCTTTATAATAAATTACTTAAGCAATTGTCTTATAAACAATTTTTTTTTAAATTAGCATGACAACAAAAAATGTGTAGTGTTTTTTATTTATATTTGTTGAATAGAATGATAGAAAATGTGTAATATTAGCCATGTTTTTTTGGATTATGTGGACACTTTCTTGGAAACAATTCATCATATATTGGTGGTTAGCATGATGAAGACATTGGTTCTAAATTTTACTTTGGTTGTCATCTCATGAGCCGCTTAAATAATTATTTAAATATTCGAATACTTAAAAATTAATACATAAATAATTTTTTTAGGTGGGTTGGTGAGCCAACCCACTTAACCCACCAACTTTTGGTTGGTTGAGCCGGGTTGCAAAATTTCTGGCTCACCATAAAGTGAACCGGGTTCGATTCACTCTTTTTCAACCCGGCTCGTGGTGAGTCAACCTGTATGAGCCAAGTTAACTCACTTTGACGTGTCTAATCTTACTCCTTCAATCGGAAACCAGAAGAGTGTGTAATTGTTTCTCCAACCGTTATTGAACTACCGATATTGAATTAATGTTCGGCTTAAGTTTATTTATTTATTTTTTAAAATTATGTTTTGATCTCATTTTTGTAAGAAAATAGTAATTTGGTCTTTTTATTTCTATGTGTCTCAATTAGGTTTCTATTTTGGAAAAGTTGTATCAATCGTGCCTTTTTTTTTAATTGGATTAAATGACGTTTGGAGATGGTGAGATGGATTTCTGTAAAGGATGCATGTCATTTATCTTTGAAATGCAATGCAACACAATGTAATTTGTGTAACAGATACGTTACATTTATTTGCCTCTTTTGGTTCAAGCCCTAAATTAGTGGTGTTAGTGTCAATCTTGGTTATTATTCTTCTTCTTCGATGTTGTGGTCTACAAAGATGAGTTATGTCTCTCAGCCACTCATATTCATCTTGCAAATGTATTGTTTGGAGATTGCAAAACCCTAGTGCCTCATCTTGTGGTGGAGGTGGGCGTAGGAGTTTGGGTGTAACACCCATTTGCTATTATGGGGAGAAATCAGTGTTGAGAATTGCGAAGAACAAAGGGAAAGAATGTTAGGGTTGCCTTAAGTACAAGGTAAGATACATGCAAACTATGCTATGATTTTCTGTATTTGCTTTTGAAAATAGTCTTCATTGTTGGTATATTGATGGTCACGTGATTGGTGTTTTTCGAACAGAGTGGAAGTGAAAATTTTGGTGGGTGTAATAACTTCAAATGGTTTATTGAAGATGAGATTGAAGAAAAGGGGAATGACACTGTCAATATTGAAGAAATGGTGGTGGCACTATGAAGATTGAAGAAATGGGTGGAAGTTTCATGATGGCAAAAGAAAGGGATGTTGATAGGAAGAAAATATTTAATTTGGAGAAATCTATTAAGGTTTTTGAAAAAGGATTAAGATGTTGACAAGGGTGGTTTGTGTTGTTTGTGTAATTAACATAATTTTACTTTCAATATTGATGACAAATCCATGATGTGTTCTAAAAGCTTATAATGTAGTGTTGTTTTATGTAATGTTTGAACATCAATGAAAAAGTTGTAGTACTTGATAGTTTTTCATTTAGAATAGTTACTTGACTTGTGACTAAACGAATCAAAAAGTTTTTTTTTAATCAACAATAAAAAATATATAAATAGAGAAACACTTAGGATGTTTCAACCCTTTTACCTACCAAAATGAGGATATAACGGTTGAAGATAACTATTCCACAAGCAAAATAGAACAGATTTCTGAAGACAAAGAGACAAAGAATGTTGAGGATTCCACAAGCTCAAGGAAAAATCACTGTCCTAGCTAGCTTTATGACAAGATTTCTTTTTTATTTTCTATGCATGTCCATCCGATCCATAAGCCCACACTCTATGTTTTGCAAAAGAAATCTCTAGGCTATATAGCCTGAGTCTAGATGACACATTAGATGAGCACAAATAAATAATTGTGTAAGAGTGTAACGTTAAAAAGATATCACAAACAAAGTATACCTCAAACCTAGCAAAAAAGCACCATGTGATGCGTGTGGACAAGACTACACCTTAGGTAGCTACACAATCATCCCCCCACTAACCAAAAAGAAAAAAAAAACTCCTAATCCACTATTGATTTAATGCACAAATGTAGACATAAGCACCAAAATGAGTATGTGAATCTAGCATTGGAAACTTTATTAGTTATCCACATTCAAGTCTTGGTTTGGGCTAAGTTGAACACTTCCTCACCATCCTTCACCTTACTCCTGAAAGTGATTCCATTCCTATGCATCCAGATGGTCCATACAATAGCAACCCACACACATTTCCAAATAGAATTACCCTTTTTACTTAGTCCTAGTATACAAAATTGATGGAAATGGTTTTTTGCTAAAATGTGGTGTACCGTGTAATACCCACCTAACTATCACACAAATTCCATATACTCTAAGCAAAAGAGCAATTAAAAGTATAGGTGACCCACTGACTCTTCACACACTTGCCACACATGACATACACATTGGAAGCTCACCCCTTTTGTGAGCAAATTATCACAGGTTGTGACTTTGTTTAAGATTACTTTCCGTCCTAAGTGTAAGGCAGTTGGTATGGCTTTAATATTCCAAAGTTGTACAAATAGATCATCATCGACATCTATCAATCTTGTTTTGACTACTATAGATTGATTTTACAGTATAAACATTAGTATGATTATCCTTCCAAACCTACCCATCTTCCTTACCCATATCCACAACACGCTCAGACAACTCATGTAGGAATTAGCAACATGTGGTTTCTCCCACTCAAACCAATCTCTTTGCCATAGCAAATTCCTTTCCCAAACCCAATTATTCCAACTTCAAATGTCCTCTACTTTAGCCTTTTGTGTAATAGAGTTAGCATACATCCTTGGAAATCTTTCTAACAAGGAAGAATTGCCTAGCCAATTATCCTTCCAGAATAAAATCTTATTTCCCCGTCCTCTACTCCAAGAAATATTATTATCAAACTAATTCTCATTTTGTCCCTTGCCACATACTTTCCTAAGGTCTCTCTACCACCAAGACTCATGTTTATTTTCAGTTAAATTTTTCAGGGTCCTCCAAGATTTGTACTTTGACTGCAGAATTTCTTTCCATAGGTCATCTTTATCAGTTCCCATTCTCCACTTCCATTTACCAAGTAAAGCCTTATTAAATGCTTCTACAAATGAAACAATTGAATTAGCTTGCTAAGATAATGAAAGCATTAATAAACATTAATAAACATTGATTTCTCCAAATATTGTCGAACAAAGTTGATCTATAAAGCAAAAAACACCTGTTTCATATTGATAAGCATAAATGAAATATTGTCTTGTTCCAAACAAAGTTAGTCTAACACTTAACCATTTTACATCACAAAAAAAGTAGTCCACCACTTCATATGTCATAATTCAAAAAGCAAATAAAACAGGTGCTATAAAGTCTCCAAGGTTCAAACAACTTATAAAAAATAACATGGTATATCAATGGTTACAACTCATGGTTTCCATGTGTCCCCTCCTAACATTCAGCTTCTGTCTCATGATTAGTCTACTACGTGATGGTTGGTTTGCTTGCTAAGATGATTGAGTATAAGGCGTTATGCTCTAATTACTTGCACACATGATTGAGTAGAAGGTTGTGTTTCTTGGTTTGCTTGTTATGATGTAGGTTCATTTGGTTGAGCTGGTGTGGTTGAGTTTACGTGTGCATGATATGCTTGGGGGCAATTTCTTCTATTGTGCCCAATTTGCCTACAGATGCGACATCTTTTGCATAACCCCGCTTTTCTTATTTGTGTTTCATCCTTCTTTAGCTCCTATTCTTGTGGTCTTCTTTTCTTCTTTGGTCTTCCTCGCAATATTCTTTTTCATAGGGGCAACACATCAAGATATGATGTAATGTCCCACACTTTATCCCCATTGATAGGGAATATGATTGAGGCGTAGGTTTCTTCATATGTGGACTTCCTAAAACAATTAAAGATGAAGCAAAATTGTAATAAATGTTTCTTCATATTCTTACCAGAAAATTTCTTCCTAAAATTGGCATACAAGTGGTTGACGCAAAATCTTTGATCAACTCCACCCATAAGATATTGTATAGCTGGTGGTTGGCCATGTGTTTTTAGTTAAATATAATGAATATTTTTGTGTTGTCATACAAAACTGAATTTAGTAAAGAAACAAATATGTGGTGTTACCTTCTATTGGTCTGACATAAATCAAAGTGCAGCCCCACCAAGGTCATCAATCAAAATCTTCAAAAACTAGCTCCATGAATCCTTATTCTCAACCTCAACAATAACATAAGCAAGAGGCAACATTTGATGTTCCCATCTCTTCCTACAACTATTAACAATTTTCCTCCGTACTTGCCTTTCAAAAAGCAAACATTTAATCTAGTAATAGGCATGTATGACATGAAGTTGTCTTTACATGCCTTGAAATATAAGACCCACTAAATTTAAATAATTAAATAAATAATTATTTAATAAATGTGGGTAAGAAAAGCCTTTATGGAATTAAATACTAACTTTCATGACGTGGAAAAGTACTAGCTCAAGTGGTTGAGAGTACTTTGATTGTGTGAGAGGACTTGGGTTCAAGTCCTATGTATGCCATTTATGTATTATTTAAATTATTATTTTATTGTGATGTTGTTGGGTCGTGATAAAAGGGTATAAACTTCTAAATTTATAAAGGCTATCATGAAACACGAATTGGTTGAGTGGTTATACACTTGCTTTGAAACTTGATGGTGATGGGATCAAACCTTGGCTTGGACCAGTTTTGGTCAAAAACCCACTTGGGTGTGGAGGTGAGGAGACGCAGAAAACCCTAGGAGGCAACTAGAAAGGGCCGAAAGCTATGATTAATAGGGAATTAATAGTATTAACTTTTATTTTTATGAATTTTCATTTTATTACATTTAATTCCAATTAAGGTATGATTAAGAGACCAATCAAGGGTGAGAGAGAGAGGTTAGAGAAGTTCTTACTACTTGTTTTATTTAGCTATCTTGTGAATGTATGATCTGAATCATAATGGAATTGTGGAATATGTCTTTCCCTCGTTTGTATTTGCGTTTTTGGGTTTTCCAGAAACCGTCTGGCGGCAGTTCATGAGCCGTCAGGCGACACGTACATTTGTGCCCATTTTTCTAGGTTTCACCATGAACCGCCTGGCGGTCGGGGGGTGACCCGCCAAGCGACGTATACTGCGCAACCCAGTTTTGGTTGCTTTGATATTTTTGGTGTCTTCTGTGATGGTGCCATGATTATTTATATGCACGAACGTGAATTCTATGTTGTAAATGTCTGTAGGTAATATTGATATCTTGAGGGTATGAATGTTGCGTGAAATTGGGGATTTAGGGTTCATGTTGGGATTGGTGATGAATCAGTTTAGAATTGGTAATTTATAGATGAGTCGTGGCATAAAAACAAATAATGTACATGAGAATACAGTTGTTCTTTGTATGATGTGTGCAATGAATTTTATGACAATATAATGGATGTTGTAATTGGGATATTAGGGTGCATTTCCGTGCTGGAAAAACCTGGGCAGAACCTAGATATGCATGCACCGCTTGACGATACAAGAACTACCGCCAGGCGGCTAGTTGGTCTAGCTTGCTATGTGATTTTGTACGAAATTTGCATCCTTAGTTATTTAAATGATGACGGCGACACGTACATTTGTGCCCATTTTTCTAGGTTTCACCATGAACCGCCTGGCGGTCGGGGGATGACCTGCCAGGCGACGTATACTGCGCAGCCCAGTTTTGGTTGCTTTGATATTTTTGGTGTCTTCTGTGATGTTGCCATGATTATTTATATGCACGAACGTGAATTCTATGTTGTAAATGTCTGCAGGTAATATTGATATCTTGAGGGTATGAATGTTGCGTGAAATTGGGGATTTAGGGTTCATGTTGGGATTGGTGATGAATCAGTTTAGAATTGGTAATTTATAGATGAGTCGTGGCATAAAAACAAATAGTGTACATGAGAATACAGTTGTTCTTTGTATGATGTGTGCAATGAATTTTATGACAATATAATGGATGTTGTAATATGGATATTAGGGTGCATTTCTGTGCTGGAAAAACCTGGGTAGAACCCAGATATGCATGCACCGCCTGACGATACAGGAACTGCCGCCAGGCGGCTCGTTGGTCTAGCTTGCTATGTGATTTTGTACGAAATTTGCATCCTTAGTTATTTAAATGATGAATTATTATGTACATGATTTAAATGAAGCATGTAGTTGCAAGTGACATGATAGGGACTAAATAAGGTTAAGAAAAGTGAAAGTGGAAATGATGATATGATGTAGTAGATGTGTTAATTGGTTGTCTTATGAAATGAGTTATATTCCAGAAAATTTGATATTTTGGTAAAATAAGAAGTGTGAACAAGTAGGTGGCATTATTGTTGAAGAGATGGTGTGCTAATAGATGAGAAAAATGCCAAGTGCAGTGTGTAAAGTGCAAATTCAGTTTGATGAACAGGTCTGGATGCATGAAAATTATGTTTATTAGGGGTGTACCTAATATGCTACATTGTTTGAATTATTTTTAAGAAGTGTGTGCTATACTTTGGTGTGTGGTATGAATTGGGATCCTTGATATCTGTTAAAGTGTCAAAGAAACTAGTAGCATTGCGCTACTGGTATGGCATCTAGCAGCGTGAGCGAGCCGCCAGGCGGTAGAGGCACAAAACAGTGACAATAGTAACTCTGCGCGTAGGGCACCTAGCGGCAGGGAGGGTTTCGCCATATGAAACAGAAGGCCTGGAAGGAGGCTGGTGCCTAGCGGCACGAGATGGGTGCGCCAGGCGGTGATGGTCAGCAAGGCGCCTGGCGGTAGGGTGGAGTCCGCCAGGCGGTGACGGCGCAGTGATGATTTTGCAGGCGCTTGGCGCTTAACGGTGTGTGATGCCCGTCGGGCGGTCTGAAGCTAAATTCCGCCTAGCGGCGTGAGATGCGCGCCAGGCGGTTTTGGTCCAATGATGGTGCGCGAGGAAAGTTTCCTACACCGCTTTAAAGGATGTTCATGATGCGATGCTTTGGCTGGGGGCCCGGTTACGAGTGTATCTTGTATTGGGGTAACACGTGACCACTTTAGGTTGTAGCCTGGTGGTTTAGGAAGTCTAGTGGAGTGTGCGGGTTGTGGCTCGTACGGTGAGGTTTCAGATGATTGCCCTCTTTAGTGTATTCTGATAGAGATTTGATAGTCTGGGAACAACTACAAACTTATGTTTGTTTTGGGGAACTCCACTTGGTGTCACGGTGAGATGCTGTGCAAAGTTATTCCCACGTGTGGACTATCAGGTGGTGGCCTGTAGTCGGAGGGGCGAGTAGACACTCGTGCAGCAAAGATTGATCATTGATCTCTCCTAAAGGGTATATAAATGATAGACGTCTAAAGGCAAGTGTTGGGAATGAAGAAGTAAAAGAAAAAAAAGGAGAAATGTACTAACTCGGGTTTAATTGCTTAGATGTTGTATTTAATGTTAATTTTATTTGGTTTATTTAAATGAGCTCACCCTATCTATGTGTGTGTGGGGATGATCATGTAACTTGTTACATGAGAGCAGATGTTGATACAGGTGGGCAGATTGATGCATAGAGACGAAGTGGAGACCTCTTGGGAGTTTTATTGATTTTAATTTTGTCAGAATATAGATTAATGTAATAATTTTATAGATGAATATATTTGCATTACAGTTTTGTCGCGCATTATGTTATTTGATTTGGCGCGTTGGACTTAAAGTTTAAATTTCTTCCCGCGTTTTGGGAATTTGTTTCTAATATATGAGGTTGTTCATTTAAAATTTTATTTTGTTTTATTTTAATAAGTAATATCCGGCTAAGACGTTACATTTGGTATCAGAGCCGTGATTTCTATAATTTCATGGGGTGTTTGGGAAGTGAGCTTATTGTGCTGACGCGTGTATGTGTTGTTTTGCTTTGGTATGAAATTGAAAAATAAGTTGTTTGATTTCTTAGTTAATATGTGGCACATTCAGGCTATGGCAAATAGGAGAAGAAGGAACGATGTCGGCGCTGACGAGATTGCACAGGCAATCCATAGGATGGTTGACGCTATGCAACCTATGGCGGTGCAACCCAGGGCAATGGTTCCACCAGTGAGGCCAGTGACTATGGAAGATGTGCTGAAGCATAAACCGTCAAAGTTCAACGGCAAAGCTACTCCTGATTAGGCCGATGCTTGGCTCAAGGAGTGTGAGAAAATATTCAGAGTGTTGGCGTGTACTGAGGCACAACAACTGACTTTTGCCACGTTTCTGCTGGTGGGCGATGCGGAGTACTGGTTGACGGGAATGCAGCAGCAAATGCAGACCCGCCAAGAGGAGGTGAACTAGATAAACTTCAGGACCAGATTTCTGGAGAAGTATTTTCCAGATTCGGCTAAACATGCTCTGGAGGCGGAGTTCCTCACATTACAGTAGGAAAATCAACCTGTGCAGGCCTATATTGACCGCTTCGAGTATTTGGCGAGATTCTACTCGCAGCGATCACGGAGGAGTGGCGCTGTCACAAGTTTGAGGGAGGTTTGAGGCATGAGCTGCGTAGATTTTTGGTGCCATTATGGATCAGGGAGTTTCCAATTCTGGTGGAGCAGGCCAGGGCCGTGGAGGAGTTAGAGATTGGACCAGTCGGGTTACGAGAGCACAAAAAAATACTTCTAAGACCAGACAACAAAAGGCACCATACAGCAGGCCACAATTTTCCTCCCCATGGTTGCAGTGTTATAACTGCGGTGGGCCACACCTTCGCAGGAATTGTACGAAAGCTGCAGGCAGTTCAGTTGCTTGTACTGAGCACGTGAAGTGCTATAAGTGTGAGAAGATGGGCCACTATGCGAGTCAGTGTCTCACTAAGAAGACAATTGGAGGAGCAACACCGCAGCAGAAACAGCAGAAGGTGTTAGTTGATCGACCCCGAGCTGCGGGGAGAGTGTTTGCACTGACCAGTACTAAGGCCACTCAGTCAGGTAACCTCATCCTGGACCGATGTTTATTGATTGATAACAATGTTTTGGTTCTGTTTGACTCAGATGTTACTCACTCGTTCATCTCCCAAGAATGTGGGAGTAGACTTGGACTAGTAGCCCGTGATTTGGGGTGTGAGCTGGTAGTCTCGACACCTGCATCAGGGCAAGTATCTACCAATTTGGCATGTTCCGATTTACTATTGAGGTGGCAGGACACAGGTTCAAAGTGAACCTCATTTGCTTGCCATTGGAGGGACTGGACGTGATACTCGGGATGGACTGTCTGTTGGACAATCACATCATAATTGATTGTGGATGGCGCAACGTAGTATTCCCTGAGACTGATGGGTTATCACTGATCTCTACTCGTGAAGTGATATAGGAGGCGACCGATGGAGCTTCATGCTATGTGATAATGGTGCAAACGGAGAAAAAGAGTACAGTTGATCTGATCAGAAGCATACCGGTAGTGAGTGAATATGCCGATGTGTTCCCAAATGAAGTGCCTAGGTTACTGCCCAGTAAGGATGTAGATCTCGTCCCTGGAGTTGGGCCAGTGTCGATGGCTCAATATAGAATGGCACCGACAGAGTTGGCCGAACTGAAGAGGCAGATTGAAGATATGCTAGAAAAGAAGTTCATTCGACCGAGTGTGTCGCCATGGGGAGCTCCAGTGCTACTAGTCAAGAAGAAGGATGAGAGCTCTCGACTTTGCGTGGACTATCGTCAACTGAATAAGTTGACGATCAAAAATAAATATCCATTGCCCATAATAGATGACTTGCTGGACCAGTTGAGAGGAGCAGGGGTTTTCTCAAAAATTGATCTGCGATCCCAGTATCATCAAATCTTGGTTAAACCAGAAGATGTTCAGAAGACTGCATTCAGGTCGCGTTATGGTCACTATGAATACATAGTGATGCCCTTTGGAGTGACCAATGCCCCGATAATATTCATGGATTACATGAATAGAATTTCAGACCATGGTTAGATAAGTTTGTCGTAGTATTCATTGACGACATTCTTATTTACTCCAAGAACTGGGAGGAACATGCTGAGCATCTGCAAGAGGTGTTAGATGTGCTCAGGGAGCATCAGCTGTATGGGAAACTGTCCAAATGTGAGTTTTGGATGGAAGAGGTTCAGTTCCTTGGCCATGTGATCTCGGTGCAGGATATTGCAGTTGACCTGGGAAAGGTTGAGACAGTGAGGAATTGGGAGCGACCCCAAACAGTGTTAGAGGTGAGGAGCTTTCTGGGATTGGCCAGTTAATATTGGAGATTCGTGGAAGGGGTTCTCGAAATTGGTGAGTCCTATGACGCAACTCACCCTAAGGATTAGCCTTTCGCCTGAACGGACAATTGTGAGAAGTGCTTTGAGGAGATGAAGATAAGGTTCACCACATCTCCTATCTTGGCAATTCCAGATACGGCTAAGACTTTTGAAGTATACTGTGATACTTCTTATTAGGGGTTGGGTTATGTATTGATGCAGGAGAAGCGCCCAGTGTAACACCCCAATTTTGGGACGTCACGGAACGTTAGAAATTTTTTGCGTTTAACGAAAAAGGAATTAACATTGAAACTGTACTAATAAAAACTTTTAATTTAATTTAAATTACATAATTCAAACCGTCACTTTGTCAAAAACTTCTAATAACATTTGCGACCAAAAGAAAATTACATAATTTTTACTATCTGAATTAAAACAACTAAATATATTATAAAAACTCCCGAGTCCACCCCAGCCTCTCGTCAATCTACTTCATGCCAAGATTATCTGCAATATCATCTGCTCCCGTATAACACACACGTTATACGATCATTGCACATACAACAAACACACAAACAAACAAATAGGGGTAAGCTAACCATAATCAATGATATTCATAAAATAAATTCATAAATAAAATATGTCCAATAATACTCAACATCACATTCAAGTAACACTTAATCAAAATTCATTCAATCATGCCAAACCAAACATAGCATCACATTCATCTCAATTCTTCAAATATAGTGATCATAATCAAGCTTTGGTTTTCTGCTGCCTCTCACCCCACAACAACATCTAGTTTCCTAGAATAGATGGTTCGATGTGTCTCGCTTAATGCAACCAGACTGTCTCCCTTATCCCTCAAGGAATTATGAGTAAAAACGTCGATGCATCGCACATCGGGCACTATACTCGCAACGAGCCGAAATAAGGTGAAACATCTATCCTCTCCCCACTGCTTCACAAAAGCGAGAGGGTACAACACTCAAACCAATCCTCTACCACTGCTTCACACAGGCGAAGAGGACCCCTTTCCACTGCTTCACACAGGCGAAAGTCTTCACTGGGTTCCTAGGTATGGAAAACCTCACACAACACTTAATTCCCCCAAGAGTTTTCAAGCAAGGCAAAATACTCCCAACATACAACCCATGAGAATTAAATATTGCCAACAAAATATACACCATCACATCATGCATGGGAAAATAAGTTCCATAACATAAACCCATCAACTTATCAAATAATGCATTCATACAATGAACCAAACGAGTGAGATTCATTTAAACATAGTATAACATCACACAGAAGTAATTATCCTCATACCACCAATTAAACCACATAACCATGCAACCCATGAAAACCAAGAAGAACCACCAATCTCATAATATCCCACCAACACATTGACACATAAAATAATTAGTAAAACCATATGAGAAGCACCAACCAAAAATATGAAAATTTAAAGAGAACCAAAAATTTAAAGAATGAAACAATAAACAAGTTAATATGAAACCACATGCATCACTAAAACATACACTACACTCACATTTACATTTACATGAAAGAGAAAAGCACAAGGAAAAAAGAGAAATTATATTTATATGTGGACCCCACCCATGCATTACCCAATTTATAAATATAAAGCAACTCATTTAAATCATGGTCTGGACACAACATAAAAAAAAAATGAAAACAATGTGAGCCATGGAAATGAATTGTATCTTTAAGCAACAAGTGGGACCCATGACTAAAAAAAAGGAAACCTTGCACTATTAATTAGTCTACTTTTACGTGTGGTTAAACTTAGGAAAGAGGAATGTAATTGTACATGTGGACCCATGCATGAGAGAAGAAAACAAAGAAAGAGAATGTAAAAGAAAGAGAAAACTTTACATGAAAGTGATAAGAAAGAGGAAGAGAGAGAAAAACACACTCCATGAACCCATGAATCCTCACATTTGCATGTGAATAAAATTTCCGAAATGACAACAAGGAAGAAAGATCTCCTGCAGCGTGAATGAAAGCAAAGAAGGAAAAGTTATGCTCTCAAATGAAACATATGTGGTATGAATAAAACCAAACTGCAGTAAGAATTGAAAGAGAAAATAAAGGACCCAAACCCATACTAATTTCACGTCACAATAACAAGTCTCAAACCCTTAAGTGCATGGCTACCAATGGAGAGAGAAAAACAAGATTGAACCAAAATATAACATGAAAAAGGATACTAAAGAACTCTTCCCCGAAACTATTTTACTACACCATACATCTACATAACTCAACATTAAACTAATGATTTGTGGTTTATTTTTAAAATGAAAGCAAAGAGAAAAGAACCAAAGCTTTTATCTGTATAATGTGACTGCAATGAAACAAGATTAACCAACCCCATGCACACCATTAAATCAAGAAGCTTGTAAAAGCTAACACTACTAGCACCCATATTCACATGACTAAACTAAACAAAAGAAGAGAGAAAATAATGGCATGATGTTGTTTGCAAACACGATTCAGAGGTGAGAAAAAGAATACTGCAGCAACATCAAAATATATCCTAAACATCTATCATGGCAGATGAAGGAAACTTATGGAAAGCAAAGGAAAAACACCTAACAAAAAGAGAAAACCCGTCACATGCTCTGATGAGATGCCTCGAGCCAAGGGACCTACAACAAGAGCCATGGCTAGGAGAATACAAGAGGAATGGGCCTTAAATGCGCATGCAAGGCCCAAGATGAACTTCACATGGGCCAAGGAAGATGTGAAGACCTAGCCTAGGACATTTTGCTTGTAAATACTAGATTAGGATTTTATTTTGGGCTTTGTATTTTGGGCCCAGTAGAATAGGGTTTTCTTTGGGCCATGTATTGGGCCTTAGAGGAAATTGGGCTTTAGAAGTAATTTTGGACCAAAAAGGGGAATTGGGCCAAATGGGCCAAGAGTAGTGTGTCTACTCTAGAAAAGCCTAGAAGCTTCTCAAACTTGCTCTCCAAGGATGAGAGTTATCTTCCCATGGCAAGACAAGTGTGACTTGCTTAGGTGGCAAGTCACACCTCCCACATGCTCCTTTTTGGCTCCAAAATTCAACTTTCTAGACTCCTTTTTCCCTCCACTTTTTGGAGACCCCTTGGTCTCATTTTAGCTTATAAATAGAAGGCTTAGGAGATGTATTTTTCAGCTTGAAATTGAGTAATGAATTGCTGCCCAAATTTGTGCACAAATCTCTTTTGAGCTCACCTTAGAGTAAACTCTTCTCTAGTTTACTCTAGTCTTCTTCCTTAGGAGTTGGCCTCACCTCTCTTAAGAATCCTTTCACCTACACCAAACCAAACACCTTAAGCTTCTTTCCTTCATGCTTCTGCATCCAACACCATTCATGGAGCCTCCATTCTTCATGCAAGCATCAATGGAGACAAGAAGAAGCCATCATGTGGTATCATGAGCCTTGGTTTTAGTGAGTTAAGTGCTTCTTCTCCATTTTTTTTTCAATTCCGTGTTGTTCATCACTTCTCCTATTTGTCTTGCTGTTTTTGTTCATTTTATTTTGAGTATTAATGTCTTTTTACTTTGGTTCATCTTCATTTGCTTCATCTTGAACCATCCTTGTGTGCTTTAGGTGTTCTATTTGGTTTCTACCATTTACTTTTCATTTTAATTGAGTATTTGTTTTTTTTGTTCAGTTCATTCTCTTGATTCTTGATTTTATTTTGATTTTAAGATCCATATGTTTTGTCTAGAGTCATGTTTAGTCCATATATGTCATTAATTCCTTGTTTAACTTTTAATTTTCTTTGAATTTGTTGGTGATGTGTTGCTGAATTTTTTTCAGATTTGAGTGCAGTTTTTAATCCTTAAAAATTAACACTCTCTTCTCTCTTTGAGCCTTGGAAATGAACCTTCACATCTAGATAACCTTAGTTATCTTAATGTCCAGTGGGAATTTTCCTTGTGCTTGCTTAAAATCACCATAAACCACACTAAATTTCCTTTCAATTAATTGTGCTTTGGTGCTTTTTCATTTCTGTTTTTGAGTTCAGATTGCTATTTAGATCTTAGCAATGTCTTAGAGTCAATTTCCATTGTGTTTCATTGTGTTTCATGATCTTCTTTTGATTCCTTTAAGTTTCCTTCTCCTTTGTGCTTTTTGTTTCCATTAAAATGCAAATGATCAAGCATAGTGTGGTGGTGATTCTGTTTTGTGGTGGAAACTAGCTGCTGTAAGAGCTATAAAAAGAAAGAAAAAGAGCACAAAAATAATACAAGCAAGTGCCAAAAAGAATCAAAAGAAAAGATAAAAAGAAAGTGGCAAAAGAAGTACACTAGAATCACTACCATCACTTGAGTTTGAGAGCATTATTTTGTTGCATTTTACTGCTGTTCCAGTTTCTGTCTGACTGCACACTGTTTGTATTTGATTTATCATAAAAAATTGGCCGGTGCAAATCCAAATCTAATTTTTTCCTCTTTTAGCTAAGACATAGACGAAAAATTGAAAAAAAGAATCATTGAAAAATGTTGAGAAATGAAAAAATGAAAAATATCTGAAGCAGAGGCCTGAATTCACGTTTTTGGACTGACAGTGAGTGAAAAATCAAATTTCAGTGCAGTTTTCTAGCTTATTTTGGTTGTTTTCATCCATTCTAGTGCCATTCATTAGGTAATTCATTTGAGTGCTTATCTTGTTTCTTTACCTTATTTCTAGTTTGTCATTTCTTTGGTGATCCTTTGAGTTTGTCATGGCATTATTCACTTTTGGTTTAGCAATTATAATTTTGTGCTTTTCTTGCTTTATTTCTTGACCTCTTTTGGTTTGGTTTCTATATTTGGTGCATACTTCTTTTTGGAGGTGATCTAATTTTTCTAAGGTAGCATCCTAGGAGGTGGAGTACCTAGTCCCGAAAGAGAATCCTCTTTGGTGAGATCAAGAGGAAGTGCAAGAGTGAAACACTTGTGAGGACCAAGCCAAGAAGACAAAGCCAAGAAGACCTTTTACATTTTGCGCACTTTGATTGTATTCAAATTGAGTTGTAAAATTGTAATGCTTTCCTTCTTGTGTTCATGGCCTAGTTAGGTGTCTTGGGGGAGTCTTAGGTACTCAATCCCATCTCCTAACTAGAACCTCTTCTATACATTAGTGAAGCGCTTTTAGTGGTGAAGTTTGAAGGTTCCAAGTGCCTTCTACTTCTACCAAAACTTAGGCCGCATATAGCTTATAATCTTTCTTGTTTTTAATTTTCTTGTTTGATAATTTAGTGTGTGTCAACTTAGTCTTTGAATTAATTTCATTTAAGAAGTTTTGTACAAAAGTTTCAAGTTCCCTTGGCTAGGAAAGACTTGGTATGTAAGCAATCCAAGTGATTCACCTCTCTTTCCTGAAGGAGAACTAAAAGCTTTTGCTATCTACTTTTTCTTTGAAATTTTCTTTGAAAGACCAAAATCTTAAAAAAAAAAATGTCTCAACCTCCTTCTCAATGTATGAGTGCTTCAAATGAAGAAGAAATAAGTTTGAAACAAATTGCCTTTGATTTGAGAGCACTACTACGTTGGAAGGAAGATGAAATAATTGCAAGGGAAAGGGAAAAACAAGAAAGAGATAGATTTCATCAACTTTTAGATGAAGAGAGGAGGGGAACAAGAAATATGGAAAGGTTGCATGAGAGGATGAGTAATAGGAGTCAACATTTGTACTCCCACACTCCAACACTAGTCACACACTATGAAGAAGATAGTAGACTAGTTGACAACTTCTATCAACCTCCTCCTCCTCTAAGAAGAGAAAGAAGAGAGCCTAGGGAACCAAGAGCCATTAGAATAGACCTCCCTCACTTTTATGGGAAAGATGATGTTGAAGCTTATCTTGATTGGGAAATGAAGGTTGAGCAACTCTTTGCTTGCCATCAAATAAGTGAGGAGAGGAAAGTACCCTTAGCCACCCTTAGCTTCCAGGGCAATGTTATGTATTGGTGGACTGCCCTCGAAAGAGATAGGAGAATCAATCAAAGTCCCGAGGTCAAATATTGGAATGACCTCAAAGGAGCCCTTAGGAGAAGACATATTCCCTCCTATTATCATAGAGAGCTAATGGATAAGCTCCAAAGACTCCATCAAAATAAAATGAAAGTGGAAGAATATAGACAAAAGATGGAGTTATATATGATGACGGCTGGGATTAGGGAGTCCGAGGATACCACTATTGCAAGGTTTCTTAGTGGTTTAAGTCTTGAGATAAGAGATAGAGTAGAATTGTTGCCCTACCAAGACTTAAATGACTTGGTTCAACTTTGCATAAAGGTAGAGCAACAAATTCTAAGGAAAAATTGTCGAAATGACTACTCTAACTCTTATACCAAGAAAGAATTCAAGAGGGAGGGTAAGCAAGTCAAAGAGGAACCCTCCAAAAGTTTCAAGGAAAAGGAGAAACCAAGGGAAGGCACATCTTCACACACTCGCACTAGTGAAATCAAATGTTTCAAGTGTCTTGGTAGAGGTCATGTTGCATCTCAATGCCCCACCAAAAAGACCATGATCTTAAGGGGTGTTGACCACTATAGTAGCCAAGATGAGCAAGAAAGTGAGAGTGAGACTTCTAGTGAGGAGTCTAATGATGAGGCTAAGGAAATTGCCTATCCTTGTGAAGGAGACCTTTTAATGATTAGAAGACTTCTTAGCAACCAACCCATTCCAAAAGAGCCAACACAAAGAGAGAACATCTTTCATACAAGATGTAAAATTTTAGAAAACACTTGTTCTCTCATTGTTGATAGTGGTTCATGTTGCAATTGTTGTAGTACAAGGTTGGTTGATAAGTTGGCTTTGACTATCATTCCCCATCCAAAACCTTACAAATTGCATTGGCTTAATGAAAGTGGGGATTTGACAGTCCAACATCAAGTGAAGGTCAAGTTATCCATAGGGAAATATGAAGATAGTGTGCTATGTGATATAGTACCTATGGAAGCTTGCCATGTTTTATTGGGAAGACCTTGGCAATTTGACAAGAAAACCATGCATAATGGTCTTACCAATGAAATTACCTTCACTCACAAGGATAGAAAATTTGTCTTGCATCCTTTATCACCATCCCAAGTGGTAGAGGATCAAATCCAAATGAGAAAGAAGTTGGAAAAGGAGAGAAAAGAGGATAAAAAAAAAGTCCTCCCTCTCTCCCAGAAAAGTAACTAAAGATGAATTTGAGGTGGGAGAGATTGGTGTTCCTTCTCCTAAGGTCATTCAACATGAGAACATTTTGACTATAAAATCTTTGAACCAAGTTCTCAATGATGAACAACCTTCATGCCTCTTATTGTGTAAAGGAACACTCACATGTACTGCCACAGCTCTTGAACTTAAGAATCTACCTCCTAAAATTGAAAATCTTTTGAAAGAATTTGAGGATATATTCCCTAAGGAAGGGCCTATTGGGCTTCCTCCCTTTAGAGGAATTGAACATCAAATAGATTTAGTGCCTAGGGCTAGTCTACCAAATAGACCAGCCTATTGGACAAATCCTCAAGAAACAAAGGAGATAGAGTCTCAAGTCCAAGAGTTGTTGGAGAAGGGTTGGGTTCAAAAGAGCCTTAGCCCTTGTGCTGTGCCTGTTTTGTTAATACCTAAAAAGGATGGGAAATGGAGAATGTGCTGTGATTGTAGAGCCATAAATAACATCACCATTAAATATAGGCATCCAATCCCTAGGCTTGATGAGTTGCATGGGTCCCTCATGTTTTCTAAAATTGATCTAAAGAGTGGTTATCACCAAATAAGAATCAAAGAAGGTGATGAGTGGAAAACCGCTTTTAAGACCAAATTTGGACTATATGAGTGGTTAGTGATGCCCTTTGGGCTTACTAATGCACCTAGCACATTCATGAGGCTAATGAACCATGTCCTTAGAGAGTGCATAGGAAAGTTTGTGGTTGTCTATTTTGATGATATCTTGATTTATAGCAAGAGCTTGCATGAGCACATAGACCATCTGAGGTCTGTCCTTACCATCCTTAGGGTAAATAGTTTGTTTGCTAATAAAGATAAATGTACTTTCTGTGTAGATAGTGTAGTTTTCTTAGGTTTTGTTGTGAACAAAAATGGGGTCCATGTTGACCCTACAAAAATAAAGGCCATCCAAGAATGGCCTACTCCTACAAATGTTGGAGAGGTTAGGAGCTTCCATGGTTTGGCAAGCTTTTATAGGAGGTTTGTTCCTAACTTCTCTACTTTGGCTTCACCCCTCAATGAACTTGTCAAGAAAGATGTATCTTTTAATTGGGGTGAAAAACAAGAGTTTGCTTTTCAACAACTCAAGGAAAATCTCACCAATGCACCCATTCTAGCTTTACCAAACTTTTCAAAAACCTTTGAGCTAGAGTGTGATGCATCCGGTGTAGGAATAGGTGCTGTGTTGTTGCAAGGAGGGCACCCAATTGCTTATTTCAGTGAAAAACTTCATGGTGCCTCCCTCAACTATCCCACCTATGATAAGGAATTGTATGCCTTAGTTAGGGCCCTTCAAACTTGGGAACACTACCTTGTGTCCAAAGAGTTTGTCATTCATAGTGACCATGAGTCGCTAAAATATTTGAAGGGCCAACATAAGCTGAATAAAAGACATGCTAAGTGGATGGAATTCTTGGAACAATTTCCTTATGTGATAAAGTACAAGAAGGGCAAAAGTAATGTGGTGGCTGATGCCTTGTCTAGAAGGCACACCTTGTTTTCAAAATTGGGAGCCCAAATTCTTGGATTTGATCACATTCCAGAAATGTATAATTAAGATTCTGAGTTTTCCTCTACTTATGCTGAATGTATGGAAAGACCTCAAGGAGGTTTCTATGTGAATGAGGGGTATTTGTTTAAAGAAGGAAAAATTTGAATTCTCCAAGGTTCACAAAGAAAACTCCTTGTTCAAGAAACACATGAAGGGGGATTAATGGGTCATTTTGGGGTAGAAAAAACCCTAGGTCTTTTAAAAGAGAAATTCTTTTGGCCCCATATGAGGAAGGATGTCCAAAGGCATTGTAATAGATGTATTTCATGCTTACAATCTAAGTCTAAAACAATGCCTCATGGATTATACACTCCCTTGCCTGTTGCTTCAGCCCCTTGGGAAGAGATAAGTATAGATTTTGTCTTAGGACTCCCAAGAACACAAAGGGGTTTTGATTCCATTTTTGTGGTGGTAGATCGTTTTAGCAAAATGACACACTTTATACCCTGCCACAAAGTGGATGATGCTAGCAACATTGCTAGGCTTTTCTTTAGAGATGTGGTCAAGCTTCATGGTATACCCCGCACCATAGTTTCTGATAGAGACACCAAGTTCCTTAGCCACTTTTGGAAAACACTTTGGTTAAGGTTAGGAACTAAGCTTAATTTCTCTACTTCATGTCACCCACAAACTGATGGGCAAACTGAAGTTGTTAATAGGTCTCTGTCTACTATGTTAAGGGCAATTTTGAAAGGGAACCACAAATCTTGGGATGAATGCCTTCCCCATATTGAGTTTGCCTACAATAGAGTAGTTCATAGGACTACTAAAATCTCTCCATTTGAAGCTGTTTATGGCTTTAATCCTCTCACTCCCATGGACTTGCTACCACTTCCTACATCTTTTGATTTTATTCATAAAGAAGGGGTGGCAAAATCTGATTTTGTTAAAAAGATGCACGAAAAGATTAAAAGCCAAATCCAACAACAAACAGAGAGGTATGCTAAGTACAACAATAAGGGGAAGAGGGAAATGATTTTTGAAGAAGGGGATTGGGTGTGGCTACACCTTAGAAAAGATAGATTTCCTAAGCAAAGGAAGTCTAAACTTAGTCCTCGAGGTGATGGTCCCTTTAAAGTGCTAAAAAGAGTAAATGATAATGCGTATAGGCTAGAGTTGCCTGAAGGCTATGATGTGCATGTCACCTTTAATGTTGCTGACTTAATACCTTTTGCAGGTGGTACAGATGATGAGGCAGAGACTACAGATTTGAGGACAAATCCTTCTCAAGAGGGAGGGGATGATGAGATGCCTCGAGCCAAGGGACCTACAACAAGAGCCATGGCTAGGAGAATACAAGAGGAATGGGCCTTAAATGCGCATGCAAGGCCTAAGATGAACTTCACATGGGCCAAGGAAGATGTGAAGACCTAGCCTAGGACATTTTGCTTGTAAATACTAGATTAGGATTTTATTTTGGGCTTTGTATTTTGGGCCCAGTAGAATAGGGTTTTCTTTGGGCCATGTATTGGGCCTTAGAGGAAATTGGGCTTTAGAAGTAATTTTGGACCAAAAAGGGGAATTGGGCCAAATGGGCCAAGAGTAGTGTGTCTACTCTAGAAAAGCCTAAAAGCTTCTCAAACTTGCTCTCCAAGGATGAGAGTTAGCTTCCCATGGCAAGACAAGTGTGACTTGCTTAGGTGGCAAGTCACACCTCCCACATGCTCCTTTTTGGCTCCAAAATTCAACTTTCTAGACTCCTTTTTCCCTCCACTTTTTGGAGACCCCTTGGTCTCATTTTAGCTTATAAATAGAAGGCTTAGGAGATGTATTTTTCAGATTGAAATTGAGTAATGAATTGCTGCCCAAATTTGTGCACAAATCTCTTTTGAGCTCACCTTAGAGTAAACTCTTCTCTAGTTTACTCTAGTCTTCTTCCTTAGGAGTTGGCCTCACCTCTCTTAAGAATCCTTTCACCTACACCAAACCAAACACCTTAAGCTTCTTTCCTTCATGCTTCCGCATCCAACACCATCCATGGAGCCTCCATTCTTCATGCAAGCATCAATGGAGACAAGAAGAAGCCATCATGCTCAAACCAAAAGAACAGAAACTACCCTTGGATAACACCCTACATACTAAGCCCTCATGCTGAGAAAAGGAAACGTGGATATACCCCAATTAAAGAACCCTTTACATGCGCATGTTGTAGGTTAAAAAAAACAAACCCTAATACAGAGTGTAGTCTAGGTTTCACGGAACCATTTAATAACCACGAAAGTCTAATACTCATCAAACTATAAAACGAAATAAATAGATCATGCAAAATCCGGAAATCGTGGCTTTCAAGAATCAATGATATTTTCACAAACTAGAAGGTAACCAAAGATAGAACAACACCCATTAAGGTTTCATGAACCTATACATTCATCAATCAACACACGCTAATAACACCATCATACGTGTATCATGCAAACATCGAAAGTGTGAAACAAAACCAGAACGACACAACAACACGTTAAGAACACGTATAGCATACGCTTGACAGCAAGGAAACACCAAAAGAAAGAATCCAAAACTGCACAAGAATGCGAGAAACCACCACATAACCCCGAATCAATACCCACACATACTTCACCAATATAATGCCTTTTCTATTTATATTTTAAAAAATAAATTATATTATTTGACCCTCTAGCCTTTCTATTAAAATATGGCAGCAAAGATTTTTCTAACAAAAAAAAGAAAACAGATTTGACTAAAAAAACCAACAACCATATATATATATATAGTATCATGCACATTAAGTGAATGGAAAAAGTGGAACACAATTCCCTTCCGTAAATCTCTGCATCGTGAATGAGGAGAGAGAAATTTGATTGCAAGAGTTCGTGGACCCCACAATTAAAGAAGAAAGAGAAGAAAATAAAAACATTAAAAAGCCATTGCCATGGTTCGAACACTTGTACCTTTACACTAGAAACACACAAAACAACCACCGATCTACAAGCTTTTTCAATATATAATATGCACGAATAAATTATAAACACATATTGTGCATCTGCCATAATTGAATAAAAAACATAGTTGAAACCACAAAATGAACTCGGCCAAAAACGAACCCAAGTATTTGCACGCACATATTCACTCTCCAACCAAGAAGCCAATTACTTTTTCATTTTATAATACACACCACTTAATTATATACATATATTCTCAACAATAAATATAATATTAAAATTTAAAATAAATAAAACAATAACTTACATCACTTAAACAATTATTATAAATACAACAATAACTCAAATCACTCAAATAATATTTATTTCATATTTCATAATTTAATAACCTAATTAAATTAAATAAATCAACAATATTAATCAAGCCAATAATTTTTTCTCATGTGTTTCCCTTTAGTCTAATCTTTTCACGGGTCTTACACCCAGTGGCTTATGCATCTCGGCAGTTGAAAGTGCATGAGAAGAATTACCCGACACATGATTTGGAGCTAGCTGCAGTAGTGTTCGCTCTGAAGACTTGGCGACATTATTTATATGGCTCCCAGTTTCAGGTGTTCAGTGACCACAAGAGCTTGAAGTACCTGTTCGATCAGAAAGAATTGAACATGAGGCAACGTAGGTGGATGGGGTAACTAAAAGATTATGACTTTGAGTTGTTGTATCACCCTGGCAAAGCCAATGTTGTTGTAGACGCATTGAGCAAAAAGAGGGTGCATGTGTCTGCTTTGACGATAAAAGAATTTGAGCTTATTGAGCAGTTGCGATATATGAATTTGGGGTTACACACTGGAGCGGATTATATACGGTGCAGTATGCTGCGAATTACTAATGAGTTTCTAGATGAGGTTAGGATGGAACAGGGGAAGGATTCAGAGCTACAACAAATAATTAGTGGGTTGGGCACCGAGAAGAGGAAAGATTTCAGGATGGGTAAAGACGGTATCCTGCAGTTTAGAGAGAGGGTATGTGTACCTAGGAGTCGGCTATTGAGGAAGATGCTCTTAGAGGAAGGGCATAAGAGTCGTCTTAGCATACATCCAGGTATGACTAAGATGTATAAAGACTTGAAAGCGACATTCTGGTGGACGGACATGAAAATAGACGTGGCTGATTTTGTAGCATCATGTCTGGTGTGTCAAAAGGCAAAGATAGAACACTAGAGGCTGGGAGGTACACTGGAACCATTAGAGATTCCTTAGTGGAAGTGAGACAGCATAGCGATGGATTTCATAACCCACTTACCCAAGTCTAGCAGGGGTTATGATGCGATCTGGGTAATTGTAGATCGACTGACTAAGTGTGCACACTTTTTGCCGATAAATCAGAAGTTGTCAATGGATAAATTGGCAGAGTTATATGTGAGGGAAGTGGTTAGACTACATGGAATGTCGGCCAGTATAATATCGAATCGGGATCTGAGGTTTACATCGGGGTTTTGGCAGTCGCTGCAAGCAGCACTGGGTACACAACTAAGGATGAGTTCAACCTATCATCCTCAGACTGATGGACAGTCAGAAAGGACCATTCAGTCTTTGGAAGACCTGTTGCGAGCTTGTGTGCTGGATCATTTAGGTAGTTGGAGTGAGGTATTCCCTTTAGTGGAGTTTACTTATAACAACAGTTATCACTCCAGTATCGGGATGGCTCCTTATGAGGCACTATATGGGCGGAGGTGCATGACTCCATTGTGCTGGAATCAGGATTGTGAAGCAGTGGTGCTGGGTCCTGAGTTCTTACAAATGACCACTAATAAAGTGAAGATAATTCAGGAGAGGATGCGAGCTACCCAGAGTCGGCAGAAGTCTTATGCTGACAAAAGACGACGGCCATTAGAGTTTGAGGTTGGAGATCATGTGTTCCTTCGTGTGACTACAACTGCTGGTGTTGGAAGGGTCCTCAAGTCAAGAAAGTTGACTCCAAGGTTCATTGGGCCATACCAGATCACTCGGAGGATAGGTCAAGTGGCGTACGAGATCGCATTACCGCCTCATTTGGTGAACCTACATAACGTCTTCCACGTGTCACAGTTGAGAAAGTATATTGCTGATCCCTCACATGTGTTGGAAGCGAACTATCCAGGTTCAAGAGAATCTAACTATGGAGGCTAGACCAGTGCGGATCTTAGACTCACAGATCAAACAGTTGAGAGGCAAGGAATTCAGTACCGTGAAAGTCCTTTGGGATAAAGCCACGCAGGAGATGACATGAGAGATGAAGGACTTGATGAAACAGTCTTACCCGTATCTCTTTCCTGGTAAGTTCTAATTTTCGAGGACGAAAAATTTATAAGGTGGCGGGAATGTAAGACCCACTAAATTTAAATAATTATTTAATAAATGTGGGTAAGAGAATCCTTTATGGCATTAAATACTAATTTTCAAGACATGGAAAAGTACTAGCTCAAGTGGTTGAGAGTACTTTGATTGTGTGAGAGGACTTGGGTTCAAGTCCTATGTATGACATTTATGTATTATTTAAATTATTATTTTATTGTGATGTTGTTGGGTCATGATAAGAGGGGCTGGAAATTTGTGAGCATTGAGTGAGAGTGAGCACTTAGGACGTGTGGCTGATTTGGAGGTGAATTATGGAATTTGTGTGATAGTTAGGTGGGTATTACTACGGTACACCACATTTTAGCAAAAAACCATTTCCATCAATTTTGTATACCAGGACTAAGTAAAAAGGGTAATTCTATTTGGAAGTGTATGTGGGTTGCTATTGTATGGACCATCTGGATGCATAGGAATGGAATCATTTTCAGGAGTAAGGTGAAGGATGGTGAGGAAGTGTTCAACTTAGCCCAAACCAAGGCTTGAATATGGATAACCCAGAAATGCGAATACAAACAAGGGAAAGACAGATTCTACAATTCCATTATGATTCAGATCATACATTCATATACTATGAGCAAAAGAGCAATTAAAAGTATAGGTGACCCACTGACTCTTCACACACTTGCCACACATGACACACACATTGGAAGCTCACCCCTTTTGTGAGTAAATTATCACAGGTTGTGACTTTGTTTAAGATTACTTTCCGTCCAAAGTGTAAGGCAGTTGGTATGGCTTTAATATTCCAAAGTTGTACAAATAGATCATCATCGACATCTATCAATCTTGTTTTGACTACTATAGATTGATTTTACAGTATAAACATTAGTATGATTATCCTTCCAAACCTACCCATCTTCCTTACCCATATCCACAACACGCTCAGACAACTCATGTAGGAAATTAGCAACATGTGGTTTCTCCCACTCAAACCAATCTCTTTGCCATAGCAAATTCCTTTCCCAAACCCAATTATTCCAACTTCAAATGTCCTTTACTTTAGCCTCTTGTGTAATAGAGTTAGCATACATCCTTGGAAATCTTTCTAACAAGGAAGAATTGCCTAGCCAATTATCCTTCCAGAATAAAATCTTATTTCCCCGTCCTCTACTCCAAGAAATATTATTATCAAACTAATTCTCATTTTGTCCCTTGTCACATACTTTCCTAAGGTCTCTCTACCACCAAGACTCATGTTTATTTTCAGTTAAATTTTTCAGGGTCCTCCAAGATTTGTACTTTGACTGCAGAATTTCTTTCCATAGGTCATCTTTATCAGTTCCCATTCTCCACTTCCATTTACCAAGGAAAACCTTATTAAATGCTTCTACAAATGAAACAATTGAATTAGCTTGACTACTTTAAGTCAAGTAATGAAAGCAATAATCTTCAGCATTATATATATATATATATATAACAAAATGAAATAATGAAAGCATTAATAAACATTGATTTCTCCAAATATTGTCGAACAAAGTAGATCTATAAAGCAAAAAACACATGTTTCATATTGATAAGCATAAATGAAATATTGTCTTGTTCCTAACAAAGTTAATCTAACACTTAACCATTTTACATCACAAAAAAAGTAGTCCACCACTTCATATGTCATAATTCAAAAAGCAAATAAAACAGGTGCTAGAATGTCTCCAAGGTTCAAACAACTTATAAAAAATAAAATGGTATATCAATGGTTACAACTCATGGTTTCCAAGTGTCCCCTCCTAACATTCAGCTTCTGCCTCATGATTAGTCTACTACGTGATGGTTGGTTGGCTTGCTAAGATGATTGAGTATAAGGCTTTATGCTCTAATTACTTGCACATATGATTGAGTAGAAGGTTGCGTTTCTTGGTTTGCTTGTTGTGATGTAGGTTGATTTGGTTGAGCTAGTGTGGCTGAGTTTACGTGTGCATGATATGCTTGGGGGCAATTTCTTCTATTGTGTACAATTTTCCTACAGATGCGACATTTTTTGCATAACCCCGCTTTTCTTATTTGCGTTTCATCCTTCTTTAGCTCCTATTCTTGTAGTCTTCTTTTCTTCTTTGGTCTTCCTCGCAATATTCTTTTTCATAGGGGCAACACATCAAGATATGATGTAATGTCCCACACTTTATCCCCATTGATAGGGAATATGATTGAGGCGTAGGTTTCTTCATATGTGGACTTCCTAAAACAATTAAAGATGAAGCAAAATTGTAATAAATGTTTCTTCATATTCTTACCAAAGAATTTCTTCCTAAAATTTGCATACAAGTGGTTGACGCGAAATCTTTGATCAACTCCACGCATAAGATATTGTATAGTTGGTGGTTGGCCATGTGTTTTTAGTTAAATATAATGAATATTTTTGTGTTGTCATACAAAACTGAATTTAGTAAAGAAACAAATATGTGGTGTTACCTTCTATTGGTCTGACATAAATGTACATCCTGCACACAGTGCAGCCCCACCAAGGTCATCAATCAAAATCTTCAAAAACTAGCTTCATGAATCCTTATTCTCAACCTCAACAATAACATAAGCAAGAGGCAACATTTGACGTTCGCATCTCTTCCTACAACTATTAACAATTTTCCTCCGTACTTGCCTTTCAAAAAGCAAACATTTAATCTGGTAATAGGCCTGTATGACATGAAGTTGTCTTTACATGCCTTGAAACATGCATTAAACCTTTAAAATATTGATTGACCTTCATTTTCCTCCACTTCAAGTTTGACTATTAAACTAGGATTTGTTTTTAGAAGCTCATGTGCATAATTATACAACCTCTTATACTATTTTGTAAAGGATTCATCAACAATGTCTGTTGCTATTGCCTATGCTTTATAAGCTATACACCTAGAGATAACAATGTTCCAATTCCTGCCCACTTTGTCATGAATCTCAAACCCCATAGTTTTTCGATTATCTCTTATTGTCTTCCAACCTCTTACTTAGCCACTTTGCATTAATTAAACAAAGGTTAAATTCTCTATTACAACTATGATTATTAACAATTGTCCTCAACTGCCATGTTTTCATTACTTGCATATAACCACAATATGCATACTAGGGACATTTTTCTTTTGTGCCCAGACATTTGACTCACTCTTTTTTATCATTTTTAACAATTTTAAATTTGTCCCATTTTCCAATGCTTATACAAATATGTCCTTTTCACTGAAATAGGTTCCAACTTCCCATTTATATTCAACCATACATTTGGGCATTGAAAATGTTGCTAACTTCCCATAACCATCTTTATTAGTATTTGCTTCATCACTATCTTCAACACTTCCTAACTCTTATGATTTCCACTCATTATATTACAACCCTCTATCATTCCCCACAAGTCCATCATCATTGTCCTCATCTGCTCTTACGTTTGCCTTGGAACTCGTAGATGGTCCATCAAAGTCTTCTTCAACACTTCCCACTTGATTTTTCACATTAGCCTCTCATTTTTCATGTCGTAGTTCATCCTCTATAACACAATCAATACTGGTATCAATTAATCCATCAACATCATCAACATTTTCATCAATACTACCATCAAGTCCATATTCATTCTAACTCTCAACATGAAACTCTTCCTCACTTGCACACTCACTCCCATTCTCTAAGTCAAGTTAAAACCCTCACATTCACCCTCTTATCTAACTCACCTTTAGCAGTAGTATCTAACTCATCTTCAACCATACACTCAACCACCTTATCCAACTCACCTTCAGGTTCACACTCAACAACAATATCTAACTCAAGTTCAACCATACACTCACCCCCTTATCTAACTAAGTTTAACTTGCACACTCACCCTCATTATCTAACTCAGGTTTCACTATACACTCACCTCTTTATCTAACTTAACTTCATCTTCACATTGAGCCCCCTTATCTAACTTAATTTAACTTTCACAGCCACCCCTTCACTATCCTTCTCATTCCCAATGTCGAAAATATTATTCTCATTGCCACTAACTTCAATTGCATCTGCATCATGAAAAAAATATTCCAATATTTCTATTATATCAAGTTCAGACATTTTATGCACCACAAAAACAAAGTAGAACTTGCTCCATCATATCTTAGTTTCCCATCATTGACAAACTTCCTCTATGTTGGAACACCACCTCAAACATATCGTCGCCTACGATTAACACAAATATATATACATACATACATATATATATATATATATATATATATATATATATATATTAAAACCCATATCAAACTAAAATAGGACAATTGAATATGACTTCGAAATGGGAGGGACCACAATAGAAACACAAATTTTAACATGGTGGGACATACCCATATTTGAACAGTTTATACTCAAACATTTAAACACCTCACACCCCAACATAGGTACTTCGGTTTCCTAAAACAAACACCCTACAGTACATGCCGACAAAAAATCACCAAATAAAAAGAAACCTGGGAGATCGAGATTACGATTTACTCACCTCACAACCTTTAATTGTAACGAACCCACGATTCCATCGAATGCACTCCCAGGGAGGATGAAAACTTTCACCAACCACCTCAATCTTCCATCAATCCTGAATCCCCAATTTCATTGAATGTGAAATCCCTAATTTGGCAACACAGTGAAGGTCATTCTTAGGGGTGGGTAAAAAATCTAATTTTCTTGATTCGATCCACTTTTGCTCGGACCCAATCCATTTAAGATCAATTTTATTAAAAATTCAATCCATTTAAAATCCATTTTATTGTATTTAGATTTTAATCTTATCTATATTTTTTATATTTTATGGATCAGATATCCATCCTCTAAATCTAGATTTTCAAATATGGATAATCCAAAAAATCCAATCCAAACTTTCAATCTAAATTTTTAGTTGTGTTAAATTGAAGGTCATGATGGACTAGCCACAATTTAGTCGAGTCAACCCTGACCGAAATTTGGTTGAGCAGGCTATGATTCAAATTTGGCCATATTCTGTCGAGTCGACTTTGGCCTAAATTTGGCCGTATTAGGCTAAGTCTGCCTCGGCCGAAATTCGACCAAATCCAGTCAAGTCAATCTTGAATAAAATTTTGTTAAGTCAGTCTTAGCCCAAATTTGATCGTATTCGGTCACGTCATTCCCGACATAAATTCGTTCGAATTTGGCCTACTCGGCCCTAGATAAAAGGCAGCTGATTTCGACCATGTTGTCCTCGACCAAAATTCGATCGAGTCGGTCGCGTCCGAAAGTCAGCTGAGTCGGTCTCACACTGAAATTCGGTTAAGTTGGCCCAAACCAAAATTCTGCCAAATTTGGTCATCTCGTCTCTAAGGACACAAGTTTAAAAAATTCAGTCTAAATTTCTTATTTAAAAAATGGACTCTGGATTTTGAACATGATCCAAATATTTGGATCTAGATTTATATCTTGATCCAAATATTTGGATCTAGATTTATATCTTGATCCAAATATTTGGATCTGGATTTAAAAAAAATCCAAACTAGTTCTGTTGAAAAAATGGATTTCGATCGAAAATCTGATCCAATTATTTGGATTTGGATCATTACAAATTCAATCCATGATCACCCCTAGTCATTATGTGTTTATTAGAAAAACCCTATTCTATCACTTATTTAATATATTAATTATTAAAAAAACAATAATCGGCATCACTAATTTTATATTGTCTAGTCACTATTTACACATACAGAAGCATGCCTTGTCATTGTTCCGTTAACGATGTTTAACCCAATTTAACAGAAAGGGAATGTTTGGAACCATTTTTCTAAAATAGAGATCCAATTGAGACAAAAAAAAGGACCAAATTGATATTTTCTTACAAAAATGAGAACCAAAGATATAATTTTATTTCTTTGTTTTTAGTCTCTCAATAAATCTTATTACACACATAGTCTCCAGTTTTTATTACATGCCTAGCATTTCTCAAAACTTATTAAATAACACTTTTATGATGTAAGTTTCTTATTATCAATATTACTATTATTATATACAAATAAAATGCTAACAAATAGAAACTTTATTTATTCACTTGTCACAAAGAAAATTCTAAAAAAATAACAAATATAATTCAAAAAAAATTTCTCATTATTAAAAGAAGTGAACGAAATGTGAAGACTTATAAACTAAACATGTCTACAAAAGACCTCTAAAATAACCTTATCTTCTACTACTCTTCGAAACCGACAAAAACAATCTATTTCTTTCTTCCAACTGAAACACGTGGCTTAAAATGCTATAAAAACATTCTCTTCTACTCCTGTTCCAAACTCATAAAACACTCTATCTCTTCTTCTTTTTGTACTTCTTCTCTCAACTTCTCTTATGACACGTTTAGAGGTGTTCTTAATGGAACTAAACAATATGTATTGTTTAACCTTTTAAAGTTATGGTTTTTTCATTAGTTTCATTTATTTTTTATCAGTTTGAAGTCAATGTTGTTTCCATTTTTTCTTCCATTTTTTTATAAATGATTACGATTTTTGTACTTCTTATAGAATAATTTTTTATGCCAAAAATGAAATCTTGATGTTTACTTTTGGCTTTTATCGACCAAAAGTTTGGACCTTTTATTCCTCCATTCGAGTCACTGATAATTAGAGAGATAATTTGATTAGAAAACCATTGCATTGATGGTTCAAAATGATTTTTTTCTTTAGAACACTACATGGTATATTCGTTGCACAAGATTTTCTCTTTTTTCTTATCTCTAAAACCCTAAGATCTAATTTCTTTTTTCTATAAGTAACAAGTAAGATCTAAATCTAACATGCATTGTAATTTTCAACCGTTCACAATGAATTTTCCTTTACAGCAATACTAATCATGTTATTGTTGTTTAATGGAGTTCAAAATGTGTTCCTGCAGAAGAAACAAGATAAGTTAGGCACAAGCGTAACCTTACCACGTAGTCCGTTCTCTCTTCGGTTGGCCTCTCTCTGGTCGATACATGTCAGCTTGAACCCAGGAGGGGTTACCTGCAGAAGAGTCTCTGAAGCTCAAGTAAGTCAAAGCTCTCAGAGAGTGAAATCAGTGATTAATGAATGAGTACCTTTAATTGATGGGGTCCACGTGTATTTATAGAGCATTAATGATGTTTGACCATCCCATGGGTTGGGCCTTGACTTGGGCTCTAGCTAGGGCTTGCGAGTGGGCCAGGGCCCTAACCCAGGCCCTTAAGGTTTATTGGACGCGGACACTCATTAGACTGGTCGGCCTAGGCTCTAAACTTACCGGATACTGGAGTAGTCGGTCTAGGCCGGCTATTTGTCTTGATGGCTTATGCTAGTGCAGGTTGTCCCTTTAGGTGTTTAGTTTAGGTCAAAATCGGTATAAGTTAGGCTAAGACGGCCTAGGCTGGATACTTGGCTGCCTTGATATACACATTGTTTACTTATTTGGTCGAGTTTGGCTAGGTGTGGTACACTAGTCCCCCAGCCTTGTCCGATATGAGTTGTCGGTCAAGGGTGATTGATGAAGGATTGACCCCAACCAAGGATGAAGGCACATGCTTAAGAAGACTAAGCATGTTTAGAAAGGAAGTTCACTAATCCTTCATCCCTTTCATTTGTGTTTGTTATTTTTGATTCCTTAAGTTGACTTAGTTGAATCAACTTTAGTTGACTTGTTGACCTTTGACTAGGTTTGACTTGTTGACTATAGTTGACTTGACTTAAGCCAACATGCTAATCTATGTTTATTTGCTTTGTAGGTTAATTAGGAGTAAGAAAGCAATGCTAGGTGGCGCATGGTGATTGGGGAGCATAAATGATGTGGAGGAGAGAGTAAAGTAAAGGCATAAAGCATAAAGTAAAAGCCATGAAGCAAGTGTACCTATGTACCTTTGGTCTCCTTTGTTTTTAGCACACTTTGGCCACTTTTTGGAGACATATGAGACACATTCTTTGTCTCCTTTTATGCTAGAACGAAATTAGCCTTGCACACACCATAGTTAGCTCTTTTGTCTCTCATTTTTGTAACCTTATTTGACCTAGTTTCTAGAAGCTAGGGTTAGGTTTTTGTAGAGACATCCTTAGGTATCCTTTATTTGCTTAGAGGCCCCTAAACTCTTCTATATAAGGGGTGCTCCTAGACATGTAAAAGGGTTGAACATTTTGAAGTAAAAACACTTTTATGTCTCAACCATTTGTGAGAGTTTCATCCCTTGGGAGTGAATACTTTTAAGCCTTATCTTGCATAGCAAGTGGCGGCACACATCCACTCATCTTCAAGGTTGCCATGGCTTCTAGCCTAGCCTTGTAGTGGCGTGCTTCTCACATTTTTACCATTCCTTTCCTTTCCATTTTATGTTTTATTCTTCCTTTAATTGTTCTTGGTTTTCTATGGTTTATGTGCTTTCCATTTCCTTTTTGTTTTGAATCAATCCATCATCTTCTTCTCTTGAGCTTTGTGAAAGGAACCTTCACATCTAGATAGCTTGGTATCTTAATGTCCAGTGGGGAATTCACTTAGCTTTCTTAATCAACTCACACCATATTGAATAATCTTAAAAGGAAACAAGATAATCCTTCATCATTGATATGTGTTAATATGCTAGCGGAACCGGCTAGGTGTGATACACCAGTCTCTCAGCCTTTAAGTGTGGTGAACAGTGTTAAGGCTAAGAAGTTGTAACCGTCAGAAGGTAGGTGAAGGGGTGTCAGTTGTCAAATCGAAAAAGTTTTGGCGGCGTCGTTTTGAAGTGTCGATTGGTCTGGGGTATTATTTTGGCGGGAAGAGTTTCGTCGTTTGGGATCGTGGACTATAAATATTGGTTTGAAAACATATGAGGGGTTACTTGTTTCATTTGCGAGAATTCTGAATTCAGAGATCTTGTGCGCGTAATACTGTCCGACTAGTCCTCACTTTCGACCAACATCTTCTCGTAAAAAACAAAACCAGGTATGTCTAGTAGTGATAGCATGTCTACGTTTTGTAGTAGCGAGAGTACCAAGTCAGAGAGGAGTAAAGATAGGCGGCTTGGTAACTAGGGTACGAGTTCTGTGGTTGGTACAAGTGGGATGCCAATGGAGGTTGTGAGGGAGGTTCGGGAGGATCCCCCTGAAGAGTTGGAGGAGAGCAACTGGCCGTCGAAAGGCGACTACGGGTGGGTGGCTGGTGATGTTCGCGATCAATCGTCTCTGTTCATGTGGTCCCGCTTACTGAACTCTTGGTTGAATTGCACACCTGTTATCTCCAAAGGTGTTAGTAGGGGTATTGTTTCTCTGGAGAGGGTCAGCGCTATCGATCGGGTATGCCATGGGCAGGAGGGGGCTACCGAAAAGTTTTTCTACATGTACATGTGCCACTTCTCTCAACTTCATGTGCGATTGCCGCTAGACGATTTTACTATGGGCGTGTTGCGGGCGTTGAATGTGGCACCTACACAGCTGCATCCGAACAGTTGGGCCTATTTGCAGGCCTTCCGCATTTTGTGCCAGTCTTTATACTTGGATACCACTCCTTACGCTTTCTTGTATTTTTACGACACTAGACCTCGGCGGCCGGCTACTTGGCTATCCTTGATAAGTCACCCTAGCATCAGCAGACTGGATGCCTTCTCCCAATCTTTCAAGCATTTCAAGGATGGGTACTTCAAAGTCGTCGTCAAGGAAGGGGGTAAAGCTCACTTTTTGAATGCGGATGAGAGTACCAAGTTTCCCTTTAGCTGGACCACCAATCCTTCACGGTATAAAGACGTGGGAATGGAGGAGTTGTCGGCTAGTGATAAAGAGGTGGTGGGGATGTTGTTGAAGTTTGTCGATAAGTTGCCCACTAAGGGCCTAGTTAGGGTTTATAATTCGGTGCACCCGATAATAGATATTGAAGGTATCTATTTATTACTTAAGTTGTGTTAATAATGCTAAGTTGTTTTGATCCAAGTCGTGATGTGTTATTGTAGGGCATATGGCGTAGTCTGGCAAGAAGAATCTGGCGCTCTTTCAAACATTGAGGAAGGAAATGACTGCTAAGGCCAAGGCGGCTGGGAAGGCTGATGTTCCCAACCTACAAGAATCGGTGGTGGAGGTGCACGTGCATGGCGGAACGAAAAGGAAGGCTGAGCTTTCGCCTCGACCCAGGAAGGGAAAAGATGTGAAGAAGATAAGGGCGACTCTTCTTGGAACGGCTAGCGGGGCGGGGTCAGCTAGTGGGGAAAAGGGGCCTGAAGTCGAGTTTATCGAGTTGCCGAAGCTATCCGTGAGGAAGGATATTTCGATCACCCTCCCGAATATCGTTGTAAATTCTATTGACAACATGGATGCGGAGCATATTGTGAGAACAATGGTCGAGTTTGTGAGCAAGGCTTTAGTTCTGAGCCGGCGTGTAGGGTCTCTCTATAGGAGGGAAGTAAAGGAGGTGGGGGAGTTGCAGGGTAAGGTGGATAAATTGGAGGAGGAGAAGGCGGCTTTGAAAAAGGAAAAAGAAGGTTGGGAAGCGGAGAGGAAAAGGTTGGCAACATGGAGGGTGCGTTGCTTGGACTCTGAGGAAAAGCTGAACAAACGTATAGGGGAGTTGAAGGAGGATTATGAGGACTTGAAGGACAAGTATGATGGAGCTTTTGGTGAACTTAATGATCTGAAGAACAGCATTATTCAGGAGCACATCAATGGTTTTGAGAAGGGGTTGCGGCAAGCGGCCTTCTTCCATCAAGATATGGACATCACAGATTCAAAGTTCGATGTGAATAAGGACATAGTTGACGGAAAGTTGTTGAAGGAGGACGAGGGCAGTGTAGATGAGGAGGTGGAAGAGAAAGCGACAGAGAAGGAGAGGAAAGTGGATGATGCTGCGAAGGTGGCCCATGATTCAGCAGAATAGGACATCAATTTTTTAATGATTTAAAAGTATTATTAAGCCTATGTCTGTAATAACTGGTACATTATGTTCGTTGCGTTGGTACATTTTTTGCGTTTATGCTTAATGCGATTAGTTTCTGTATGTTATTGTGTATACCGGGTTTTGATGATTTGTGGTGTATGTTATGTATGGCGTAATCATTTGTATGTTAAGGATGTTCGACCCAGGCCGCTTACTTGTGGTAAGGATGGGGAACTTAAACGAATTAAGCACAAGTTAAGGGTGTTCGACCCAGGCCGCTTACTTGTGGTAAGGGTGGGGAACTTAAACGAATTAAGCACAAGTTAAGGGTGTTCGACCTAGACCGCTTACTTGTGGAAAAGGTGGGGAACTTAAACGAATTAAGCACAAGTTAAGGGTGTTTGACCCAGGTCGCTTACTTGTGGTAAGGGTGGGGAACTTAAACGAATTAAGCACAAGTTAAGGGTGTTCATCCCAGGCCGCTTACTTGTGGTAAGGGTGGGGAACTTAAACGAATTAAGCACAAGTTAAGGGTGTTCGACCCAGGCCGCTTACTTGTGGTAAGGGTGGGGAACTTAAACAAATTAAGCACAAGTTAAGGGTGTTCGACCCGGGCCGCTTACTTATGGTAAGGGTGGGGAACTTAAACGAATTAAGCACAAGTTAAGGGTATTCGACCCAGGCCGCTTACTTGTGGTAAGGGTGGGGAACTTAAACGAATTAAGCACAAGTTAAGGGTGTTCGAACCAGGCCGCTTACTTGTGGTAAGGGTGGGGAACTTAAACGAATTAAGCACAAATTTAAGACACATAGAGAGTCATAAAGTAGGGAACCCTTCTTTTTATTTATCAAAAGGGGGTGCCTCGTTAAAACCTCCTTGGCCAAAACCCTCCTTAGGGAAAAAAGACCAAGTGAGGAAAAAGAGTACACCCGGGGTTACAAGTATTGGTTTGATTACAATACACATTTAGCTAAAGTAGAACTTGAGGTGGGATATATTCCATGTGTTGGAAATCTCTTCCCCAGACAATTGTTCTAGGCGATAAGCTCCTCCTCCTACATCTTATCGTATGCGGTATGGGCCGTCTCAATTGGCGGAGAACTTGCCACCCTTCTTTCTAGCACTGCTGGCCATTCTCCATACTAGGTCCCTGACGACAAATGATCGTGGGTGTAGGTTTGCATTGTATTTTCTGGCAGCTTGTTGTTTGGCAGCTAGGTTGCGTATTTGGGCTTTTTCTCTGAGTTCGGGTAGGAGGTCGAGATGTAAGGCCATGTTTTGGTGGTTGTGGGTTGGGTCGTATAGTTCTCGGCGCAGGGATGGTTCGCCAATTTCTACTGGTATCATGGCGTTTGCGCCGTAGACTAAGCTGAATGGAGATTCATTTGTTGATGATGGGGCGTGCATCTGTAAGCCCATAGTACTTATATTAACTCTTCAGGCCATCGGCCTTTGGCGGTATCCAACCTTTTGCGCAACTCTATGAGGATGACTTTATTTGCTGCCTCTGCCTGCCCATTGGTTTGTGGGTGTTCTACAGAGCTTGTGATGTGCTTGATGCCTAGGATGGTGTAGAATTTGGCTAACTTCTTGTCGATGAATTGTCGGCCATTGTCTGTTATAATGGTATGTGGTACACCATATCTGCATATACTGTCCTTCCACACGAACTGCTGGACTTGCTGGGTCATGATGGTGGTTAGCGGCTTGGCTTCGATCCATTTGGTAAAATAATCAACGGCTACGATTAGGAATTTTACTTGCCCCTTGCCGGGTGAGAAGGGGCCGAGGATGTCCATTCCCCATTTAGCGAATGGCCATGGGGATAGTATTTGATGTAGTTGTTCCTGTTTCTGATGAATAAGGTTGCCATGCTTCTGAGATGGTTGCACTTCCTAACATGATCCTGGCAGTCTGCTTCTATAGTGGGCCAGAAGTATCCGACTCTGAGGATTCTTGTAGCCATGGTACGTGCACCGGAATTATAACCACAAATTCCTTCGTGTAGCTCTTTGATGATATATTGGGCTTGCTCTATCGTGACACACTTAAGTAGGGGTTGGCCGTATCCGCGTTTGTAGAAGTCATCGCCTATCATAGTGTCCCTGGCGGCCTTAGCCAGCAAAGTTTTGTCCGCGTCGAGGGGGGGGTTGCCGGTTTTGAGGTATTGAATGTAGGGGGTGGTCCAGTTTTGGGTTTGAGAGGGGGTGACGTTGTTAGCTGGGGTGTGGGTTAATATTTGGCAAGTGTGTGTGATAGAAGGTGTGGATAGTGTTTGCTGTAGTAGGGATCGGTTATGGTTTTTGAGCTTGGTGCTGGCCAATTTGGAAAGGATGTCGGCCCTGACGTTGTCGGTTCTTGGAATGTGTTCGACGCAGACTTGTTCGAAAGCGGATTGAATAACTGCACAGACCAGATGGTAATACTCTAGGAGGATGGGGTCTTTGATCTGAAATTCGTCATTTAGATGACCTACAGTGAGTTTGGAGTCGGTTTTGCATGTTAACTTCTTGACGCCGACTTCACGGGCTAGGGAAAGGCCGGCGAGGATGGCTTCGTATTCGGCTTGGTTATTTGACGTTTTGAAAGCAAAGTGAAGGGATGTTTCGATGAGGATGTCGTTGGGGCCTTCTAAGACGATGCCGGCGCCGACACCCCTTGGATTTGAGGAGCCATCTACATGAAGCGTCCACTTGTCCTCAATGGGTGTTTGTTGTAGGTCATTGATGAAGTCTAAAAGACACTGGGCTTAGATGGGGCCGTGGGGTTCATAGCGGATGTTGAATTCTAACAGTTCCACGGCCCATGATGACATGCGTCCGGCTAGATCTGGCTTTTGTAATATTTTTTGAATTGGGTAGTCGGTTTTAACGGTTATGGTATGGTTTTGAAAATATGGGCGAAGGCGGTGTGCTGCGTGGACTAAGGATAAGGCTAGTTTTTCTACCATCTGATACCTGGTTTCAGGATCTTGCAGTGTTCTGCTCACAAAATACACAGGATGTTGTGTGCCCTCTATTTGTTGAACAAGCGCTGCGCTAACGGTATAGTTGGTGGCCGTGATGTATACCAGCAGGGGTTGGCTAGTGTCCGGTTTGTGGAAGATAGGCGGTGAGGTTAAGGTTGTTTTGAGTTTTTGGAAGATCTGTTCACAATCATCAGTCCACGTGAACCGGGTGGATTTCTTTAGCAGTTGGATTATGGGTTGGGTTTGTTCAGCTGGTTTGGGTAGGAAGCGAGAGATGGCTGTGAGACGGCCAATGAGACGTTGGACTTCTTTGACGGTAGTGGGGCTACGCATTTCGATGATAGCCTTGCATTTTTCAGGGTTAGCCTCTATGCCGCGTTGGGTTAACATGAAACCAAGGAATTTACCTCGGTCAACGCCGAATACGCATTTGTCGGGATTTAGGCGGAGGTTATATTGGTGCAGCGCGGAGAACATTACCGCCAGGTCTTCAGCGTGTTGATGATGGCTTGGGGACTTGACAACCATGTCATCGACGTATACTTCGACACAGTGTCCTGTTAGGTGGCTGAAAACTTTGTCCATTAGTCGTTGGTAAGTTCCCCCGGCATTTTTGAGGCCAAAGGGCATGACCCTATAGAAGTAGTTGGCATCGTCCGTGATGAAGGCGGTTTTGTGCATATTTGTTGTGGGCATTGGGATTTGGTTATACCCTGAATATGCATCCAAAAAGCTAAGCACCTTGTTTCCTGCCGCGCCGTCTACGAGTCGATCAATGTTGGGTAAGGGGTAGGCGTCACGAGGGCAAGCCTTGTTCAAGTCCGTGTAGTCTACGCACATCCGCCATTTGCCATTGGCTTTCTTCACCAAGACAACGTTAGAAAGCCAAGTGGTGTATTGAGCTTCTTCTATAAATCCTGCGCTCAGTAACTTGTTGGCTTCCACCTTGGTTGCTTGTCAGCGTTCTTCCCCAAGCTTGCATTTTTTCTGGGATACGTAGTGGGCTTCTTTATATATGGACAGCTTGTGGGATGCCACCTGGGGGTCTACTCCAGGGAGGTCGACGGCCGACCAGGCGAAAAGATCTGTGTTGTTGATGAGGATAGGTGTGATTGTGGCACGCTCGTCAGAGTTTAAACCGGTGCCTAAGTTAATAGAGTGACCATTGGGAAGCGCTAGAGGAGTGGTGTCCTCAACTGGTTCGAGGCGGACATCCCGACCTATTCTAGGGTCAAGGTCTTCGCCGGATAGGGCTATGCTGGAACCAGGGGGTCGTTCGATATGGTTGGTTTGTTGGATTGGGAGTTGTGGTCGTAAGCTTGCCATGTAGCATTCGCGTGCCAAGCGCTGGTCACAATGTATGGTCAGGATGTCACCGGATGGGGCAGGGAACTTCATGGCCAAGTGAGGGGTGGAGACGACTGCGCCAAGTGTATTGAAGGAAGGACGGCCCAGGAGGATGTGTAAGATGTTGGCGCATCGACAATAAGGAAGTGGATTGGGATGGTTTTGGTGTGATACTTGTTCGCCGAAAAAGCCATATATGGGCTCATCATATGGGATCATGGCGGTGTCAGGAAGTTGTAATTTTTGGTAGGTGGCCCAGTAGAGGTTGTCAACTGAGCTGCCTTGATCCACAAGGACTTTCTTAACAGCATAATTCTCAATTTCGACGATGATGACCATGGGGTCATCTTGTTGGTGGTCGAGGTCGTGGAAGTCATCATCTGTGAATACAATGGGTGGCATAGGGCGTCTGTGGTGGGAATGGGTGATATGGTTGATGGATTGTATATGGCGGAGGTGTCTCTTTCTGGCAAAAGAGGTGGAGCCTTCGCTTGCGAAGCCACCAGAGATGGTGTTAATGGTGCCTCGTAAGGGGGGTCTGCATGAGTGATGTCGGTGCGGGCGGGTTCTAGTTGTTGATTGTTGGGTTGGGTGGGGTGGCTATTGTGATGGGAGTCATTTGGTTAAAGTCTGTGGTCAGGTCGCGGGGGGTGGCGGGATCGAGAGGAGGAGGAATGGTCATCCCTACGGATGAAGCGGCGAAAGTGGCCTGCACGAACCAGTTCTTCTATTTTATCCTGGAGTGCTTTGCATTCTTCCGTAGTGTGACCATGGTTGCGGTGGTAGCGACAATATTTGGTCATGTCGGCGTTGGGAGGTGTGGTTGCCTTGCGTGGTGGAGGGATTAGATCAGCTTGGAGGGCTTCGTCTAGAATGCGGGAGCGGGCTACTATGAGGGGGGCGTATCTGGTGAAGCGAGGTTGGCGGGGTTCACGTGGGTGGGTATCAGGGCGTGGGTTAGGCTGTGGGGTGGGGTTGGAGGTGGTGGCGGCGTAGTCGTTGCAGAATTTGGTGTGAAGTGTTTGCATTTCCTCCATGCGGACGTAGTCGGCTGCACGCAGCTTGAGTTTGTGCATGGAGGCAGGTGGGTGGAGGTAGACGTTGTTGGTGAAGGGGCCGGGTTGTAGGGTAAGAGTCATGCACTAGAGAATCATCTCTTGGTTGAGGTGCGGTGTACGAAGGGCGGCTTTACTAAAGCGATCGATGAACGCTCTGAGTGGTTCGTTAGGTTCTTGTCTGATACCCAGTAGGGATATGGTGGTGGTTTGATGGGGACGGCTTCCGGCGAAGTGGGTGGAAAACAAGTGGGAGAGGATGTCGAAACTATCGATTGAGTAGGGCGGAAGAGTTGTGAACCATTCTAGGGCAGGGCCTTTGAGGGTGGTGGGGAAAGCTTTGCAAAAGACTGCGTCTTGGGATGTGTACAAGGCGACATGGGTGATGTAGACTTTAAGGTGCTCGTCAGGGTCGATTTCGCCAGTATAGCGATCCAGGGTAAAGGGTTTCCACTAGGTTGGGAGAGGGGTGTTGGCGATAAAGTCCGTGAATGGGTGGCGGCGTCTGGGCTGGTGAGGAGGGGGCATGTGAGGTGGGGGGTGGTTGATCATAGCAGGAAAGGTGGAGGTGATGTTGTGAGGGGGAATGTGGGTTGTGGGAAGATATTGTGGGTTATAGGGTGGAATATGTGTGGTGTGGAGGGCGGTGGGTATGTTGTAGGGGATATGGGTGGTAGGGAGGGTGGCGGTGGGGGTTGGGGGTGCGGTAAACCCCGGTTGACCATATGGAAAGTGATGGGGATGGGTAGAGGTAACGGGTGTCTGTTGGGTGGTGGTGAAGGTGTGGAGGGTGGGATTGTATTCACTTTCTTCCTCTGTAGGCTGGAAAGCCGGAGACTTCACAGCTTCAGAGGCTTCTTTGGCTTTTCCCTTCAGGTTGGGATCAGCCTCGATCCTTCGCCTGAGGCGGGAGTTCTCTTGTCTCAATGCCTTCATTTCTTCAGCACTGCGCTTCTTCAGGTCTGCGAGTTCCTGTTGCATCTTTGCTTGGCCGTCTAGGATGGCGGCCAAATCAGGGGTGATGCTAGGAGGTCCAGAGGGACCAGCATCCGCTTGCTTGTTCGCTCTAGCTCTGCTGCGGGTGGAAACCATCTTCAGAGAAAAACGGGTACTAAAGGTGTTCGTCTCGTGCCCCACGGTGGGCGCCAATTGTTCCTGTAGAAGAAACAAGATAAGTTAGGCACAAGCGTCACCTTACCACGTAGTCCGTTATCTCTTCGGTTGGCCTCTATCTGGTCGATACATGTCAGCTTGAACCCAGGAGGGGTTACCTGCAGAAGAGTCTCCGAAGCTCAAGTAAGTCAAAGCTCTCAGTGATTAATGAATGCGTACCTTTAATTGATGGGGTCCACGTGTATTTATAGAGCATTAATGATGTTTGACCATCCCATGGGCTGGGTCTTGACTTGGGCTCTAGCTAGGGCTTGCGAGTGGGCCAGGGCCCTAACCCAGGCCCTTAAGGTTTATTAGACGCAGACGCTTCCATTATACTGAGTTCATTAGAGTGGTCGGCCTAGGCTGTAAACTTACTGGATACTGGAGTAGTCGGTCTAGGCCGGCTATTTGTCTTGATGGCTTATGCTGGTGCAGGTTGTCCCTTTAGGTGTTTAGTTTACGTCAAAACCGGTATAAGTTAGGCTAAGACGGCCTAGGCTGGATACTTGGCTGCCTTGATATACACATTGTTTACTTATTTGGTCGAGTTTGGCTAGGTGTGGTACACCAGTCCCCCAGCCTTGTCCGATATGAGTTGTCGGTCAAGGGTGATATGTGTTAATATGCTAGCGGAACTGGCTAGGTGTGATACAAAATGTTTTCCTTTTTCTACATCGCTAATATTGAGTGTAAAATGTTTCATGCATACGGTTCAATGTTTTTTTTTTGTATAACATTCATTTACATATTTAAATATCTTACTAATTATTTTTGAATTTTGTTATGTACATTATTGATGTTACTTTGAAATATAATATTGTTTTTAATTGAGATAAATTCTATGTTCAGGACTGTGCACAAGGATACAATACAGTATTGATTTTAAAAAGGCATATAAACTCAAAGGAAGGTTATTTGATACTTCTATATTATTATGATTTTTTTAGTTCCATAGATTGTGTGAAAGTACAAATTCTCCCTCACAAGGATTAAGTCGTCAAAGAGTTCAAAACACAATATTGAAGATGAGTTTCCAAAGCTTACACCTTGGACTAACATACAAGGACTCTAAAGAGGTAATAATGTATAAGCAATCATAAAATAAACATTGACATAATCATTATTCTCATAATTTGTTTGTATTGTTAAAGGTAACCGCTTATGTATTGTTTAGAACCATTAAAAATATTGTGGTTGACGAGGACTAGTTGTATACCGCTCGTGTTTGTAACACGTAATATATCTAGATTCTAAGTTTTATTTATTTATTTTGCAAAAGGTGTAACAACATGTGATCAAAATGTTTCCAAGTTAGTCATACTTTCTACATTTACATTTTTATTTTACTTTTGCAATATATGTTTTTAAGAAAATACAATCTTAGTTTTTCATATATAGATCAAGATTCGAGTCGTTGACAAATCAGATTCAACAACTTTTGTTCTATTTGACCAGAATGCAACTACTCTTTTAAATAAGTTATGTGCAAAGTTTTTAGAATGTAATGATAAGGTTAAGTTTTTGAGAAATTTATAAATTTTAAGCATTATAATAACTATTTTTATTTTAAATCACTTAAAGCTTCTTTCTAAATGTAGAGTATTGTTCCTAGAAATTTACCAACCGAGTTTGCTCAATTAGTGGATAAAAGTCTTCTATTTAAAGTTGATGCTAGGAATGACAAAAGCTTCATATTGAGTCAATCTTTAAGAATTAAGAAAGTATGTATTTGTACTATAGTGGTTAGATTGCCCACTATCCCATAAGACCGTCAACCCAAAAGTCGCTAACCTAAAATAACCGCTAAGCCTAAAGTACATTGCGAGTACCACAACCAGGTACATAGCGACATACTGGGTAATAAAGTTTCCCAACCACTAACCATAACTTATATGAATCCACTCGCTCACGTAGCGACAAAGTCCGTCAATTATCTGGTTTCCTCGATTATAGAGAGGACATGTACAATAACCAGTCACGGTCGTCGAAAGTATATATAGAAATAATAATGTCTTGGTGTCGCCTACTCTAACTTAGGGAAAAAACCAGCTGAAACACTATAAAAGGATGATGGTCCTACAACCTAGGCCCTATTACATTCCAACCGGATATTACGAATATTAATAAAACAAAATTAGGTAAACAATAAATGCTCATTCATTTATTCTGCCTTTTCCCAAAAATGAGACAAAATGAAAACCATTTATTAAACTCGTAGAAAGCAAAATATACAAAAGTTATAAAAGTTTACTACAACTCCAAATTTGACAAAATAAAAGTTTACAATTTTATTCAAAACCATAAAAGACAATCGTAATAAAAATCCAAAAAGCTTCTGCCCATGTTATCCCCGCTCTGACTGTATGCCTCACCAGATCCACCTGCAACATCATATGCTCCCATGTATCACGTACATGATCATCGCCAAACACAAGCAAATAGGGTGATCTAACAATATATAAAACATATATATAAATCACATTCACACCAAAGGAATTCCATACCATATGGTCACCACCATGTTCCCGTGTTCTACGTATTTATATGAATACCTTAAAATGTCTTGTTACCACACCTACAAACACAACTTGTAGAACACGTGTGGTAAACCTACTACGGACCACACTCCATAACGCCAGGTGGAGTTCCCAATACGAACATAGTTCGTAACGTCCCAAGACTACCAAACTCGTCAGCTAAATACTAAGGAGGGCATTCTATCTGGACCTAACTGTACGAGCCATAACTCGCACACTCACACTGACAACACTCGCCAACCTGAACCACAACTCAAGAGTTCCTTGTGTTCATCCGCCATCTAGAACCACAACTCAAGAGATGTCATTCTGAGCCACAACTCAAGGAATATCACGTGTTTAACCCCTATCCCGAGCCACAACTCAAGGGATACGTTCCGAGCCACAACTCAAGGAACACTCCATCAAACTGACCTTTGAGGTATCACCAAAGCCTTGTGGACCATGCACATCCAAAACAAACAGATATTATGTTACTATGTCATCGTTTGGCGCTGCTATACAGCCGCTAAGCGAAACTCAGTTCCAGACCGCCTGGCAGAGCTTCTTTGCCTCTAGATGCTAAGCACCTTTATACCCACTACCTCTGTAGTTATCGCCTGGTGGGATGACCGTCACCGCCAAGCGCCACACCAATACTTAAGCATACCAGTTTATACTAGTTTTGATAATTGTGAATGTTGTTTATGATCAGTAAACCATTACCAATTGCAATTCAAGTTACGTCCCAGATTACTAGCTATATTCACCCATACCAATTCTTCATAATTAATTTTTTATACATCAATTCGCTAGTAATATAGGTCTAAGTATGAAATCTCAATTATGTATAATTTCCTTAACATATGACAAGGCTAGGTATCCTCCATGAATCCTTTAAAATTCTATTATAGCATATCGTAGTTCCAATTTCTTTCATCCCTATAGGTACATACCCCGTGTGCACCCTTTAACTCCTGCAATAACTCATTATTCAATTATATTCAAACCAAATATGACTCCACAACCCATCCATGCCCTTTACTCAACTATTCACTCTCCATGCATAATTCCCACCACGACACACCTCTATTATCGTCCTCTCATTTCATTTACTTTACTTATAAACTATAGTACCCACTCATGGAAGTCCAACCCAACAAACCTCCATCCATAGAAAACTCTACTGCTGTCATTGTTGCGGTGTCGCCTTGCGGCAATCTAGGAGCCACCAAGCAATGCATTACTTTTTGGGCAAATTCTAGATTTGGTATTGCACCTATACGAACCCAAAAATGACCATCATCCTCATTTGACCAATTCATAAAATCTGAACACGATTAACTGCACTCAAGTGTTAAATTAATATACAACAAATCACTCTCTGTCCAATTCACGCTGCAATTGATTCCTAAACCCAAGAATCCTCAATTATTCAAATCCTAGAACGAGAATATACCATAATCATCCAATTTCCTCCAATTAACATACAATCACAACATAATTCAACAATTTCTGGCATCCAACAATCAACCAACAATTATAACTCCCTTTTCCCCCAATCAAAATCAACCCAGAAAACCAAAACATAAAAAAAGGAGAAATTTGGCTTGTAAGACCCGTGAAAATTAATTAATTAAATAAATAATTAATTAATAAATGCAGGTAGTTAGAGCCTTTATGGAATTTAATTCTGACTTGTGTGATGTGAAAAAGTATTAGCTTAAGTGGTTGAGAGTACTTTACTGTGTGAGATGACTTGCGTTGAAGTCTTATGTATGCCATTTATGTGTTAGTTGATTTATTATTATTTTAATAATATGCATGATCAATTGGAGTGATAATATAATTATAGAATTATGTTAATTATCACGAAACATGAATTGGTTAAATGGTTGTGCATGGAATTGGACATTGGCATGGTTAGGGGTTTGAACCTTGTTAGAATCAAATTAAACTTTCTTTTTGCCAAAATTTTATTTGGAATGAAGGTGAAAGGGCATAGAAACCCTAGTGGACAAGGAGGAGCCAAGAATTAATTGAGAGAGAGAAGAAGGGTTTTGAAGGGCTAGACAGTGGGAGAACTCAGAGAAGCCATTGGTGAACAAGAAAGGGACTCAAGCATTATATTTTAAGCAAGGAAACCAGTTTAGGGGAGTTGGACTACGTTTCTTTCACTGTCCGCATAATTGTATGTATTATAACATGTATTTGTATGATTGTTTCCCTACATTACTCGAAACTCGTGTTTCTGGTAATTTCCAGAAACCGCCTAGCGGACGATGAATTGCCGCCAGGCGACTCATCCTTGTATTGCTTATTTTTGGGTTCCTGTAGAGGAACCACCTGGCGGCACATCCCTGGCCGCTAGGCGACACATGCTACAATCCAGTTTTTTGGATTTTTAATGAACTACCTAGCGGTGATGAACACCTTCCAGGCGACGCAAACCAATTTGGTTCGATTATGGTATTTTTTGGGTTCTAGGATAATTCTGATCGGAGGAAAAATTAGTTTCAATCGTTAAGGGATGATTTGATGTCAAACTTCATTAAGTTTCACGTGATTGAGGGCTAAATGTGATGGAGCAGTGTGAACATGTTTTTAGGTTTGACAAATTTCGAGATTTTGATGATTAGAGTACAATTATTGTGTAATTGCATTATAAACCTTGTTGGTATAGTTAGAAGTGAATATTGTGTCTATATCGTTGTATTCTCGTACAAAAATGAAGGAGACTGGATAGAGAAAGGCCAAAAAAGGTAATAGGAATTTTGCCAGGTGTAACAGAACCTGGATTTTTCCCAGGTCTGATGCACCGCCTGGCGGGATATAGGGTACCGCCAAGCGACAAAGCGACATCAGTGGCATTTTGGAGGTTTTAGGTGTGATGGTGATGAAGGATTATCTTGTTTCCTTTTAGATTTACGAATATGGTGAAGTTGTTTAAGAAAGCTTTTCGAAAATTCCCACTTGACATTAAGATAGCAAGCTATCTAGATGTGAAGGTTCATTTCTCAAGCTCATAAAAGGGAGGAGAGAGTTGGATTCAAGTTCAAATAGCACACGATTTTAACAAAACTTAGAAAACAAAAGTGAAAGAAGAAACAAATAGAATGGAAAGCATAGAAGGTGGTGCAATGGAGGAAGCATGCCACTCATAGGGGGGATCTAAGCCAACCAAACCCTAAAGATGAGTGAATGGTGCCGCCACTTGCAAGAAAGATAAGGCAAAGGTGAGTTTCACTGCATGGAACGAAAATTTAGTGGTTGAAACACAAGGTTTATAATATCAAATGATCAACCCTTTTACAAGACAAGGAGCCCCCTTTAAATAGAAATCCATAGGGGTCCTTTAGCAAAAAGACAAACATGAAAGGGATAAACTAGCAAACCCTAATTCCTAGGCTATGAATGCCACACAGCCAAAATGAGAGGCATTGATTGGTGGATGCATTTCCATGAGGATTAATAGGCCAAAAAGGGAAGGAGACCAAGTAGCTTTCAAAGGAATCATCCAAAATGGCAAAAGGAGACAAAGTACATGTCTACTTTTGCTTTTACTTTATGCTTTTTTCTTTTCTCTCTCCTCTAAATCATCCACATGCTCCAATCACCATGCGCCACCTAACATGCTCTACTTTCTTTAATTACCTACAAAAACAAGACAAACAAAGATTAGCTTGTTAGTTTAAGTTAAGCTAATCTTGGTCAAAGGTCAACTTTGGTCAAAGTCAACAAGTCAACAAAAATAAGTCAACTAAAAACCAACTTAGGGGATTCAAACTAAAGTAATGGAAAACAAAGATAAAGGTGATGGAATAGAAGACTCCCCTCTAGACATGCTTCTAGTGATCCTTCTTGAGGGTGCTTCTATAGAGGTATTATTGTTGGTCACGCCTTCATCATCCTCCTTTTCTTGGAGAGAATTCGACCACGAATTCTTAAACCCTATATCAAAAGGAGAAAGATCACAAACATTAAATGAGTTACTTATATTATAGCTTGGTGGTAAGCCGTACCCAATCTCCCTCTTGGAAAATGACTTTCTTTCTTCCCTTGTTACCATCCTCTTGTTGTTTCTTAACTCTCCTCTCAATGGTTTCCTTGACTTGCAAATGCAAATATTGGATGTACTTGGCTTTGGCCTCACCATCTTGGCAAGTCCATGCCTCATGAGTGTGTAGGGGAAGGAGGTCTAAAGGAGTTAGGGGATTGAAGCCATACACAACCTCAAAAGGGGAATGAGAAGTAGTGGAATGTACAACCCTATTGTAGGCAAACTCTATGTGGGGAAGAAGTTCCTCCCACTCTCTAATATTTTGCACTATCATACACCTCAATATTTGCCTTAGGGTTCTATTAACCACCTTGGTTTGGCCATCACTTTGGGGGTGGCAAGTGGTGGAGAAAAGAAGTTTGGTGCCAAATTTACCCCATAAAGTTCTCCAAAAATGGCTTAGGAACTTGGTGTCCCTATCACTCACAATGGACCTAGGTAGGCCATGTAGTCTCACAACCTCCTTGAAGAAGAGATTTGCAATATAAGTTGCATCATTAATCTTATGGCATGGAATGAAATGGGCCATTTTAGAAAACCTATCCACAACAAAAAAAATGGAATCGCTACCTTTTTTTGTCCTTGGGAGGCCTAAGACAAAATCCATAGAAATGTCAACCCAAGGCTTGGAAGGGATGGGCAAGGGGGTATAATGATGAAGGATTATCTTGTTCCTTTTTAAGAATATTGAATATGGTGTGAGTTGATTAAGAAAACTAAGTGAAATCCCCACTGGACATTAAGATAGCAAGTTATCTAGATGTGAAGGTTCCTTTCACAAAGCTCAAGAGAAGAAGATGATGGATTGATTCAAAACGAAAAGGAAATCGAAAGCACATAAACCATAGAAAATCAAGAACAATTAAAGGAAGAAGAAAACACAAAATGGAAAGGAAAGAAATGGTAAAAATGTGAGAAGCACGCCACTACAAGGCTAGGCTAGAAGCCATGGCAACCATGAAGATAAGTGGATGTGTGCCGCCACTTGCTATGCAAGATAAGGCTTAAAAGTATTCACTCCCAAGGGAGGAAACTCTCACTAATGGTTGAGATACAAGAGTGTTTTTACTTCAAAATGTTCAACCCTTTTACATGTCTAGGAGCACCCCTTATATAGAAGAGTTTAGGGGCCTCTAAGAAAATAAAAGATACCTAAGGATATCTCTACAAAAACCTAACCCTAGCTTCTAGAAACTAGGTCAAATAAGGTTACAAAAATGAGAGACAAAAGAGCCAACTATGGTGTGTGCAAGACTAATTTCGTTCTAGCACGAAAGGAGACAAAGAATGTGTCTCATATGTCTCCAAAAAGTGGCCAAAGTGTGCTAAAAACAAAGGAGACCAAAGGTACATAGGTACACTTGTTTTATGCCTTTTACTTTATACTTTATGCCTTTGCTTTACTCTCTCATCCACATCATTTATGCTCCCCAATCACCATGCGCCACCTAGCATTGCTTTCTTACTCCTAATTAACCTATAAAGCAAATAAAAATAGATTAGCATGTTGGCTTAAGTCAAGTCAACTATAGTCAACAAGTCAAACCTAGTCAAAGGTCAACAAGTCAACTAAAGTTGATTCAACTAAGTTAACTTAGGGAATCAAAAATAACAAACACAAATGAAAGGGATGAAGGATTAGTGAACTTCCGTTCTAAACATGCTTAGTCTTCTAAAGCATGCGCCTTCATCCTTGGTGGGGGTCAATCCTTCATCATCCTCCCCTCCTTGGAGAGAATTTGACCACAAATTCTTTAAGCCTTTGTAGATGGAGCTTGACTTGATTTGAGGGAGGATTTGCGCCTCCCTTTTTTGAGCTCTTGTTCCATCCTTTCTAAGGATATTACCCTTAGCTTTGGTTAGGCCATCTTTATTTTCTAGAGTACTCTTCCTCTCTTGCTTGTGCTTTGGGCCTTCCTTTTTGGCTTGAGAAGAGAAGGAATGGTGATGCACATCTTGCTTTGGAAGAATTTTTTTGTAGGCAAGTAACACCTTAGTGAAAGCTTGCCCCTTTTCTTTTTCTTCTTTATCTTTTCTTATTATATTTCTATCCTTATTAACTTCTTGAGGTGATAGAGGTTGTAAAGTGGTCTTTTTCCCATTTATGAACAAAATGTATTGGTTGGTATGACCATCATGTTAAGTTTGTTTATCAAATTGCCATGGCCTACCTAGTAAGATAAGTGTGACTTCCATGGGAACAACATCACATAAGTGTGACTTCCATGGGAACAACATCACATAACACCTCATCTTTGTAGCTTCATATAGAGAAGTTAATTAGGACTTGTTTATTGACATCTATTTCTCCCTCTTTACTTATCCAAGCAAGCTTGTAGGGCTTAACATGAGGAATGGTCTCTAAGCTAAGCTTTTCCACCAACCTTGTGCTAACTACATTGGTACTACTTCCTCCATCAATAATTAGAGAGCAAACCCATTTGTTAATTTTGCATCTAGATTGAAAAAAAAAATTCTCTTTGAGTTGGCTCAAGGTCACTTTGATCTTGACCTATTATGCGCCTGAATAACATAGGGTCTTTCTCAAAAATTTTAGTTTTACTAGAGGAAGAAGATTCTTTTGAAAGAGAATAGGGAGATGAGTGTTCACTTTCAACATCATTACTCTTCTTTCAGATCATGGTCCTTTTGGTTGGGCAATTTAAAGCAATGTGATTATAACCCAAACATTTAAAACATTTAATGGAACTTGATCTTTGAGAAGTGGAATGGTGAATGTGATCACTTGGTGACTTACTTTTACTTGGTGGTTCTTGATGAGAGTTAGAAGGAAACTTATCATGTTTCTTTTTATCATTTCCCTTCCATGAGTGACTAGAGTAGTGGTTGGGTGAGTAACTTTTCTTTGCCCTTCTTTTTCTTTTCAATTGAATTTCAATCCCAAGGGCAAGTGTGAAAAAATTTTCAAGAGTGGAGTACTCATACAACTCTACTTGGTCTTTTATATCTTTCCTAAGACCACTCACAAATCTTTTTTATTTTCTCTTTGTTAGTTTCTTTTATTTCAACCCTACGCATTTGAGACTCTAATTCTTTAAAGTATTCACTCACATTCATAGGACCTTGGTGAAGCCTTTGGAGCTTCAAAAGAAGTTCCTTACTATAGGAGGGAGGAACAAATCTAGCGCGCATAAGAGTTTTAATGTCCATCCAAGAAGCCGCGGGTGGCCCTTGGTCATAATTCTTACAAACTTTATGCCACCAAGTATTGGCATACTCCAAAAATCCTAAAACTACTAGATCAACTTGTGCTTGATCCTTTACATAATTTTCATTGAAAATTTGATCAACTTTACCTTCCCAATCAAGGAAGACTTTGGGATCACTTCCACCATAGAACTTAGGAATCTTTGGAGTTTGCTTCTCTTGTGTTGGGTTGCGCCTAGAATGCCCTCTTTTCCTAGCCTTTCTTTCTTGCTCTTTAGCTTCAAGCCTTTGAATGTGCTCTTGGATTCTTAGGTAACTATGGTCCTTTTCTTTTCTCAATTGTTCAAAGGACTCTTTCCTAGACAACTCCAAATCCCGAAGCAATCTCATTAATGTATTGTTTTTGTTTGGAGTAGGTGCATTTGATGAACTTGCCATGATTCCTACAACAAAACACTCAAATCCAATACAAAATAAATGAATTAGGGGTTAAACAACATGAAAACCGAGACCAATTCCAACTCAAAATTCAACCCAAGTGTTTAGATCACACTCCCAAAGTAACAAGGAAAGGCTAGCACTCAAAATCCACCAAAGGATTGAAGAAAACACTTTTAAAAACTTGTGCAAAACCTTTCAAATGCAAGACAAGTGATTCGGCCACAACACCCCAAGAGTTTCAAGAAAAGAAAACTAGTAAGACAAAACAAAGAACACCTAGTGACAAGCAAGAAAAGCACAAAAACAAGGAAAGCTAAACTCTAAAGAAAGAAAAATATTGGTGACAAAACTTTGAACAAGACTAACACAAGAAAAGCAAATTTTTAAGACTCTATGGAAAGTACTTGACAAGCATCTTCAAGTCTTAAATCATGCATGCACCAAGAAAGATCATAACCAAGTTAAAGCATGGAACTAATTAGCCAATATCACCCAATTCTCAAGTATGAAAACTAGTAGCATCACACCTAGTGAAAAACACACTTTTAGGTCACCAAGGAGCAAGGTTGCTCTCGGTTTTTAGGCAAAAATTGGTGCAAATTTTTCTTCTTTCACAACTAGTTTCATAAAATGGTGAGAAAGAGTTTTAGGTGGCTTGGACACTTAGTTCCTCAAGTTTTAGGCCAAAATCAATTTCATGGGGCATACATCAAGCAAGACATAAAGTGAAAGCAAGATTCAAATACTTGGAAAAACAAGAATAAGAAAACTTCAAGCTAACATATGACATATGACTCAAGCAAAAGTTAGGCACATTTAAAGACTCAAACATGTAGCTATCATGCATTTAAACTTTTGGAAATGAAGGTCAATGATTAAGCACACAAAGACATGTTATCCAACAACATTTAGGAGTAAGAAGAGTAACAAAAACAGTAGCCAAAACTGCCCAACATAACTTGAAAAACGTTGATTCGCGGTGATCTCGGCAGCTCTGACCTTTGCTCACTATTTAAATCATAACTCTCTCCACAGAACTCCAAATGCATTGGTTCTTTTTTTGTTAAAAACTAGACTAACAGAGCTTTCTTTGGACATCAAGAACGTAATTTTTGGACCATTGAGCAGGTGCAGTTTAATCTTTTAAAATTGTGAACAGTTTCTGCCAGCATTGTTTTTATGTGGACCATTCAAAGGTAGCTACACAAGACAAGATTAGAACATGAAAACACCATATTCAAGGACAACCAAAGCTCTGATACCAAATGATGAAGGATTATCTTGTTCCTTTTTAAGATGATTGAATATGGTGTGAGTTGATTAAGAAAGTTAAGTGAAATCCCCACTGGACATTAAGATAGCAAGCTATCTAGATGTGAAGGTTCCTTTCACAAAGCTCAAGAGAAGAAGATGATGGATTGATTCAAAACAAAAAGGAAATGGAAAGCACATAAACCATAGAAAATCAAGAACAATTAAAGGAAGAAGAAAACATAAAATGGAAAGGAAAGGAATGATAAAAATGTGAGAAGCACGCCACTACAAGGCTAGGCTAGAAGTCGTGGCAACCTTGAAGATGAGTGGATGTGTGCCGCCACTTGCTATGCAAGATAAGGCTTAAAAGTATTCACTCCCAAGGGAGGAAACTCTCACAAATGGTTGAGACACAAGAGTGTTTTTACTTCAAAATGTTCAACCCTTTTACATGTCTAGGAGCACCCCTTATATAGAAGAGTCTAGGGGCCTCTAAGCAAATAAAAGATACCTAAGGTTGTCTCTACAAAAACCTAAACCTAGCTTCTAGAAACTAGGTCAAATAAGGTTACAAAAAATGAGAGACAAAAGAGCTAACTATGGTGTGTGCAAGGCTAATTTCGTTCTAGCACAAAAGGAGACAAAAAATGTGTCTCATATGTCTCCAAAAAGTGGCCAAAGTGTGCTAAAAACAAAGGAGACCAAAGGTACATAGGTACACTTGCTTCATGCCTTTTACTTTATGCTTTATGTCTTTGCTTTACTCTCTCCTCCACATCATTTATGCTCCCTAATCACCATGAGCCACCTAGCATAGTTTTCTTACTCCTAATTAACCTACAAAGTAAATAAACATAGATTAGCATGTTGGCTTAAGTCAAGTCAACTATAGTCAACAAGTCAAACCTAGTCAAAGGTCAACAAGTCAACTAAAGTTGATTCAACTAAGTCAACTTTGGGAATCAAAAATAACAAACACAAATGAAAGGGATGAAAGATTAGTGAACTTCCTTTCTAAACATGCTTAGTGTTCTTAAGCATGTGCCTCCATCCTTGGTTGGGGTCAATCCTTCATGAGCTATGGCCCATGTACGCTTTACTCTTTAGTATTCTATTAACTTTCGTTTAGTCCTTGGATTCTTGGTTGTATCTGCATCACGGTGTGTCTTAGTTTTTCCTAGCATTTTTGGATATTGTAAGGAATAACGTTTATACTCCAGGACGTGTCTCTAAATTTCTATATGTGTAGCATTTCATTTAAATTAAAGTTATTATTTAAATGGGGTGTTACAAATAGATCCTTTTATTTTATGGTAATTATCGACAAAAGTGATCATAATATGATGATTCAAGGATATTAAGAAATTCCACTAAAAAAATTGAATGATATATATAATAAGAAGACATTTAAAAATCATTTAAAAGAAGCATGGAGATAGATATTAAAGCCCTACTCACAAAACATGTATGATATATGGACCATTTTTATACATGAGCACAAATACAAATGTATATCGAAACTTTGAAGAAATCCATAATATCTACGTAATATCTAATCTTCTTTAAAAGAAATTTCCTCTTCTAAGCATAAGTTAATTTTTGGGTTAAATATGTTTTTGGTCCCTTAACTTTCAGTGAATTTTGGAATTAGTCCATTTTAAAACTTTGGACCAATTTAGTCCTTCATCTTTCAGAATACGTGGATTTAGTCCTTTTAATCAAATTTTGTTAGTTTTATTTGATGTTTCGTACGCATTTTAGGATTGAATTTGAGTTGTTTATACTCTTTGACACATTTTTGCTTTAATGTTAAGTCAAATATTATTGTGAAACGTACTTGAAATGTCAAATAAACTTAGCAAAATTTGATTAAAAGGACTAAATTCACGTATTTCAAAAGATGAAGGACTAAATTGGTTCAAAGTTTCAAAATGGACTAATTCCAAAATTCACTAAAAGTTAAGGGACCAAAAACATATTTAACCCTTAATTTTTTCACTTATTTAAATAAATTATTTATATTTCTTTTCTAACATCAAATCTTAGTTTGTGTATATGTCTTCTAATTTTAACTAAAAAAAAATCCTGTAAAAAACTTTTTAAAGTTTCTATTTTCCATAGAAGTTTTTCACATATTAATTTAAGGTTCATGAAGTCTTTTTTTCTTCAATGTCATTCTATTTTTTTAAAGTACCTAAATCTTTTAATTAATTTACTCTTTAATAACTAATTCGTATTTATTGTTAAGTAAAAACAAAAATATAAAAAAAAAACCTTCAAACTATTTATGAAAAATAAAGAATAGTATATATTTTTTATTTGAGCATAACTTAAAATAATTGAAAATAAAACTCAAATATTATGTAAAATTTATATAATAAATTCTTAATTTAAAAAGGTTTAAATACATTATTGGTCCCAATTTTCGTAAACTTTGTTTCGTTTGGTCTTCATTTTTTTGAAATGTTCAAAATGGTCCTAATTTTTTGTAAATTGTGGTCAATTTGGTCTTTTTTACAGATGTCGTTTAAATCATTAACGGAAGGTGAACAGTAACGGTCATGTGTCACTTCATGGTTTTTTTAATTTTAAATATGTTGTTCACGTGTCAAGTCAACATTGTGACACGTGCTAGTGTCAGTGCCACATGTAAAGCTAGTGTCATTGCCACGTGTCAAGTTATGGCATTGCCACGTGTCAAGTTAGTGGCATTGTCACGTGTCAGTGTCTCGTGACTTATATTCAACTCGATCCTAATTTTTGTTAATTTTGTTCAATTTAGTCACACTTTTCATTATTTTTGTTCAAATATGTCTCAATTTTGCCCCTCTCCAAATTGACCAAATTTAATCTCTACATAAATGTTACACTAAAATTTTTATTTTTATTAAAATTTAAATTCACTAAGAATTTTCCTTATCATTTAAACAATAATAAAGAGTTTTCCTTATAATTTTAAAAATGATAAAGAACTTTCCTTCTAATTTTAAAAATAATTAAGAATTTTCTTTATCATTTAAAAAATAACGAAGAATTTTCCTTCTAATTTTAGAAACAATGAAGAATTTTTCCTCTAATTTTAAAATAACTTTAACCATGTTTTTTACAAGTAGAAAAATCAAACATATATATAATAATTTCCTTCCAAAAGTATAGTTAGGTTAGGTATAAAAATAATGAAAGAAATATTTAAAATAAATGTGAATTTTATTAAAAATAAAATTTTCAATATAACATTTATATAAAAATTAAATCTGGTCAATTTGGAGAGGGACAAAATTGGAATTGATTTAAACAAAAATTAGAATTAAATTGATACTAGCTTAACACGTGACACCAACACGGTTACGTGTCACAATGTTGACTGGACACGTGGATAACATTTTTAAAATTAACAGAAAATTAAAAAAATTAAAATTAAAAAAAATTAAAAAAATCACGAGGAGACATGTGACAATTATTGTTTACCTTTCATTAATAGTTTTAACGATATATATAAAAGAAAACCAAATTAATCATAATTTACAAAAATTAGGACCATTATAAACATTTAAAAAAAACAAACTATTTAAAAAATCAGAACCATTTTAAATATTTCGAAAAAAATAGTATCCAACAAAATAAAATTTACAAAAATTAGGATAATAATATATTTAATATTTTTAAAAACATACTATATTATATTCTTCTTATTCACATTATCCTGAGCAAAAGGAAGAGTGTTAATGGAGTGATATCAGGGATGAGAGTGAGGATGAAGTGGCAGTTATTTGACAGAACATCGGACATGACAGGTCTGTCATACATATGCCACGTTCCTTCACCTTAGCCTCTTTCTCTGGTTTTTTCAATTTCAGTTTTTTGCAATGTTATTCCTATTGCCACCCAAGTTCCCTTCGCAAACGCGCTTGCCTTTTCCCTCTTCTCCCAAACTGAAGGTTGTGTCCGAAACCGATGTCTTCCCTTCATTTGTCCCTAAAGAAGTCCACAGAATCAAAGACCCTTTTGCGAGAAGCCTTTCTAAACGGATTCAGAGACTTCCCGTTTCTGTAAATTCTGCATTTTATCAATTCCATCTTCCAATTTACTTACTTATTCACTAACTTATGCTCTGTATTTGTCGCTCAGCTATTTGAGCTTGTTCTCTTGAGAAAATTGCTCGATATTTACTATTGCTCATCAGTTATTTGGTGTGACACAACCAGGTGAGGTTCTTGGAAGATCCTATCATGAGTAGTTGTGTGAAGCCGATGATACAGAACAAGGAAAATCCAGTTGTCCTACTTCATGGCTTTGACAGGTGCTCAAAACAAGCAAGTGACAGAATTTGTACATTTTCTTGCACAAGTTACCTTTGGATTTCATTTCACTCCTTCTCATTGTTCAGCTCATGTTTAGAATGGAGATACACATATCCATTGCTTGAGGAAGCTGGTTATGAGACATGGGCATTTGACATTCTTGGTTGGGGTTTCTCTGATCTAGGTTTGCTTTTTTACTTCTCCCATGTTATGTTCATACCTTTCATTCACTTTAATCATGGAGTTTTCTCTTTTTCTTCTTATATCCGTCAGAGAAACTTCCTTCATGTGATGTGGTGTCAAAGCGTGATCATTTTTATCAGGTAGTTAGGTGTTCATCAGCCCATCTTCTGAGGAAATGGTTTTCTCCACAAATTGACAAATTTCTTTGCGTCTCTGTTTTTTTACTTCCTATTGTTTCATTGTGTTGTGGGTGAATTGGTTTTATGTACCAGTTTTGGAAGTCCCACATAAAAAAGGCAATGATATTGGTTGGTCCAAGCCTTGGCTCTGCACTTGCCATTGATTTTGCAGTCAATTATCCAGAAGCTGTATGTGCTATCCAACAATTTAACTTCTGAATATTAACACATTTTGATGATTTTTATATTAAAAGGCAATTCTATCAAGTAATTCTGTTGTGATATAGTAATTTATTGAAGTTCATTTTTTTAGGTGGAAAAGCTTGTTTTGATTGATGCTAGTGTGTATGCAGAAGGAACAGGAAACCTAGCAACCTTACCTAGAGCAGCAGCCTATGCTGGGGTGAGTATATCTCCAACTTTGCACAAGCTATTGTCTAGAAAATCATGTCTCTGTCTTTTTCAACTGGATAAATTCATGTGTTTATTCAATTATCTACAATATTGTTTTATATACTGTCTATAGAATATTTTTTGAAAACATTTGTCTTACTCTACTAGAATGATATTCAGTTTAATTTGTTATTCCTTTTATTTTTTTGGTTCTACATATACTCTCAAATAACCATATCATTTCTTAGTATGACGATTTGTTTTAGGAAATGACTTCTCTCTTTCTTAGGTATCAGTTACTCTTGTTGTGTCATCTTGTTATAATATAACATAATGAATTGAGCTTGGATGGCTCATGGCCTCTTGGCCTCTTTGATCCAAATAAAGAGCAGTTGACTTAATTTCCAATTGAAATTTCCTGAAGTTATAATAAAGCTCAAGGAGGAACACTCCTTGTGGAGATTAGCTTTTAGTTGAAAGAAATGGAACAGAATGAATTAAATAAGCAAGAAAATGAACAATCAGATTTAAATTGATAGATTCTGGCCTCCCTGGTTTAAACAACTCTCTCTAGCTTGTATCAGATATGAATGGTTAGTCTATGGGGTCAAGTCTATCCTGTGGCTTTGAGACTGATGATCCTTTCCACATTGAATCAGCAGCTAGTAACATCTGTGACACAGAAGCGTGGAAAACAAGTAACTAAGTGGGTCAATTTGTGGAATGGTAAACCAATGGAGGAGGTAACTTGGGAAGATGCTGACAAAATCTGCAATCATTTTCTTCTTTCTGCCTTGTGGATGATGTAGCTTTTTGGTGAATAGCATTGACAGTACTTTGACTTGCTGAAGGTTCAGATAAAAAGGCTTGTACAAGCTTAGCTTAATTGTAATTAATAGAGGTTAGTATAGGAAACTTAGTTGGAAGAGAGAAAAAGAATTGAATTTGGTATAAAAAGAAATCTATGAGCAAGTGTGGGGGAGGATTAGGACACATTTTTTATCAGCTTCTTAGCTTATAGTTGGGAGCAAGCATTGCTCTTACATTATTGTAATGATTTTCATATCTATGAACCAAGTTTGCTACAAAGATTATGATTTTGTGGATTCCGTTGAGTTTTTTTTGTGAACTGCATCTGTCAATTGGGCTTTTGAATTGATGAAATTGGAAACATCGCATCTGTTATAATTATAGAAATAAGGATTTGATATGTAAACAACAATATCTAAACTATATATGTATTATTATGAAATAAGGATTTGATATGCATTATTTCCCTGTAAATGCTGTTACAACTACTATATAAGTGTAGTTCCCCTTTCAAGTTTCACTTGTTTGCTGCTTTTGCTCCAAATTTTAATTCCTTGTGCAAATGTTATGTTCTATTCCTAACAAATTCCCCGTTGGTAATGCCATGATTCAGTATTGTGCTTCTATATTTGATCTTGCAATGATAGCATGAGATTGTTAATTCTTAAATGGTGCAAGTTGTGCTGACCATTGGCACTATTTTGAATCAGGCATATGTATTGAAGAGCACTCCATTACGCTTATATGCTAACTTTTTGAGCTTTACAAACTTGTCTTTCGGTACTAGCCTCGATTGGACTAATGTGAGTTGCTAGATCTTAACATTATCATTTTCTTTAGATAATGTGGTGTACATATGTGCATTTGTTTTCAATTTCATAATGCACCATGATGAACGTATCAAACATATTTATATCAAGAAAAGCATGTTATTCATCATACCACTTAACACTCAACATCACAAGCTTAAACATGTTTTGTTCATCACACACGTGCTCAGTGGCACTCATTCACAGTCATCTTTAGATGTTGCTGAAGGAAGTTGCATAACATGGTCGTATAATCTTAAACAGGTGGGTCGCTTGCATTGTTTATTTCCATGGTGGGAAGATGCTACAGTTGATTTTATGACTAGTGGTGGTTATAATGTTGTCTCCCAGATAAAAAAGGTATTTTCACCCATTATCAGATTTTTGGTGTCATCATCTTCTTACATTATTTGTTATAACATCACCAAAAATAAAAGTTAGAGAAAGAATGTTTAATCTATGTTGTCACATAGCACCCACCATTGATGATGGAAGGAGAGTTAGTAACACCGATATTTGGAGTTTCAGAGTTCAATTTGGATTATTCCAACAAAATTAAAGAAATCACAATTTTGAATAGCGGAGGGTGAAGTAAGTAAGTTAAAGAGATAAAGGAGTGAATAGAGAGAAAGATAGAAAGTTTAAAGGCTTGTTTAAGTTAACTCCAAAACAGAATAAGAAAATTGGATAATATCCATAATTAACTTTTTAACATTAGGGATTCATCATCATCTCTTTACTTGCAAAGGAACGGACTGAGTAGCGAAAACATCACTTATTACTCAAGAATATATGTTGACGGAATGTAATCATATTAGGGTTTTTTTTTTTTCTAATAAACATTTAAAACCTATAATTAATAACAATAATAAAATGAATTGTTAATTATACTCTATGTTCACATTTTTTTTTTCTAAACAATTACCCCATTTTTCCATATAAAAATTTATTATTTATATAACTGCGTACAAACTTTAACTTAAATGTCATTCTCTTAAATTTTTATTTAAATTAATCGTTTTTATTTTATTTTTTAACAGAAGAAATAAATGAAAAGTAAGTATTATCTCGACACTCCATTAATGTTGAACAAGAACTAAAGAAAAAAGAAAATGTATTTCCAAAAGTAATCAATCCTAAAAAATAAATAAAAATAACATTAAATTTAATTTATTTAAATAAATTATCATGATTAGAAAGTTAACATCCAAAAATGACATATTTGTTGATTATAAAATTCATTCTCTATTCTTATCTATATTCTTATCTATAGCTAGCCGTCTTTGCTCAAGATGAAGAATATTGTGATAAATGGCATGCTTATGTATGGAACTTCATCAATATTTAGTTCCACAATAATTAATTTGCCCCGTATCAAATCAATTTTATCATCTTTTCATTGTTGGTTTTTCCAAGTTTTAAATCATATTTTTAATGTATACATGGCTATAGTTTCAATTTTTGATTTATAGGTCTTTATGTTATTAGAAATTAGAGCTCTCAACTTTGACCATGGTCCATGGACTAGTCTTAGACAATCCTTAAAAGGTTCTCCTTTTAGGGAGATTGAGGGGGCCAAAATATAGTTCCAATCTCCAAAGCACTTTTACAAGTGTGTTAAGATGAGTATTAAGGTAGGTTTCACCCCAACACAAGACTTTAATCAACTCATAAAACCAATACCTTCAACTTGGGTCATATGTTAGAATCAGGTCGAAGGTCAAGTCGAAGGTCGGGACGAGCTAGCAAGGGCTGAAGGTTGACACCAATCGACCCAGACAGAAGGTCAACAAGGGTTAGCACGAGACAAAAGATCAAGATCGATTCCAAACAGAAGGTCGAGATGGGCCGGTCCAGGTCAATGGTCGAGACGAGCCAGTCGGATTGATGGTCAAGACGAAAAGGTCTGGGACAAAGCTTAAGACGATTAGTTCATGCAAAAGGTCTAGACAAGCCGCCCCAAAATGTAGGTCGAGACGGGTCGACCTGAGCCGAATGTCAAGACTAATCAGCCTAGACTGAAGGTTGAGACAGGTATGATATGGTCCAACGTCGAGACTTGTCAGCTTGGGTCGTAGGTCGACACGAGCCCCAACCAAAATTCGATCGAGTCGACCTCAATTGAAATTCTATCCAGTCGGCTCCAAACAAAATCGGTCGAATTTAGTAGAGTCTGCTCCAACTTTATTTCAGCCGAGTCGACCCTTGCTGAAATTCATTGAACTTAGCTAAGTTAGCCCCGACAGATATTGGGCTGAGTCGACCCTTTCTGAATTCAGTTGCGTCCACCCCAAAGGAAATTAAACTAAGTCAACGCCGAATGAATTTTCACTAAGACAACCCCGACCGATATTCAGTTGATTTAACCCCTAGCGGATTTCAACCAAGCCAACCCCAACCGAAATATGACCAACCTTGTCACCTAGTTGGCCCGTCCAAAAGTTGGCTGAATACGGCTTAGTTGACCTCAGATGGTGAGTTAGTCCTGTCCGAAATTCGACTGAATTTGGGCGAGGTGGTCTTACTTGAATTTAGGCGTATCGACCTTGACTGAATTTCGGGCAAGTCAGCCCGATCAAAATTCGGGAGAGTCGACCCCAACGCAAATTTGGCCCTGTCGTTAGCTAAAGGTCAAGATGTGTATGTTGTACACCCGAGAAAAAGTTTTCTAGGTGGGCCGAATCAGGTCAATGGTCGTGACAGACCGACCCGAGCTGAAGGTCGAGACGGTTGGCCCAGGCTGAAAGTTAAGACTGGTGCGTCTTAGGCCAAAGGTTGAGATTGATAGGCCCAACTTAGGCCACAGGACGACTCGAGCCGATCTGGGCTGAAGTTCGACATAGGTTGGCCTGGGCCGAAGGTCGGGATGGGTCGACCCAAATTGAAGGTCAACCTTGGTTGGTTTGGTTGAAGGTCGAGACAGATTTGTTTAAACTGAAAGTCAACCACTGGATTTTTGTGGACATTCTGACCCTATAATCTTTTTCATTAAAACACTATTTGATCTTATAGATTTTTTTAGTCCTATCTCACATGGTTCTTCCTAAATGTTGAGCCAAATTGACCGCTCTGTTAGAAGATGCTTGTCGTAAATTATTTTCATTAACAGTTTTTCAGTAATTTCCATTAAAAATTCATATTATTTTTTAGAGTGTGGGGGAAGTGCTGCTATATAAACTAGATCACTTGCATGGTTGTTGGCACGTGTCAACATTTCTATTTTTTGTTAATGATGTTCGATGCAATTTGAACTCTGATGTTTGGTAACTTTTATTCCTATTAGAGTGTAAGGAAAATGGATACAAAAGCTCAAGAGGTTGACTCACGTGTCGGGTCAGAAGGTGTATTCAAGGATGGACATGTGGTAGGAGGCACAAAAGCATGATGAGAGGCAAAGGTGCACGATCCAAGAGCGTAAGCACAAGGCTGAAGGATTTTAAGTGGGGTATTCATTAGTATAAAGGCAATAACTGTTTAGTGAGAGAGAGGGGATTTTTTTGGGTATGTTGCGATTTCTTCTCTTTTTGATTCCTTTCTCTCTATTACGTTGTCTATGTTTTGGAAACTGATTTAATTTTTTGTATTCAGAGTTGGGTTTATGCAATTTCATACTATTCTTCATTCCATGGAATAGAAAACCATTATTCCTTGTTCTATGAATTAATTCCTTTAAGTGCTTTCATTACATTTGGTGCTTTCATCACATCATGGCGGAGAACACTCGTTTGAAGGAGATTCTGCCTAAGCTATCATCGCGTTTGAAGGATGTTTTGGAAACTGAAGTGCTTTCATCGCGTTTGAAGGATGTTACTATTGACGTCAAGCAATTTTCAAAGTCGATTTCTGCAATTGATCATCATTTACAGGCCTTGATTGCAACTTTAAATGATCGTCATAAAGATGACTCTAAGTGATTTGAGACGTTGAAGTCCATCACTGTTCTCGAATCGGGACCTCATCTTTCTGCTCAGTCCTCGTCTTTCACTCCCTCTTATAGGTGCCCCAATAAACAGTACCTATGGCTGTAATTAGAGGAGGAAAATGATGTTAGTGATCAGCCCAACTCTTCTGTTGAATCTGCAGTGGATGAGACTCAACCTGTGTCTAAACCCCATTTGTCATTTAATGCCTTAAAGGGCTCTATTGGGGTTGGAACAATGAGATTTCAGGGAATTCTCAATGGGTTGCCTATTTAAATTCTTTTGGATAATGGGAATTCAGATAACTTCTTACAACCAAGGATTGCCAATTATCTAAATTTACCTATCGTACCAATACATAATTTCAATGTCTTGGTAGGAAATGGTAGCACTTTAGTTGTTGACGGATTCATCAAAGATCTCAAGGTCACCATCCAATCACACTCATTAATGCTACCAATATACTTACTTCCCATATCAGGAGTTGATTTAGTCCTCGGTGCTTCATGGTTGGCCACTTTGGGATCCTATATTTCTGACTGTAGCACCCTGACATTGAATTTTTTGTTGAATGGTCAATTTGTTACTCTACATGGAGATCATATCAAGCTTTCTACTCAGGTCTAATTTCATCATTTGAAAAGAATGCACACCACTAACTCCATTGCTGAAATGTATTCCTTACATATTCAGTTTCCTAGAGTTCCTCAAGATCAATTTCTCGCGCTGCTTGCTGATGTGGAGCCAGAAATAGCCTCGTTGTTGCACACATATCAACAAGTGTTTGATGTCCCTTCTGCTTTACCTCCTCATAGATCTCATAATCTTGCGATACCTCTCATACATGGTGTTAATCCTGTTAAAGTTAAACCATATCGGTATCCTTTTAGTCAGAAACAACAGATTGAAGAAATGGTCCAAGATATGTTGGAGGAAGGTAGTATTGTTCCAAGCAATAGTCCCTTCTCTTCCCCTATCATTTTGGTGATAAAGAAAGATGGAACTTGGAGGTTTTGTGTAACATCCCGTCAGGATATTACAGATTTATAATAAAATAAAAGAAATAAATTAAAATATACTGCATTTAATAATACCTCATTTTCCCAAAACGCAGGAAAATTTAAAATTTATTAAATAACCAACCAATGTTCAAATCCATAATCACCAAAACAAAAGGTTATAATAATACCCATAAGGGTTTACAACTTATTTCAAAACCAAAGAAAATAAACATAAGTTTCCCCGATCTATCCCCTCTCCGAAGCTAAGCTTCACGACAGCCACCTGCATCAACAACATATACTTCTGTGTACCGCGTACACGATCATCGCCAATCACAAGCAGCTAGGGTGAGCTTAACAAGTATAACATATAAAATAACACATCCTATATAACACATATATATTTAGACATGCCCAAACATCCATAGAATACTATGTACCATGGCCACAACCATAACTTTCGTGTTCTACCTCTTCTAGTGATTACTTGAAGATGACTTGCTGCCATACCTATCGGCCACAACTGATAGAGCACGTGCGGGAAACCATGTTACGGATCATACACCGTAACGCTAGGTGGAGTTCCCAAATACGAACATAGTTCGCAACGTTCCAAGACTACCAAACTCGTCAATCAACTACTGAGGAGGGCAACCCATCCGTACTGGCCATAACCAGCACACTCACACCGGCAACACTCGCCAACCCGAGCCATAACTCAAAGGTTCCTCGTGTTCATCCGCCATCCCGATCCACAACTCAAGAGGTGCTATTCCGAGCCACAACTCAAGGAATACCACGTGCTTAACCCCTATCCCGAGCCATAACTCAAGGGATACGTTCCGAGCCACAACTCAAGGAACACCAGCAATCCCACCTTTAAAGCATCACTAAAAGCCTTGTAGAGCACACCTATGAAATCAACAACTCCAAGCTGCAGCAGTAAAAATCGTCTGGCGAGGGATACGTGCCGCTAGGCGCTGCCAGCTCCCAGACCGCCTGGCGGGTGTCGCGTACCGCCAGGCACACAACGCCTCAGATTTATCCTCGCTGCAGGTACCGACTGGCGGAAGGTCCCTCACCACCAAGCGCACGGGGTTCATCAGTCCCCTGTTGCGAAGCCATCGCCTGGCGGAACCACTCATGCCGCCAGATGCACGCGAACCAGATGCCCTTTGTTTACACATCTCTCGCCTAGCGGATTCACATCGTTGCCAGGCGCCGTATCAGTACAGCAACGCACTCCAATTTGGGTTCTTCACTCGGATTTTCAAGGTTCACAAATTCTAGCACTTACTGTAATTCTCACTAAATGTATCACATCAATTCTCATAGACTTGGCTGGTCACCAATGTACCTACGCTCATTTGAGTACCTTAATTGAATCCTTTTCACTTTCTAGACTCCCGTAAGTTTCCCCTACTCACAATTCCAATCCTGATATTTGTGTTCCTACTACTATTTAGTATAATCCATCATTTACTTTAAGTAGTACCTATGTTCTTACGAGAATTGTTTTCCTTACTCCCTCTTTATAGCTTACTTACCTATAAAAATTCAACTCGCTATCTTATACACCTATTTCCACTAATCTTAGGTATTCACTATGGCATTCCAAATAGGGCCCCTCAAGATCCTGTATTATTCTCACGCTAGTTTATGCCTCACACCAGAATCTCAATTACTATTATTCCTTATTATTCTCATGTACTCATCTCCACATAACTTATCTACTATTTAGGTAATTTCATTTCATAGGCACACAATCCCATGACTCCAAGCTCCATCATAATGAACCCATTCTCACAGAAAACTTCCTCAGACCCTCAACTCCCTCTCAGCCAAGAAAAACACAACCTCTGCACTAGCGCTTGGTGGCAAGCCCCGCACTGCTAGGCGGTGCATCAGTTCTGGAAATTCCAAATTTTTGCACTGCACCAACGAGGGTCCAATTATTTTCCCAATTCTCACGAAATTTCACATACATAAAGTCCATTATACGAACTGTACCTACTCCATAAATTTTCCCCTCAGGATTGCCACACAAATGGATTTCACAGTATCAAATTCCCCAACTTTTCAACCTTAATACCTAGTTGCACTGTTTCATTCAATTAAACCTCAATTACATGACATTAAATAGTATTTTCAACATCTGATCATCCCTCAATAATTATCACAGATTTTCCCCCGATTGGAAATCACCCAAAATCATCAAAATCGAGACCTATCGCTCGCGTCGCCTGGCGGCTTGATCAGCACTGCTAGGCCCTTCATCCAAAAACCCAGAAATTGGTAAAAACCCCACGTGTTGCCTGGCGGCCAAAAGTGTGCCGCCAGGCGGTTCCTCCCCAGGAACCCCAAAACCCTGTTAAAATACATGTGCTGCCTGGTGGCTATGAGCAGCCCGCCAGGCAGTTTCTGGAAATTTTCCAGAAACGCATAAATCCAACCAGAAACAGAAGATGTTCATACAAGTCATAATATATCATGCAATCCAGTCCCAGAACATAAAATTCAACGTGAAAACTCCCCTAACTTGGATCCTTTTGCTTATAGGTGAATTGCTTGAGAGCTCCCAATGATCACCAATGTCCTTCCTTTTGGTTTCCTCTCAATTCGGCCCTAGAACCTCACTCAAACCTCACTAATCTCAATAATTTTCGTGCTCTAATTCTGAGTACAATCCCAGCTTGCCAAAACCCTCACTCTCACCACGATTTTTCCTTTTAAACTTGACTTTAATGGGGTTTAATTGCACAAAACGAAAATTGCATAATGGTGATGTTAATTACCATTTATTTGGCCTTTATGGTCTGTTTTTCAGCTAGCCATGGCTGCCCCTTAACCATCTAGGGTTTTTATGCCTTTCCACCTTCATGCTAAAAGAATTATTGGTAAAAAGAAAGTTTACTTTGGGTTTACCTAGGTTTGAACCCACAACCATGCAATGTCAACTCAATGCCAGACCATTCAACCAATTCATATTTCATGCTAACAAATATAATTCAAATATCATATTATTCCACAGCATGATTAACATATATTTAAAACAATAACAAACAATAACACAAAATTGGCATACATAGGACTTGAACCCAAGTCCTCTCACACAATCAAAGTACTCTCAACCATTTGAGCTAGTACTTTTCCACATCATATCAATCAGAATTTAATGTCATAAATGTTCTTCCCACCCGTATTTATTAATTAATTAATTAAATTTCACGGGTCTTACATTTTGCATGGATTATAGGGCCTTAAATGCTATAACAGTGAAAGATAGCTTTCTTATTCCCACAGTTGATGAATTGATTGGTGAGCTTCCTGCTGCCCAATACTTTTCCAAATTGGATCTTCACTCAAGCTATCATCAGATTTTAGTAAAGGAGGAAGATATGCATAAAACAGCCTTTCGTACTCATCAGGGTCTATATGAATGGTTGGTTATGCCATTTGGGTTAACAAATGTCCCGACAACTTTTCAAGGTTTGATGTATGAAGTGTTTAAAAGGTTGTCTAGAAAATGTGTTCTGTTTTTTTTTTTTATGATATATTGGTCTATAGCCCCTCTTGGTTGACCCATTTACAACATCTTGAGATGGTATTACAGTTGTTGTAGGAAAATAAGCTCTATGCCAAGCACTCTAAGTGTTCATTTGGTCAACAACAAGTGGAATATTTAGGACACACAGTTTTTGGAAAATGCATTGCTATGGAGGTCAGCAAGATACAAGCTATACTGGCATGGCTTGTTCCTAGAAATTTGAGACAATTGAGAGGTTTTTTTGGGCTTTCAGGCTATTATAGGAGGTTTATAAAGGGATATGTAGCTCTTGCAGGACCATTAACAGAGCTCTTAAAGAAAGATAATTTCCATTGGCAGGAGGAGGCTTCTCTAGCTTTTGCAAAATTAAAGGAGGCTTTAACTTAAGCTCATGTACTTGCTTTACCAAATTTTTCCTTGCCCTTCGAATTAGAGACTGATGCGTCAGGTGTAGGCATTGTGCTGTTTTGAGCCAGAACTTGCATCCTATTGCTTTTTTCTCAAAGAAAATGTCTTCCTCCATGCAAAAACAATCTGCTTATGTTCGGGAATTTTGTGCAGTAACCGAAGCAGTAGCCAAGTTTCGTCACTACCTGTTGGGGCATAAATTTGTTATTAAAGCTGATCAGAAAAGCTTGATGACTATAATGGATCAAAGTTTTCAAACTACTGAGCAACAGAAATGGCTGCATAAATTACTTGGGTATGAATTCACTATTGAATACAAACCAGGCAAAAAGAATGTTGCAGTTGATTCTCTTTCTCGATCATTTCACATGGCATGGTCTCAACCCATTTCTTAGTTGTTAAACTCTTTACAGGAAGCTCCACAACAAGATACAAATATTAAAAATACTCTTTGATTCTTGTTCCAACAATACAAACACTATACCTCATTATTCCATCAAGTTACTTTGGAAGAATAGAATTGTGATACCTGTTGGCCATGCTCTTTTACAGAACATCTTACAAGAGTTTCATAGCTCCTTGATTGGCGGACATGATGGGTTTGCTAGAACGCTAGCTAGAATTTCGGCTCAATTTTATTGGCCACGTATGCATAAGAACATTAAGTCTTTTGTTCAACAATGTTTGATTTGTCAACAGGCTAAAATTGCTACTACTTTACCTTCGGGTTTGTTACAACTCTTACCTGTTCCTGATGCAATTTGGGAAGATTTGGTCATGGATTTCATTACTGGCCTACCTTCATCTCATGGCTTTACTGTGATCTAAGTTGTGGTTGATAGATTATCTAAGGCAGCTCATTTCATGCCATTGAAAACTGATTACACGAGCAAAGTGGTAGCGAAGGTTTTCTTTAAAAATGTAGTGAAATTACATGGAATTCCTAAGTCCATTGTATCTGATAGAGATAAAGTGTTCACCAGTCGATTTTGGAAATATTTGTGGCAAATCAGTGGCACCACATTACAAATGTCATCGGCATATCACCCTCAATCTAATGGCCAATCTGAGGTTCTCAAGAAGTGTTTGGAATTGTACCTCAAATGTTTTACTTTTGAGTCCCCAATGGAGTGGTCCAAGTTTCTTCCATGGGCAGAATATTGGTATAACACAACCTATCATACAAGTGCTCTCATGACACCCTTTAAAGTTGTGTATGCTTGTGATCCTCCCCAACTACTGAAATATGTCCCTAATGACAATGATCCAACTACTGTGACAGAACAACTGTTTGACAAGAGATGCTCTATTGCAAATGTTGAAAATGAAATTGCAAATAGCACGGTAGATTCAAAAGAAGTATGCTGATCAGAAAAGACAAGATGTGCAGTTCGCAGTGGGTGATTTAGTCTTGGTTAAATTACAACCATATCGACAACAGTCATTAGCTTTGAGGAAGAATTAAAAGCTTGGTCTGAGATATTTTGGTTCCTTTGAAGTCATGCAGAAAGTGGGACAAGTTGCCTATAAATTGAAACTTCCGAATTTAGCTAAAATTCATCCAGTATTCCACGTTTCTCAGCTGAAATTGTGTCGTGGAAACCATGATCAACCTTATGTGCCATTGCCCATTTGTGACTCTGATGTATCTCTTGTCATTCAACCTGTTGTTGTTTTAAAGTCCTGTGTGATACTCAAAGAGAATCAACAAGTTCCCCGATCCTTGATTCAATGGGAAGATGGTTTAGCTGATGATGCTACCTGGGAAGATAATGTAGTGCTTGCTCAAACTTATCCTCACTTCAACCTTGAGGACAAGGTCAATTTCGATGGAGAGAGAAATGTAAGGAAAATGGATATAAAAGCCTAGGAGGTTGACTCACTTGTGGGGTCAGATGGAATATTCAAGGATGGACATGTGGTGGGAAGCACGGAAAGCATGATGAGAGGCAAAGGCGCACGATCCAAGAGCGTAAGCACAAGGTTGAAGGATTTTGAGTGGGGTATTCGTTAGTATAAAGGCAATAACCGTTTAGTGAGAACGGGGGGATTTTTTTGGTTTGTTGCGATTTCTTCTCTCTCTGATTCCTTTCTCTCTATTACATAGTCTCTGTTTTGGAAACCGGTTTAATTTTTGTATTCAGAGTTGGGTTTATGCAATTTTATACTATTCTTCATTCCATGGAATAGAAAACCATTATTCCATGCTCCGTGGATTGTTTCTTTCAAGTGCTTTCATTACATAGAGTCTAACTTTGAATATGAAGTCTCACAACGGATAAACAAAGAACAAGTTGACTACGACATAGATAAGAAACACAACTTGAATGCTTTAACGTTGAGTTGAACGTTGTACTAAAATTTTGTTTAGTTGGTGAAGATGTCTCAAGTATTTTTTCTTTTTTTTTCCTCTCATACTCTCTACACTTTGTTTTTAACTCTTTTACTATCTTGGTTTGAATTCAAGTTGATATCACACTTTGGAGATAAAATTAGGGTTCCAAATAGATACACACGGCCACGGTTAAACTCATACCAAAATAACAAAATAAAAGCGTTTTCATGTATGCACATTTTAATTTTAACATGTTAAACAAGTATATTTATATATATATATATATATATATATATATATATATATATATCAAAAGTAATCTTTTTTTAATAAATTTTGAAATAATATATAAGAAGTCATGTTTACAAATTTTTATTTTAACATTATAAAAGTAGTTTAAAAAATATATATTGTTTTTTGAAGATAACAATTTAGTAACATTCTAAAGAAAGTCACAAGTCAATTTTTATAAAAGATTTGACACCATTTTAATCCATACAGTTATTAATTCTTTCTTTTTATATATTTTTCATCCTATCCACTTAAGTTGAAATTCCCAACTCGACTTATGAATTCATAACGAATTCAACGTTATAAGAAAAGTAGTTTTCTTCTCTAAATCAATATGCTTTGATACTGAATTGAATTTATTTAACAGGTAAAGCAGAAAACTCTAATAATTTGGGGGGAGAATGACCGCATAATCAGCAATAAGCTTGGTGTGGTAAGTTGATACGCAGCACATTTTCCACTTTTATATTGAACACGAAAACTATTCTTGGAGATTATATTTGCTACCAATGATTGCAGTTAACTTGCGAACTTTTACTGTTTCAGCGACTGCATTGTGAATTACCTGATGCCGTTATACGCCAAATACCCGATTGTGGTCACCTCCCTCATGTTGAAAGACCAGATTCTGTAGTCAAACTCATTGTTGAATTTGTTCAGAGCCAGACCAAGACAGCAAATGAATGTGTTTCACCTTTGTGACAAGGAACCATGTTTTGTTTTTCTAGTTGCAGTTTTTTTTTTTTCTCAGCTCTACTCCGATACAAAATACACACACCATACCATTCATTTTGTGTCATGTCTTCGATGGTTCATGCTCACTTTTAAGACATCGATTCTTTCCTGTATCACGATTTAATGGTGTAGCAACTATATCCATTACATTCATCAGCGTGTCAAAATCGAGATTATGATTAAAATCATGAAGATTTTGATAAATGTAATCGTAACAAATATAATAAATTGATATTTTTTACTTGAAATTATATTCATCCAAAAAGTGAATAAGTGCTATAGCGAATAAAAAAAAAGGAACTTTAATTGTGTTATGTGTTCATTGGGTAGTGTTGCAACTCATAACACATAATAAGGAAAATTTGTATATTAAGTTTATATTTTGTTTTATTTGAATTCATTCACTACAAAAAAAAAATGAATAGGTGGTCTAACAGACAAGTTAATAATAATAATAATAATAATTATAATAATAATAATAATAATAATAATAATAATCTACACTATTTTACAATTTTGTTTAATGATCCTAACACATTGTCACGATCATGTGTGAGCATCTAAATCAAAAATATTATGTAAATCAAACAATTTTATTAATTAAATCTCGATTTTCACTAAAATTATTACAGCCATTGTTTTATGTTGCATTGAAGTTCTTTTAAATGTTAATCACTTTTACTCGTTGACCCACAGCACCAAACTATGCCACATTTAAGATTATCAAATTCTAATGTTAATTCAAATTTGTTTGTGTTTTCGTGTTGAAAATGAGATTCCCATTTGTTTATGTCATTAATTTGGACGAAGGAAGCCTTGAAAGCAATAGATCATTGAAAAATGTTTGTGACGGTGGCAACTGGCAACATGATTGGTAAGTTAGCAAAATACATTATTTGTTGTGACTCAGGCTCTTTTTCTCTATCTTTAGTTCAATGATTCTCTTATTAGGGTGTTACCAAATAAGTTACATAGCCTCAAACAGGTTGGAAATTCCATAGTACATAAATCAGTTCCATCCTTAATATAGTAGTGGAATCGTGCACAGCAACTGGAGGGAAAAAAATGATGTAACTGTTTGGTAATATATATACATGTGTATGTGTAAAAATCGTTTTATACTGAGTTCTTATCATTTGAGTCAAAGAATAATTTAAATAAGATTTTACGATTTCAGTTGTGATTAACAGTAGAAAAAAATGGCGATGGAGAAACCATGTGCTATTTTTTATTTCAGATTTGTCGGCTATGGATGGCATGATGTGAAACAAATTTATTCTCAGTTGTTGTTGTTGACTTTTAGAAAGCAATTACGTCCGAGGAAAAAATTGTTCCACGACATGAATGAAACACCACAGCAGAAAGAGAAGGACATAGGAAATTCACAAAATTCACAAGTGACATCGTATTATTGATGCAAGGACATTTGAACGACCTTTGCTTTTTCTATAATATATGCACTGGTATGTCTGTTGGAAACTTGGAATTTTCAAAACCCCTTTAGCCTCATAATAAAGTAGCAAGAGTACCATATCACAGGATCCTAATTTTACACCGATTACTGTCAAATCAGTTAACGTGATACTTGTAAATCAGAGCAAAAAAAAACTATAATGCATGTACCTAAGAATAACATAAAACATCTTATTAAAGGATATACTGTAAGGTCCTCAAATAGTTAAAATGAAACACTTTAAATAGTATATTGGAGAAAATGAATGAACAATGGGTTTAGATGCAATTGAAAAAGGTTAAACTGTGAGTGACAGAGACGTAGAGTAGCCAGCTAACATGAAGTTGAATGATGAACAGAATAGTTTATAAAAATGGGGTAGCCGGATTCCATTAAATTAAAAAACTAGTGTCTGTCACAGTCTTAGATGTACAAATGGAGAAAAGCCAAGTGCTACTTCCAACCCCTCAATAGTAATCATAAATCAACATATATCACCACTAAACAAAGGAACCAAACTTCTACTCTTTTTTCTCTTGCAAGGAAAAAAACAAAAACGGGTATGCTTGAATTGCTTGTGGATGATTCTCAGAAGTAAAATTACATGAAAACCTCACAAGCTTTTCCATGGTGGCACTGTACCTTTAGGCTACACCTTCATTGCTAACCACATGGTTAGCCCTAAGAGCAGTAGCAACACAGAGTTGGTGGCTCCCAAATTAGCTCCTTTACCATTCAAACCAGTTGTAGATGTTGGACTTATTCCAAATGTGTTAGGAGTACCAGGAGTTGTACCTGCTGATGGGGTTGTACCAGGTGGTGATCCAGTTGATGGTGTTGTTCCTGCATTGCTGCAAGACAGCCAAAATAAAAGGACCATCAAAACCTGTTTCATTTTATCACAACCTTGGTCATTAATTAAATGTTCTACATAAGTTCAGTCCTAGGAAATGTTTGTGAAACATCCTAATCATGCCACCTCATATTTCATCAGAAGAAGCAAGTGTGACATTGTTATTTGGTAGTCATTAGATAACTTTTCTGCAAGAATGTAATTCAGAATTTCTGCTTCAGGGAGGTGAGTGCATTAACCCAGAAAAGGGGATTTTAGTATAAAACAAACTAGTTTCTTCAGAGTCATATTGCCAGTTTTGAAATTAAAACAAATGAATCCCAGTTTTTCAAAATGCCTTTTGGGTTATGCTAAGTGAAAATTAGATGCTAATAAAATAGGGTATAATGCTAAAATTGTCCAATGCCACCATTCACCTAAACACAAAAAATGGAAACTAGAAAGAGACTTAGGAACACAAAAAAGTGGGTTACAAGAAAAACGATTCATTAGAGGATGGAAGAACCCAACCGTCACCCATAAAATGCCCTATTAGAAAGGAATTTTCATCAAGATTCCAAAACCTCACACTCGATTGCCTCAAAATTCCTTGAATTTCCAAAGAACTTAACCGATTAAATGGATGCATGACAGATAAAACGACAAGAAATCAAATGAGACCCATAATAATCAAAGAACACATACCTAGGACTTGAGGGGTAGACACACCCAGATGATGTAGCTGTAGAAAAAAAAATGCACAAGAAAGAGAAGAGCATTAATAAAAGTGAAATACTAGAACATGTGGCCAAAAATAGATGCATTTAGAAGTACACTTACCAGGTGGATTTGCACTGGTTGTGGCAGCACCTGCAAAATCACATGTTCCTTGAGCATTACCCTTTCTCTGGTAATAGCTATTAACTGCATAATTACAGTGATCCTTCACAGTGTTGGGTTGGTAACAAGCTCCATTTTGGAGAATAGGCATACAGTCAGCTCCAGCTCCACAAGCATAATCTATTGCTTTCTGAAGGGCTTGATCACCAACACCGTCTTTGCATAAGCAGTAAAGAGCACCTATTGCAAATCAAAAAAAAAATCAGAAACATAGCAAAAAGGTTATTTCACACCATAATCCTGTCATATCGGTTTAACAACATGAGAAACATGTTTTACATAAAGAAAAAAAGGTCAAAACTCCATTAGCCCCTAAAATAACTCTAAAAGTTTTTCATCTTTCTGCAGAACAGTAGAAAAGACCATTTATAGAAAAACCCCAAAACTAAAGCAAGGAAAAAGTCCAGGAACTGCAATTATTCATATGAACCCACCCCAGAAAACTAAAGGGCGTTCATCACTTCTCAAAAGAACTTTGAAAATCAAATGTTGAATCATAAGAACACACAGAAATCAGTGCAGGTACTTACTTGAATGACGAGTCAGGGCCAGGAAAAACACAAGATACACAAAAAGAGCCATGACTTGAGGACACTATTTATTTGAGACCAATTGAATGAGGCTGATGGAGCTATTTGTGTCAGAGGCCGATAGAAAGCAAGGGAGATGAAAAGAATAAGAGTTAGGAGAATAATGAGTATTTTCTAGGACAAGAAAAGACTGGTCTCTGTGGTAGGCACTATTTAACTTGCTTGTGTTTTACATTATTAAATTACATATATAAGTAACAGACATGAAGAATGTGTGTGTTTTATGGGAAATTGTGTATGTATCACACAATACACCTAAGCTTTTTGGAGTTCTAAGTTGAACGGCTGCTTTGTTTTCTGTCATACATCTTGACTTGTACCATAATTATGGTTTAAGTTGAAAGTGTTTGGGTGTGAAAGGGTAATGGTTATGGAATGGAATAGTGTAATGCTTAATAGTGTACTTTTTCATCTTGTTAGTTTGGTAGGCTTAAAAAATTTATTAGGTGCTATTTTTTTCAAGAAAATTTATTCATAATACTTTTTCAATTAAATTTTAATTTTTGTCAATTTTATTCAATTTAATTTTACTTTTAATATCGTTTAAATAATTAAAGATACGTAATAGATGTTATTAGTAAATATTGATTGAGTATTTTATATTTAATTTGATCTCGTATCTATATACATTATTTTTGTTCAATTTAATTCTAATTTTTTTTTTAAATTAAACAATAGAGACAAAATTTAATTTTTATATAACTGTTATAATAATATTTTTATAAAAAAATAATATTTTATTAAATATTTTTTTATTTAGAATTAGAGTTCATCTCAAATTAAAATGAAAATTTTAAAAGTAGAGAATATTAAAAATCACATAAATAATTAAATAAAAATATCATTCAAAGAATATACAAAGGAATTGTTTTTAAGGTATGGTTTAAATGGATCTTATGTTCTCAAGTTAATCTATTTGCCTTTTATAATCTAATTCATTCATAATTATAAACTAATAAAAATATCATTTTCCCATTTTAAAATCAAATAACAAAACCAGAGATCAGCTCATATAACCTTTTTCATTTACTTTTATTTTAAATAAAAGTCATATTCTTTTTCTGACCAAGTTAGAACCACCGACCAACTCATTTGTTGATATTGCTAAATAGATAACCGTTGGATATTTACAAAGAAACGTAAATATGTCATGTTCATTTATCAAAATTTAAATATTAAAATGACCGTTGAATCAAATTAAATTTAATGAAATTAATTCTACTAAATAAATAATTAAATGCTTCACATTATTATTAATGATAAAGTAACAAAACTTGAATGATAGACCGTTGTTGACTTTCAAATTTGAAGTTATAATAATCCTAAGATATAATCAGTTTTATGACTGCCATTCTTTTAAATGAAAACTTTAGAATGTGAAAAAACAAAAATCAGAATGCAGAGAAACATATAATAATTGACAAAATAAATAATACATAATTAATATTTTTATAGTTAAATAATTACTATAGTTGTGAAAACTGGCCAATAAATTAATTGGTAGATTATAAACTAGTTTTTAATATAAGAATTAATTAACAAATTAATTCTATTAATCACTCATTTGAAATATTATGATGGTCCAATTGTGTTTTAATAAAAATTTAAACACTTATTGGTTATTATTATAGAAAATAATAATAAAACAAAATAAACTAAAGATAAAATAAAAATCAACTTGATGGACGTTGGTTTATAGAAGGGATTGAGGTTTTGTCTCTGACGATAAGGTTATTTTTACAGTAATCCATCAAGAATGTGTGAGAAGAGTAAGAAAGGCAAAGAGATAGATTGGGAAACGGTGGTTGAAGAGCACACAAAATTATAAATTGAATAACGCACAAGATCTCTCATGGATCAAGATTAATGCTCTATTATGTTTGATCGTGTGAGAATCATAAATCTTAATGATCCTTAATTAATTTCACATGTGGTATCAGAGCATGTGTTGTAAGATTTATGATTTTCCAATTATGTGTTAATGTCTAATTAGATAAACCCTAATTAAGGATTTGGAGATTTTAAGATGTATGCTTCACAATTTATTTTGATGAAACTTAATTATAAAATATAGGGGTTTTACCGTCTTTCGTTGTTGCGTATGTAAAAGTGAATATGCACCTCATGATTGAATTGAAAGTTGAGTGTTACAAACGTTGAACGGGCATGAATTAGTTTTTTGGTTGAAACTGTTACCGCATGATTTAACTGCAAATAGTAAAGCTTCTCGATAATACGTGCCTAATTCGAAAGTGTTTTTCTTATGTTTTTCTTATGAATTGGTTTTGATGTGGATCATAAACCACAAGTGCGTGAATCATTCTTGCAAGCTTTTTATTAAATTTGATTGGTATTTGTCTCGTGTGCGGTTACGTTTCTACCAATAACAATAATGGTCTTTTAGTTGTATTCAATAATAGTAATGCTATTGGATTAAGTTCGTGCATTATCTTGTCATTATATATCAAAAGGTTTGGAATTGAAAAATATTCCATTTTACGAGTTTTTAATTGCATGAATTGAAATTATGGTTTTCGATTTTATTTATGGCACGTAATATTTTATGTGAATAATGTATATATGTTTTTGATAAATTAAAATTAATGAGAATGCTATGTATGGTTTATAACAATTAAATGTGTGTTTATTTATTTATTTATTTGAATTCAAGTATGATAAATTTTGTTAGTCACTAAAATGGCCAAAATTTTAAAGTTTGTTGTGATTTCAAATTATTAATATTTTTTTTTATTTCAATTACCCTTAGTATGGATGCTAATTTATGAATAATTAAATTTATGGGTTAATTGAAATTCATTAATTATAAGACATTTCAGGATCGCCCAAAGGTTGATTAATTGTTCTTATAATTAATGAGCATGATTGTAGATAATTTTGTATGTGTCACTAGTTTTATTTATATACCTAAAGGTAGTAGGTGATTCTAGTTGATGCATTTTTTAATTATCAATTATGTTATAATATGATTAGCATCATTATGCTTATGTTTGTGTATTATTGGATCTCCCATAGGAGAACATTAATATTTATAGAATGATTGTTTATGTTTGAATATGTTTTTACATGTAGCTTTATGACTCAAAACATTAATGTTAGGCATGTGTTAATTGTAGTCTCTGTTCTGGTATCTTTACACTCGCATGCTTCGTTTGTTCCAGTCTTTAATGGGTTGAATTTCCCTAACTGGAGTGAGCAAGTCCAATTTCATTTAGGTGTGTTGGATCTTGATCTAGCTTTTCAAGTTGAAAAGTCGGTTGCTATCACGGATGCCAGTAGCAATGAAGAGAAAGCCCATTATAAATCTTGGGAAAGATCAAACAGACTTAGTTTAATGTTTATGAGAAAGAGCATAACAAGCAATATTAAGTCAACTCTCCCCAAAACCGATAACGCAAAAGAATTTATGAAATTTGTGGAAGAGCACTCCCAAACTGCTGATAAATCTCTCGTTGGGACACTGATGAATACGTTGACCACCATGAAGTTTGACGGTTCATGTACCATGCATGAGCATGTGATCGAGATGACAAATATTGCAACAAGACTTAAGTCTCTAGGAATGGCAGTGGATGAAGGTTTTCTCATGCAATTCATTCTAAACTCATTAACGTTTGAGTATGGTCTGTTCCAAATGAACTACAACACCATGAAAGACAAGTGGAATGTGCATGAATTGCACAGTATGCTAGTTCAGGAGGAGACCCGACTGAAGAACTTAGGAAGCCACTATATTCAATATGTGAAGAATCAAGGAGCTGTTGAAAAGAAAGTTGCTAAGAAACATGGAAAGGGTAAAGGACCACTGAAGATTGACGAGTCCTTAACCAAAATCCAAAAGAAAAATGACAAATGTCATTTTTGCGGGAAGTCTGGACATTTCCAAAAGGACTGCATAAAGCGTAGAGCTTGGTTCGAAAAGAAAGGTGAGCATAATGCTTACGTATGTTTTAAATCAAACTTAACTGAAGTTCTCCATAATATGTGGTGGATTGATTCTAGATGTACGACTCATGTTTCTAATGTGATGCAGGGATTTCTTACAACCCGAACCATAAACCCAAATGAGAAGTTCATCTTCATGGGCAATAAAGAGAAAGTTCTAGTGGAAGCGGTTTGGACTTATCGTCTAATCCTCGACACTGGATATCACTTAGACCTTATGGATACTTTTTATGTACCTAGTATCACTAGGAATTTAATTTCTTTGTCTAAGCTTGATGTTGTTGGATACTCTTTTAAGTTTGGGAATGGTTGTTTCAGTTTGTTTAAGCGTACTTTGATTGGATTTGGTACACTTTATGATGGTTTATATGAATTGAATTTAGATAATTTATATGCTGAAACTCTTTTGACTTTGCATCACAATGTTGGCACTAAACGTAGTTTAGTGGATGAACGATCTGCTTACTTGTGGCATAAATGTTTGGAACATATTTCTAGAGAAAGAATGCAAAGATTAGTAAAGAATGAAATCCTTCCGGATTTAGATTTTACTGATCTGAATGTGTGTATGGATTGTATTAAAGGAAAACAAACAAAACACACAAAGAAATTAGCCACGAGAAGCACTCAGCTTCTTGAAATCATACACACCGATATATGTGGTCCGTTTGATGTAAACTCTTTCAATAAAGAGAAGTACTTCATCACCTTTATTGATGATTTTTCGTGTTATGGACATGTCTATCTACTGCATGAGAAATCTCAATCAACGAATGCCTTGGAAGTTTATATAAATGAAGTGGAAAGACAATTAGACAGAAAGGTCAAAATCGTAAGGTCTGATAGAGGTGGTGAGTATTATGAAAGATATGATGAAAATGGACAACACTCTGGTCCATTTGCTAAGTTCCTTGAGAAACGTGGTATTTGTGCTCAATACACAATGCCAGACACACCACAACAAAATGGTGTATCAGAAAGGCGTAATCGAATCTTAATGGATATGGTTAGGAGTATGTTAAGTAATTCATATTTATTTGTATCATTGTGGATGTATGCTTTAAAGACTGTCATGTATTTGTTGAACAAAGTTCCTAGTAAAGCTGTTCAAAAGACTCCTTTTAAGTTGTGGATGAGTAGGAAACCCAATTTGAGACACCTGCATGTTTGGGGTTGCTAGGCAGAAGTAAGAATATACAATCCGCAAGAAAAGAAACTGAACGAAAGAACAATCAGTGGATATTTCATTGGTTATCCAGAAAAATCAAAAGGGTATATGTTTTACTGTCTTACCCATAGTACAAGAATCGTTGAAACTAGTAATGCTCGGTTCATTGAGAATGGTGAAACCACCGGGAGTGAAGCTTCACAAAATGTGGAGATTAAGAAAGTTAGAGTACAAGTTCCTATACCTAGTACTTCTTTATCAAGAGTTGTTGTTCCACATGTTTTAGAAACTCATAACAATCAAGAAGAACAACAAATTAATGATCCCGAGGTTAACAATGAACCAATAGTAGAACAACAACAAGAAATAGTATTAAGAAGATCTCATAGAGATAGAAAGTCTTCTATTTCGAATGACTATGTGGTTTATCTACAAGAGCCAGAAAATGACTTAAGTATTGATAATGATCCAATTTATTTTTCAGAAGCCATTAATGATGATAATTCTGATAAGTTGTTAGATGCCATGAAAGATGAGCTTAAATCAATGACACATAATGACGTATGAGACCTTGTAGAATTGCCAAAAGGATGCAAGAGAGTTGAGTGTAAATGGGTCTTTAAGACTAAGCGTGACTCTCAAGGCAATATTGAATGTTACAAGGCCCAACTTGTTGCCAAAGGTTTTACTTAGAAAGATGGCATTGACTATAAGGAAACATTTTTGCCTGTTTCTAAGAAAGATTCTTTTAGAATTATCATGGCATTAGTAGCTCATTATAGTCTTGAGTTGCATCAAATGGATGTTAAAATTGCTTTTCTGAATGGGGATTTAGAAGAGGATGTTTATATGGACCAACCGGTGGGGTTCGCTGAAGAAGGAAAGGAACACATGGTGTGTAAACTTAAGAGATCGATATATGGACTTAAGCAAGCTTCTCGGCAATGGTATCTTAAGTTCAATGATACTATTGTGTCCTTTGGATTTAAGGAAAACACTGTTGATCGGTGTATATATCTGAAGGTCGGTGGAATTAAGTTTATATTTCTGATTCTAAATATTGATGATATCTTGCTTGCGACTAATGATCTTGGTATATTAAGTGAGACTAAGAGGTTTCTCTCTAATAACTTTGAAATGAAAGATATGGGTGAGGCATACTATGTGATAGGAATATAAATATTATGTGACAGATCACAAGGACTGTTAGGTTTGTCTCAGAATGCATATATTAGTAGTTTTAGAGAGATTCAGAATAGATAAATGTTCAGCATCTCCCGTTCCAATATAGAAAGGAGACAAATTTAGTCTCATGCAATGTCCAAAGAAAGATTTGGAACGGAAACAGATAGAAAATATCCCTTATGCATATGTTGTTAGGAGTTTGATGTAAGCTCAAACATGTACAAGGCCATATATTAGCTTTGTAGTTGGTATGCTTGGTAGATACCAAAGTAATCCAGGACTGGAGCTTTGGAAAGCTGCAAAGAAAGTTTTAAGATACCTAGAAGGAATAAAGAATCACATGCTTACTTATAGAAAATATGATCACCTTGAGGTGATAGGTTATACAGATTTAGACTTTGCCGACTATGTGGATACAAGAAAGTCTACATTTGGTTATGTGTATCTTTTAGCTGGAGGAGCGATTTCATGGAAAAGTGCGAAGCAGTATGTCATTTCTACATCCACCATGGAAGCTGAATTTGTGGCATGCTTTGAGGCCACAGTTCAGGCTAATTGGTTGCAGAACTTTATTTTAGGACTTGGAGTAATCGACAATATTTCCAAGCCGCTGAAAATTTATTGTGATAATTCTGCAACAGTCTTCTTTTCTAAAAACGACAAGTATTCCAAAGGTGCTAAGCACATGGAGTTGAAATACTTTGATGTTAAAGAAGAAGTTCAGAAACGTAGAGTGTCAATAGAACATATTAGCACAAATCTTATGATTGCTGACCCTTTAACAAAAGGGTTACCGCCCAAATTGTATGTTGGTCATGTAAAGAATATGGGCATTATGTCCACTAGTTAATGTTAAATGTTGATTATTAATGTTATTAATGTTTATGTGACACTCTGAGCTCCCTAATGTATAAGTTTCTGAGATCTGTGTTTTCTTCTTTATGTTTATGCATGCAAATTATGATGAAAAAAACAAATTATGCTATGTTATTGCTTTGTAAAAATGACATTATGTTTGAACCCATTATGGACTTCTTGTTTTAAGGTCATATTAAGGAGAAAGGGATGATATAATAGTACATAGAAGGGATCATGTCGATCAAATGATGTGTGACCGTCATGACTCTTATTATCTATGTATCTTTAATTATGAATAATGATGGAACTAATTTATGTAAGGTCTTTTAATGCACATTATGTTTATGAATTAAATCACATAATGTTATGACATCATATGAGTCAAGTGGGAGAATGTTAGAATTAATTGACGAATTAATTCTATTAGTGACTCATTTGAAATATTATGATGGTCCAATTGTGATTTAATAAAAATTTAAAGACTTATTGGTTATTATTATGGGAAGTGATAATAAAATAAAATAAACTAAAGATAAAATAAAAAATAACTTGATGGACAGTGGTTTATAAAAGGGATTGGGGTTTTGTCTATGGCCATAAGGTTTTTTTCACATTAACTCATCAAGAACGTGTGTGAGAAGAGAAAGAAAGACAAAGAGATAGATTGGGGAACGATGGTTGAAGAGCACACAACAAAATTATAAATTGAAGAACGCATATTCATAGGATCTCTCATAGATCAAGGTTAGCGCTAGTGGGGGAAGAACGTTGTGACAAAGGGGAGTCACGGCTCCCCCAACCATTTTTTTATTTTATTTTTTATTTATTTAAAAAATAATATTTATATATTATTATTTTATTTATATTAATTGATTTTTATTTTATTTTATTTTCTATATATTTAAAAATATATATTTATATATTATTACTTTATTTATATATTATTATTTTATTTATATATTATTATCTTATTTATATTAATTTAGTTTGGAATTTTTTTTAAAATTTAAAAATTATGTTTTTTTTCTATTATAATTTCTTATACTTCGTTATTTAGTTTTTCTCTTCCATGCCTCCATCTCTTTCTCTCATTTTATTTTCATCTCAATTTTTACCGTCAATTCCTTATTATTTTCAAAATCAAATTGCACTATGACAAAATTGAAGAGTTAATGAACATTTTGGACCGAACAACTTCTTCTTTTGAGTAAGTTCATTTTTTCCCTTTTTTTTTGAAACAATTTGTTTCCCTCTTGTATGTGGCTTTTCTACGCTCTAGGCATATATTTCTATCTGTTAGAGATCAACAAATCATGCTTTAATTATTGATCAAACTCTTCTTTGTGTAGATGGAACTATTTTAGACTTTGAAGTTGTGTAAGAAAACAGCAAGATTAGGAATTTACTCTAAGGTAAGGGAAGCTAATCATTTAGAAGTTATTAGTTTTCTTAAAATATCGAGTCTTGCTTTTAAGATTTAATTTGGGGCATTCATAATTTTATTTTTTTGTAAATAGGTGAGAGGTGACAAATTTATATTAGAAAAATTATGATAAAAAGTATATTAATTGATTCTTTTTTCAAGAGGAAGGCTTGTGATGAAGATGAAAAAAATGCATTTAGAAAATTATCCGTTGTCTGGTAAAGATGATCATCCAAGAAGATTTTAGTACACATGGTTTAGCTTATTTTCTTCATGGTTATAGTATTCGCCATTAAAAGATGTTGTATATTGCTTACCGTGCTATCTTTTTAATAAAAAATCAAGCGGACGATCTAACTCATATTTTCATTGTTACAGGTAATTGAGTTTATTTTCATTGAATTCTAATTAGAAATTTGAATTAAAGAAATTATTATTTTTTAATTAAAAAAAATAATTTATATATAACAAATATAATTTGCCCCCCTAAGATTTTTGGTCAAGTTCCGCCACTGGTTAGCGCTATATTATATTTTACTATGAGAATCATCAATTTTAACAATCCTTAATTAGTTTTACATTTAAATGATAAAATACTTGTTAACTTACGAGTTTCACACTAATAAATTAGCTGCTAGTTTATAAGTTTTCAATTAGTTAATTAATTTATTACATTAAATTATTTAATAAAACTAACTAACAAACCAATTAATAAATACAAAATGATATAAAGGAACATAACTATACAATTTTTATTATATAATTTTTTTTCTTTTCTAGAAAAAAAAATTATATGAACAATTTGTTTGTTTTCTAAAAAAAAAATACTATTTTATAATTAGTGAGAAAAGGTTTCTATAAATAAATCAAAATTAATAACATGGATAGGTAGTTCAGAGGAAGTTATTATGTTAAAAAAGATGTAAGTGACTTATAATATATTGAGTAATATATATATATATATATATATATATATATATATATATAATTGTTTTACACACTTTTTTTCAATTTTAGTTTTAAATAATATTTTAAAATTAAAAATAATTAATTTACTAATTTTATTATTTAAACCACCAGTTTTTATATTTAATTAATTTTTATTTGACTGTTATTTTAAATTTAAATTATTGAAATTATATTTTTTAATTAAAATCATAATAATAATTTATTAATTTTGTTATAATAAAAAATATATATGTATTGAGTTATATATATATATATATATATATATATATATATATAATAATTGTTTCACCCACTTTTTTTCAATTTTAGTTTTAAATAATATTTTAAAATTAAAAATAATTAATTTACTAATTTTATTATTTAAGCCACCAGTTTTTATATTTAATTATTTTTTTATTTGACTGTTATTTTAAATTTTCACTTATTATTAGAAATTAAATATTTAATTATTAATCTAAATCTTACATTAAACTTATTACTTAAAATATTTATTTTTGTATAATTTGCATACCTCATCATATAATAAAATTTGTCATGTTTATGTTAATTGTTTTTTACTTAAACTATACATAAAAAAATTAAAAAGTAATTTAACAAAATAAAAATAATATAATAATTAATACATAAACTTAAAAATATATTTTAAAATAAAAGAAATTATAGGCAATGAAAAATATATTAAAATATAGAAAATAATAATATAAGAAAATTAAATAAATTCAAAATTATGAGTTAATTAAAGAAACATCTAGTATAAAAATTTATAAAGTAAACTATTTTAAGTATTTCATCAAATATTTATGTATTGATAAAGTTAACTTAAAAGTCAATCAAATGAATTAATAATATCTTATTCAAAATATCAAATACACTCAACATATATAAATCATTAACCTTCTAGAAAACAGCACAGTTTATAAACTAATTAAAATTATAAAAATGTATTTTTTGTTTAAATTGTTACTTTTGATAAATTTATATAAACTAATAAATAATTAATATGTATTTTTTTGCTAATAAATATTAAATTTATTTATCTATTTTGTAAATATTATTGATTTATTTTTAAATTGAATTTATAGAATTTTTAATAATTTTAATAAATGAATTTCTTAGTAGTCATTTTAAATTATTTGAAAACAAAATTTCTAATAATGTAAATTTAAAATATTAAATTAAATAATTAATTTAAATTTTTAATTTTGATTACCAAATAACTTTATCATTTTTAAATCGTTTAAAATGTTATCAACTTTAAATCACACAATTTCACTAGACCAAAAAGAAGAAGAAGATATTTTTCAAAAATATTATAGTATTTAAAAAAGTATTATATTGATAAAAAATAATGATTATATAATATTTTATTAATAACTACCTAACAACTCAATTTAATATATCATTTTATATTACATAAATTAACTCAATAAAATCATAGTTTGAAAAAACATTTTATATTAAACAGAAAATAATAATATTATAAATAATATGTGATCTAAGAAAATCTTATTAAAAACGGTGCTACTTTAGAAAAAAACATCTTAAAAGCGTTATAGTTTATAACAAACATATTTAAAATTATTAAGTTACTAACAATAAAAAAATACATATCACAGCAACAATAAATAATAATAATAATAATAAATAACTTAAATTGTCATGTATTCATCTCTATCATATTTATTTTTACTACAAAAAATTTTACATTATCTCAAGAATATTTACTTATCGACTATTATTTATTGATAATCTCAAGAATATATACTTATGGACTATTATTTATCGGTAAAATTTGAATTACTGTTAAGATACTAACAGTGATGACGATTGCCTTAATGACAAAAATATCCACATCCACAAATAAAATTGTGTGTAAAATTTGTTTAAAAAATATGTCAATTATATTATTTGTAAAGTGTATATTAAAATTTCGTATCTATTAGTCAAGTTAGATGCCAATTATCTGTCGATAGCATCCGTCAATAATGTTTTTATTAACAAGGTAAAATTGATTAAAACTTACAAATGTAATAAACATTCTTGACTTTGAAAAGCACTTCACAAACTCCAAAAACATTGTACCCTCCGTTGGTATTAATGAAACCTTACATCATCAATTTTCTTTCCCAATGTTAATCTCATAATCATCTAAGGTAGGGGTGTCAAAACGGGCCAACCCGGCCCACCTGTGGCCCGCCAAAAATGGCCCAAGCCGAGTTGGCCCGCCATGTCAAAACGGGACGAAAATTGTAACCCGTCCCGTTTTCGGACGGGCTGGCGGGCCGGCGGGATGGCCCATATGTTATTTTTTTTTACTTTTTTTATTTTTTTTTTATTTTTTTTTATTTTTTTTTAACTTTTTTAAACTTTTTATTAAAAAGTTTTTTATAAATTTATTTATATAATATAAAAAAAGTATTATTTTTTAATTATTTTTAATTTTAAACATAAAAAATTAAAAAAAGGGTTGGCGGGCCGGCCTATTTTGGCCCGCTAAACTGGCGGGCCAGGCAGGGCGTGCTGCAGCGGGTTCACGGGTTGGAAATTCCAACCCGGCCTGCCCTTTTTTTTGGGGGGGGGGGGGTCGGCCCGGCGGGCTTGCCCCATTTTGCCATCCATAATCTGAGGTCAAAATCACAAGTTTCGATATTCCTAAGGTTTTGTTTGTTGGTGGCATAGGTTATGCTTCTTGGTCACAACTTTCTTCTCTGTTTAGAATGTTTGATTGTAATTACTTTCTAATAAATGACATTGAAGAGCAAATACAATTGAGTTAATAACAATTTTGATACTAGAAGACTGGATGTTGCAAGTAATCATAGTAAAATTTGTTGCATTAACATACGAAAATTGTAGACTTCAATAAATTAATTTCAAATTTTTCATAAATATAAGACTCTTAACATTTGATGAGTACTCTGATGACACTTTCACACCATGTGAACACTTCAAAACATTTCTTCTTCTTTTAGATAGTGTATGAAAAACTAGGTGCAAATAGGTGTGCTTTCTAGTAATCTACAAATGTAACTCGAAAAGTATATACATCTTATCCAAATCTTGACGTGATTTTACTCCATGTATTGTCTTTCCTTCGATGTTGAGCAACATGCCAATTACATTTTTACAAAATTTTCTCGACATACATCATATTTATACCATATCTAACTTGTAGTTTAAACTAATAATAAGATAAAAAAATATAGATTATTTTTTTTTAAATATTCTTTTCAATTGATTTCTAACCACAATGTTAATGTTCATAACTTGCTTATAAAGTTACTCTGATAAAAAAATAATAACATCCCATTTTTTAATAGCATAAAACTAATAAAAATCAAATATTGCATTGTCAATATTTAAAAGTAGATAACTTACAATATATAATTTATTAGTACAACTATCCCAAAAGAAAATAACCACTTTGACATAGTATATACATCCAAGAATCTATAATAGTTCACAAAAATTATACATGACAAAAGGGGAATATTATCACATAGACTTAAACTATTTGTTCCTTAGCATCCAAATGTGCATCCAAACATGTATCTTCATTTGCTCAGACCAAAAGGTGATTATTGCAAAAGGAAGAAAAACAAAATCAAGAAACACATGAGGGTAAGCTAATATACAAAAGAAACATCATATATCAATTAAACAAGTTGCATAAACATACTAAATAATCCAAACACTTGTAAAACACAAGCTACATAATCCAAATAAAATGCATTGATGTCGTGTCGAATTGCTTGAAAATTTTGAACTTGTGATGGATACTTTCCACCCACAAGTTTAGTCTTTTTCCTATCATGAGAACTCCAAAATTATTCTTAGACAAGGACCTCCTACTAATCTCACCACCTAACCCATCTTCCTTTATATGAGTTTGAATGGTTAGTAGAGTATCAGGATAATCCATACATTCATCGCATTTATATACTTAAAACGATCCTTTATAAATTATAAAATACATGTTGGAAGTTAATAAATTATGAAAGAATTTCTATGTCTTATTCACATGTCAGGAAGGTTCATATATACACGATACATTGCTTTATTTTGGTATCAGGTTTCCTAAACTTATGCCTGCAAATCCCTAAGATTGTGCCTATCATATTTCCTTGGACAACATGAATAAAATCCCCAAATATAAGCCTAATAATGATTATGCATTTAATACAAAATATTGATGCAAAAAATATTTTATTTCCTATGATCCCCCTCTCAAGGTGGTGCATGTGGAGTCCAAATGCCCAGCTTGCCAAGTAAATCATGAAACTGAGTGCGTCCCAAAGTTTTTGTAAAAGTATCTCTGAGTTGGGTACGAGTGGAAACATAAGATGGCTGTAAATTTTGATGGACAATCTCATCACGAATAAAGTGACAATCGACGTCAATATGTTTGGTACGCTCATGAAAAACATGGTGCTTTGCAATGTGTAATGCATCTTGATTGTCACAATAAAGTTGTATGGCATGGAATGAGTGACCCCAAGACTTGAAAGAACACTTTTGATCCACTTCAGTTCACATGTGGTACTAGCCATGGAACGATACTCAACCTCAGCAGATGAATGGACCACAATATGATGTTTTTTAGTTTTCCAAGAAAAAAGAGAATGTCCAAGAAAAACAATCCACCTAGTGAGAGACTTACGAGTGAGTGAACAAGCGGCCCAATCAGAGTCACACCAACCAGAAAGTTGGAGATCATAGTGACTATCTAATAACACTCCTTGGCCGGGGTTACTTTTGAGATATCAAACCACTCGCAAGGCAACTTCCTAGTGCTCTATTCACTTTTGTTGCATGAACTGGGAAAGAACATGGACGCAATACGATAATTCTAGTTTGGTGAAACATAAGTAAATGAGGTGTCCCACTAACCAGCGATAACAATCAGGATTAGCAAGAAGCTCACCATTGGCAAGACCAAGGTGATGATTTTGTTCGAGTGGGGTACTGACTGATTTCACACCAAGTAGGCCAACCTCACTAATAATATCTAGAGCATATTTTGGTTGATAGAGAAAAATACCTGTAGAGGATCTAGCAACTTCCACTCCTAAGAAGTATTTTAACTTTCCCAAATCTTTCATACGGAAACGTCGACTTAAGTAGTCTTTAAAACATTGTATGGAGTCATGATTATTTCCACATATAATCAAATCATCGACATACACTAAAACCACCAATTGTATATTTTTATCATGAAGTGTAAACAAAGAGTAATTTGAGTAAGACCATTCGAAACCGTACTCTTTGAAGGCCTAAGATAGTTTAGCAAACCAAAAGCGTGGGGATTGCTTTAGCCCATACAATGATTTGTGAAGTTTACAAACCATATCTGAATGAGATGAGCGAAAGCCTAGTGGAAATTTCATGTAGATCTCTTCTTGCAAATCACCATATAGGAACGCATTGTGTACATCCATTTCGTGAAGTTCCCAATGCTTTGCAGCAGCCACCGCAAGAACAATTCGCATGGTGACCATTTTTTCCACTGGAGCGAAAGTTTCGTTGTAATCTATGCCTTCAATTTGATGATTTCCAAGGATAACTAAGCGAGCTTTAAACCTTTCTATGGTTCCTATAGCATGATACTTGATTTTATAAACCCACTTGCATCCTAGTGCCTTTTTTTGTGGTGGGAGGGGCCACACTGTCCATGTATTATTTTCTTCAAGTGCTTGTATTTCTTGTTGCATTGCTGACCACCATCTCTTATCTTTTATTACTTCTGAAAATGTCATGGTCTTTTTCTCCATCATCATAGATGCAAGAAACCTACAATGCTTCAATGAAAATTTTTCACAATTACCATAATGAGCAATAGGATAAAGCACCTTTGAATGTCGTTGTGGAGTGGGTGAACAATTAGATAGGCTCCTAAAAACTCGCATTGTATTGGTCATGTAATCTCGAAGCTTTATAAAGGGAACTCGGATACGCTTGCCTTGCCCAAACTGCTCTTCATTTTCTTTGCGAATCAATTGCAACATCAATTACAATATCATGTGCATTCTCAAGGCTTATACCTCCCCTTATGTCAACATGTCTTTCATTGCCTACTAACTCAGTGGTTGCGAGTAGCTCATGATTAATACTTTCATGTGTTTCATCAAGGCACGAAGAGCTTCCTTTTTATCTAGTAACAAAAAAAATCCAAATTGCTCGAGAATAATCATCCATTATAGTTAAAAAGTAATAAGCACCACATGAGGAAGGAGTTTTGTAAGGTCCCCACAAGTCAAAATGAACTAGATCAAATGCACTGGCAGCTTTATGATTACTTAAAGGGAAACTATCTCTAGTTTGCTTAGCCCTTTGGCATACATCACATGCCTTATGTCCATAGTTATTATCTTGCTACTAGTATTTGAGCGAACCGTTCCATACAACACGTCGTCTAATCCCATCAAAAATTGGTGTACCTTTTCTTCTTCCCTTCGTCTCTCTAATTGTGCCTTGATGTCACATTCACACCCTTCACATGTGCATTTTGGTATTTGTTGGTAGTTTCCCAACTCATCTCACAATGTCTTGAGCTTTCCATAGTAGTTTACCATGGCCATCCCTTTTTGTTTGCATTGACCCAGTTCTGATTTCAATTATTGGACTTTTGGCCCATTCACAATTAAAAAATGTTCTTTAATGTCGTCCCATAGTTCCTTTGCGTTCTCCCTATAAGAGATGGTAGAACGCAAAGAGGTTTCGATAGTGTTTAGAATCCAAGACACCACCATAGATTGCACGGTCCACCAATCCTCAATTTCTGGTGAGTCTTCATTTGGTTGTTATACTTTACCGTCAAGAAACCCCCATTTACGTCGTGCACGTAACGAGGTTCTCACAACTTTTGCCCATTCTTCATAATTTTCACCTCGAAGTTAAACTTGGGTGATTACGCTCCCTGGATTGTCGTTCAAATTTAGATCATACGATGATGGCTTCTTCCTTACCATCCCGGGTATTTCCACAGATTTCTCTTTCTCAGAACCTAGTTGCTCTGATGCCATAATAAATTATGAAAGAATATATGTGTCTTATTCACATATAAAAAAGGTTCATATATACATGATACATTGCTCTATTTTGGTATCAGGTTTCCTAAACTTATGCCTGCAAATCCCTATGATTGTGCCTATCATATTTCCCTGGACAACATGAATAAAATCCCCAAACATAAACCTAATAATAATTATGCATTTAATACAAATGATTGTTGCAACAAATATTTTATTTCCTATTAGAAGTCATCCAACTACAACTTAATGTCAATCACCGCTGCTCAACGCAACTCAACTACAGAATTCCTTGGAAGAGTGGCACTCGGTGCCAGTTAAATGGTGCCTAACGAGAGCACCATTGGAGTTCTCAAGATTTAATTTGATTTTTTGGAGCCCAATGAGCTCTTTGACTTTGGTGTCACCCAACGAGAATAACTCTCGCCCAGTGACAGCCAAACCAAAGAAGCCACTGTCTAAGTGGTGCCCAACGCTATTAGTGGTGCCTGCTAGTATCTCAATACTAAAAAACTCCCTTTTTGAGTTATGGGTTGGTAATTTAGCACTCATGAGTTAATTCCCACTTAATAACATCTAAATACTTTAAACTTCCAGGTTCCTAACTCAGGCAGTGCCGAATAGGTAAACAAGGGTTGAAAACAAGAGAGAAGACAAAGAACTCTAGAAAAGTAATTTTTAGAAAGATAAAATGTTTTTAAAATAATAAAACTCATATATAACCTGTATAATTATATTTTACCATTTTAATATTAAAATAGTCAAGTATCACTGTTTTAAAGACAATATCAATTTTAAAATACCATTTTCTAGGTTCTTACGTAAAACCTTATCCTTCTAATATCAATTAAAGAAAATGTATCTAGATTAGGAGAGAATATGATCAAAAGTGCCTTCACTTTATAAGTCTGAAGTTGTCATAGTTGCAAGTTTATGACTTGCCATTATTTCACCATGTTCCATTGTAACAATATATATATATATATATATATATATATATATGAACTTGCATTAAGTGCTGCCAAATCTTTTCTATACAAATAATCAATCATATATTAAAAAAAAATTAAGATTTATTAATTTAGTCTTCAATTCTTAACTTTATATTTTATATGTTATTCATGTAGATTAATTCATAATTTATTAGTTATATATAATTTTTCTAAAAGTTAATCATATTTAAAGAATTAAAATTATTATTTCGTTCTTATAATTTTAAATTATTTAAAATATATACTTTTAAAGTTAGTCTCTATATTTGAAATTAATCTATTAAAATTTTAAACAGTTTATTATTTTTTTAGTTTATAAGTTAATCCTACATATATATATATATATATATATATATATATATATATATATATATATATATATATATATATATATATATATATATATATATATATATTTTCTATAAATCCTTTATAATTTATATTTTATAATTTACTTCCTAAATTATTAAGCAATCCAATTATAAAATAATTTAGCCATCTTTTATGGATTAATATAATTAATTATTTATTTCAATTACTTCTAAAGTATAAAATACAAGTTAAATAACTTATAATATTCAATCGTACAAAATAAATTAATTTAAATTGTATAATTATAAATTTTACTATACAAGCAAATATCTCGTTAAGAATTAATTTTAGTGATAAAAAATTGTTAGTCAATATAGTGACCAATTTAAATATCAATTTACAAATTAAAATATATTGACCAATTTAAATATCAATTTACAAATTAAAAAAAATAATTGGTTACTAAAATAATCACGATTATGAATAAAAAATTATTATTAATTTCTAAATTGGTATATAAAATTTAGCTATTAATCAAAGTTTTGACTACTAAAATTTGTTTATAAATTGATCACTAAACATTAACTATCAAGATATTAAATTAGTCTCTAATTGATTAGTGACAAATTTAGTAACCAATTATAACTTTTTATTCATAATAGTAATTATTTTAATAACTAATAATTTTTTATTTTATAAATTGATATCTAAATTAGTCACTATAATAACTAATAATTTTTAGTCATTAAAATTAATTATTATTTAAGAGTTTTATTGTAATATTAATCTTAAATTACTCATTTATTTTAATTTTTAAAAATCAAATTTTTATTATCAACAATGAACTATCAAAGTCAATCTAATGAAATATTTATCCATTCTTCTGAAATCCTTAAAATCAATCACGATTTTAATTTAAATAAAAAAATAGAGGTTTAAAACAATAACATTAATGATGTATGCTCAATCGTGATAAAAAGATATTCTAATATGATCGAAGAGAAACCCTTGCAGCGAGAAAGTGAACATGGAAATGGAATAAACTCATTTTCGTTTTTCATGGCCCAATTGCAAAATTACGAGAAACATGATTTAAGTCTCAAAAAGCAAAAAGTATTTGAGTAAAATAGGTAAATTATCCATTACTACAATTGAGAAGTTTATAAGGGATGTAAAGTAAAAATTGTAAACTAAAAATAAAAGCCGCAAGTAGAACTTTTCTAGCATTGTTTGTATGTAACGAAAGCACAATAACTATGAAGTAGCTATAATCTGCATTTTCTGGTCCAAATGAACTGCAATGCTCAATGCTCCAGGCGCAGACGTATCTTATCATCAGTGCTGTAAAACAAACAAACAAATGTCAAAGGAAATTATAAATACCAATAGTGCATCAAAATTGATGAGTTACTAAACCATGATGTCTGTTTGACCAAAAATCAAAATTAACTGATATTAATTGAAGCATTGACTAACTTACCATTCCAATGCAAGCTTTTCTTAACTGAGTTAATTGTATAGCTAGAAAATCATGATGGCTTTTTGACCAAAAGAAAATTACTAGGCATTGATTAAAACGTTGACCATCCTACTCTAGGTGACACCCTTTTTCATTACAGGACAAACTATGAACTCATTTTACATCATTCCTTTTACCTTCGGATTGCGACCACTTGATACAATACAATACAACACCCTCACAGAAATAATGCAAAAAAAAAACAATTTTTTACTCAAACCTCAGGAGCAGCAGCAGGTTTGATTTCTTCTGGTTTGATTTCATCACCTGCATGAGTGTTAATGAAGTATTTAGAGTGATCATGTGTTTATGTGTGAGTATTACTCTTGTAAATCTTCATTATCGAGAAAGAAATTATTAGTATATAGTTCTGAAAAATATTTGTATTACACAGTAATTAAAAAAAATTTCTGATTGCAGTTTATTTTACGATACAAGGAAGAAAAAGAAGTAAGATTTTACTAATAACAAACAAGTAGCTCTAGAAAAAAAGGGTGAAATTCAAAGGCAAGCAACTAATTCCTTTCACTTTACTCTAATGTGGTGATCTTCTCCTTCAAAGTTTCGAAGAGAGGGAGTAGTTGGGATGATAGTGCTATGGTGACACTATATATATATATATATATATATATCAATCTCTTTCTATCTGTCTAAGACATAATCATTTCCACAAAAGTAAGACTTACTATAATAATTAGTGAAAAGGGGTTTAAATTTATGAATCCATATGGTTTATTAATTACGAGTTGGAAATAAATATTTTTCATAATGGGTTTTAACTAGTGTAATGATAATAATAACAACTTTCCCACATTTTTTCTACTCTAGATAATTAAAACTTATAAAAAACTTAGTAATCTATATCATTAATGTTATATATAAAGTTTGAATGATGATGATATGATGATGATACCTCCATCCTCGGGCAAATCGGAGGTCCAGAGAGTGAGATTGTCTCTCAAGAGCTGCATGATCAAGGTGCTGTCCTTGTATGACTCTTCACTCAAGGTGTCTAACTCAGCAATTGCTTCATCAAAAGCTTGCTTAGCCAAATGGCAGGCCCTGTAAGTTTTATCAATAACCAAGTCTAAAATCTCGTAGGATGTGTAGAAAGTGACAAAGTCCTAGATTTCAGAAAAAAGGGTGATAATTTATGAACATGTATGTTACATAAACTCAATGACATGAACCAATGGATTTTAATGCACACCAGACCCATTACTTACGGCTCCAAATGGCAACATAGAACTAAATAATTTAGGTTTTTGTTTTCTGATCCTTAGCAACTAGCTGAAACCAAAGATAAAGAAAGAAAATTTTACCTTTCAGGAGAGTTCATTATCTCATAATAGAAGACTGAGAAGTTGAGTGCAAGTCCAAGACGAATTGGATGTGTTGATGGAAGATCTGTGTTTGCTGCAGCTAAAGCAGCCTAACAATAATAGTTTGCAACATCATCAAACAAACAGCACCAGATATGGATAAACACAATGAAGTATATGAAGGAGTTCATTGTTGAAATGAGAGATATTATATATATACCAACCTCATATCCCTTCAGTGATTGCTCAGCTGCCTCCTTTCTTTCTTGGTCAGTCTTGAACTCAGCTAGATATCGATAATAGTCACCCTTCCTGTATCAAAAAGAATTGATTAAGCTCAAGAAAATTCAACACAGAAGAGACATATAATGACACACAATCTTCTTTCTTGTTACAAGATATTAGGTAGATTCTTTGAGGAAAGATACTAAAAATTTATGATATTAACAAGTTATGAACAAATTGATTGAAGAGATCATCATGATCTACAAGAAATCCACAAACTGAGCAAATATCCATAAGTGTTTCGTTAATCTTAACGATGACTGTGAAAAATGTATAAACTTAAGATATATTTAATGCTATCAATTAAATTAACCAAATTACAAAAACCTTTTAATTTTGTATCCTTGATCTAATAATATATCAGTTCTAATTTCTAGAGTAAAATAAAAATGTAGATGCTGTATTATGGAGTGTTAATGTTATTCTCTAATCAGAATTTGAACAAGGTAAATATTTAATAAGAAAAACAGTAGAAATTAAATAACAGTGAACATGACTCACATCTTATAGTAGAAAACGGTGGCTTCTCCTGAGGTGGAAGAAGGAACAAGATGCTTGTCAATAATTGACAGAATATCGCTGCAAATTTTGGAGAGTTCCTCTTCCACCTTTTGACGATAATTCTTTATCATTTTTGCATTGCTCTCGTTTCCTTTAGACTCTTCCTTCTGTTCAATCGATGACATAATGCGCCAAGAAGCTCTTCGTGCACCAATCACATTTTTATATCCCACCGACAGCAGATTCCTCTCTTCCACGGTCAATTCTAGATCAAGCTTTGCAATCGCCTTCATGCATTCAACCATTTCTGATGAATTTCGCATGTTAATATATATACCATTTCCAACAAATCATTCCAAACACTCTCATCAATAATCAAACAAAATGAATCAAATGTTTTGGATCCTTTTAATCTGGTTCGTGAAAAGTTGGAAAAAAAAAATCGAGATTCACGCGTATAACAAGGTGGCATAAAGAAAACAGAAAAAGTGATGATGATGACCTTCATATCTCTCAGCTTGCTCAGAGAGCTTCGCGATGTAAACTTGGGTCTCTCTCTCCTTCTCCGAGGACATTGTTGTGTTGAATCAGAGGAAGAAGGGTTTGAAAATGTGAATGGTTGTGGAGAAGAAGAAGATGATGAAGAAGAAGATGAAGAATAAGAAGAAGAAGAATGCGAGGAAGAAGGCGAAGGAACCGTGGAGTGTATATATATAGAACGAAGAATGCGGGGAGAGGTTAAGACTGAATCTGAGCCCTAGGATGAGCGATTTTGTAATTCTAGTTTCACTCTTCCTTATTCTTAGAACAAAACCAATCACAAACCCTAACTTCTAGGGCTTGTTTAACATCGTTTCAATATTTTATATATATATATATATATATATATATATATATATATATATATATATATATATATATATATATATATATATATATAATTTTATTCATTTTAAAATTCACAATTATTGCATTTAATTAATATATTTCTTTCACATTCTACTCAAATTGCTAGATCTGATAAAACACAAAATTATGCATATGTAGAGTAGAGAAGAATAAAATATTAATACACCATCCTCTTACATTTTTGCATACATAAATGTATGAATATAGGTTGTAAAGGAGTTTTTAAAAAAAAATAAAAATTAAACACATACTCTTCTTGGTTAGTTTTTATTGCCCACCTTAAAAGACAATATACACATACAAAAAATGAGGATAAAAATGTTTGTATTGCTAATAAGAACTTTACATTTTTTTTTTCAAAAGCTCGTGAAATATTGTTCTACTCACAAGGACATATAGTATTCAAAAGTCAAGTAAAAATAAACACAGTAAAAAAATATAATAAATAATGTTAAATTCAACTTGAAAATAGAAAAAGAAATATGAAGTAAAAATGAAAAGAATAGTTTTTAATAGTTCTTTCTAAAGAAAACATTATGCTTTGAAAAAGTATAGTAAGTTTAGTTTATTAATTAATCAAATCTTGTGAATTTAGTTTTCTTTTTTTTTTCCTTAAGGTTTCTGGTTATCAGGTTTTGGTTTTATTGTAGTCTCTATCTTTTTTTACTTTTGTAATTTAAAAAAAAATAGTAAGTTATGTTAATGTTAAAAATAAGTAATTTTATCATTTTTCAAATAAATTCTTAGATCATTACTAATATGTTGAAGATGTCTAACCTTTATCGATACATTATGTTGAGTTCGTTAGAGTGGTCGGCCTAGGCTCTAAACTTAGCGGATATGCTGGAGTGGTCTGTCTAGGCCGGCTATTTGTCTCGATGGCTTACGTTGGTGTAGGTTAGGCTAAGCCGGACTAGGCTGGATACTTGGCTGCCTTAATATGCATATTGTTTACTTGTTTGGTCTAGTTTGGATAGGTGTGGTACACTAGTCCCGCAGCCTTGTCCGATGGGTGATATGTGTTAATATGCTAGCGGAACCGGCTAGGTGTAATACACCAGTCCCCCAGCCTTTAAGTGTGGTGAACAGTGTTAAGGCTAAGAATTTGTAACCGTTAGAAGGTAGGTGAAGGGGTGTCAGTTGGTCAAATCGAACAAGTTTTGGCGCCGTCGTTTTGAAGTGTCATATCCTTCGTAATGATGGTGTCGATTGGTCTGGTGTATCATTTTGGCGGGAAGATTTTCGTTGTTTGAGATCGTGGACTATAAATATGGATTTGAAAACAGATGGGAGGTTACTTGTTTCATTTGTGAGAATTCTGAATCCAGAGATCTTGTGCACGTAATACTGTCCGACTAGTTCCCACTTTCAACCGACATCTTCTCGTAAAAAACAAAACCAGGTATGTCTAGTAGTGATAGCATGTCTACGTTTAGTAGTAGCGAGAGTACTGAGTCGGAGAGGAGTAAAGATAGGTTGCTTGGTGACGAGGGTACGAGTTCTATGGCTGGTACCAGTGGGATGCCAATGGAGGTTGTGAGGGAGGTTCGGGAGGATCCCCCCGAAGAGTTAGAGGAGAGCAACTGGCCGGCGAAAGGCGGCTACCGGTGGGTGGCTGGTGATGTTCGTGATCAGTTGTCTCTGTTCAGGTGGTCCCGCTTACTGAACTCTTGGTTGAATTGCACACCTGTTATCTCCAAGGGTGTCAGTAGGGGTATTGTTTCTTTGGAGAGGGTCAGCGCTATCGACCCGGTATGCCACGGGCAGGAAGGGGCTACCGAAAAGTTCTTCTACATGTACATGTGCCACTTCTCTCAACTTCATGTACGATTGCCGCTAGACGATTTTACCATGGGCGTGTTGCGGGCGTTGAATGTGGCACCTACACAGCTACATCCGAATAGTTGGGCTTATTTGTAGGCTTTCCACATCCTGTGCCAATCTTTATATTTGGAGCCCACTCCTTACGCTTTTTTGTATTTCTACGATACTAGACCTCGGCGGCCGGTTACTTGGCTATCCTTGATAAGTCGCCCTAGCATCAGCAGACTGGATGCCTTCTCCCAGTCTTTCAAGCATTTCAAGGACGGGTACTTCAAAGTCATCGTCAAGGAAGGGGGTAAATCTCATTTTTTGAATGCGGATGGGAGTACCAAGTTTCCCTTTAGCTGGACCAACAATCCTTCTCAATATAAAGACATGGGAGTGGAGGAGTTGTCGGCTGGTGATAAGGAGGTGGTGGGGATTTTGTTGAAGTTTGTGGATAAGTTGCCCACTAAGGGCCTAGTTAGGGTTTATAATTCGGTGCATCCGATAATAGATATTGAAGGTATCTGTTTATTACTTAAGCTGTGTTGATAATGCTAAGTTGTTTTGATCCGAGTCGTGATATGTTATTGCAGGGCATATGGCGCAATCTGGCAAGAAGAATCTGGCGCTCTTTCAATCATTGAGGAAGGAAATGGCCGCTAAGGCCAAGGTGGCTGGGAAAGCTGATGTTCCCAATCTGCAGGAATCGGTGGTGGAGGTGCACGTACATGGAGGGACGAAGAGGAAGGCTGAGCTTCCGCCTCGACCCGGGAAGGGCAAAGATGTGAAGAAGATAAGGGCAGCTCTTCTTGGAACGGCTAGCGGGGCGGGGTCGGCTAGTGGGGAGAAAGGGCCTGAAGCCGGGTTGATCGAGTTGCCGGAGATATTCGTTAGGAAGGATATCTCGATCGACCTCCCGGATACCGTTGTTAACTCGATCGATAATATGGATGTGGATCATATTGTGAGAACAATGGTAGAGTTTGGGAGCAAGGCCTTAGTTCTGAGCCGGCGTGTAGGGTCTCTTTACAGAAGGGATGTAAAGGAGGTTGGGGAGTTGCAGGGTAAGGTGGATAAGCTGGAGGAGGAGAAGGCGGCTTTAGAAAAGGAGAAAGAAGGCTGGGAAGCGGAGAGGAAAAGGCTGGTGATGAGTTTAAATTTTTGCCCTCATTTAATATTTAAATTTGGGGATTTAATTGAATTTTCTGTGCTTAAAGATTGATTTAATTAGGATTTGTTATTATTGGATTTATTGAGTAAGTTTGGTAAAAATGGCGTAAAAATTGATTTTAGTTGCATAAAATATTATTGGATATTCTAACGTTTGTTAATGCAGCTGGAATTTATTTTTGGTCAATTAATAGTGTGATTTTAAAATATTCAAAGTTACAAAATAAGTCCAAAATCAAGAAATTCTGAAAAAGAATAAATCAGGAGCTAAATGCACCCCCAGATTTTATTTGCACACTCCTGCAAAGTGGACCACCAAAAACCTGTTCTGCACCCCCAGTTTTCACTAAGTTGCACCCCTCCTACCACTTAAACTCCACTCAACCAGATCATGCCATGTGGCAATCCCCACCTTTTATAATTAGCCAACCATAAGCTGCCACGTGTCATAATCCTCCACTCACCAAATTGACCACTCAGATTCTGCCACGTCATCATCTCCTCCATCTCACTCATGAAACCCTAACCCTAATTTTCTTCTCTCCTTCCACCACCATGGCAGCCGCCGCCGCACCTCCTCACCTCGCCGGCCACCACTGCATCACCATCACACCATTGCCGGCGACGCACCAGCAGCGACAGCACCACCAATTGCAGCAACGGCGGCGCAACCATCTTCCTCCTTCGCGCCGCCTCCATCTTCACCTGCGCGCAACCATCATCAACCACAACACCACCACGCATCTTCTTCCTTCACACACCTGCAGCGTTTCAGCCACGTCGGCCACTACCAACCTGGAACAGCAACGCGCCGCTCCGTCGCGCGAACCTGCGCAGCGCACACGAACCACCACCTCGCCACTGTGAAGCTTAATCTCGCACAACGATGGCAGCAGCTTCACGCCACCACTGCAGAACCACCACACCACCACCGCGAGTTCTTCTTCCCGCGAGCGCGTCAGCCACCGCTACAGCAACAACTCCACCATCTTCATTCACGCCTGCACTGCCAGCAGCCGCCATCAGCCGCGCAGCCAAGGAAGAAACATGGAGCAGCAAACCCTAATTCTGGAGAGAGAGTACTCTGCGCCACGTGTCAGCATCCGATAGGACAGTCAAACTGGTCAACTGGTCAACTGGTCAAAGTCAGCAGTCAACTTTGGTCAAAACTGCAAATATGGTTAAATGAGAGGGGCAGAATTGGAAATTGGACAGGAATTAAGTTGCTAATTAATTAAATAAAAATAAAAGATTTTAGCAACTGACAGATAAAGCCCAAAGTCCAGTGGGAGCCTATATAAAGAGACTTAAGGGAGCAGAAACTGACAACTGAACTTACAGCTTTAACACTTAGAACTCTCTGGTTTTGGCAGATACCGTCTCCACCACATCTCTCATTCTTTCTTTTATTTTCTTTCCTTCATTTCATCATGTATTCCATCAAAGCCATGGAGGGCTAAGCTTTTAGGGTTGATTCCACTGTAATTTCTTAATTGGATTCTGAGGTTAGATGAATTTATATGTTTTGTTATTTTGATTATTGTTGTGGTTTTTGTTTATCTATGTCCTTTGCTTCTTAATTGAATAGAAAATTATGATTTTAAATCTACATGCATGCTAATCATATGAGTTAAAAGGTTTTTAAATTAAATTGAGACTTTACTTTGATTTTGTTTAGAAACTTTCATTTGGTTAAATAAGTTTTTGCCAATAATTGAGACTTTAATTTGATTAGAGGTAATTACTTTAATTAAAATTAGTCAAGACTTTACTTTGATTAATTAAGTTTTCTATTTGGTAAAGAAACAAAGGAATAGACATGATTAGGCATAGTAAAATTAATTGAGACTGTACTTTGATTAAATTTACTATGGACAATCTAACAATTCTCACTTTTAATTGAGACTGTACTTTGATTAAAAGTGAGGATGCCAACAAATGAATTGAGTCTTTACATTGATTTATTTGTAAATCAACAACAATAATTAATTTAACAATAATCTCTAGATAACCAATGAAGAATCTTATTTAGAAAAAGCAGTGGAATTGACCTATTTACTATTACTGTGTTTACAATCTTCCGTGTCATTTTCTTTGCATATCAAAACCCCCTATTTTTATAATTGCTAGTTTTAATTGCATTTTTAAGAATCAAATATTTGAGATCAATTCCGTATTCGTTGTGAGACGACTCAGGGTTATCTTAACCCTAACTATTTTGTTCACTACTAACTGGCAATACTGAAGTTGCTAAAGTAGTGGTAATTTGATCGCCTAACGACAGCGATATCAAATTTAACGCCGCTACCGGGGAATACGGTTAGTATTTCTTTTATTTTGATTCTGTTTTTATTTATTTTATTTTATTTTATTTTATTTATTTTATTTTATTATTTTTATTTTTATTTTACGCATATACGTTTAATAGAGTTTGTTATTTTGTAGTCTTTAGTTTTCTTTTAATATATTCCAAGCAAAGTTCTATTTTTGTTTTGATTAAGAATTTCTTTTAAGAAATTTTTTGAGACTAGTTTGGAAAACTCTGTCTAGGAAAGACTTGGTATTTAAGTTGTCCACTGTGACGCACCTCTCTTTCCTGGGAGTAGACCCAACGACATCTTAACTCATTTCTTTCTTGAAATCTTTCTCCAAAACAAGAATAGGAAGAAAAAAAAAACACACAGGGAAACACTTTCAGGTGGACTGCATAGTGCATGACTCGGGCCAATCCGGGTCAATTTTATCAACTTGATTCAGAACTTGAAAGGAACTTGCGTAAATCATGTAGGAGACTTGAACTCAAGTGTTCTACTGAAGGAGCACCATCATCATCTGAACATACCACTGAAAGTGTACCACTAGAATCACCTCCAGTGATTAACATATCTTCTGATCCATCACCTGAACCAGAAATTCAAGAAGATAGAATGGAAGAAAGAACAATAAGAGAGTTGGCTTCACCGGATGCAGCAATTACACAAAACATGTGCATCCAATATCCAGATGGAGAATGTGAGCTTAAGTCTGGGTTAATCCATCTTTTACCCAAATTCCATGGATTAGCAGGAGAAGACCCGTACCATCATTTGAAGGAATTTCATGTTGTTTGTTCATCCATGAGACCTACAACAGTGACAGAGGAACATATCAAGCTTAAGGCTTTTCCATTCTCATTGCAAGATGCCGCTAAGAATTGGTTATACTGCCTTCCGCCAGGATCCATCAATACTTGGGAGACTCTGAAAAGATTATTTCTGGAAAAGTTTTTTCCAGCATCTAGAGTTGCTGCTATTCGCAAAGATATTTATGGGATAAGGCAACAAGAAAGAGAAAGTCTTCACGAGTATTGGGAAAGATTCAAAAAGTTATGTGCTTCATGTCCTCATCACCAAATAAACAAGCATCTCCTCATTCAATACTTTTATGAGGGATTGAGTATCATGGATAGACAAATGATAGATGCTGCAAGTGGATGGTCATTGGTGGACAAAACGCCAACAAATGCAAGACAATTGATTGAAACTATGGCGTCGAACCATCAACAATTTTCCACAAGGAGTAATTCTATAACTCTATTGAAAGGAACCCATGGAGTAGAAGCTTCATATCTTGCAGATCACAAGAAATTAGAAGGGAAGTTGGATGACTTAGCGGCAATGGTAAGGACCTTGACAGACTTACAGAAAAAGCCTATTCCTTCTACTTTATGTGGAATTTGTGCTTCTACTAATCATCCTACAGAGGCTTGTTCTATGTTAAAAGAGACAGGGACGTTAGACAATGAACAACCTCAAGCATATGCTGCAAACATCTATGGCAATAATAGACCACCTCGGTAGCAATACAACCATGATTTGTCCTCCAACAAGTACAACCCAGATTGGAAGGAATATCCCAGCCAGAAATGGGGAAATCAACAGCCTCAACACCAACAAGTCTATGTTCCACCTCAACAGAGGCAACAACCACAACCAACTGCAACCTCTGGTGATTCAAACATGGAGGCAATGATGAAAATGATGGCTGACATGATGAAGGGACAAATCAATGAGTTGAAACAGACAATGGAAGCAACCAATCAAAACTTGCAGAACCAGATTGGACAAATGGCAAATGAGTTAAATCAGATGAAGTCTCAACAAGGCTCAAGCAATTTGCCTGCACAAACTGTAATCAACCCGAGAAATGTAAGTGCTATTACTTTAAGATCGGGTAAGCAAATACAAGGTCTTGGGGATGCCCAAGAAGATGAAGATAAGGAAAATGAAGTTGTACCTAATGATGAAAGAGGAAGATTAGATGAAGCAACACAAGCAACATCTGAGATGCCTGCACCCAATGATAACTCCAGGTTGGTATCCCCTAATACTTCCTCTGAAAATCCTTCTCCTTATTCTCCTCCTCCTCCCTATTCAAACCGTTTGAAACCAAAAACTAAAAAGATGGAGGAGTTAGACAAAGAAATCCTGAATACTTTCAAGAAAGTGGAGATAAACATCCCTTTGTTGGATGCTGTGAGACAAATTCCTAAATACGCCAAGTTTCTCAAAGAATTATGTACACATAAAAGGCGTATTATGGACAAAGAGGTAGTGAACATGGGAAGAAATGTCTCTAGCTTAATTAAGAAGCCTGCAGTCAGAATGCCGCAAAAGTGTAAGGATCCAGGTATGTTTTCTGTTCCCTGCATTATAGGAAGTACTAAGTTTGACAATGCTATGTTAGATTTAGGAGCTTCAATTAATGTAATGCCTTTATCTGTTTTTACTTCACTTCATCTTGGACCTCTTAAGTCTACTGGTGTAGTCATTCAGTTGGCCAATCGTAGCACAGTTAACCCTGCAGGTGTGCTAGAAGATGTGCTTGTCCGTGTGGACAAGTTAATTTTTCCTGCAGATTTCTATATCTTGGACATGAAGGATGATGAAGGAATGAGTTCAACCATAATTATCTTAGGAAGGCCATTCATGATGACAGCACGTACCAAGATAGACGTGCATGCAGGATCCTTGACTATGGAGATAGGAGATGAGAAGGTGCAGTTCAATGTGCTAGAAGCCATGAAGCACCCAATTGAAGACCATTCTTTGTTTTGTATTGATTTATTGAGTAATGTAGTGAACAATTATGCTTTTGGACTTTTGGACGTTTTATCTGGTTTTTCTTCTTCTTTGGATTTTTCTTTTTCGAATGTTTCGGGCTCAATTTTAGACGAAAGAGAAAATTATAAAACAGGTGATGTTGAGGACGCGGTGTCACTATTTGATACCTCTGTGGCGTCCAAGTGTGATGCTGAGGTGGCTGAAATTACCTTAGGCAGTAAAATGTTGCCATCTGTGGAACAGCCACCCACTTTGAAGTTGAAAACTTTACCATCTCATCTGAAATATGTTTATCTTGAGAGGGATGGGAAACTCCCTGTTATTATATCTGCCTTGCTTACTGACGAGCAGGAACAAAAGCTATTGCAGGTTATCAAAGATCACAAGCGAGCAATAGGCTGGACTTTGGCAGATATTCCTGGTATTAGTCCTTCTTTCTGCATGCACAGAATACTCTTGGAGGAGGATGCTAAGCCAGTAAGACAACCTCAGAGGAGACTGAATCCTCAGCTGATGGAGGTTGTGAAGAAAGAAGTCACCAAGTTGCTACAAGCAGGTATTATATATCCCATTTCTGACAGCACTTGGGTGAGTCCTGTACATGTGGTCCCCAAGAAATCTGGGATCACCGTGGTCAAGAATGAGAAGAACGAGTTGATTCCTACTCGTATTCAGAATAGCTGGAGGGTCTATATTGATTATAAAAGACTAAATCAGGCCACCAGGAAGGACCATTTTCCTTTACCATTCATGGACCAGATGTTAGATCGATTGGCAGGTAAGTCTCATTACTGTTTTCTTGGTGGATTCTCTGGGTATTTTCAGATTTGTATTGCCCCAGAGGATCAACATAAAACTACCTTTACTTGTCCATTCGGTACATATGCTTATAGGAAAATGCCATTTGGCCTTTGCAATGCTCCTGGAACATTTCAGCGATGTATGATGAGTATTTTTACAGATTTGTTAGAGCATTGTATTGAGGTTTTTATGGATGATTTTAGTGTATATGGTTCATCTTTTGATCACTGCTTGTCTAATCTTGCTAGAGTCTTGGAGAGATGTGAAGAAACTAACCTTGTTCTAAATTTTGAAAAATGTCATTTTATGGTGGAACAAGGTATAGTTTTAGGTCACGTTGTTTCCAAGAATGGTATATCTGTAGATCCTGCTAAAATTGATATTATTTCACAATTGCCTTACCCCTCTTCTGTGAAAGAGGTTCGATCTTTTCTTGGACATGCAGGATTTTACAGGAGGTTTATCAAGGACTTCAGCAAGATAGCCAACCCTCTCTCCAACTTGTTGCAAAAGGATGTAGTATTTGACTTTGGAGAGAGGTGCAAAGATGCGTTTGATACATTGAAAAAGGCGCTTACCACCACTCCTATCATCCAGCCACCTGATTGGACATTACCATTCGAGTTGATGTGTGATGCATCAAACTTTGCAGTAGGAGCGGTGCTTGCACAAAAAGATGGGAAGCTATCACATGTGATATATTATGCTTTCAGAACATTAGATACAGCGCAGGCTAACTACACCACGACTAAGAAGGAATTATTGGCTGTTGTGTTTGCCTTGGACAAATTCAGACCGTATATACTTGGTTCCAAGGTAATTGTTTATACTGATCATGCAGCATTAAAATTCCTTCTGAAGAAAGCAGATTCAAAACCAAGGTTGATCAGATGGATGCTACTGCTCCAAGAGTTTGACATTGAGATTCTAGACAGAAGTGGAGCACATAACTTGGTAGCCGATCATCTTAGCAGGATTGAAAATGGAGAAGATAACATTCCTATTAAGGATGACTTTCCTGATGAAGTCCTCCTAGCATTGACTGCTGTGAAAGGTATGTTTCCTGAACCTTGGTTTGCTGACATTGTTAACTATTTGGCTGTTTCTGCTATTCCTCCTTCCTTCTCCAAATATGAAAGAATCAAGCTAAAAAGTGAGGCAAAGTACTATATCTGGGAAGACCCAATCTTATGGCGCATTGGTAGTGACCAAGTCATAAGGAGGTGTGTTCCAGACATCGAGATACCTCATGTGCTAGAGTTCTGTCATTCGTCTCCTTTTGGTGGACATTATGGCACACAAAGAACAGGTAAGAAGGTGTTGGATTGTGGATTATATTGGCCTACTATTTTTAAAGATGCACAGAGGGTATATGAAAATTGTGAGCAGTGCCAACGGGCATCCAGATCCATTACAAGAAGGGATGAAATGCCTCAACAACCCATGCTATATTGTGAGGTATTTGATATTTGGGGTATTGATTTTATGGGTCCTTTTCCTCCTTCTTTTGGGTTTTCTTATATTTTGCTTGTTGTAGACTATGTCTCCAAATGGGTGGAAGCCATAGCTACAAGGACTAATGATTCTCGAGTTGTTATGAGTTTTGTCAGGTCTAACATTTTCTGTAGATATGGGATACCACGAGCCATCATGAGTGACCAGGGGACTCATTTCTGTAATAGGCTACTTGAGAACATGTTGAAGAAGTATGGCGTGACACATCGCATTGCTACACCATATCACCCTCAAACCAATGAGGAAGCAGAGATCTCTAATAGGGAGATTAAAAAGATACTAGAGAAAGTAGTGAAGCCTAGTCGAAAGGATTGGGCCACAAGATTGGATGAAGCACTTTGGGCACACAGGATAGCCTACAAAACACCTATAGGTATGTCACCTTTCAGGGTGGTTTTTGGAAAGGCTTGTCATCTACCTGTGGAGATTGAACATCGGGCCTATTGGGCCGTGAAAGCATGCAACTTGGATTTGGAAGAAGTAGGAAATGAGCGAAAACTTCAGTTGCAAGAACTAGAGGAGATTAGGCTTACAGCCTATGAAAATTCAAAGTTCTACAAAGAGAAAACCAAGAAGTTCCATGACCAAAAGCTTGTGGCTAGAAAGGATTTCAAGGTAGGCCAGAAGGTGTTACTATACAAATCCAAGCTTGGTCACATGAGTGGTAAGTTGCGTTCTACTTGGGAAGGACCATACATTGTTACAAAAGTCTTCCCTTATGGAGCAGTGGAGATCAAGGAAGAATCTTCAGCAAGAACTTTTAAAGTTAATGGGCATCGTCTTCGGATATTCAATGAAAATCAAGATATGCTGAATAAGACGATGGATGCGATGAACTTAACTTCTCCCTCATACCTTCCACCTTGAGGAGGTAAGTAGACTTCATACTTTTTCTTTGCATTTTATACATATTGAATACATTGAGGACAATGCATGGATAAAGTGTGGGGGTGTGGGGAGATTTCTCCCTTTTCTGTTTTTGTTTTCTATTTGTTTTGTTTTTCCTTTTCTAATTTTGTTTTCTGTTTGTTTTTATAAAAAAAAAAGTTTCTGCTTTCAATAAAACATATTGACATTGGATTTTTGGATTTGATTTACTAATTGGAACGATCATAATTCTAGGAAAATAAGAGTCATGTGCTATGAATGGATTGTTTCTGTGATTTACTGATTGAGTTGATTTAAGAGTTTCTGGAATAAATCTTTTGTGAAAGAGTTGTTGACCTTGTGAGTTTTGAGCTTTATTGTAAGGATGAACTACCATGTGTCATTCCTATTTTTATTGTGTGATTTGCTCATGTCTTGTTGATACTCAAATGTTTAGCTTGATTCTGTTGTTTTGCATCTTAGATGAACATGCATGATTTGATATGACTGAGGCATTTCTTGTTTTTAGCTACTTGGCCAAATAAGCTAACCATAACATTGATCCATTGGTAGCCCCTTAAGCTTAAACCTTTTTTTTCTTGTTTTGAGCATATTGCTAAACCTTAAAAAGAAAAGACCATGTTTTTCCTTACCTTAGGGAGAAAGAAGGAGCTAGTGGATTATGTTGAGATTGGTTGAGGAATAAAGTGTGGGGGTGTGTATTTCCCCCACAAAGTTGTAAAAATGGCAAAAAGGAAAATCATTGTTGATGACAGAGTGTTGTAATGAAAAATGATTACTGTCTGAAAAAGAGCAACAAAGGATAAAAGAAAAAAAAACAAAGAAAAAAAAAGAGATTGTTTTTGAAACTATGCTCCATAACTCTTTCTTCCTTACTATTTCAAAAACACACAAATCCTAAAGTTTTTCCTACATTTGCCTTGGCCTCATTATAACCTTGAAAAGTCCTCATGATTTTTGAATGCATGTTTTCTGAAAGCTGTGAATATTAGAGTCTTGCTAAGCATTGAGAGTGTTTACTTGCATGGGTATTTTGAGTGAAAACACAAGCCAAAACACTTGAGCGAATCTTGGTGAGAAAATATATATTTAACTTGAGTGTTTCTCTTTCATATTTGATTATCTTGTAAACTCAAAAGATTAACTCATGTGTGAAAAACATAATTTTATCCATTTGTTTGTGCATGACAACATGATTTCTAGAAGTTTGATCTGTTTCCATTGGTATTCATTTCTTTAATCCACTGAAAATATGGAATAAAAGACCTCAGAATAAAGTTTTGAAATTGTTCAATTTTGCCCAGGAGTGCAAAAGGATAAGTGTGGGTGTGTGATGAGTTCAAATTTTTGCCCTCATTTAATATTTAAATTTGGGGATTTAATTGAATTTTCTGTGCTTAAAGATTGATTTAATTAGGATTTGTGATTATTGGATTTATTGAGTAAGTTTGGTAAAAATGGCGTAAAAATTGATTTTAGTTGCATAAAATATTATTGGATATTCTAACGTTTGTTAATGCAGCTGGAATTTATTTTTGGTTAATTAATAGTGTGATTTTAAAATATTCAAAGTTACAAAATAAGTCCAAAATGAAGAAATTCTGAAAAAGAATAAATCAGGAGCTAAATGCACCCCCAGATTTTATCTGCACACTCCTGCAAAGTGGACCACCAAAAACCTGTTCTGCACCCCCAATTTTCACTAAGTTGCACCCCTCCTACCACTTAAACTCCACTCAACCAGATCATGCCATGTGGCAATCCCCACCTTTTATAATTAGCCAACCATAAGCTGCCACGTGTCATAATCCTCCACTCACCAAATTGACCACTCAGATTCTGCCACGTCATCATCTCCTCCATCTCACTCATGAAACCCTAACCCTAATTTTCTTCTCTCCTTCCACCACCATGGTAGCCGCCGCCGCACCTCCTCACCTCGCCGGCCACCACTGCATCACCATCACACCATTGCCGGCGACGCACCAACAGCGACAGCACCACCAATCTGCAGCAACGGCGGCGCAACCATCTTCCTCCTTCGCGCCGCCTCCATCTTCACCTGCGCGCAACCATCATCAACCACAACACCACCACGCATCTTCTTCCTTCACACACCTGCAGCGTTTCAGCCACGCCGGCCACTACCAACCTGGAACAGCAACGCGCCGCTCCGTCGCGCGAACCTGCGCAGCGCACACGAACCACCACCTCGCCGCCGTGAAGCTTAATCTCGCACAACGATGGCAGCAGCTTCACGCCACCACTGCAGAACCACCACACCACCACCGCGAGTTCTTCTTCCCGCGAGCGCGTTAGCCACCGCTGCAGCAACAACTCCACCATCTTCATTCACGCCTGCACTGCCAGCAGCCGCCGTCAGCCGCGCAACCCAGGAAAAAACATGGAGCAGCAAACCCTAATTCTGGAGAGAGAGTACTCTACACCACGTGTCAGCATCCGATAGGACAGTCAAACTGGTCAACTGGTCAACTGGTCAAAGTCAACAGTCAACTCTGGTCAAAACTGCAAATATGGTTAAATGAGAGGGGCAGAATTGGAAATTGGACAGGAATTAAGTTGCTAATTAATTAAATAAAAATAAAAGATTTTAGCAACTGACAGATAAAGCCCAAAGTCTAGTGGGAGCCTATATAAAGAGACTTAAGGGAGCAGAAACTGACAATTGAACTTACAGCTTTAACACTTAGAACTCTCTGGTTTTGGCAGATACCGTCTCCACCACATCTCTCATTCTTTCTTTTGTTTTCTTTCCTTCATTTCATCATGTATTCCATCAAAGCCATGGAGGGCTAAGCTTTTAGGGTTGATTCCACTGTAATTTCTTAATTGGATTCTGAGGTTAGATGAATTTATATGTTTTGTTATTTTGATTATTGTTGTGGTTTTTGTTTATCTATGTCCTTTGCTTCTTAATTGAATAGAAAATTATGATTTTAAATCTACATGCATGCTAATCATATGAGTTAAAAGGTTTCTAAATTAAATTGAGACTTTACTTTGATTTTGTTTAGAAGCTTTCATTTGGTTAAATAAGTTTTTGCCAATAATTGAGACTTTAATTTGATTAGAGGTAATTACTTTAATTAAAATTAGTCAAGACTTTACTTTGATTAATTAAGTTTTCTATTTGGTAAAGAAACAAAGGAATAGACATGATTAGGCATAGTAAAATTAATTGAGACTGTACTTTGATTAAATTTACTATGGACAATCTAACAATTCTCACTTTTAATTGAGACTGTACTTTGATTAAAAGTGAGGATGCCAACAAATGAATTGAGTCTTTACATTGATTTATTTGTAAATCAACAACAATAATTAATTTAACAATAATCTCTAGATAACCAATGAAGAATCTTATTTAGAAAAAGCAGTGGAATTGACCTATTTACTATTACTGTGTTTACAATCTTCCGTGTCATTTTCTTTGCATATCAAAACCCCCTATTTTTATAATTGCTAGTTTTAATTGCATTTTTAAGAATCAAATATTTGAGATCAATTCCGTATTCGTTGTGAGACGACTCAAGGTTATCTTAACCCTAACTATTTTGTTCACTACTAACTGGCAATACTGAAGTTGCTAAAGTAGTGGTAATTTGATCGCCTAACGACAGCGATATCAGCTGGCAACATGGAAGGTACGTTGCTTGGATTTTGAGGATAAACTGAACAAGCGTATAGGGGAGTTGGAGGAGGACAATGAGGACTTGAAGGATAAGTATGATGGGGCTGTTGGGGAACTTGATGATCTGAAGAACAGCGTCATCCAGGAGCATATCAATGGTTTTGAGAAGGGGTTGCGGCAGGCGGCCTTCTTCCATCCAGATGTAGACGTCTCGGATTCAAGGTTCGATGTAGATAAGGACATAGTTGATGGAAAGTTGGTGAGGGAGGATGAGGGGGATGCTGAGGAGGTGGAGGAGAAGGCGGCAGAGGAGGAGAGGAAAGCGGATGAGGCTGCAGAGGTGGCCCATGTTTTAGCAGAGTAGGACATTGATTTCTTAAATTTGTAAAAGTATTATTGAGCCTATGTCTGTATTATCTGGTACAATATGTTCGTTGCGTTGGTACATTTATTTGCGTTCATGCTTAATGCGATTAGTTTCTGTATGTTATTGTGTATATCGAATTTTTGACGATTTGTGGTGTATGTTATGTACGGCGTAAGCGATTGTATGTTTAAAGGTGTTCGACCCAGGCCGCTTAGCTGGGGTAAGGGTGAGGAACTTAAACGAATTAACCATCAGTAAAGGGTGTTCAACCCAGGCCGCTTACTTGGGGTAAGGGTGGGGAACTTAAACGAATTGACCATCAGTAAAGGGTGTTCGACCCAGGCCGCTTACTTGGGGTAAGGGTGGGGAACTTAAACGAATTAACCATCAGTAAAGGGTGTTCGACCCAGGCCGCTTACTTGGGGTAAGGGTGGGGAACTTAAACGAATTGACCATCAGTAAAGGGTGTTCGACCCAGGCCGCTTACTTGGGGTAAGGGTGGGGAACTTAAACGAATTAACCATTAGTAAAGGGTGTTCGACCCAGGCTTCTTACTTGGGGTAAGGGTGGGGAACTTAAACCAATTGACCATCAGTAAAGGGTGTTCGACCCAGACCGCTTACTTGGGGTAAGGGTGGGGAACTTAAACGAATTGACCATCAGTAAAGGGTGTTCGACCCAGGCCGCTTACTTGGGGTAAGGGTGGGGAACTTAAACGAATTAACCAAGAGTAAAGACATAGAGTCATAAAGTAGGGAACCCTTCTTTTTATTTATTGAATAGGGGTGCCTCGTTAAAACCTCCTTGGCCAAAACCCTCCTTAGGGAAAAAAGACCAAGTGAGCAAAAAGAGTACACCCGGGGTTACAAGTATTGGTTTGATTACAATATACATTTAACTGAAGTAGAACTTGAGGTGGGATACATTCCATGCGTTGGGAATCTCTTCCCCAGATAACTGCTCTAGGCGATAAGCTCCTCCTCCTGCATCTTCTCGTATGCGGTACGGGCCGTCCCAATTGGCGGAGAACTTGCCATCCTTCTTTCTAGCACTGCTGGCCATTATCCATACGAGGTCCCCGACGACAAATGATCGTGGGTGTAGATTTGCATTATATTTCCTGGCAGCTCGTTGTTTGGCAGCTAGATTGCGTATTTGGGCTTTTTCTCTGAGTTCGGGTAGGAGGTCGAGATGTAAGGCCAAATTTTGGTGGTTGTGGGTTGGGTCGTATAATTCTCGGCGCAGGGATGGTTCACCAATTTCTACTAGTATCATGGCGTCTGCGCCGTAGACTAAGCTGAATGGGGATTCGTTTGTTGATGATTGAGGGGTGCATCTATAAGCCCATAGTACTTCTATTAACTCTTCAGGCCATCGGCCTTTGACGGTATCCAACCTCTTGCGCAGCTCTACGAGGATAACTTTGTTTGCTGCCTCTAGTTGCCCATTGGTTTGTGGATGTTCTACAGAGCTTGTGATGTGTTTGATGCCTAGGCCGGTGTAGAATTTGGCTAACTCCTTGTCAATAAATTGTCAGCCATTGTCTGTTATAATGGTATGTGGTACACCATATCTGCATATAATGTCCTTCCACACGAATTGCTGGACTTGATGGGCCGTGATGGTGGTTAGCGGCTTGGCTTCGATCCATTTGGTAAAATAATCAATGGCTACGATTAGGAATTTTAATTGCCCCTTGCCGGGTGAGAAGGGGTCGAGGATGTCCATTCCCCACTTAGCGAATGGCCATGGGGACAATATGTGGTGTAGTTGTTCCTGTTTCTGATGAATAAGGTTGTCGTGCTTCTGGCATGGCTTGCATTTCTTGACATGATCCTGGTAGTCTGCTTCTATAGTGGGCCAGAAGTATCCAGCTTTGAGAACTCTTGTAGCCATGGTGCGTGCGCCTGAATGATAACCACAAATTCCTTCGTGTAATTCTTTGATGATATATTGGACTTGCTCTGTCGTGACACATTTAAGTAGGGGTTGGCCATATCCGCATTTGTAGAGGTCATCGTCTACCATAGTGTACCTGGCGGCTTTAGCCAGCCAAGTTTTGTCTGCGTCGAGGGGGGGGGGGTTGCCGGTTTTGAGGTATTGAATGTAGGGGGTGGTCCAGTTTTGGGTTTGGGAGGGGGTGACGTTGCTTGCTGGAGTGTGGGTTAATGTTTGGCAAGTGTGTGTGATGGAAGGTGTGGAGAGTGTTTGCTGTAGTAGGGATCGATTACGGTTTCTGAGTTTGGTGCTGGCCAATTTGGAAAGGATGTTGGCCCTGACGTTGTCGGTTCTCGGGATGTGTTCGACACGGACTTGTTCGAAAGCGGATTGAATAACTGCACGGACCAGATGGTAATATTGTAGGAGGATGGGGTCTTTGATTTGGAATTCATCATTCAGATGACCTATGGTGAGTTTGGAGTCGGTTTTGCATGTTAACTTCTTGACGCCGACTTCACAGGCTAGGGAAAGGCCGGCGAGGATGGCTTCGTACTCGGCTTGGTTATTTGATGTTTTGAAAGCAAAGTGAAGGGATTTCTCGATAAGGATGTCGTTGGGGCCTTCTAAGACGATGCCGGCGCCGACACCCCTTGGGGTTGAGGAGCCATATACATGAAGCATCAACTAGTCCTCAACGGGTGTTTGTTGCAGGTCGTTGACGAAGTCTAAGAGACATTGGGCTTTGATGGGGCCGTGGGGTTCATAGCGGATGTTGAATTCTGACAGTTCCACGGCCCATGATGACATGCGTCCGGCTAGATCCGGCTTTTGTAATATTTTTTGGATTGGGTAGTCAGTTTTGACGGTTATGGTATGTTTTGGAAATATGGGCAGAGGCGGCGTGCTGCGTGGACCAAGGATAGGGCTAGTTTTTTTACCATCTGATACCTGGTTTCAGGATCTTGAAGTGTTCTGCTCACAAAATATACAGGATGTTGTGTGCCTTCTACTTCTTGAACAAGCGATGCGCTGACGGTATAGTCGGTGGCCGTGATATATACCAGCAAGGGTTGGCTGGTGTCTGGTTTGTAGAGGATAGGGGGTGAGGTTAAGGTTGTTTTGAGTTTTTGGAATATCTGTTCACAATCATCAGTCCACGTGAACCGGGCGAATTTCTTTAGGAGCCGGATTATGGGTTGAGTTTGTTCAGCTAGTTTGGGTAGGAAGCGAGAGATGGCTGTGAGGCGGCCGATGAGGCGTTGGACTTCTTTGACGGTAGTGGGGCTGCGCATTTCGATGATAGCCTTGCATTTTTCAGGGTTAGCCTCTATGCCGCGTTGGGTTAGCATGAAACCAAGGAATTTACCCCGGTCGACGCCAAATACGCAGCTTGGCCGCTTGTCGGCGTTCTTCCCCAAGCTTGCGCTTTTTCTGGGATACGTAGCAGGCTTTTTTATATATGGACAGCTTGTGGGATGCCACCTTGGGGTCTACTCCAGGGAGGTCGGCGGCCGACCAGGCAAAAAGATCTGTGTTGTTGATGAGGATGAGTGTGATTATGGCACGCTCATCAGAGTTTAAACTGGTGCCTAAGTTAATGGAGTGGCCGTTGGAGAGCTCGAGAGGAGTGGTGTCCTCGACTGGTTCGAGGCGGACATCCTGGCCTATTCTAGGGTCAAGGTCCTCGCCGGATAGGGCTATGCGGGAACCAGGGGGTCGTTCGATATGGTTGGTTTGTTGGATTGGGAGTTGTGGTCGTAAGCTTGCCATGTAGCACTCGCGTGCCAAGCGCTGGTCACAGTGTATGGTCAGGATGTCGTCGGATGGGGCAGGGAACTTTATGGTCAAGTGAGGGGTAGAGACGACTGCACCAAGTGTATTGAGGGAAGGACGGCCCAGGAGTATGTTGTAAGATGTTGGCGCATCGACTATAAGGAAGCGGATTGGGATGGTTTTGGTTTGGGTTCCTTCCCGAAAGACGGTGTGGAGGTCTATGTAGCCCCGGGTGGATACTTGTTCGCCGGAAAAGCCGTATATGGGCTCGTCATATGGGATCATGGCGGTGTCAGGAAGTTGTAATTTTTGGTAGGTGGCCTAGTAGAGGATGTCAACTGAGCTGCCTTGATCCACAAGGACTTTCTTAACAGCATAATTTTCGATTTCAACAGTGATGACCATGGGGTCATCCTGTTGGTGGTCGAGGCCATGGAAGTCGTCATCTGTGAATACGATGGGGGGCATGCGGCGTCTGTGGTGGGAATGAGTGATATGGTTGATGGATTGTATATGGCGGAGGTGTCTCTTTCTAGCAGACGAGGTGGAGCCTCCACTTGCGAAGCCACCAGAGATGGTGTTAATGGTGCCTCGTAGGGGGGGTCGGCATGGGTGATGTCGGTGCGAGCGGGCTCTGGTTGTTGATTGTTGGGTTGGGTAGGGTGGCTATTGTGATGGGCGTCGTTTGGTTGACGTCTGTGGTTAGGTCGCGGGGGGTGGCGGGATCGAGAGGAGGAGGAATGGTCATCCCTACGGATGAAGCGGCGAAAGTGGCCAGCACGGACCAATTCTTCTATTTTATCCGGGAGTGCTTTGCATTCTTCCGTAGTGTGGCCATGGTTGCGATGGTACCGATAATATTTGGTCATGTCGACGTTGGGAGGTGTGGTTGTCTTGCGTGGTGGGGGGAGGAGATCAGCTTGGAGGGCTTCGTCTAGAATGCGGGAGCGGGCTACTGTGAGGGGGGCGTATCTGGTGAAGCGAGGTTGGCAGGGTTCACGTGGGCGGGTATCAGGGCGTGGGTGAGGTTGTGGGGTGGGGTTGGAGGTGGTGGCGGCGTAGTCGTTGCAGAATTTGGTGTGAAGGGTTTGCATTTCCTCCATGCGGACGTAGTCGACTGCACGTAGCTTGAGTTCGTGCATGGAGGCAGGTGGGTGGAGGTAGACGTTGTTGGCGAAGGGGCCAGGTTGTAGGGTAAGAGTCATACATTGGAGAATCATCTCCTGGTTGAGGTGCGGTGTACGAAGGACGGCTTTACTAAAGCGATCGATGAATGCTCTGAGTGGTTCATTGGGTTCTTGTCTGATACCCAGTAGGGATATGGTGGTGGTTTGATGTGAGCGGCTTCCAGCGAAATGGGTGGAAAACATGTGGGAAAGGATGTCGAAACTATCGATTGAGTAGGGCGGGAGAGTGGTGAACCATTCTAGGGCAGGGCCTTTGAGGGTGGTGGGGAAAGCTTTGCAAAAGACTGCGTCTTGGGATGTGTATAGGGCGACATGGGTGATGTAGACTTTCAGGTGTTCGTCAGGGTCGGTTTCGCCGGTATAGCGATCCAGGTTGAATGGTTCCCACTGGGCCGGGAGAGGGGTGTTGGCGATAAAATCCGTGAATGGGTGGCGGCGTCTGGACTGGTGAGGGGGGGCATGTGAGGTGGGGGTGGGTGGTTGATCATAGCAGGAAAGGTGGAGGTGATGTTGTGAGGAGGAATGTGGGTTGTGGGAAGATATTGTGGGTTGTAGGGTGGGATATGTGTGGTATGGAGGGCAGTGGGTATGTTGTAGGGGATGTGGGTGGTAGGGAGGGTGGGGGCGGGAGTTGGGGGTGCGGTGAGCCCCGGTTGACCGGATGGAAAGTGATGGGGATGGGTAGAGGTAACGGGTGTCTGTTGGGTGGTGGTGAAGGTGTGGGGGGTGGGATTGTATTCACTTTCTTCCTCTGTAGGCTGGAAAGCCGGAGACTTCATAGCTTCAGAGGTTTCTTTGGCTTTTCCCTTCAGGTTGGGATCTGCCTCGATCCTTCGCCTGAGGCGAGAGTTCTCTTGTCTCAGCGCCTCCATTTCTTCAGCATTGCGCTTCTTCAAGTCTGCGAGTTCTTGTTGCATCTTTGCTTGGCCGTCTAGGATGGCGGCCAAGTCAGGGGTGATGCTGGGAGGTCCAGAGGGACCAGCATCCGCTTGCTTGTTCGCTCCAGCTCTGCTGCAGGGTAGAAACCATCTTCAGAGAAAAAACGGGTACTAAAGGTGTTCGGCTTGTGTCCCACGTGGGAGCCAATTGTTCCTGCAGAAGGACAAATAAGATGAGTTAGGCACAAGCGTCACCTTACCATGTAGTCCGCTATCTCCTCAGTTGGCCTCTTCCCGGTCGATACATGTTAGCTTGGACCCAGGAGGGGTTACCTGCAGAAGGATCTCCGAAGCTCAAGTAACTCAAAGTTCTCCTAAAGTCAAATCAGTGATTAATGAATGCGTCCCTTTAAATGATGGGGTCCACGCGTATTTATAGAGCATTAATGATGTTTGACCATTTCATGGGCTGGGCCTTGACTTGGGCTCTAGGTGGGGCTTGTGAGTGGGCCAGGGCCCAAACCCAGGCCCTTGAGGTTTATTGGAAGTGGACGTCTCCATTATGTTGAGTTCGTTAGAGTGGTCGGCCTAGGCTCTAAACTTAGCGGATATGCTGGAGTGGTCGGTCTAGGCCGGCTATTTGTCTCGATGGCTTACGTTGGTGTAGGTTAGGCTAAGCCGGACTAGGCTGGATACTTGGCTGCCTTGATATGCATATTGTTTACTTGTTTGGTCTAGTTTGGATAGGTGTGGTACACTTTGTAAATGAAAGGTTTATCCTATTAAACACTTAAATTGAGAGTGTTAAACATTCTCATGTGAAAGGAAAATATACAATAAATAAAAATATTAAAAAATAATATAAATATTCAAATGTGAGGCATAAAAAATTTTAATTACATACATCATTTTAACATAATTACATAAAGATTTATGATAAGATGAAAAATATATTGGATACGAATGAACTTCATACAAACCAAATAATTAGAAGAAATAAAAAATAGAAAGTATATATATATATAGGGTTACTTAATTAATTGTGCAGATTTTAATAATTTAAACAAGAATGGAGATATAGTGGGGACGGGTATTATGGTCGGGATGTGTACATCCCCATACCCATCCCCATACCCAATTGAAAAAGTCGGGGATTCCCCATACCCATACCCATACCTAGTCAATGCGAGGATTCCCCGTCAAAACGAGGACGGGTTCGAGCAATACCCACGGGGACGAGTTTATTTGCCTTCTCTACATAGCGTCTTAGAAACCATAGAGCTTCAAACATCGCTTGGTGGGCCTGTACTCACCACCAGGCGCATTAGTTCCAGTAGCCCAATGACGTTGTCGCAACCGGCTGGCGCAACCATCTTCATGCTAGGCGGGACTCATGCCAGACCTCCCTAGTTTTTTGGCCATCGCCTGGCGATCTCGACTCTACCTCCAGGCGCCACACCAGTATCATGCATCTGACTGGTTTTCCACACTATTATCCAGTCCCAACACTTTAATTATGTAACATCCTACATCTAGAATTCTGATTTCACTACATCTCTATTAAAATAATTATATTCATACCCTTAGGCATTAACCAATATCATTCACCAATTACAAAAGTTTCTATCCTTCAATTTTCTTAACGAATTTACCTTCCCCACCAATTTGAATATCTAATCATTGGTGCTCAACCATTGAACTGTCATTCCTTTGCCTAAAACCAGTATCTATCGTACATGTTCAACAATCCTCTTTACATTAAGGAATCCCCTTTTTCATTGCAACATTGATAATCCTACCCACTTCCAACCTTAATTTAGTGTTTGCTCTTCATTAAATCTCAAGGACTCCACATCTCGTACCATTTAGTCGAGTACCAAGAAAGATCTATTCCTTTAATTGTCTATTTCACCTTAATACTTAGACATCTTCAATAACTCCTCTCCCTCAACCCCACAAGTTCTAATTCCCTCTCTTTTACCACCAGTTTTCAACTAGGTCCAATTTCTATATATTTTCAATCCCGATATTATTCTCACTCCCGACCCAATATAATGTCTCGACCACACTCAGCACCCAAACCCACCAATCTGCATTCTAATATGGCGCCTGGCGGCAGCTACCGTGCCGCCAGGCAGTTCCTGGAGTTTCCAGAGACCCCAGTTTTTTTTCCAAGTCATGTGAACCCGAACCTATGCACACAAGCCTATTTTCAATCAATTTTCCAGTTTTCCTTAGTATACAGTTCCCATTCTCATGCTTTCACTCGTTCTTTCCTAGGAAACTGAACTACCAATTCTTCACTAGGATCAAAGAACCCTAATCTCCAACCCTAAACACTTTCCCACTGTTCCATTCGATCTTGCCCGCAATTACGTTCAATTAACTTCATTTGAAATCAAAACCTTCCCTAGTAATTTTAGTTTGGCTTTCCATCCAATCAAAAGTTTCCCAGAACGCACAGAATCATAAAATCGAGCCCAATAAACTCGCGTAGCCTGGCGGTTCAACTAATACCGCCAGGCCCTTCATCTAGAAACCCAAAACTGGGTACGTTGCCATGCATTGCCTGGCGACTAGGGATGTGCCGCCAGGCGGTTCCTCCTTAGGAACCCAAAACCAGCCCAAAACAGATGTGTAGCCTGGCGATGATTAATCACCCGCCAGGCGATTTCTGGAAAAATTCTAGTAACGCAAAATTTCATGAAATAACATAATACAAGCATCTAATTCATCATACATCACATGTTATTAACAAAACGAATAAAACAACGGAGTCAAGCTCCCCTAACATGGTTTCCCTTAGCTTAGAACTTGGTAGTCTTTGGGTCTCCTTTACTTCACCAATGATCTTCCTTGGCTTCTCTCAATTCAACCTGAAGACTCCACTCAATCCTTAGCACTCTCAATTTTCGTTCTCTCCTCTGCAGTCACAATAACAGCCCACCAAAACCCCTTTTCTTACCCCTAATTGGCCTTTTAAAAGTGGTCTTAATGTGGTTTAATGGTCTAAAACGAAAATGCAATTAAACCATGGTTAATGTCATTTAATTAGTTGTCTTATGATGGTTTTCCAGTCCTCCTTGGCTGCTAGGGTTTTTCCTCTACCCTTTCATATTCAATCCAAAACCAAAAATAGCTTAGAACTTGGTAGTCTTTGGGTCTCCTTTACTTCACCAATGATCTTCCTTGGCTTCTCTCAATTCAACCTGAAGACTCCACTCAATCCTTAGTACTCTCAATTTTCGTTCTCTCCTCTGCAGTCACAATAACAGCACACTAAAACCCCTTTTCTTACCTTTATTTGGCCTTTTAAAAGTGGTCTTAATGTGGTTTAATGGTCTAAAACGAAAATGCAATTAAACCATGGTTAATGTCATTTAATTGGTTGTCTTATGATGGTTTTCCAGCACTCCTTGGCTGCTAGGGTTTTTCCTCTACCCTTTCATTTTCAATCCAAAACCAAAAATAGCAAAAGTAAGGTTTAATTTGAAGTCTCCAAGACTTGAACCCACAACCATGTCAATGCCAAGTCAATGCCAAACCATCATGCCAATTCATGTTTCTTGCTAACTAATATAATTCAGGGATTATATAATTCTACTACATGATCATCATATATTTAAAAATAATAACAAATTAATAACACATAATTGGTATACATAGGACTCGAACCCAAGTCCTCTCACACAATTAAGTACTCTCAACCACTTAAGCTAGTACTTTTTCACATCATACAAATTAGAATTTAATGCCATAAAGGCTTTTCCTACCCGCATTTATTAATTATTTATTTATTTAATTAATTAAATTCTACGTTGAAAGTTTTCGTCCTTGAAAAAGAGAACTTACCAAGGAAAAGATGAGGATAAGATTTCCTCATGAGATCCTCCATCTCCCACGTCATCTCTAGGGGTGCCTCGTCCTAGAGGACCTTCATTGTTTTGATCTCCTTCCCTCTGAGTTGTTTGACTTAAGAATCCAAGATTCTCACTAGTCCAACTCCAATTGTCAAGTCTTCTCGTATCTGGACATCATCCTCCTCCAGCACATGAGTAGGATCCGCTATGTACTTCCTCAACTGCGATACGTGGAAGACATTATGTAGGTTTGCCAAGTGTGGTGGCAAGGCAATCTCATATGCTGCAAGTCCAATCTTCCCCCTGAATTGGTATGGATCGATGAATCGAGGAGTCAACTTCTTAGGCTTGAGTGCTCTCCCAATGCCTGTTGTAGGCGTCACTCTGAGAAACATGTGGTCAGCTGCATCAAACTTAAGTGACCTCCTTCTCTTATCTGCGTAGCATTTCTGCCGACTCTGAGTTGCACGCATCCTATCTTGTATCATCTTCACCTTCTCAGTAGTCTGCTGTAAAAATTCTGGCCTAAGTACAACTGACTCCCCATCTTGCTGCCAACATAAAGGAGTCTTGCATCGCCGACCATACAATGCATTATATGGTGCCATCCCAATGCTGGAGTGATAATTATTGTTATAAGTAAACTCCACCAGTGGCAACATATCACTCCATGTCCCCAAGTGATCCAGTACACAGGTTCTCAGCAAGTCCTTCAATGACTGTATAGTTCTATCAGACTGATCATTTTTCTGAGGGTGATATGCTGAGCTCATCCTTAACTGAGTGCCCAGCACCTTTTGTAACGACTGCCAGAACCTCGATGTGAATCTTAGATATCTATCTGACACAATACTCGTAGGCACCCCATGTAGTTTGACCACTTCTCTAACATTTAAATCTACTAATTTGTCCATAGACATCTTCTGATTAATTGGTAGGATGTGAGCACACTTCGTCAATCTGTCTACTATTACCCAGATCGAGTCATGCCCCCTCACAGATCTCGGTAGGTGTGTAACGAAGTCAATGGAAATGATGTCCCATTTCCACTAAGGAATATCCAGAGGCTCCAATGTGCCACCCAGCCTCTAATGTTCAATCTTCGCCTTCAGGCATACCAAACAACAAGCAACATAATTGGCCATATCTGTCTTCATGCCCGTCCACCAGAATGTAGCTTTCAAGTCTTTATACATCTTAGTCATACCTAGATGTATGCTAAGACGACTCTTATGCCCTTCCCCCAAGATTATTTTCCTCAATACCCGACTCTTGGGTACACACACCCTCTCTCTGAAATGAAGGATGCCATCTTTACCCATCTTGAAATCCTTTCTCTTCTCGGTGCCCAATTCACTGATTATCTGCTGCAGCTCCTAATCCTTACCTTGTTCCACCCACACCTCATTTAGGAACTCATTAGTGATTCACAAGATGTTGCACCGTATATGATCAGTGCTTGTGTGTAAACCTAAGTTCATGTCCCGTAGCTTCTCAATAAGCTCCAACTCCTTTATCATCATAACAGACACATGTACCATCTTTTTGCTTAGAGCATCTGCAACGACATTGGCTTTGCCAGGATGGTACAAAAGCTCAAAGTCGTAGTCCTTCAAGTACTTCATCCATCGCCTCTGCCTCATATTCAGCTCCTTCTGATCAAACAAATATTTCAAACTTTTGTGATCGTTGAATACCTGAAACTATGCCCCATACAAATTATGCCTCCACGTCTTGAGGGCAAAAACCGCTGCTGCAAGCTCTAAATCATGCGTCGGATAATTATTTTCATGAATTTTCAACTGCCTCGACGCATAAGCTACTGGTCTTTTATCCTGCATCAAAACACAACCCAGACCCTGGTATGAAGCGTCACAATACACCTCAAATGTCTTAGTCGTATCTGGATTAGCTAGTACAGGTGCGGTTGTCAACCTCTTTTTCATGTGTTCAAAGCAGGCCTCACACTCATCGGTCCACGAGAAGGGTTGATCTTTCTAGGTGAGCTGTGTCAAAGGACTCACTTTTTGAGAACCCTTCAACAAAACGCTTGTAGTATCCTGCCAAACCCAGAAAACTCCGCACCTATGTAACTGTTTGTGGCCTCTCCCACTTCACCACTGTCTTGATCTTGGTCGGGTCTACTACTATCCCTTGGGTTGATATCACATGCCCAAGAATTGCACCTCATCCAGCCAGAACTCACACTTTAACAGCTTTCCATAAAGTTGATGCTCTCTGAGAATTTCCAGCACCACTCTCAAATGTTGTGCATGTTCCTCCCAGCTCTCAGAGTAAATCAAGATATCGTCAATAAACACAACCACAAACTGATCCAAAGATGGTCGAAAAATTTTGTTCATATAATCCATAAATATTGTCGGCGCATTAGTCACCCTAAACGGCATCACCACATACTTGAAGTGACCATAGCGCGACCTGAAAGCAGTCTTCTGCACATCCTCAAGCTTGACCAATATCTAATGATATCCAGACCTCAAGTCAATCTTAGAGAACACTGTGGCTCCCCTAAACTGATCCAACAGATCATCAATCCTCGATAGTGGATACTTATTCTTTATGGTCAGCTTATTCAACTAACGATAATCGACACACAACCTCAAACTGTCGTCCTTTATCTTTACCAAGAGTATCGGTGCTCCCCAAGGTGATGCACTCGGTCGGATGAACTTTTTCTCAAGCAAGTCTTCTATTTGCTTCTTCAACTCAGCCAATTCTGCTGGCGCCATCGAATATGGTGCCATGGATATTGGGCCAGCTCCAGGGATGAGATCAATGGTGAAATCCACATCCCTACTCGGAGGCAACTCTAGTATCTCGTCTGGGAACACATCTGCATACTCCTCCACTACTGGAATCATATTAATTTTCTCTGTAGCGCTCTTCTTCTCTATCTGGGCCACTATCATAAAGCAAGTAGCTCTAGCTTCTGCCTTATTCATCGCCCTCTAAGCTGAGATGAACTCCAACCCTACCGTCTCTGGGAATACCACACTGCGTTGTCTACAATCAATAATGACATGGTTGACCGACAACCAGTCCATCCCTAGAATTACATCAAGTCCCTCCATTGGAAAGCAAAAGAGATTCACCTTGAACCTGCGGCCTACGATCTCCACAGGGTACCCACGCATACAAAATTAGTGGATACCTCGCCAGAAGCTGGTGTCGCAACTATCAGCTCGCACCCCAGCTCTCGCATCACAAGCCCGAGCCTCCTCACGCATTCATTAGACACGAATGAATGGGTGGCTCCTGAGTCAAACAACTCCACAACCTCGTGACCATACAATAAACAAGAAAACTACACCAGGTTACTTGACTGGGTTGCCTTTGTGGTCGTCAAGGCAAAAATACTCCCTGGTGCTCTGGGCCGGTCTCCCGCTGGTTTCTTGGCTGGTGCACCTCCAGCTGGTTTTTTATTAGGGCAATGACAGGCATAATGTCCCGTCTGATCACACACGTAGCACTTGCTAGTGCCACTGCTACCACTTGAGCTGCTAGAGGGTTTTGGGCAATCCCTCCTAAGATGTTCCCCATCACAGTTAAAGCACTGTAGTTTTCGGGATGTAGTTGATGGTCTACTATATGGTTTCTTCTGTGATCTAGAGTCTAGAGTTATCTTCTGTTGTCGAGCCACTTAGATGGGCCCCCATCTCCAGCTGCTCAATTGTTTTAGCCTGCTCGACCAAAACTGGGAACTTCGGGATCCTCAAAGGTACAAGGAACCTATAGAGCTCATGCTTCAATCCCCCCTCATACTTCTTGCACCTCCACTCCTCAGTGACAGCTGGCGAGTATAATCGTGCTAGGTACTCAAACCTCTTAGTGTAGGCATGCACAGTCATGGTTCCCTGCTAAAGAGTAAGGAACTTTGCCTCCCGCTCATGGTTCCCTGCGCTATCTAGAAAGTACTTCTCCAGGAACCTCGTCCTGAAGGTAGCCCAGGTCACCTATTCGTCACAAGTTTGCATCAACTTTTGCATCCCCTGCCACCAGTACTCCGCGTCTGCCACCAGCAGGAAAGTGACAAATGACAACCTCTGCACATCTATGCATTCAAGAACTCTATAAATCTTTTCGCACTCTCGCATCTAGGAATCTGCCTCGTCAGGAGTGGATTTACCAGTGAATTTTGAGGGCTTGTGCCTAATAAAGTCCTCCATCGTCACTAGGCGAACAGGTGCCACCACGGCTCTAGGCTGAGCTGCAATAGGCTGCATTGCGTCTACCAAGCGATGAATGGCTTGAGCGATGTCATCAGCTCCAACATTGTTCCTCCTCCTCTTGTTAGCCATAGCCTGAGCACGCCACATCTTACAACTGGTCAAATTACACAGCTCAAGTTACGATTTCATAATCAAAATCAGTACAAAACAATCAATTTGTCACGGTAGCGTAACACGACGAGCTCACTCCCCATAGACCCCAAAAATCATTTTGAAAACCTTTGCTCTGATACCAAATGTAACATACCGTCAGGATATTATGAATTTTAATAATAAATAAAGAAATAATAAACAGTTTCATTTAATAATACCTCATTTCCCAGAACGCGAGAAATTTAAACTTTTATAAATTCCAATGTTAAAACCAAAATCCATAATTACAAAAGTGGAATAATTCAATTATATCTCATAAGAGTTTACAACTTATGCCAAAAACATAAAACATGAAAATATATAAAAAAACTCCCCATGTGATCCCCGCTCTGTGGCTAAACATCACCAGCACCACCTACATCAACATCATCTGCTCACGTGTACTGCGCACACGATCATTGCCAAACACAAGCAGATAGGGTGAGCTTAACAGAATTAACATACAATTATATTCATATACATATATAAGTCACTTATATATTTCAAGCAAACACACCAAATAAAATCCCTCCTTCAATTCCATATCACCTGGCCACCACCAAGTCATTCGTGTTCTACCTCTTTTAGTGATTACCCCAAGGTGAATTGCTGCCATACCAATCGGCCACAACCGACTGAGCACCTGCGTGAACCATTGCTAGGGATCATACACCGTAACGCCAGGTGAAGTTCCCAATTACGAATATAGTTCGTAACGTCCCAAGACTACCAAACTCGTCAGCTATTTACTAAGGAGGTCAATCTATCTGGACCCATCCATATTGGCCACAACCAGCACACTCACACCGGCAACACTTTCCAACCCGAGCTCAACTCAAGGGTTCCTCGTGTTCATCCGCCATCCCGACCTCAACTCGAGGAATGCCATTCCGAGCTCAACTCGAGGAATGCTACGCATGGTTATCAAACTCGCGAGTTAACTCGTTAACTCGGACGAGTTTGCGTTCCTACACCTGGTTTCCGAGTTAACTCGGAAGCTAACTCGTTTTTGGAGTAAAATCGGTGGAATCGGAAGTGGGATCGTTAAACTCGCGTAAAATCGCGATTCTGCGGCGTGTGAGCGAGTTCGAATGGCTGAAAAATTTAAAGGGGAACGAGGTCGTTTTGGGGGGGAGAACTAACCTAATTTTTCGCGATTTAGGGTTGTCGTTCAGTGGCGCTTCTGGAGCTGTTCTTCCTCGCGCTCGCCATCGCGTTTCCATTCACTGTTGTTCGCCATCGTTTTTCTGCTTCTGCTTCACCTCGCCGTCGCGTCCAGGTCTCCTCGCCGTCGCGTCCAGGTCGCCTCGTCGTCGCGTCCAGGTCGCCTCACCGTCGCGTCCAGGTCGCCTCACCGTCGCGCTCGTTTCGCGTCACCGTCGCGCTCGTTTCGCGTCACCGTCGTGTTTCTGTCGCGCCGCCGTCGCGTTCGTGTCGCCTCTGTCTCGCCTGGCCGTCGTCAACGCCTCGCCTCGTCGTCGGCAGCAGTGATCGTCGCGTCTCCTCTCCCCTCGTCGTCGGCAGCAGATTGTCCTTCAGTACTGGTTTTTTCTCTTTCTCGTGTGACCATCACTTTTATTTTACGATTAGTATTTTTTTTTTTAAATACAAAATTATTTTACAATACAGATTTTTTACAATGTCTGGAAATGCATCAAATTCAGTGGATACTAATCCAAGTGCATCCTCATCTATCAAGAGTAGAAGTAAAAATGCTCCGGGGAACTGCTCTGATATTGGATGGAAACACGGATTTGATATTAATGGCAATGGTAGAAAAGTCAAATGTAACTATTGCTCAAAGATTGTGAGTGGAGGGATATTTAGATTCAAACATCATCTTGCTGGAACTAGGGAGGATTCTGAACCTTGTGCTTCTGTTTCGGACGAAATAAAAAATTTGATGATAAAGATAGTTGCAGAAGCTAAGCATGCAGCATTAAAGAGAAGGAAGTTGAATATCATTGATGAAGAAGATGAAGAAAGTGAAAGTGTTGAAGGAGGACATATGCTGTTTGGCTTTAAAGGAAAACAAAGAGTTGCCAATGCTAGTAAAGGGGGAGTCCAAGCAACTATAAATCAGATGATGAAAAAAGGATTCAAAGAAGAGGTTGATGCTCAAGTGGCTGAAGTCTTTTACACTAGTGCCATTCCTTTCAATGTGATTAGAAATCCAGCATTTGCAAAGATGTGTGAAATGATTGGTAAATATGGAGTTGGCTACAAACCACCTTCTTATCATGATATTAGAGAGAAGCTCTTGAAGCAAGCTGTGAGCAAAACAGATTTAATGCTTGAAGAATACAAGGAGGAGTGGAAGAGAACTGGTTGTACCATTATGTCTGATGGTTGGACGGATAAAAAAAGACGTTCTATTTGCAACTTCTTGGTCAATAGTCCTAAAGGGACGGTTTTTCTTTATTCTCTTGACACCTCAGACATTTCAAAAACAGCTGATAAAGTTTTTAAGATGTTAGATGATGTTGTTGAGTATGTTGGAGAAGAAAATGTAGTTCAAGTTGTCACTAATAATGCTGCAAATTTCAAGGCAGCTGGAGATTTGTTGATGCAAAAAAGAGAACGATTGTATTGGACTCCATGTGCTGCACACTGTATTGATTTGATCTTTGAAGATTTTGAAAAGAATTTGAAGGTCCATGAATTGACAATCAAGAAGGGAAGAAAGATTACCACTTACATTTATGGAAGAACAATGTTGATTTCGATGTTGAAAAAGTTCACTAAAGGTAGAGACTTGATAAGACCGGGTGTGACTAGATTTGCAACGGCATATTTAACTCTTGGTTGTCTTCATGAATTGAAGGCATCATTATTGACCATGTTTAACTCCGATGAGTGGACGACAAGCAAATTTGGAACTTCACAAGAGGGGAAAAGAATAGAACGTGTGGTATTAGACAGCCGGTTTTGGAAGAATGTCTCCACATGCTTGAAGGCCACTGCCCCTCTTATGGTGGTCTTAAGATTGGTGGACTCAGATGTAAAACCCGCAATGGGTTTCATTTATGAAGAGATGGATTGTGCAAAAGAAAAGATTAGAAACAATTTTAACAATATTCAGAAGAGGTAAACTTCCAAACTTAAACTCATTAAAAGTTTAATTCCTTATGTCTGAAATTTGTTTGGTATTGAATGTAGTTATGAAGAGGTTTGGAGAATAATTGATGCTCGATGGGATAGTCAACTTCATAGGCCTTTACATGCAGCTGCCTATTTTCTCAACCCCCACTTCCACTATGAACCTAACTTTAGATGTGATGATGGTGGAGAGGTTAAAGAAGGACTGTATGAGTGCATGAGAAGAATGGTGCCAGATATTGCAGAAAGAAGAAAAATTAATTTGCAAATTGTTCAATTTCATTTTGCTAGAGGGCTTTTTGGAATGGAAGATGCAAAGGAATGCAGGAAAGAATTAAATCCTGGTGAATGGTGGGAGATGTTTGGTGATGCAACTTCGGAGTTGAAGAGATTTGCTATTCGAATTCTAAGCTTGACTTGTAGTTCTTCGGGTTGTGAGCGTAATTGGAGCTCATTCGAGATGGTAATTTAAATTATTTCTCATTTATAATTTTCTTTATTAGGTTTATATCTACTAAAATTTAATATTTCATTTTAGGTTCATACAAAGAGAAGGAACCGTTTGCATCAGAAAAAGATGAATGATTTAGTTTATGTGATGTATAACTTGAAGTTGAAAAGTAGACAACTTCGAAAAACTATTACTCTACCATTTGATGACATTGAATCAGATGATGAATGGATAACTGAAGAGGCAAATGACGTTGTTGAGATTGAGCAAGCTGAAGGTGAAATTGATGTTCAAAATGTTCCTTTAGATGGACCAACAACAGATCCAGCTCTAGATGCTCTTGATCTTGATAATATAACTTTTGATGCCAATGAGGATGCACATGTTTCATCAGGGGAGGAGCTGGATGAAGATGAAGATGATGATGGAGATGATGATATCATTAGAGGATTAGAGGATTAAACATAGACATTTGATATTTCAATTTATGTTTTACAGTATTTGTATGAACATATTTATTTCAAATACTTTTAAGCTATATAATTTTATGGACTTGTTTGAATTAGGATATTATTTATATCAATTGTTTTTTCTTTGTGAAGTAAACTCTTACGAGTTTACGATTCGAGTTTACTGGGCTCTCACGAGTTTACGTAAACTCTCGAGTTTGACAACCTTGATGCTACGTGCTTAACCCCTATCCCGAGCTCAACTTAAGGGATACGTTCCGAGCTCAACTCAAGGAACACCAGCAATCCCACTTTTGAACCATCACCAAAAGCCTTGTAGAATATGCATGTAGAATCCAACAACTCAAGACTACAGCATCAAAATCACCTGGCGGGGGACACATACTACCAGGCAGTGCCGCTTCTAGACCGCCTGGCGGGGGACACGTACCGCCAGGCGCATAGCGCCCCAGAAACCACAGAGCTTCAAACATCGCCTGGCGGGATTGTACTCACCGCCAGGCGCATTACATGTACTTGAAAAATATTGATAAGCTTGAATGCAATGAAGAAATTTCTGATAGTTGGTTAGGGGTTGAGGTCTTCTAGGAGAAAAGTGTAGGATGCAGGAATAAGTTTGATTGGGGGCATGTCGGGAATACTATCACATGGACTAAAGCTAGCCTAGCATTGGATGCAAATGAATTGGTAAACTTAAGGCTAAGTGTGGCTATGTGGCAAATGATGAAGGATTGACCCCAACCAAGGATGGAGGCACATGCTTAAGAAGACTAAGCATGTTTAGAAAGGAAGTTCACTAATCCTTCATCCCTTTCATTTGTGTTTATTATTTTTGATTCCCTAAGTTGACTTAGTTGAATCAACTTTAGTTGACTTGTTGACCTTTGACTAGGTTTGACTTGTTGACTATAGTTGACTTGACTTAAGCCAACACGCTAATCTATGTTTATTTGTTTTGTAGGTTAATTAGGAGTAAGAAAGCAATGCTAGGTGGCGCATGGTGATTGGGGAGCATAAATGATGTGGATGAGAGAGTAAAGAAAAGGCATAAAACAAGTGTACCTATGTACCTTTGGTCTCCTTTATTTTTAGCACACTTTGGCCACTTTTTGGAGACATATGAGACACATTCTTTGTCTCCTTTTGTGCTAAAACGAAATTAGCCTTGCACACACCATAGTTGGCTCTTTTATCTCTCATTTTTGTAACCTTATTTGACCTAGTTTCTAGAAGTTAGGGTTAGGTTTTTGTAGAGACATCCTTAGGTATCTTTTATTTGTTTAGAGGCCCCTAAACTCTTATATATAAGGGGTGCTCCTAGACATGTAAAAGGGTTGAACATTTTGAAGTAAAAACACTCTTGTGTCTCAACCATTTGTGAGAGTTTCCTCCCTTGGGAGTGAATACTTTTAAGCCTTATCTTGCATAGCAAGTGGCGGCACACATCCATGGCTTCTAGCCTAGCCTTGTAGTGGCGTGCTTCTCACATTTTTACCATTTCTTTCCTATCCATTTTATGTTTTCTTCTTCCTTTAATTGTTCTTGGTTTTCTATGGTTTATGTGCCTTCCATTTCCTTTTTGTTTGGAATCAATCCATCATCTTCTTCTCTTCAGCTTTGTGAAAGGAACCTTCACATCTATATAGCTTGCTATCTTAATGTCCAATGGAGATTTTACTTAGCTTTCTTAATCAACTCACACCATATTCAATAATCTTAAAAAGGAACAACATAATCCTTCATCACTAAGGCTAGCCTAGCATTGGATGCAAATGAATTGGTAAACTTAAGGCTAAGTGTGGCTATGTATTTTAACAATATTAAGAGATGAAGCGAATACTCTTAGCCTAGTAATTATAATGGATGCAAAGCATTATAGGCATTATAATGGAGTTAGGATATGACCATTGGACTTGGTGACTGTCTAACTGAGTAAGGATGTGAATAGATAGTGCCTGAATCCAAAACACTACAATATTGCTCAAATACTGGTGTGGCGCCTGGCGGCAGAATTCAACCCGCCAAGCGATAGCTTATATTCCACAAGCTTTGTATGACGCAAGGCGCCTGGCGGTGAGGGGTGTCCCGCCAGGCGATAGTGGCAGAGGCGGTAAGGAATGAGGCGCTTGGCATCTAGCGGTATGCATCTCCGGCTACGCGGTCTGGAAGCGGCAGCGCCTGGTGGCACGTGCCCCCCGCCAAGCGATTTTACTAGTGTTCATTGAGTTGAGCTCGGAACGTATCCCTTGAGTTTAGCTCGGGATAAGGGTTAAGCATGTGGCAATTCCTAGAGTTGAGCTCGGAATGGCATCCCTTGAGTTGAGCTCGGGATGGTGAATGAACACGAGGAACCCTTAAGTTGAGCTCGGATTGGCGAGTGTTGCCGGTATGAGTGTGCTATTTGTGGCCAGTACGGATGGGTCCAGATAGATTGCCCTCCTTAGTAGTAGCTGACAAGTTTGGTAGTCTTAGAACGTTACGACTATGTTCGTATTTGGGAACTCCGCTTGGCGTTACGGTGTGTGATTCGTAACATGGTTTTCCACACGTGCTCTATCGATTGTGACTGATAGGTATGGCAGCAAGGCACCTTGAAGTAGTCACTAGAAGATGTAGAACACGAATAACATGGCTGAGGCCATGTGATACGAAATCAAATGAGGGAATTCCTTTGGTGGGATTGTACAGTATATAAATATAAGTGTGTTTTATATATGTATGTATATTAATAGGTTTATTCTGTTAAGCTCACCCTATCTGCTTGTGGTTGACGATGATCGTGTACGCGGTACACGTGAGCAGATGATGTTGTTACAGGTGGTTCTGGTGAAGCTTAGCGACAGAGCGGGGATAGCTTAGGAGTTTATTATTTTATGGTTTTGAAATAATTTGTAAACTCTTATGAGATGCTTTTATATTATTTCCAGTTTTATAAACTATGGATTTTTTATTATTGTTGAAAGTAATAAATGTTTTAAATTTCCCGCATTTTTGGGAAATGATATTTCATTAACTACAGCTTAATTGTATTTCCTTATTTTATTATTTTAAACCCATAATATCTGGTCGGGATGTTACACTTGTGTTTGGCGATGATCGTGTAATTCGTTATATTGGAGCAGATAATGTTGCAGGTGGTGCTGGTGAGGCATAGAGCCTAAGATGGGCTATATTGGGAAAGCTTTTATTTGAGGATTTTGTTTTATGTTTTTTTGCAAACAATATTTCAATCGGTTTATGAACTTGTAATGATTAATGGAAATTATGGATTTTAAATATACGAGTTTAATAAATGTTTAATTTTTTCCCACGTTTTGGGAAAGACAATTGAAATTAATGCGATCTTATTATTTATTATATATTATATTATTAAAACTAGTAATATCCGATCGAGATGTTACACTTTTGTTACATAATTTTTCGTTTTCTAATTTTGGACTCATTTTATATTTTCTAAATTTACTTAAATCTCCAAAGTCATTTTCAATATTGCAAAAGCAATAAATGCATCTTGCATTTCTCATCATATTTCAATTTTTTGTAACTACTTACTCTTTCAAATAATTAGTTTTCAATAGTTTCATTGATGTTTATATAATTATTACTTGATACTTTATTTTAAGATTTTTCCAATTTTTTTCTTAATATTTGACATTAAAGAAAATAAATTTCTATTCTTCAACCATTGATAATATTGTTATGTTTTGTTTACTATGATATTTAATTTATAATTGCGATAATAACAAAATGGGTTCAAATGTAAATATAAGTATGTACATATTATTAAAATTGTATTTCTTCAAAGTATGTATCAATCTCGTCCCTAAATTTCATAAAAATGTAAAACGTCACCAGTAGCAAACGACACCTAACAACATTGAAGTTTCTCTCTCCTTACCGTAACTTTATCACTCTTTGCAAGCGTGACATGTCCTACACCTTTGTCGACACTCAAATCTCCCTAACCATCATGTTGGCGAACGTCGCCATCTCTTCCCTCTCGACGCTTCTTGTCACGCAAGCATGGATCTCTGAAAACACCCTCCCCTTCTTCTTGAAAATTGTCATGATGCTTAAAACTATTGGTAACAAGGTTCTCACCACCTCCAACAAAACCTTAATCATGCACATTTCCCAAATATAAATTCCCTACAAGATGTTCTCTCCCTCACCAACTAAATCGCCGTCCAAGTCTCCAAACCTCACTTGATCCCTCACCCTCGCCCCACCCTCTATGTCCACATGTGCCGCCTCTAAATCAACCCCACCAACCTCTTTAACCACCGTCAAAACCATCCTCTTAACCACCAACTCATCACTTCTAAGCTCACATTTAGTTTCATCACCAATAGAGGGAAAGATTTGTAGTATGGAGAGAGATAGAGTTGCAATATGGATCTTCGAAAATAACCTCCCCCTCCTCTTGAAAATTGTTGTGATGCACATCACCTTAGAAACAAGGTTCTCACCACCTCCAAAAAAATCCCAAACTCACACAAGCATTGGTTCTCTGAAAACATCCTCCCCTTACTCTTGAAAATTGTCATGATGCATACCACTATTGGAAACAAGTTTTTCAACACCTCCAACAAAAGCCTTAATCATGTACACTTCCCAACTACGAATTCCCTCCATGATGCTCTCTCCCTCACCAACTACATTGTCACCCAAGTCTCCAAACCTCACTCGATCTCTCACCCTCACCCCACTATCCATGTCCATTTGTGCCACCTCCAAATCAACCTCAACAACCTCCTTAAACACTGTCAACCTCATAACCACCACTAAGCTCATCACTACCCGACTCACCTCTAGATTCATCACCAATACATAAAAGGAGTTGTAGTATAGAGAGAGATAGATTTGCAATATGAAGAGATATAGAGTTGCACAAATGAGAGATAGTTACAATAAGGAAAGAGGAACTTTAATATTGTTAGTTGTTATATACCATTGGGACACTTTACATTCTTTTATTATGTGTAAGGATAAAAGTGGTACATATTTTGAAGCAGAAACAAAATACAATATCAGTCATTAGTTTAAGAATGGAAAAAAGCTTAACCCAAATTTATTTTAGGATTTAGGGTTTGAGCATTTATTTTTCTATTGTCTTTTATTATCTTGTTAACTTATTTTGTTTCCCATTTATTTCTTCATTGTGTTTTAATTTTTATTTAATTTTTTAGTGATGTTCATGATAAATTTTTATTTCAACTTAAAAATAATATTAAAAGTAAAATAAGATGGCAATTTGTGTCAAATCTAAAACAAAATTACAAACTCTTGGCAAAAGAAGAAGATGAAGGAGATCATCCTTTAGGAGAAAATTTTGATGATGATAAAAGCAAGTCCAAAGACTTCAAATGATGACAATAAATATTGGAAGACTTGTATTTTAAATTATCTATATGATTAAACCTTTGTAATAAGTTTCATATAAGTGAAAATTTGTGTCTAAAACTTAGCATAGAGAGCACAAAGCAGCATGCACAAAGATCAACTTAGGGAAGAATTTATTTTTCATAAAAGTTTTGTAATAATCGATTATTAGTAATAAATAATTGATTATCCAAATGAATTTAAGATTTTTGGAAGTGATTCTATAATAATTGATTATCAAAATGAGAAAATGTTTTTAGAAAAGCTTTTATGATAATGATTATCTCTTGAAATAATCGATTATCAGCGGCAATTGTGACTTGACTCTTCAGGTTCTTAACCTAATTTTCGAAAAAGAAAGTCTATATATGTTTGACTAAACCTATTTCGAAAATAACTTTTCATTCAAAGGTTTAGGGTTGTGACTGCTAGAGAAACTCTTTGTGCTTATGAAAGGGGCTTTGAAAAACCTCCTTAAGCTTAAGATGCAAAATAAGGTATTGAGAATTGGAATTTTAGGAATTGTAATGAAATTTTGTTATTTTGTAATGAATATAAAAGAAAATATCAAGTATGCAGCCAAGCCACAGTCATTGGCGTTGAGCCATGAAAGTAGAAAAGATAGGACAAATATTTTGAATTTCTAGTTGAGCACAACAATTTGGAGCTAAGCCACATGAGGAAACCTTTGCAAGGAAATCTGGGTCACCAATCCATGAGGCAAGACAATAAATAAAATCCTCTAAAGAAGGAAAGGTCAAGTGTCAAACACCAGGACAATGGGCTAAGCTAAGAAAGAAACTTGTGTGCGAAGAAACTCATGTGGTGGAGCACCGCCAAAAAAAATTTATAAATAAAGACCTCATGTCTTCATTTTATGCATTGAGTGGAAAGATAGAAATGTACTAGTAGGGTAGAAAAAGGTATATGAGGCTAGAGGGAGATGCTCTTATTGTAAATCCTATGTGTAGATGTTGTTGGAATTGCATTATAATATTTTATGAGTAACTGAACTCTCTCGTGTACAGGTTTGATGTAATCAATTGTAATTCTCTATACTCCTACTTCTTGGGTATTTAACTATGCTTTCATTTAATAGTTTCTTATTTGATTTATGCTTAATAATGAATTGACAACTCATCTTATTTCACTGGTTTGGATTGAGTTAAAAGACTGGTCTCAAACTGAGGTCCAATCAAACGATCACACTCTTAATAGAGGCTTTCACAAGATCTAGGGGTGTGCTAGATGAAAGAATCTTACACAGTAAGGCAATGATTCATTCAACTAAGAGTGGAGAAATCACATTGGGTTTGAAGTCCTTAGGTTCTATGCTACAAAAATAAGCCTAGATTTACATAGAAAGAGTACTCCCAGGACATTGATTGATTTGCATATTAAGTTCACACAAGATAGTAGTGGTGAAGTAGAAAAAGATGAGATGAAATGTAATCATAGCCTCTACTCCACTCAATCTATATAATTACTATTATCTATGTTTACATGTACTCTTTATCAAAATCCAAAAAACCCAAAATCTAACTATCAATATACTTGCTAACTTGGATACAAATTGAGCAGTAACTTTCACGAAGTGATTTCTTGGAAGATTAAGTGTTGCTATTGTTACAAGGAAAATTTGTTTATCTTTTGTGTGACTCAAATGAGGTGGTTCATTCATTGTGTAAATCAAGAAAAGTGTCTTTCACTTATTGTGTCTTCAAGAGAGTTATTTTCTAAACCTTAAATTCTTTCTTGTGTGGTTATAAGTTTAGTTTACTTTACTATTTGAATTAATCCCTTTTAACGGAAGGTCTTTTTATCTAAACCAATATAAAATACCTTTTTCAACATCTTTTTCCCTAGTCTCTTTAATTATCTATTATTATATTAAAGGAACATATCTTAATTGAACTTTTATTTACCACACCTAGCCGGTCCCACTAGCATATTAACACATATCACCCTTGACCGACACCTATGTCGGTCAAGGCTGGGAGACTGGTGTACCACACCAAGCCAACTTAACAAAATAATAATAAAACGATCACCATACCTATACACCAAAACATTCAAGTAACCGGCCTAGGCTGGGCTAACATAAGCCTAGTCGGCCGGAACCGGTAACATAAACATCCAGAGGAATAACCTGCCTAAGACAACATATGAGCAACACAAACCGTCAAGAGAAGTAGTCGGTTTAGGCCGACTACCTTAATACACTTAGCAGAACCCCCCTTATATTCAATGAGTCCATAGTAATCAATCTAAGGGCCTAGGTTAGGGCTAGACCTACTTACAGCCCAAACTAGGGCCCAAGCTAAGGCCCGGCCCATGGCATAACCAGACATAATTAATAACATGGACCCCAATAATTAAAGGTACGCATTCATTACTCCATTAATCACCTGATTTGACTTTTTGAGAGCTTTGACTCACTTGAGTTTCGGAGTCCCTTCTACAGGTAATCCCTCCTAGGTCTAAGCAGACATGTACCAACCGGGAAGAGACTAACTGAGGAGATAGCGGACTACATGGGTAAGATGACGCTTGTGTCTAACTTATCTTGTTTATTCTCTGCAGGAACATTTTACATTAAAAAAAAAAAACTCATTAAAAGTAGGATTTTTATTAAAAAAGCAATTTACCTCCCTCTTAATTTTTATTCAACATAAATATTCTGCTGCACGATTCTAACACAAACAAATCCAAACACATAAGTAAATAAATTAATATTTTTAAAAAGTTCCTATTTATGTACAAAAAAATGTGTTACGATGCAGTTTATTAATATTATCGCCTGAACTTCTTTTGTAATTCTTTGCATAAATAATTTGGAAATAAACTAATAATAAAAACTGTATAACTTTTAGAAGGAAAATAATTGAATTTATGTTTTATTAAAACTAAATATTTAAAAAGGTAAGCTATTAGTGATAATTTTATATCTATTATTTGCTTGGCTATTAAAAAAGTGGTATGCTTTTAAAGAATGTTTATATGAGAAAATTGTCCTTTCAAATGCTTTTCCTCTGAAATAGTAAATTTGAAAATTAGAAGTTAGAGAAACTACTCGCACCAGCAGACAAATCAAACTAAATAGTAACGTCTATTCCACATTCGAGTTGGACACAAACGAGGGGAAGATTTTGTAACTATTCCACATTCTTCAATTTCATGGTCATTCACATTCTTTCTCAAAAATTAGCGATTGTTCAACAGAATAGAAGTCCAATGATTGATAAAGAAATGTTAATGTAAAAAAAATAAAGAATGCTAATAAGATATTGGAAAAATGAATTACTACAAACTTCGACAAAAAATAAAGTGTAACTAAATTCAACAAGAACCTTCACAATCTACAGCTCTTCCTCAATCCTCTAACCAGGTTGTGGACACGATTGAAAACGTCAAGGCTCTGAGCTTTGTATATACAAACATGTGCCAACTAAACAATCCATTCTCTGAAATTGCACAACGCAGATTATATCAGTTGTATGCTACAGGGAATCATATTCACAAACTTCTTTGTTCAATGCTCACATACTGGAATGACCGACACAAGTTTTGCCAATGTATCTAAAATGTTTTATTTTTATACTAGACTAAATGCTACCCACTTTTCCCAAAGTAAGACGTTACACTGTTTAGAAAGGTTTAGAGGAATTACCGAGCAAAAAAATTGTGTTCATTTATAATGGTGAGATATTCTAGTGCTCCATCAGCAATTATTTTTTCACAAAAGGTTTCTGGCAAATAAGTAGCCGCTGGTCACTTCCATTCTGAAGATCAATTACCCTTGCTTCCCAACGTACTTGTGTGGCAACCATGCGAGCCATCTCAATAGCTCCCATAGTATCCGAAAGAATGACCCATCCCTACAAAAACAATGAAACGTAATAAAAAAAAAGTAAGGCTTCATTGATCATTCCAATATACTGAGACTAAACTACTTGTATTCAGATGGACAAATCCAATAAACTACTACCTTTGGTCTCATATATATATAGACCCCTTTAACCCTTCACAAGAATTAAGAAATTTAGTAAATTTAATCAGTTATAAAATTAATCAACAATTTCTATAATTTTATTTTTCAGAATTATCCTCAAAATTATTGGGATACCGTTTTTAAATCTCTTTCCACCCAATTAGTTAAGGTATCTCCACTTAAGTAAGGACATTTTGCTTTCTATAGGAAAAGATAAAGTGAATGAAAGGGTACTTCTGAATAGTGAGAAATCTTCATCTATCCTCAAGAAAGAGGATCTGGGTTTCATAAAAAAAAAAAAAAATAGTCATTTGAAAGGGGTCTTATGATAAGAACTATGGAAAACTTTCGAAGAGATTCCTATAAAAATGATTAGAGGGTAATATTTTATATTACCACCATCACAACATACCTCTGGACGCAATATTCTATCCATCTCCAAGAACAAGTCTATCGTGCTGCACCTCTCTGAGGAGAGATGTGAAAGAAGTCCATCTGCATGAAGCAAATCATATGTCCGGGGATAGGTGGGGAAAGGTTCACACCTGAAGATCAATGTATTAGTAGTCAGATACAAAACTGAATTACTCGGGAGTTCATAAGCGATAACACTCTTTTACGAAGAGGTTGTCAATGAATTCCAAACAGGGGCGCATGATGTTCTTTAGAATTGGGTTTCAGAACAGAACTACGTCTATTTCCAATCCAATAGATCAAGTACATGTATGCACCTTATGTTCATCTTCTTATGTTCATCTTCAAATTTAATCTCAAAAAGAAAAGCAAAATAAAGAACATTGAATATTAGGTATTGAAATCTCAACATTGAATGTTAGATATAAACTTATTATGCATGTTGTCTAAGTTTTTTAAAAATGCATATAAAATTATTGACTTTCTAAAGATTTTATGAAACGTAGAGACTGTAATTTTTTTTGGTGACAATTATAAAAAATGCTCATTTCAAAAGTGTTATAGTTATAAGCTTTTCCCCCCAAAAGCAACTCAAATAAGAAATCTGTTATTTTTCAGAAATCTGATTTTAAATAAACAATTTTCTTTTAAAAAAAACAAAAAAGCGCTAATACTATCTTCAAAATAAAAGAGATATTTCATGGAAAAAATAACTGAAATAAATGGACTCTAAATTAATAACTCTACGTTAGCTGATCTAATGCCATTCAATAATTTATAAAATAAGAAGTTGCTAAAGAACTATTTTTGTATATACATCACTAAATCATTTCCAATGCTGATATTTTCACGTTAAGAAGTAAAAACAACATGGTTCTTGAAGTAAATTATCTAAAATTTCTGTTACTTTCTCAACTAGCATACACCATTCTTACGTCATTTGTTATAAGAATGAGCCAATAATAAATAATAAGGCAAGTGAAATAGCTTTATCAGGCTTAGTGAAATTATCAGTTTATGACCCTCAAACAGTCTTACCTTCACACCTGAATCAATTTTTCATGTTTATGGAAACCTTGTTTAGATTATGGTTTCACAAACAGCAACTTTTCTAGATCATAAACAGGAAAACAAGCAACTCACCAGTCATGCATGACACCAGCAAAACCTCTATCTAGTATAAGAGGAAGAAGTGCATTAGAAGCTGTGGAAGAAACCACATTCATAACCCACACTGACTTTTTCTCCTCGAGCAGGGCAGCATTCAACCCCCCAAAATTAGCACTCATGTCCATAACATTCCGGACCATGTTATATGGAGGGAATGGATCTTCATCTCCAAGTCTCTTTGGATGGTCAGAGAAAATTAAGGGGGTAAGTAACGACCAATAATTGTTAACAGCTGTTCTCCAATGTTGCAAATCTTCATAAAATTCTTCAGGTTGAACTCCTGCAATAATAAAGAAAAATTCATGAAAAGGAAAAGCATCACAGAAAGGAAGCAAAATTTGGAGGGCACGAGGAGAAAGACATGCAGAAGAAATCTGTTAATACTTTCCATGAATTTTAAGTTCAGCGGAGCTCAATCCAGATTCAGAAGATCTGTTCTGTATTGCAATCCAGCGCTTGCTAGACGTCCCACTTATACAAGGCACAAGATGCCTATAATATGACTGAGTATCCTCTCCCTCACATAGCTGTATAGTACTCTGCTTACTACAATTAAGAAACAAATGTTGCTGAAAACCTATAGTTATAAGTGAAAGTGTTCAATGAAGAGCCAGAGCCCAACTAGTGATAGTTGATGATAGTCATCTCAAATAGAGAAACAATCTAGTTGCTCAAATAATTATTTATCATTTACATCACCCATGTTACTACAGTAATCCTTACCGAGATGCATAACATTCAACATCAGGAGTCTTCTGCCACACAAAAGTTTCATCCTGCTGAGCTACAAGAGTCCAGCAGAGTTGTTGGGTGAACCCTTCTACTGCGTTTGACATTATTCTCTTTTTCTCCTTTGATGAACCCTGTGGTCTCCTTGTAGGTGAGGTTAAAACAAAATATCCTCCGGGTTTAAGAACACGATCAACTTCTATAAGGAACAATCCATCTGAGGGATGAAGTCAATGTTAGAAAAGCATACAGAAGCTAAATGATATTCACTTATAGGATGGTCAATAGAATAATGGAAAGTGTATAAGGAAATGGTAATGATACGGAGAGAGAGAGAGAGAGAGAGAGAGAGAGAGAGAGAGAGAGAGAGAGAGAGAGAGAGAGAGAGAGAATGATAAAAAAAAATGGTCACATTCTCATAAACATTTCAGACACCTATTTCAGCCATCAATTTCATTCGTGACAAACAAATTACTCAAAATTGAAATAGTAAGCAACTTTTATGACTGAATGTAGGCCCACCTTTTTTTCTAGCGATGAATTTCAATTAAATCATAAAGAATGGATACAACAAGGATCTGACTTCTAAACATTTGATATAAAGATATATCAAGAATCAATTGCCAAATACACTTAAGATGTTAGGTGAAGACCAAGAATGCTTTTTATATCTCCAACACAAGGTTACTGCACTGTGTCATTTCAAGAGTTGATGATAATTAGTCACTAATTTGTCACTAATTTGACATTTGAGAGACAGCCTAATCATACCTATTTGGTCTCAAAATCTACAGCACCAAATAGTGTGCACAATACTGAGTCTTATTTTTCTCTCATTTGTCATCAAATACAACTTTTAAACAAATAAGTGGAATTCAATCTCACATTCACAAAAATATGAGTCTGTTAATCAACATTTCAGTTAACAATTCGGCAAAACACAGATAGAATTTGTAAGTATAATGTCAACAAGGAAATCCACTCTGCAAAGAATGAAATAGTGATGAATGCCCATAAAGTGTATAATTACCTTTTTCATCCCACATAATGCCGCATTGAGCACAGTGAACCATGTCATATGATAATGACGGATATGGAAGCTGTCTGGAGATAAAGTTGCCAATCATAGCTGGAAGACCTCTCTCAAGAGACAATTGAACTTGGCTGCCAGTAGCTTCATACGCCGCAATACAAACCACCATTATTTTCAGTGACAATAAATGAGCTCCAAAGCTACCAAATCCACAATTGATATCTAGTATATTTCGAATCTGTTATAAAGTGATTAATGAAGATCAGTCAAATACATATTATGGAACAAAAACAACATGGTCCTTAATGAGAATGAGGACATAATCACCTAAATAACATAATCTTTCATTACTGTTACTACATGGAACCATTTTACACAAACCCTGTCCGTGTAAAGCACATTAGTTCCCAAAAGAATAAAAGTTAGTGGACAATGGTGGACAGAAGACTTACACCAGCTTGAGGAAGCTCAATGTCACTTCCTAAGCCTATCATCTCTGCAAGTTGGCGAGCATAATCTTTGACGCTGTTGAATATGAACCCATCCTGCGAGTGAAAGGCGATTTGATTCTCTTCTAATAGCATCAACCTAGTGAAATCACCACAATATTTAAGAAAATGAAAATAAGAAAGATTAAAAAGCAATCAATCATAATGAATCAGGACAGAAGCCATTCAAGCAGTCTTTTACTCTTACCACCCCCTGCCCCAAAAAAGATCAAGCAGTTATAAGGTTCTTAAATTGCTAAGAGGCTTCTGCAATCACATTTCAACCGCATTTACTCATAATTTTCTGCTATTTTAAAAATTGCAATGCAACTATAACCCCAATTTTAAACCACGATTTTGTTTTTATCCAAAGGGGATCAACTTCACACCCTATTAATTAATTACAGTAAGCACCTTTTGGTCATACTTCCAGAGGAAAGAAACTGATCTTTCGTGATCTTCACATTTGCGCTCCATATGACATCCCTCCCACTCGGCCACCGCAACGGAGTCTTGTATTCCTTGGGAGGCCGAACCAAACACCTCTCCGACACCTTGTACACCTCGCAATGCCGATCAAACTCCTCTCCGTCTTTAAACCCCGAAATCAAATTCGCAGACACATTGTGACACGGCACGAAATTCTCCCTTTCCTTGCCGCAAAGCACCACCTCCTTCTGCCTCGCACCACCACTCGACACACTCCTTAATTCCAAGTAATCCACAGCGGCCTGCTCCTTTATCCTTCGGTAGTTCGTGTAGATTAGCGATTCCGCAGTGCGAGACGCTGAACCATCGGTGTTCGAAGAAGAAGATGAACTCAACACTGCAATCAGTGCGAGGATACTTATCAGACACAGGATTAACCAGCTCAGTGGCGGCTTATGGCCAATTATGAAGGACTGTTTCTTCAACCAAGAGCTTCTCATGTCCAAAGTCGTGAGTCACACGCAGATTCAAAACGACGCTAAATTCTAAACTCCTTTAACCCTAGTCTTCCAACCATGACACCGCAAATCCTCACTGTCGCTGCGACCACTGAAACGACAACTCGCACAATTGAACCACAAACGCAGATTAGAACGCGAAATAGCGAAAGTTTAGGGAGACAGTCGAGCAATGCCAATCGGAGGATATAGCGAGCGTGCGAAAGATCAACCGGATCGCCGGTGAAATTGGAATTTGAAAACGCTACGCGGATCCGATTGCGCTTGGCTTCGAACAGAGGAATTAGGGTTTGGGCGGAGATGATGACGATGAAGAAGAAGAAGAAGAGCTGATTGATTTAGAGATCGATTGATTCTGAAATGGTGAGAAAAAGAGCATTGTTGTGGTTGGGTCCAGATTATTTTAGATTGCTACCTTTCCTTGCTTTCAAAACTAACATATTATCTCTTTCTTACTTTATATGCCTCCCAAGCTTCCATTATTAATCAGATTCAAAACAACAACATAACTATTGATCTTAATTAATGACCTTTTATACATTTAACTACTTTTGGAATTAAATTAAATTACTACCTTTAAAATTGGTATCTTCTAATCTAGCATTCATTAAAGAAACAAAACAAAACATATATATATATATATATATATATATATATATATATATATATATATGCAAATTTATTGAACATAAGTGTGTTAAAAAAAAAATTGTGTGCGTGTCTCCACGCTTTTGTTATCATCATAATTATCAAAATACAAATAATGGTTAACACACCAGTTTTTATTAATGCTGTCAATTTTATTTTATTTTTGCTTTTCTTTTTCAATCAATTAATATTTCTTTAATTAACTTCTTAACTAAGATACTTATAAGCACGGTAATTATTTAATTTTCAAGATATAGAACCACCAAAGCAATGATGACAACTTGATAAGGAATAATCTAACAGCTACCAAATGGACGCAGATCTGGTAGTTGCCAACCATGTTCCTGATTTTATTTTTTTTTAGAAAAATCATGCACGAGTTGAAGACAAATAACATGAATCCAACTTCTTATTTTAAATTTAAATTTAATTTATATCTGTAGATTGATTTTGTCAACACTTTCCATTCCTACTAAAAAAAAATTTATTCAGTTATATTTTTAAAAATTATATATGCTTAGTATTTTAGCGATTTTACGTATTAACTTAAATTATCAATGTGTCGAGATTATTGTTTTTTAGATTTTAAGTAATGAAAGTATTTTTAATCATTTTTAGGATCAATTTTAATATTTTGATGTAGATTATGAAATCTAGAATTGAAAGATCATGCATGCATTTCCATTTAGGAGAAGATGATATGTTCCAGGTATTTCATATTTATAGTATACTTGTACTTTCGTATAGGACAAAATCGTAATTATGTGGTACATGTACAGCTATTACTGCAACATGCATGTGTAGGCAATTAAAACACGGATGGATATATATATATATATATATATATATATATATATATATATATATATATATATATATATATATATGGGTGGATTAAAAAAATTATATAAAATTAAATAAACTTTTTTAAATTATAAATCTAAATAGATGTGTCAATTTGGCCCAGTTCACAGAGTTTGACTCTGGTCCATGTGGGCTAGAATAAAAAAAGTCCACATTGAAAAAAACCTCCCATCAAAGATGTTCGTAGTATCAAAAATCCTACAAAAGTCCTGTGGGTCAGGGCCAACTTATTGGCTTTCATCTTTCACATGAAAAATATATTATTTTTCAAAATATATTATTAAATTTTTTGGCGACCTAGACGTGCCCGACAAGTCGGATTGGCAAACGGGCCCACCAACCCGAACAGATCGAGCGAGGTCGACGACTCGGACAGGTCCAACAATAGAGACAATACCGACAACCTGGACGGACCCGAGGATCCAGACAAGTCCAATGACCTAGACTGGACCTACGATCAGGACGAGCAAAACGACCAGGATAGGCCCAAGGATGTGGACAGGCCTAACGACCCGACTATCCAGCCAAGCCCATTGATCTGGAAGGGTCAAACGTCCTGGACAAGCCCGATGACCAAGACGAGTTTGACGACCCGAATGGTCTCGACGATCTCGATGGTCCCAATAACCTGAACGGGCCGACGGCTCGGACGGTCTCGACAACCTGAACGGGCCCTGAGACCTTGACGTACCCAACAACTTGGACGAGCTTGTCTGGGTCGTTTGGCTTATCCTAGTTGTCGGGCCAGTCCTGGTTGTCGGACTTGTCCTGGTCGTCGAGACCGTTCAGGTCGTCGGGTAGTTTCGCATTATCGGGCTTGTTTAGCTCGTCGTGCTTGTTTGGGTAGTTGGGCCTGACCAGATCGTCGGGCTCGTTCGTCTCGTCTTGTCCGTCTGACTCGTCGGGCTGATCTTGCTCGTGGGGCCCATCCAAATTTTCGTGCTTATTTGTAACGTCGGGCTCGTCCGAATCATCAGGCCCGTTCGGGTCTCTCCGGGTTGTCGAGTCCGTTTGGATCGTCAAGTTCATCCTAATCGTTGGACCCGTCCGGGTTATCGTGCTTATCCGGGTCGTCGGGCATGTCTGAGTCTTCGGGCTCATCTTGGTTGTCGGGCTCGTCTTTGTCGTTGGACCCATCTGGGTCGTCGGGCCCATTTAGGGCTTCAGACTTGTTCGATGATTGGGTCTGTCTGGTTTGTTAGGCCTGTCTGGGTCATTCGGCGTAATCTTTTACTCTGGCTTAATATAGTAGTATTATTTTGGGGGCCTAACGCACTTTAGCCTTGATCCTAACCCACTGGAGAAGGGCTTTGGGGTTGAGGCTTTTTTTTTTGCTCTCTCATTTGGGATCCCCTTAAAAAGGAGTTTAATGAAAAGTGGACAGGACTGATCCATGGACTAAAGGCCAAATTGACACCTCTTAATTTAAATAAAAACAAGAAAAAATTAAAGACAATTTAATTTCATCAATTTAAATAAAAAATATAATTTTTTTATAGAAATTCTCCCTTTACGGATGCTAATAACAAAGAATATATTCCTCTTGGTATATATGAGTTTTAGACAGTTTTGTCCTTTAACTAGTTATGAAAATCATTCTTTCATTACAAGTTATTACACTAATAGCTTCCAATTATAGATAATTAAAATCTTCAAAATTCCCCCACCCTGCATGCACGTGTGACATAACATAAATATAATCTCTTTTATTCATAGCAATTTTCAATAGAATCTAAAATATATCTAATGTTAATGTAATTTATTATTTTACTCAAATTAAGTCTTATTATTATGTTTTATTAATTTTAGATATCTTCTTATTTGCTCTAATATATAAGAGTTTTACGAAATGTACATTTTTTTATCCCTTTTTATTTATATTTTAATTTTTATAATTTTAAAATTAATTTATTATATCATCTTAAAATTAAAAAAATATTATTTTGGTATTAAGATCTGGGTTTTATTTAAGATTAGAGTTCTCAAAATTTAACCACTCTTTTCTGTAAACTGAAATCAACTTAATTAAATAAATATTATTTATGTATTAAAAAATTAATTATAAAAACTAATTATTAGATTTTATTTTACAGAATATATTAATCTCAAAAATACAATATTCTATTTCTCAAAACACACAAATTTGGAGATCAAACTCATAATAATATGTCTAAATAATAGGAATATCAATCAAACAAAAATAACATTATTCTATTTCTCAACTCTTTGTAAATACTAAATATGATGGAAAGAATACCAATTACTTGTGTATATAATGCATATGAGACACTCAATTAAATCATTTATAAAACTATCTTATATTCAGTTATTATATTATATATTTAAGGTATAATTATTTATTTGGTATCCCAATTTCTTGGTTAAATTCAATTTGGTTCTCATATTTTTTGTTTATTCAATTTAGTATCTCAATTATTTAAAAAATTCAATTTGGTCATCTCCGTTAAGTTGGAGTTAACACTGTGTCCGTACAGGACACGTGTCAAGTTGTGGAATTTTTAATTTTCTTTAAAAAAAATTTAAAATTTTTAAATTTTTTTTATTTGTTTTTGTAAAAATTTATAAACTACCACATGTCAGTTTACTGCAAAACCCACCTTATTTTCTGCCTTTTATTTTAAAAGCTGCCCCAAACTTTTGGGCCTAAGGGCTGGCCCAAAGGGAAAACGACCCTAAGTCTGCCCTAATCCATCCATTCCTCTCACTTTATAGAAAACTCAACCGTCAAGCTCTCCCTTTTTCCCAACGGGAAGCTCTACTAGGGTTTAGTCTCAGCTCTTGGTCAAGCAAGCTCAAGCACGTCTCACTCCGCGTAAGTTGTTCCTACCCATACACTTTGTTTGCCAGTTGAACTTGTGTTTTTTCACTAGGGATAACAGTAGTAATCTGTCCTTGCTCCACTGTTTTCATCTTCAGCTCACTAAACTGCCTTAAGAACTGTGGTGCACCTCTGTTCGTGTCCAAAATCTCCCTTAGTAGCTCTTTCCAGGTAAGGGAAGCTAGGGTTTATGTTTTTAAAGTTATTTTGTCGATTTTTGGTCTGTCGTATGGTTGTGATGCTTGAATGAGGTTTTTGGTCGAATAAAAATGTATAGTGTGCAAATATGTTTGATTGATGTGGCGCTACTCTTTTTCTACACTGCACACTTTTCGTAAAATGAAGATTTCTACTACGTTAACCGTTGGATCGAGTTGATATTTTAAAAGCTGATCCTTAACACATAATTCTTGACTTTCATCGGTCGGATCTTTAATCGAAGCTCTGTAGTGAGAGCGGTTATTATCGCAAGGTCACTGAATTTGTGTTGTTGACAGCACTGCACACTTTTCGTAAAATGAAAGTTACTACTTCGTTAACTGTTGATCAAACTGATATTTTAACAGCTGATCCTTAAAACATAATTCTTGACTTTCACCGGTCGGATCTTTAATCGAAGCTCTGTAGTGAGAACAGTTTTTATCGCAAGGTCACTGAATTTGTGTTGTTAACAACAGTGCACACTTTTCGTAAAATGAAAGTTACTACTTCGTTAACCGTTGGATCGAACTGATATTTTAACAGCGGATCCTTAACACATATAGTTTGACTTTGACTGGTCCGATCTTGAATCAGAGCTCTTTAGTGAGAGCAGTTTTTATCGCAAGATTGCTGTAGTTTGGTTGTTTCTCTGATCTTGAATGGTTATTACTGGCTTGAATCTAATTGTTATATTAAAAACATGTGATAAATTATTATGCATGAGTGATGTGATTCATGGATTGTGGATGATGGGTTTGGTATGAACTTGGCATGTGATTTAAATGAGATGGTTGGTATCAAGGAGACATGGTATTGATATGAAATACAAATACATATTCACTGCTTGGGAAAGATGAGTTGGTATGGATTCAACATTTGGTTATGAATGAGAATGGGTTGTAAAGGTTGGCATGAGTCGTGTATGGTACCATTACTTGATTGATTGAATATGAAGGTCTGTGGTTAGTGCGTAATTCCTTGAAATCTCTAGGTGGGATTTCAGGGTCGTGCTTCAGTGGTCGGGATGTAATTCCATGGCCCCTGTTAGTGGGTGTCCATGGTGGTGCAACATCTATATAACTTGGTAAGGATTCAAGATAAGGATTGCATCCTGACACTCTAAGGAGTCAGTTAGTCTCACTTAGAGCGGACTGACTCTTGTGGTGAGAGTAGCAGGAGGCCTGAAACTTATTAAGGGCTAACCTTGTGTGTGAGGGAATTGATTCATTATAACATTTGTAACACATAGCTCAGGGGTGAGCAGAGGTATCCATCACAAGTGCAAGCATCCGCTGAATCCGACCAGGTTATATGTATCCGGATTAGTCGAGTCGAGTCTTAGTGTATTGTTTTGAAAGGTCATAACATGCTTGGGTGATGTATGCATAATTGACTGAGAAAGTATATCTGATTGCATGATAAAACCACTTTTAGCTCTAGCTTACCCTTCTGTTATTGTTGTGTGTTCTGCTGTGTGGTACTTTCTTTTGCGATGATCATCAACTTGTTGATGTGAGCAGATGTGATGAAGGATTATCTTGTTTCCTTTTAGAATTATGAATATGGTGGAGTTGTTTAAGAAAGCTTTTTGAAAGTTCCCACTGGACATTAAGATAGCATGCTATCTAGATGTGAAGGTTCATTTCTCAAGCTCATGAAAGGAAGAAGAGAGTTGGATTCAAGCTTAAACACACACGGCAATAACAACACTAAAGAGCAAAATGAAAGAAGAAACAATAAAAATGGAAAGCATAGAAGATGAAGAATGGAAGAAGCACGCCACTCATAGGGGGGGATCTAAGCCAACCAAGCCCTAGAGATGAGTGATGGTGCCGCCACTTGCAAGCAAGATAAGGCAAAGGTGAGTTCACTTCTAGGAAGGAGAGCTCACGAAAATTTAATGGTTGAAACACAATAGTTTAGAAACAAAATGATCAACCCTTTTACAAGACAAGGAGCACCCTTTAAATAGGAGTTCATAGGGGTCCTTTAGCAAATACAAAAACATGAAAAAGGATTAACTAGCAAACCCTAAACCTAATGTGAGAGTGAGTCTTGGCCAAGTGAAGGGAGATGATTGGTGGAGGCATTCCCATGAGGATTCTAGGCCAAAAGAGGAAGGAGACCAAGTGACCTTATAAGGCATAAACCACAAAGGTAAAAGGAGACAAGGTACATGTCTACTTTTGCTTTTGCTTTATGCTTTTTGCTTTCCTCTCTCTTCCACTTCATCCAAGTGCTCCAATCACCAAGTGCCACCTAGCCATGCTCTACTTTCTCTTAATTACCTACAAAACAAGACAAACAAGGATTAGCATGTTGGTTTAAGTTAATCTAATATTGGTCAAAGGTCAACTTTGGATCAAAGTCAACAAGTCAACCAAAATAAGTTAACTAGAAACCAACTTAGGGAATTCAAACCAAAGTAATGCGAAACAAAGATAAAGGTGATGGAATAGAAGACTCCCCTATAGACATGCTTCTAGTGATCCTTCTTGAGGGAGCTTCTAAGGAGGTGGTCACGCATTCATCATCCTCCCCTTCTTGGAGAGAATTCGACCACGAATTCTTAAAACCTACATCAAAAGAAGAAAGGTCACAAACATTGAATGAGTTACTTATGTTGTAGCTTGGGGGTAAGTCTAACTCATAAGCATTGTTGTTAATTCTCCTAATGACTTGAAAGGGGCCATCCCCTCTAGGGAGGAGCTTAGACTTCCTTTGAGTAGGGAATCTCTCCTTTCTCAAGTGAAGCCAAACCCAATCTCCCTCTTGGAAGATGACTTCCTTTCTTCCCTTATTACCATCCTCTTGTTGTTTCTTAACTCTCCTCTCAATGGTTTCCTTGACTTGTGAATGCAAGTCTTGCATGTACTTGGCTTTGGCCTCACCACCTTGGCAAGTCCATGCCTCATGAGTGGGAAGGGGAAGGAGGTCTAAGGGAGTTAGGGGATTGAACCCAACACAACCTCAAAAGGGGAATGAGAAGTGGTGGAATGCACAACCCTATTGTAGGCAAACTCTATGTGGGGAAGAAGTTCCTCCCACTCTCTAATGTTTTGCACTATCATACATCTTAGCATTTGCCCTAGGATTCTATTAACCACCTCGGTTTGGCCATCACTTTGGGGATGGCAAGTGGTGGAGAAAAGAAGCTTGGTGCCAAGTTTACCCCACAAGGTTCTCCAAAAATGGCTTAGGAACTTGGAGTCCCTATCACTTACAATGGACCTAGGTAGGCCATGTAGTCTTACCACTTCCTTGAAAAAAAGATTTGCAATATAAGTTGCATCATCAATCTTATGGCAAGGAATGAAATGGGCCATCTTAGAGAACCTATCCACCACTACAAAAATGGAATCCCTACCTTTTTTGGTCCTTGGGAGGCCTAAGACAAAATCCATAGATATGTCAACCCAAGGCTTGGAAGGGATAGGCAAGGGAGTGTAAAGACCATGGGGTTGGACTCTAGACTTGGCTTTCATGCATGCTATGCAACTTTTGCAATGCCTATCTACATGCTTCCTCATGTGAGGCCAATAGAAGTGTTCTTTCAAGACTTCCAAAGTCTTGTTTGGCCCAAAATGCCCTATTAATCCTCCCTTATGTGTCTCTTTAATGAGTGAGGCTCTTAAGGAACCTTGGGGAATGCAAAGTCTCTTACCTTTGAAAAGATATTGATTGAGAAGGTAAAAGTCTTTGTAAGCCCCTTGGTGGAACTCACTAAGAATTGAGGAGAAATCAACATCCATTGGATACAATTCCTTAATATGATCAAAACTAAGAAATTTAGTTTCAAGAATTGAAAGGAGGGAATGCCTTCTTGAAAGTGCATCCGCCACAATGTTAGCCTTTCCTTGCTTATGTTTGATCACATATGGGAATTGCTCTAAGAACTCTACCCACCTAGCATGTCTCTTGTTTAACTTGCCTTGGCTTTTCAAAAATTTGAGTGATTCATGGTCACTATGTATCACAAACTCCTTTGAAAGAAGATAGTGTTGCCAAGTTTGTAAAGTTCTCACAAGAGCATAAAGCTCTTTGTCATAGGTGGAGTAGTTGATGTGACTCCCCTTGAGTTTCTCACTAAAATAGGCTATGGGGTGCCCTTCTTGGAGAAGCACGACCTCAATGCCTACATTGGATGCATCACACTCAATTTCAAAAGTTTTGGAGAAGTTAGGGAGGGCTAAGAGTGGTGCATTGATCAATTTTTGTTTTAAAGTTTCAAAAGCCTTTTCTTGATCTTTGCCCCACTTATAGACCACACATTTCTCGACCAATTCATTGAGAGAGGCGGCTATGGTGCTAAAGTTTGGCACAAACCTCCTATAAAAACTAGCCAACCCATGGAAAGACCTAAGCTCACTTACATTCTTTGGGGGAGGCCAATCCTTGATGGCCATCACTTTTTCTTAGTCCACATGGACCCCATGTTGATTTATTTTGAAACCTAGAAAGATCACATGATCCATCCCAAACACACATTTATCCATGTTAGCATACAAGGATGCCTTCCTTAAGGTCTCTAACACACTCCTTAAATGATGCAAGTGGTCATCTTGAGACATACTATAAATGAGAATGTCATCAAAGTACACCATAACAAACTTCCCTAAGAACTCTCTAAGAACATGGTGCATGAGTCTCATGAATGTACTAGGTGCATTGGTCAAGCCAAAAGGCATGACTAACCACTCATATAATCCAAACTTAGTCTTGAAAGAGGTTTTCCATTCATCACCTTCTTTGATTCTAATTTGATGGTACCCACTCTTCAAGTCTATTTTGGAAAATATGGTTGCACCATGTAACTCATCAATCAAATCATCTAATCTAGGAATAGGATGCCTATACTTGATGGTTATATTGTTGATAGCCCTACAATCTATGCACATTCTCCATGTTCCATCCTTTTTGGGGACAAGAATCACGGGCATTGCACAAGGACTCATGCTATGTTGCACCCACCCTTTTTCTAACAACTCATTCACTTGTTTTTGAATTTCCTTAGCCTCCTCGGGACTAGTCCTATAGGTTGGCCTATTAGGCAGAGATGAGCCTTGTATGAAATCAATTTGGTGTTCTATACCTCTTAGGGGTGGGAGACCCTTTGGAGGTTCTTGAAAAACATCTTTGAACTCATCTAAGACTAATGACAAGTCTAAGGAACATCTAGAGTGAGGGTTTTGGAAGGAGGGGGAAGATTCACTAGGATAAGCTAGGAAGATGGGTTTTGGGGCAAGCATTACCTTCTTCACCCCTTTGAGGGTGATCATGCTCTTCTTGGACTCATTGTCATGCCCTTGCGCCTTCTTTTGCGCCTTCTCTTCTTTTCTTTTCTTTATCATTTGCAATTGGTCCTTATTGACTTCTCTTGGTGAAAGAGGTAGTAATGTGATCTTTTTGCCTTGGAAGCTAAATGTAAATTTGTTGGCATGGCCATCATGAAAAGCTTTCCTATCAAATTGCCATGGCCTTCCTAATAAAATGTGGATTGCTTCCATGGGCACTAAGTCACATAATACCTCATCTTTGTAGTTTCCAATGGAGAAGTTAATAAGGACTTGTTTGTCCACTTTAATCTCACCTTCCTCACTAAGCCAAGAAAGCTTATAGGGCTTGGCATGATGATGAAGGATTATCTTGTTCCTTTTTAAGATTATTGAATATGGTGTGAGTTGATTAAGAAAGCTAAGTGAAATCCCCACTAGACATTAAGATAGCAAGCTATCTAGATGTGAAGGTTCCTTTCACAAAGCTCAAGAGAAGAAGATGATGGATTGATTCAAAACAAAAAGGAAATGGAAAGCACATAAACTATAGAAAACCAAGAACAATTAAAGGAAGAAGAAAACATAAAATGGAAAGGAAAGAAATGGTAAAAATGTGAGAAGCACGCCACTACAAGGCTAGGCTAGAAGCCATAAGGATGTCTCTACAAAAACCTAAGGATGTCTCTACAAAAACCTAACCCTAGCTTCTAGAAACTAGGTCAAATAAGGTTACAAAAATGAGAGACAAAAGAGCTAACTATGGTGTGTGCAAGGCTAATTTCGTTCTAGCACAAAAGGAGACCAAGAATGTGTCTCATATGTCTCTAAAAAGTGGCCATAGTGTGGTAAAAACAAAGGAGACCAAAGGTACATAGGTACACTTGCTTTATGCCTTTTTCTTTATGCTTTATGCCTTTACTTTACTCTCTCCTCCACATCATTTATGCTCCCCAATCACCATGCGCCACCTAGCATTGTTTTCTTACTCCTAATTAACCTACAAAGCAAATAAACATAGATTAGCATGTTGGCTTAAGTCAAGTCAACTATAGTCAACAAGTCAAACCTAGTCAAAGGTCAACAAGTCAACTAAAGTTGATTCAACTAAATCAACTTAGGGAATCAAAAATAACAAACACAAATGAAAGGGATGAAGGATTAGTGAACTCAAACAAGTGGCTCGACCACAACACTCTAGGAAGACAAGGAAAAGAAAACTACTAAGACAAAACAAAGATTACCTAAAGACAAGCAAGCAAAGCTAAAAAAAAACAAGAAAGTTTAACTTCTAAGGAAACTTGTTTTTAAAGACAAAACTTGAACAAGACTAAAACAATGAAAAGCACTTGAAAGCATTTGAACAAGCCAAGATTATACCTCAAATTATGCATACACCATGAAAGATCATAACCAAGTCAAAGCATGGAACTAATTTGCCAAAATCACCCAAAATCCAAGTATAAATTTTGGTAGCATAACACCTAGTAAAATTGGCCAAATGGATTCACCAAGCATTGTAAAAGCTCTCGGCCAAACTGTTTTTGGTCTTAAAAACACTTTTTCTTTTCAAAACTAGGTACTTAAAATGATGAGAAGGATGTTTTAGGGTGTCTTGAACACTTAGTTCCTTAAAATTAGGTCAAAATCAATTTCAAGGAGCATACAACAACACAAGGCATAGATCTCAAGCAATAGTTCAAAAACTTAGAAACAAAAACAAGAAAACTCAAAGAAACATATGACAAGAGACTCAAGCAAAAGTTAGACACATTTAAAGACTCAACATGACATACACAAAGACACAAACATGTAGCTATCATGCATTTAAACTCATGGATTTGAGGCTCAAAGAGTAAGCATCAAAAGACATGTTATCCAACCACATTTAGGAGCAAAAGAGTCACAAAACCGAAGCCAAAATTGCCACAACATAACCTGAAAACGTTGTTTTTCGTATTCTCGGCAGCTCTGACCTTTCCTCACTCATTTGATCATAACTCTCTCCACAGAACTCCAAATGCGTTAATTCTTTTTTTGTTGGAAACTAGACTCACAGAGCTTTCTTTTGATATAAAGAAAGTTACTTTTGGACCACTGAGCTAGCTGCAGTATTTTTTTCAAAAACGCACACGTTGTTGCCAGCACTGCTTTTATGTGGACCATTCAAAGATAGCTACACAAGACAAGGTTAGAACATGAAAACACCATATTCAAGGACAACCAAAGCTCTAGATACCAAATGATGAAGGATTATCTTGTTTCCTTTTAGAGTTATGAATATGGTGAAGTTGTTTAAGAAAGCTTTTTGAAAATTCCCACTGGACATTAAGATAGCATGCTATCTAGATGTGAAGGTTCATTTCTCAAGCTCATGAAAGGAAGAAGAGAGTTGGATTCAAGCTTAAACACACACGGCAATAACAACACTAAAGAGAAAAATGAAAGAAGAAACAATAAAAATGGAAAGCATAGAAGATGAAGAATGGAAGAAGCACGCCACTCATAGGGGGATCTAAGCCAACCAAGCCCTAGAGATGAGTGATGGTGCCGCCACTTGCAAGCAAGATAAGGCAAAGGTGAGTTCACTTCTAGGAAGGAGAGCTCACGAAAATTTAATGGTTGAAACACAATAGTTTAGAAACAAAATGATCAACCCTTTTACAAGACAAGGAGCACCCTTTAAATAGGAGTTCATAGGGGTCCTTTAGCAAATACAAAAACATGAAAAAGGATTAACTAGCAAACCCTAAACCTAATGTGAGAGTGAGTCTTGGCCAAGTGAAGGGAGATGATTGGTGGAGGCATTCCCATGAGGATTCTAGGCCAAAAGAGGAAGGAGACCAAGTGACCTTCTAAGGCATAAACCACAAAGGTAAAAGGAGACAAGGTACATGTCTACTTTTGCTTTTGCTTTATGCTTTTTGCTTTCCTCTCTCTTCCACTTCATACAAGTGCTCCAATCACCAAGTGCCACCTAGCCATGCTCTACTTTCTCTTAATTACCTACAAAACAAGACAAACAAGGATTAGCATGTTGGTTTAAGTTAATCTAATATTGGTCAAAGGTCAACTTTGGATCAAAGTCAACAAGTCAACCAAAATAAGTTAACTAGAAACCAACTTAGGGAATTCAAACCAAAGTAATGCGAAACAAAGATAAAGGTGATGGAATAGAAGACTCCCCTCTAGACATGCTTCTAGTGATCCTTCTTGAGGGAGCTTCTAAGGAGGTGGTCACGCATTCATCAAGATGCAAGAAACACTCGTGATCAACAGGGAGGTGATGGTTCCGCTGCTTAGCCTTTGGATTGACTTATGCTTTTGGGCTTTTCTTTAGGACTATGGCTCATGTACGCTTTGCTCTTTAGTATTCTATTAATTTTCGTTAAGTCCTTGGATTCTTGGTTGTATCTGGCATCATGGTGTCCCTTAGTTCTCCTAGTGTTTTTGGATATTGTAAGGAGTAACGTTTATACTCCAGGACTTGTCTCTAAATTTCTATAGGTGTGACATTTCATTTAAATTAAAGTTATTATTTAAATGGGGTGTTATAGTTATGGTATCAGAGCAGTTCATCGTTAGGATGACCTGAGGTTATGGGTTTGTCATGCCTCGCGGGCGTAAGTTGTCAAGTCTAGTCGAGTTTGTGAGTGAAACTAAAAGTTTTAAGAACAAAAAACGTCTTGATAAAGTGATGAGGGTGCACACTCATGACTAGATCAAATGTTGTTTTTTCTTTCTTAATTCTAATGGTTTGGGGAAGGAAGGGTAACAGACAAAAGGTTTGGATGTCTGTAGATAATGGAGTGTTGCCTTGTATGTTCTAGTTTGTCCTATTACGCCCATGTGTTTTGTGTCTTGTGTCTGTAGCGATGAGGGAAACTTGCCTTACTCACCCTTACAAGGATTTGTAGGGCGTATGAGACAATCTCTTATCTCGAAGATGTGAAGATTGTTGACATGAGAAGCCAAGGTAGTTTGCTTCTTGAAGATTTGATGAAGATTGAATGAAGCTCTTTTGAACTATCTTTAAGCCATAACCATTGGAATGAAGTCTACATTGATGAAGGAAAGAAGATTTGATGATATCCATGGTGATCAAGGCTGAAATGTTGCTCTCCATGTAGTTACATCATTAAGAAAGTGTACTTATAGTTTGTAATTCATGTTGTAGACATTAAAGCATTAATTAGATGTTGTTTTGTCTTTGTTGTGTTTTTAATCTGTTGAATGGTTTTTCAACAGGTTAAAATGTCTCTTTTAATCTGTTGAATGGTTTTTCAACAAGTTAAAAGGTTGGTTGCAGTAGTCTTAAACTGCAAGAAATTCAATCAGTTGATTTAGTTTTTAATCGACTGATTTCACTTTAGTCAAGTGAAATCAACCTGTTGAATTTCGTAACAGTTTGACTATAAAAGCTGTGATTTTCGAAAGAAAGGTCTGTTGATCATTTTAGAGCATGATTTGGTTATGGAAACTTGTGGAAACTCTCTCCTTCATGATCATAGGTGTTACAGCTGTTGAAGATTGATCTTAGATCAATTCTTGAAGCTTTTGACTTGGTTTGAAGCTTGGAGAAAGTGGTTTGTGGTAGGCAAAGCTATGCTACCACTAAGGTTTGATCTTTCTCAAGCTTTGTGTGTGTGCCTGGTGGTTTTCCAGGTCTGCAAGAGGGTTCTTGTTGTGCTGGTGTGATTCTTGTGTGATTCAAGAGTCTTTTGTGGTGTTTTTGCATATTTTGGAAGTGTAAGGGTGGATACTTTGTAAAACTTTTGAAATAGTGCAAAGTCAAGCTAAGGTTGCCTTGACAAACTGGATGTAGCTCAGGTTTGAGTGAACCAGTATAAAAATTCGTGGTGTCCTCTCTTCTCTAACCTTTCTCTCTTGCATTTTCATTTTAAAGTTTCAAGAACTTGTGCTTTAATCATCGTTTTCATGTTCTTGCATGTTTTCATAGCATCTGAAGCATTGAGCATGTTTGTATAATCATTTGGAACTGGTCTTGATCATTCTTGAGCATTGTTTCTGGTTTAAAATTCAAATTTGCATTTCTGCATTTTTTCCAGTATTTCAGTCGACTATTTTTCAATTTCAATCGATTGATTATACCAGAACAGAATCTGTTTAGTAAAATCAATCTGTTAACTCTGTTTTTGATCGATTGAAAGTGTATAGTTCAGTACTGTTTGCATCCTAACTTAGTGATCTATTTGATTCAATTAAAGGTGGTTTTTAGCTTGCAAAGATAGCCTAAATTTTTAACTAGCCAATTCAACCCCCCTTCTTGGCTTTTCAACCATTTCAAAACTAACAAAGATGTAGAAGGTCGTATATCGATAGGTAATGAAAGTTAAGTCTTGGTTTAGAGGGCTGGCTGAGAAATGAATTTGAAGGTTAAGAAGCAATGCTTTGGGTCGCGAGAACTACAAGATCGAATTCTAAGATCATGTACCACAAGTTTTACGAGAAGAGTTGAGTTTAAGGATGGGTACAAGAGAAGATATCAGTGCGTGCTCGTGTAGCAAGGTTTAGGAAATCAACTAGGTTTTACATCTTGATAAGGTATGAGGTTTGAAGTGGAACATTGTGGAAGGTTTGAGATTAAGAGTAGTGACCATGAAGTGTATAAGGAAAGCAAATAGGTAGTTGGAGGCTTACATGAGGTAGAGCCTTGAAGATCAGTCAAGTATGATGATGTTATCTAAGAAGGAAATGTATTAGGAGTTACATATCAGGTCAATAGTAGTAAGAAGTAGTTGGATCTTCTCAGCAATAACATTCATCCAAGTCAAGAGTAGAAGGGGTGTTCTAAGTAAGGTGGCTCACAAAAGAGAAATGTTTAACCTTGGATATGAGATAGGCGGTTTCAAGTATCAGAAGAAGAAGCACATAGTTGAGTTTGTCCTAGTGGGGAAGGATAGTTAGTAATGTCACGATGCAGGGAAATAGGAAAGGAAAATAAAATTTTTGAGTAGCTACGAGAGTGTTTGCGATGATTAGTACTAAAGTGGTTAACACAAATGGTCTAATTCAAAAGATACATGTTACGAAGGCGGTGATTAGATTATGGGTTTTGGTCTCGTTTAAGGTCGTATACTCCTTGATGTCGCTAATATGGTAAAGGAATCATGGTGATCTGCAAGAAGGAGCTGAGGTTGAGATAGTGGTTTTTGCTACAGTAGCGGCCAAGTGAAGATTCGCTCTGGTGATCAAAGTATTTAAATTCAAACCTAATTTGAATTGTTTCCTTTACAAAGTTGGACATAGTCTCAAGGGTGAATTAGTTGTTCCTCAATCTCATTCCGATGACTTGGAACAACCAACGAGGTGGTGTACCTTGATTAAAAAGGGATAAGTCAGTGATTGCGTATGAAGTACGAATCAAGCTAAATAGTGGGGGCAGAGTGCCACGTGAACCAGAGCCACCTGACTGAGGAAAGTGAATAATAGACGCAAAGGATCTCAATAGTAGAAGAGTTTATAGACGTGTTCTAAAGCAAGTATTAGAATTTTAACCTTGGTGTGGTGGAGTTCACTTTTACATTGGTGTCTGAAGGAAGACTTGTGCCGATAGTTCCTAATTGGATGGTTCCTACTGAGAATTTGAAGTGAATATGAAAGTGGGGGAGAGGTTGGAGAAGTAGTGGCTTATACTGAGTATAACCACAAGGATGACTGCAAGTTTGGTGAATCTTGAAGGATAGGTAGTGGGAGGATAGACTGTTCAAGGGTAAACGTTGGATAAGGGATGATAGACTTTTTGGTCTATGGTTTTATGGAGTGTGAATCTGATAAAGGTAAGGAATGTCAAACAGGTTAGCGGTATCATCAAGGTTTAGCAGTGGATTTTCCAAGCGTGAAAAGGGTCTTTGGAATGTTCAAGAAGTGTATGGACAAAGACTGGAATGACTAGTAGGACAAATGGTTTAAAAGCGATGGATACAATGTTGAGAGAAAAGGATGTTAAGCTATGCAAATGGGAGTTCAAAGGGTTTTGTAAGTTACATATGAGTTTTGGAGGAAGGTTTCTCAGCGATGATTGATTCCTTATCACGACAGACATGAAAGGAGCATCATTTTGAGTAAACAAATAAGTGACTTTGTGTGTTGATCAGAGTAGTGCAACGGGATGACGACAAGTGATACTTATGAAGGGTAAGAGGTGTGTGAAAAGAACTATCTTACTCACGACCTAGGGTATTACTACGACAACCAGTTCTTGTTGAACATCAAAAGTGTCGTTCTTATGAGTATCAATTAAAGATGTTCAGAGAATCATTTAGAGTTGGAATTATGGGGTTACTCAGAGAAAGTTGTACAAGAGTAGTAGGATATGGTTTGAGTTATGATTTCAAGTTAGAGTGCCAACTTGGAATTGAGAAAGTGGGAGTAGATGTTTAGCCAGAGAATGGAATTCAAGATCCGTGATTTGACGAGTTAAGAGTAAGGGTTGATTGAGAAACATAAGTGGTTGGGCTGGAAAGAGAATGTGTGAGGAGATTTCAGTAGTTTAGTCATCCGACTAGAACTAGTGAGTCTCTCAACAAGGTTAGGGAAGAAGCAATTTAAAAAAAAAAAAATCTTAGTTGAGAATTATCTTAGAGTTGATAGGTATAAATCAAACTAGAAATTTCAAGTCAAGGAAAGACATAGTTCTAAGGTTGTTGTGGAAGGATGGTTACAAGTTAGTAGATACAAAATGAAGGGAGATGCTGAAATAAATTGGGTGGTTGTAACAGATGAAAGTTTGATTTAGAAATGGAATGACTTGGTTGAGGACCTTCTTACCATGGGTTCAAGTTAGTAAAGGAGGTAAGATGTTAGGAGTGTTGTCATGGATAAAGGTAACCAAGAGTGTTGATATGGGGCAATAGACCAGAAGTCAAGGGTGATCAAGTCATTGGGTGATGCTTCAAGGAGGGAACAAAGTGGTGTGGAGTGATAACTAACATGCTTTAGTTTGAGACTTGAAGGCATCTGAGGTTTAGGTAAAAACCTACGAGGGGTAGTGGATAGCATATGGTAAGTGAGTCAGTATATCAGATACAAGTCAGTGGGGCAGGTATGGAGGAGCATTCCAATTTTAAAGCTGGAGGATTAGAAGTGCTTCGAGAGTAGTGACTAAACTAATCTACACAGTTTAACACTCATCGCTTAGCACAGAGGCAAAGTTTCTAGTGACTATAGGTGTTGGAGTCATTATATCAGTCGTGTTTGAGTGGTAGTTCTCAGAGGATATAAGGAGAACATAGTTCCTTCCTACCACATCGATGAATTTTCGAGGTCGAAAATTTTCTTGTTGGGGAGAATGTAAAGCCCACCTTATTTTCTGCCTTTTATTTTAAAAGCTGCCCCAAACTTTTGGGCCTAAGGGCTGGCCTAAAGGGAAAACAGACCCTAAGTCTGCCCTAATCCATCCATTCCTCTCACTTTACAGAAAACTCAGCCGTCAAGCTCTCCCATTTTCCCAACGGGAAGCTCTACTAGGGTTTAGTCTCAGCTCTTGGTCAAGCAAGCTCAAGCACGTTTCACTCCGCGTAAGTTGTTCCTATCCATACACTTCGTTTGCTAGTTGAACTTGTGTTTTTCCACTAGGGATAACAGTAATAATCTGTCCTTGCTCCACTGTTTTCATCTTCAGCTCACTAAACTGCCTTAGGAACTGTGGTGCACCTCTGTTCGTGTCCAAAATCTCCCTTAGTAGCTCTTTCCAGGTAAGGGAAGCTAGGGTTTATATTATTAAAGTTATTTTGCTGATTTTTGGTCTGTCGTATGGTTGTGATGCTTGAATGAGGCTTTTGGTCGAATAAAAATGTATGGTGTGCAAGTATGTTTGATTGATGTGGCGCTACTCTTTTTCTACACTGCACACTTTTCGTAAAATGAAGATTTCTACTACGTTAACTATTGGATCGTGTTGATATTTTAAAAGGTGATCCTTAACACATAATTCTTGACTTTCAACGGTCGGATCTTTAATCGGAGCTCTGTAGTGAGAGCAGTTTTTATCGCAAGGTCACTGAATTTGTGTTGTTGACAACACTACATACTTTTCATAAAATGAAAGTTACTACTTCGTTAACCGTTTGATCGAACTGATATTATAACAGCTGATCCTTAACACATAATTCTTGACTTTCACTAGTCGGATATTTAATCGGAGCGCTGTAGTGAGAGCAGTTTTTATCGCAAGGTCACTGAATTTGTGTTGTTGATAGCACTACACACTTTTCGTAAAATGAAAGTTACTACTTCGTTAACCGTTGGATCGAATTGATATTTTAACAGCGGATCCTTAACACATAGATTTTGACTTTGACTGGTCCGATCTTGAATCAGAGCTCTTTAGTGAGAGCAGTTTTTATCGCAAGATCGTTGTAGTTTGGTTGTTTCTCTGATCTTGAATGGTTATTACTGGCTTGAATCTAATTGTTATATTAAAAACATATGATAAATGATTATGCATGAGTGATGTTATTCATGGATTGTGGATGATGGGTTTGGTATGAACTTGGCATGTGATTTAAATGAGATGGTTGGTATCAAAGAGACATGGTATTGATATGAAATACAAATACATATTCACTGCTTGGGAAAGATGAGTTGGTATGGATTCAACATTTGGTTATGAATGAGAATGGGTTGTAAAGGTTGGCATGAGATATTGTGTATGGTAAATATTACTTGATTGATTGAATATGAACGGTCTGTGGTTAGTGCGTAATTCCTTGAAATCTCTAGGTGGGATTTCAGGGTTGTGCTTCAGTGGTCGGGACATAATTCCATGGCCCCTGTTAGTGGGTGTCCATGGTGGTGCCCCATCTATATAACTTGGTAAGGATTCAAGGTAAGGATTGCATCCTAACACTCTAAGGAGTCAGTTAGTCTCGCTTAGAGCGGACTGACTCTTGTGGTGAGAGTAGTAGGAGGCCTGGAACTCATTAAGGGCTAACCTTGTGTGTGAGGGAATTGATTCATTATAACACTTGTAACACATAGCTCGGGGGTGAGCAGAGGTATCCACCACAAGTGCAAGCATTCGCTGAATTCGACCAGGTTATATGTATCTGGATGAGTCGAGTCGAGTCTTAGTGTATTGTTTTGGAACATGCTTGGGTGATGTATGCATAATTGACTAAGAAAGTATATCTGATTACATGATAAAACCACTTTTGGCTCTAGCTTACCCTTGTGTTATTGTTGTGTGTTCTGCTGTGTGGTACTCTCTTTTGTGATGATCATCAACTTGTTGATGTGAGCAGATCCGAGGAACACTCGTGGTCAACAGGGAGGTGATGGTTTCGCTGCTTAGCCTTTGGATTGACTTATGCTTTTGGGCTTTTCTTTAGGACTATGGCCCATGTGTGCTTTGCTCTTTAGTATTCTATTAATTTTCGTTAAGTCCTTGAATTCTTGGTTGTATCTAGCATCATGGTGTCCCTTAGTTCTCCTAGCATTTTTGGATATTGTAAGGAGTAATGTTTATACTCCAGGACTTGTCTCTAAATTTCTATCGGTGTGACATTTCATTTAAATTAAAGTTATTATTTAAATGGGGTGTTACATTTACCGTCGTGCCATGTGGTAGCTTACAATCATGACATTTGGCAATTGTAGTAGTTCTTTTCAATTTAGTCCTCTATTTAAATTTTTGGTTCAATTTAGTACCCTAATTTTTTAAAATGATCCAATTTCGTGCTCTCCAATTTGAGACCAAATTAGTAAATAAGCTTAATTACAACTTATATATACATGTTTCAATATCTTTTTCTAATATATATATCAAATCATTTCACCTAAATACTTAAATTATTTTATTTTTTACATTTTTGACATATGAAATTTTCTACATTTGTAAAAAATAAAATAATTTGAATATTTAGGTGTAGTGATTTGATGTATAAATTCAAAACAATTATTTTAATACGTATATATAAGTTATAATTAAACAAATTTACTAATTTGGTCTCAACTTGGAAAGGACGAAATTGGATCATTTTAAAAAATTGGGATACTAAATTGAACCAAATTTTAAATAAAGGACTAAATTGAAAACAACTATTACCACTGCCACGTGTGTAACATCCCGCCAAGATATTACGGAATTAATAAAATAAAATAAAATCGAATAAATAACGAGTCGTATTTATTATAATTCCTCATTTCCCAAAAACACGGGAAATTTAAAACTTTATTACTGCCAAATAAAATTCCAAAACCAAAGTTTATAAAGCTGAAATAATAACCAAAATGTCTCATGAGAGTTTACAATTTTATTTCCAAAACATAAAAAGTAAAAAGACTCCCATGCTATCCCCGCTCCGAGTCTAAGCATCAACATCCTCTGCTCACGTGTACCGCGCACACGATCATCGCCAAACACAAGTAGATAGGGTGAGCTTAATCAAATCAACATACAATCATAATGATATACATATAGGTAGTCACATATATATTTCATACAAAGACCCAAAATAAAGTCTCTCACTCTATTCTGTACCACCTGGCCACAACCAGATCATTCGTGTTCTACCTCTTTTAGTGATTACCTCAAGGTAATTTGCTGCCAAACCTATCGGCCACAACCGACAGAGCACGTGCGGGAAACCATTGCTACGGATCATACACCGTAACGCCAGGCGGAGTTCCCAAATACGAACATAGTTCGTAATGTCCCAAGACTACCAAACTCGTTAGCTATTTACTGAGGAGGGCAATCTATCTGGACCCATCCGTACTGGCCACAACCAACACACTTGCACCGGCAACACTCGCCAACCCGAGCTCAACTCAAGGGTTCCTCGTGTTCATTCGCCATCCCGAGCTCAACTCGAGGGATGCCATTCCGAGCTCAACTCGAGGAATGCTACGTGTTTAACCCCTATCCCAAGCTCAACTCAAGGGATATGTTCCGAGCTCAACTCAAGGAACACCAACAAACCCACCTTTGAAGCATCATTAAAAGCCTTGTAGATCACGCCTACAGAACCAACAACCCAAAGTTGAAACAGTAAAATCACCTGGTGGGGGACACGTACCGCCAGGCGTTGCCCACTTCTAGACTGCTTGGTGGGGGACACTTACCGCCAGGCGCCAAGCGTCTCAAAATTTCCAATAATTGTAAATACCGCCTGGCGGAACAATTCACACCGTTAGGTGCATCCCCTATACGAACGCACTGTTTCCACCGTAACCGCCTGGCGATACCCTTTTCACCGCCAGGCGGAATTCGTCCAGATCTCACTGACGTTGTCGCAATCGCCTGGCGGTCTGTAACCACCGCCAGGCGTTGTATCAGAACTGGCACATTTCTGGTTTTTGAGTATTCCTGCACAAATTTGACTCTTCAATACCATCATCTAAACTCTAGATGCCTTCCACTAATCTAGTATAATCACTTTCCCAGTGGCTAAATTACTATCCAGTTTCCTACTCTAAATATCAGAAATTAACTCAATACCAGATTTCACCCTCTAGATCTTGCACACCCTCCAAGTTAACTAACAACAAGTAATATGCTTCACCGTAGACCCAAGATACAAAACTACTTACTCTTACTACCACTTCTTCCTGCTGCTACAACCCAAAGTAATTACACTTACTGTTAACAACATGATCCCTAATAATTTCTCCAAAATAGTACCACACCATTTTTTCCTTACTTATTATTAACACATCCAAGGTTTGTCTAATGGAAATTAGTCCCATATACATCAAGAACATCCTTCACTGTCTAAATATAGTCATACAACTTATACCAATTTACGGTACTAATCCAGACCTCTACCATAGACCAATTATTATCAATTTCCTTCAGCACTATTAAACTATTCCAATTCTTCCTAGTATAACTCACACATCAATCCCCCTAGGTCTCAGTTTAATTACATTTCTTAATAATAATTTGTATTACCTTAATTTCCTCAGACCCAGATTCTCCTAGACACCTTCCAGCCACGCAGGTTATTTAAACTGAGCTAGCGCCTGGCGGTTGATTGCATGCCGCCAGGCGGTGCATACCCCTCTGGAGTTTTCTAGAATTTTTCTAGCGTCTTCGAGAACCCTTGCGACTCTCACCCTCGCGTCTTACAGATTTTCATCCCGTTCTCACTTCAAATTACTCATAATCATAAAGACTCACATTCCTTCACGTTATTAACTTTTTTCCCATCACAATTACCCCACGAACCTTCCTTAAACCACAAATTCCCGATTTTCCAACCATAAAAGTCTTACTTCACTGTTTCATTCAATCACCCGCCCTATGATGTGAAATAAATCACCATTTGACATTAAAACACCCTTTACCGATTAAACTTAGTTTTCCCCCCGATAAATAACAACCCAGATCATAGAAAACATCAATTTCGAGCCATTTTGCTCGCGTCGCCTGGTGGTCTGCTCTCTACTGCCAGGCGCTGCATACAACCCATAAAAAGTGACTGAAATGCTATGTGTCGCCTGGCGGCTGGGACTGTGCCGCCAGGCAGTTCCTCCTCCAGGAACCCAAAAATGCACAAAATGGTATGAGCTGCCTGGTGGCTATGTAAAGCCCGCCAGGCGGTTTATGGAAAATTTCTAGAAATCAGAAAATCACAGATAAAACAGTAATCATACATTCAAATTGTCATGCTTTTCATGTACTTATGTGAACAAATAAAGAAATTGGAGTCCAGCTCCCTTAACTTGATTTCCTTGCTATTTTCCTTGAGAAATCCAAAGTTCTTCTTTAAGGCAACAAAAGTCTAGCACTTTCACCAATTGGCTCTTATGCTTCCTCACACAGCACCAAACATTCTGAACTCACTCTCTCCATGTGCAAAACAAAAATGAACCACTAAACTCTCTCCTTCTCTCTCAAAATCCAATTAATGGTGTGTTAATTACCCTTAATTACACTAAAACGAAAATATCATAAAAAGGCACATAATTTCTATTCATGATTACTTATGGTATGCTTTTCCAACCACCCTTGGCTGTCCACTACACTAGGGTTTTCTCCAACCTTTCATATTCAAGCCGAAAACTCATTTTAGCAAAAATAAAGTTTAATTTAAGTTCCCCAAGACTTGAACCCACAACCATGAAATTGCCAAATTAATGCCCAACCATTCAACCACTTCATATTTCATGCCAACTAATAAAATTCAAATATTATATTCTTAATTGACATGCACAATCAAATTATTAAAACAATGATAATTGAATAACACATAATTGCTATACTTAGGACTTGAACCCAAGTCCTCTCACATAATTAAAGTACTCTCAACCATTTGAGCTAGTACTTTTCCACATCATACTAATCAGAATTTAATGTCATAAATGCTCTTCCCACCTGCTTTTATTAATTATTTATTTATTTAATTAATTAAATTCCGCGGGTCTTACAACGTGTCATGATGGTAAGCTGCCACATGGCACGATGGTAAACTGACACATGACAGTTTTAAATTTTTTGAAAAAAAAATTAAATTTTTTAAATAAAAATTATTTTTTTAATTAAAAATTTCATGGCTTGACACGTGTCATGTACGGACACAGTGTTAACTCCAACTTAACGAAGATGACCAAATTGAATCTTTTTATATAATTGCGGTACTAAATTGAGCAAACCAGAAGTATGGGAACCAAATTAAACTTAACCAAAAAATTGAGGTACCAAATCGGTAATTATACCTATATTTAAATACTTAGTTATTTTATTATAAAAAAATTAAACTTAATTTCATGGTTTGTCATTTTACATATATGATTATCAATAACATCATCATTAAAAAGATAGAGTTTTACATTTTTACTTTTATCTCTAATATATTATTGAATTTTAAGAATTTGATATGATCATAACTAACTAAAAGATAAAGAATATATATTATGAGTAACAGTGTGTTTATAATTATCTTTTATTCTCTTACTAATTTTAACATACGAATGTCATTTGAATTGGAATCTCTAATAAAATATCTTTTTGTCCTAACTTTCGTTAAGTTTTATCAAATTAGTTCTAATTTTGCTTTTTGCTCAAATAGGTTTCAATTTTCGTCAATTTTGTTCAATTTGATTCTTTTTTTACTAACACTGTTTAAATCATTAACGACCATGAATAGTGACGGTCACGTGTCACTTTGTGATTTTTTTTATTCTTTTAATGTCCACGTGTTAACCTAGTAGCGTGCCACATGTTAAAGTCAATGTTTTATATTATATTGAACAAAAATAACAAATATAGGGACTAAATTGAATATAAAACATTGACTCTAACACGTGACACGCGACTGGATTGACACGTGGATATTAAAAAAGAATAAAAAATTAAAACAACCACGAAGTGACACGTGGTAGTCATTGTTCATGGTCGTTAATGATTTAAACGGTGTTAGCAAAAAAGGACCAAATTGAACAAAATTGACGAAAATTAGGACCTATTTGAGCATAAAAAAAATTAGGACTTATTTGACAAAACTTGAGAATATTGGGACCAAAAAGGTATTTTAACCTTGATATTACTATGCTCAAAGACATTCAATTTTCAATGATGAAACATCATTTAATTATTAAGGCTGGTCCTGGATTAGTCTTTAAAATCAGGTCTAGATCTGATACAAAAGATTAAATTTGTAGTCTAAATATATTTTAACTATATTAATTGTACCACACCTAGCTGATCCAAACAAATAATAAAAATAAACGATCACCATATCTATACGCAAAATGAATCAAGTAGTCGGCCTAGGTCGACCTAAGCCTAACTGGCCTAAACTGCTAAAAGAGCAATCTGCCTAAGCCGCTAAGAGAATAAGACGACATGCGAACAATAGCGGCATAAACCGCTAAAAGGGTAGTCGGTCTACACCGACCACTCTAAGAAATATGACGAAATCGAAGCACTCCTAAAATTCAGTAAGCCCACAATAATTAGACTAAGGGCCTAGACTGGGGCCCAGGCCCACCTATGGCCCAAACCAGGGCCCAGCCCATGGAATGGTCAGACATAATTACTAATCTATAAATATACATGGACCCCACGAATTAAAGGTACGCATTCATTACTTCCTTAATCACTAGATTTGACTTTTTGAGAGATCTCGCTGACTTGAGCTTTAGAGTCCCTTCTGCAGGTAACCCCTCCCGGATCCAAGCAGACATAAGCGACATATGTCAACCGGGAAGAGGCCTATTGAGGAGATGGCGGACCATGGGTAAGGTAATACTTGTGTCTAACTCATCTTATTTGTTCTCTGCAGGAACAATTGGTGCCCATCGTGGGGTACGAGACAGTACTTTACCACCCGCTTTCTCCAAGAATGGTTTCTACCCGCAACAGAGCAGGAGTTAACAAGCAAGTCGAAGTTGGCCCCTCAGGACCCGCTAACATCACTCCGGATATGGCCGCCATCCTAGACGGTCAAGCCAAGATGCAACAGGAGCTGGCTGACTTGAAGAAGCGCAATGCTGATGAGATGGAAGCACTGCGACAGGAAAATTCTCGCCTAAGGTGAAAGATCGAAGCCGATCCCACTCAAAAGGGAAAGGCCAAGGAAACATCTAAGGCCGCAGGGTCCCCGACTTTCCAGCCTACTGAAGAGGAAAACGAGTACAATCCTACCCCGCACACCTTCACCACCACCCAAAAACTCCCATCCTCTCAGCCCATCCTACTCACTTCCACTCCACTCTCCCCGGACACACTGCGGCTCCCACTCCCGCTGCCACCCTCCCCACCACTCATGTCCCCTACAACATGCCCACCACCCTACATACCACTCATATCCCACTCTACAACCCTCACAACCTCCCTACTACCCACATCCCTCCTCATAACTTCACCTCCACTTTTCCCACCCTCGTCCACCACCCAAACCTCCTCACCCGCTTCCATCCCACCAACTCAGACGTCGTCACCTTTTCACCGACTTCATCGCCAACACCCCCTCCCCACCCAGTGGGAACCCTTCACTCTGGAGCGTTACACTAGTGAAATCGACTCCGACGAACACCTCAAAGTCTACATCACCCACGTCGCCCTCTACACTTTCCACGACGTAGTCTTTTGCAAAGCCTTTCCTACCACCCTCAAAGGCCCCGCCCTCGAATGGTTCACCACCCTCCCACCATACTTTATTGATAGCTTCGACACCCTCTCACACATGTTTACCACTCACTTCGCTGGCAGCCGCCCGTATCAAACTAATACCATATCACTCCTCGGCGTCAAGCAAGAACAAGGCGAGACGCTCTGGGCATTTATCGATCGCTTCAGCAAGGCTACCCTTCGCACCCCACACCTCAATCAAGAGATGATACTCTAGTGCATGGCCCTCACTCTTCAACCCGGCCTCTTCGCCAACAACGTCTACCTCCACCCACCTGCCTCGATGCATGAATTGAAGTTGCAGGCCGCCGATTACGTCCGTATGGAGGAAATGCAAACCCTCAATACAAAATTTTGCAATGATTACGCACCATCTACCGCCAACCCCACCCCACAACCTCCCCGTCCTGATCCGAGACCATGAGAACCCCAACAACCCCACTTCACCAGATACGCTCCCCTAAATGTTCCCAGATCCCGTCTCCTTGATGAGGCTTTACAGGCCGACCTCATCCCACCACCACGTAAGACGACCACTCCCCCCAACGCAGACATGACTAAATACTGCCGCTATCACCGAAACCATGGCCATACTACAGAGGACTGTAAAGCACTCCAGGATAAAATTGAAGAACTGGTGCGTGCTGGCCACTTTCGCCGCTTTGTCCGCAGAGAAGACCACTCCTCTCGATCCCATCATCCTCCTCGTCCCGACCACCGACGCCCTCCTCGTGACTCTTGCCACGATAAACACCCACACCAACCCGCAAACCATGACCCCCAACCGGCTCGAACCGACGTCACCCTTGCTGACCCTCCCTTACGCGGCACTATCAACACCATTTTCGGTGGTTTCGCTAGTGGAGGCTCTACCTCATCCGCCAGAAAGAGACACCTCCGCCATATCCAATCAATTAACCACATCACCCATTACCATCACAGATCCCGCATGCCTCCCATAACCTTTACAGACGACAACTTTCATGGCCTCGATCACCAGCAGGATGACCCTATGGTCATCACCGTTGAAATAGAAAATTACGCAGTCAAAAAGGTCCTCGTCGACCAAGGCAGTTCTGTTGACATCCTTTATTGGGCAACATACCAGAAACTTCAACTCCCAGACACCATATGATGAAACAATTTATGGCTTTTCTGGGGAAAAAGTTTCCACCCGCGGCTACATTGACCTCCATACCGTCTTCCGTGATGGAGCCCAAACCAAGGCCATTCCTATCCGCTTCCTCATCGTCGACGCACCTACATCCTATAACGTCCTCCTCGGCCTCCCTTCACTCAACACACTGGGAGCTGTTGTTTCCACAACCCATCTGGCCATGAAGTTTCCCTCCCCATCGGGTGACATCCTCACCATATATGGCGATCAACGCCTTGCACGCGAGTGCTACATGGCCAGCCTACGCCCACAGCTCCCTATCCTGCAAACTAATCACAAAGAGCGACCACCCGGCTTTGAGATCGCTTTATCTGGTGACGACCTAGACCCTAGAGTGGGCCGGGATGTCCGCCTTGAACCTGTTGAAGAAACCACCCCCTGGAGCCCCCTAATAGCTGCACCATCAAACTTGGTACTGGGCTCGAATCTGAACAACATGACATCATAACACCCACCATTGTCGACAACTCGGACCTCTTCGCTTGGTCAGCTGCTGACCTACCTGGAGTTGACCCTCAAGTGGCATCCCACAAGTTATCCATTTACAAGGAGGCCCGATATGTCTCCCAGAAAAAAAACGCAAACTTGGCGAGGAGCGACACCTAGCGGCCAAGGCCGAGGCTTATAAACTACTAAGCGCGGGGTTTATCGAAGAAGCCCACTATACCACTTGGCTATCTAATGTGGTCTTGGTCAAGAAAGCCAATGACAAGTGGTGAATGTGTGTTGATTATACCGATCTCAACAAAGCCTGTCCTAGAGATGCCTACCCATTACCCAATATTGACCGACTCGTCGACGGTGCCGCCGGTAATAAGGTCCTCAGTTTTCTTGACGCATACTCCGGTTACAACCAAATTCCCATGGCCGCATCCGAAATGAACAAAACTGCTTTCATGATAGACGACACCAATTACTTCTACAAAGTCATGTCGTTTGGTCTTAAAAACGCAGGAGCAACCTACCAACGACTGATGGATAAAGTCTTCAGCCACTTAATGGGTAAATGTGTCGAAGTGTACATTGAAAACATGGTTGTCAAATTCCCTAGCCATCACCAGCACGCTCAAGACTTATCGACAGTCTTCTCTGCATTAAGGCAATACAACCTCCGCCTCAACCCCGATAAATACGTTTTCGGTGTCGATCGTGGCAAGTTCCTTGGATTCATACTCACCCAACGCAACATAGAGGCTAACCCTGAAAAGTGCAACGTCATCATCGAGATGCGAAGCCCAACTAGCATCAAAGAAGTACAACGCCTCATAGGCCGCCTTACGGTCATTTCCCGCTTCCTTCCCAAACTAGCCGAACAAACCCAACTCGTCATACAACTGTTCAAAAAATCCGCCAAGTTCACGTGGAATGATGATTGTGAACAAATATTCCAAAAGCTAAAAATCACCCTCACCTCACCACCTATCCTCCACAAACCGGATACTCATCAACCACTACTAGTCTATATCACCGCTACAGATCCCACCGTCAGCACCGCGCTGGTCCAAGATGTAAGCGGCACCCAACATCCAGTTTACTTCGTTAGCAGAACCCTGTAAGACCCCGAAACCAGATACCAGATGGTGGAAAAGTTGACCCTATCCCTGGTACACGCAGCCCGCCGCCTATGCCCATACTTCCAAAATCATAACATCATCGTCAAAACCGACTATCCAATTCAGAAGATACTGCAGAAACCAGACCTGGCAGGACGAATGTCATCCTGGGCCTTTGAGTTATCCGAATTCAACATTTGTTACGAACCTCACGGTCCCATCAAAGCTTAATGCCTCCTAGACTTTGTCAACGATCTCTAATAAACACCCACAGAAGACCAATGGACACTTTATGTTGATAGTTCTTCAAATCCAAAGGGGGCAGGTGCTAGCATCGTGTTAGAAGGCCCCAACGATATCCTCATCGAAAATTCCCTCCACTTCGCCTTCAAGACATCTAACAACCAAGTTGAATACAAAGCCATCCTCGCCGGCTTATCCCTAGCTCGCGATGTTGGCGTCAAGTCGTTAACATGCAAAATCGATTCCAAGCTTACTATAGGCCATCTAAACGATGAGTTCCAGATCAAAGACCCCACCCTCTTACAATATTACCATCTAGTCTGAAAAGTCGTCCAGTCCACCTTCGAACAAGCCTGCATCCAACACATTCCTAGATCCGAAAACGTCAAAGCCGACATATTATCCAAACTAGCCAGCACCAAAGTAAAAAGTCGCCACCGATCACTATTGCAGCAAACACTGTCTGCTCCTTCCATCACAAATACTTGCCACAACCTAACCCAAAACCAAGCCGACAACTGGACAACCCCTTACATCCAGTACCTCCAAACCGGTAACCTTCCACCTAACACTGACAAAACTTGGATAACTAAAGCCGCCAGGTATACGATGATAGGCGACGACCTGTACAAACGCGAATACGGCCAACCACTTCTCAAATGCGTCACTACAAAACAAGCCTAGTACATCATTAAAGAATTACACGAAGGCATATGCGGCTATCATTCTGGCGCACGCACCATGACTACCAGGATCCTTCTTGCCGGTTACTTCTGGCCGACCATGGAAGAAGACTGTCAAGAATTCGTCAAAAAATGAAAACCATGCCAGAAACATGGCAATCTCATTCACTAGAAACAAGAACAACTTCATTCTATACTATCCCCATGGCCGTTCGCAAAATAGGGAATGGACATCCTTGGCCCCTTCTCCCCCGGCAAAGGCCAGGTAAAATTCTTGATAGTAGCCGTCGACTACTTTACCAAATGGATAGAGGCCAAACCACTAGCCACAATTATAGCCCAGCAAGTCCAACAATTTTTTTTGAAGGATATTATATGCCGATATGGTGTCCCACATACAATCATCACCGAAAATGGCCGATAGTTTATAGACAAAGAACTTGCTAAATTCTACACCAATCTAGGCATCAAACACTTAACCAGCTCTATTAAACACCCACAAATCAACGGACAGGCCGAGGCAACAAACAAGGTTATACTAGTGGAGCTACAGAAGCGGTTGGACAATGCCAAAGGCCGATGGCCAGAAGAACTAGTAGAAGTGCTATGGGCTTACAGGTGTACCCCTCAATCAGCAACAAACGAGTTTCCATTCAGCCTAGTATACGGCGTAGACACCATGATACCCGTTGAAATTGGTGAACCATCCCTACGCCGAGAACTCTATGATTCAACCCAAAATCATCAAAACATGACCACCCACCTTGACCTCCTACCCGAGTTAAGAGAAAAAGCTCAAATACGCAACTTAGTTGCCAAACAGAGAGCGGCCAAAAAGTATAACGTAAACCTATGCCCGAGATCGTTCGCAAAAGGGGACTTAGTTTGGAGAATGGCCAGCAGTGCAAGAAAGAAGGATGGCAAGTTCTCCACGAATTGGGACGGCCCATACCGAATACGTGAAGACATTCGAGGAGGAGCATATCGGCTGGAACAATTGCCTGGGGAAGAAATACCCAATACATGGAATGTGTCCCTCTCAAGTTTTACTTTAGTTAAAAACATGTATTGTATCGCACCAAACACTTGTAACCTTGGGTGTACTCTTTTTCCTCACCTGGTCTTTTTTCCCTAAGGAGGGTTTTGGCCGGGGAGGTTTTAAAGAGGCACCCCAGATTTCATGAATAAACAAAGGGTTCTCAAACCTCACGACTAGTCCTCACTTCGCTTCTCGAACACTTTTAAGTTCCCCACCCTTACCACAAGTAAGTGGCTTGGGTCTAACACCCTTAACTTGATGTTAATTCGTTTAAGTTCCCCAACCTTACCACAAGTAAGCAGCCTGGGTCGAACACCCTTAACTTGAATATTAATTCGCTTAAGTTCCCCACCCTTACCACAAGTAAGCGGCCTGGGTCAAACACCCTTAACTTGATGATTAATTCGTTTAAGTTCCCCACCCTTACCACAAGTAAGCAGCCTGGGTTGCACACCCTTAACTTGACGGCCTGGGTCGAAAACCCTCAATAAATAATCGCGTTCATTACATACATCAAACACCCACTCACAAGCAGACAAAACCATTAACACACAAGTAATCGGCATCAAACAAACAAGATGTAACATACACAAAACATTCATATTAGCACAAAAGTAAGTAGTGTACGAATTATTACAAACTTAGAATCATTAAGCAAATTAGAAATATTAAAATAACGATTCTAAGCCTTCTCCTGCTCGGCACCCTTCGTCACCACTCCATCACCACCCATGTCGGCATTCTCCGCCCCCTTCCCCCATCCCCTTCGGGACTAGATTCAGCCTCGTCCATAAGAATGCCATCAATCACGTCCTTATTTACATAAAACCTTGCGTCATTAATATCAACATTCTCATAGAAAAAGGCCGCTTGCTGCACACCCTTCTGAAACTCGTTGATATGCTCTTGGATAATGCAACTCTTTAGATCCTCCATTTCCACCTCCAACCCGGCATGTTTTTCCTTTATCTCATCATAGTCTGCCTCAAGATCTGCAATCCGGCCCTTTAACTTTTCTTCTGAGTCCAGGCATCGCACCTTCCATGTAGCCAGCGTTTTCCTTTCCTCTTCCCACTCCTCCTTCTCCTTCTTCCAGGCTTCCTTTTCCTCTGCATGCTTGTCCACCTTCTCCTGAAGTTCGTCAACCTTCGTCCAGCTCCCCTCCTTCAGCTCTCTCTAATACAAAGATCCCACACATCGGCTCAATATTAACGTCTTGTTGCTGAATTCAACCATAGCCTTCACCAAAGCGTTCGACTCCATATTATCAATTGAGTCTATCAGCGATTCTGGCATGTTGATCTCGATGTCCTTCCGCACAATAGTCTTTAGAAGCTCAATCAGTCCAGCTTCCAGTCTATTCCCTCCACTTGATGATCCCGGCCCCATCAAGATGGCCTGCACCTTCTTCACGTCTTTTCCTTTGCCAGGTCTGGCCAGAAACTCCGCCTTTCTCTTAGTTCCACCGTGCACATGCACGTCTACCAACGATTCCTACAGGTTGGGAACCTCAGTACTTATGAGCGACTCTAGCCTTTGCCGCTTTCTCCTTTTGTAGAGTTTGGAAAAGTGTCAAGTTCTTCTTGCCTATCTATGCCATATGTCCTGCAACACACAACACACAAACCATCAGAATGCTCGAACATAAAATAATGCTCAAAATTATAGAAAGATACCTTCAATATCTATAATCGGTGAACCAAATTATACACCCTAACTAAGCCCTTAGTGGGCATCTTATCGCTAAACTGCATCAAGGTATCCACCACCTCCTTCTCGGCCACCGACAAATCCTCCCTCGAAATCACCTTATACCTCCAAGGGTTGCCGGTCCAGAAAAAACGAAAACTTAGTATTACCATCAACTGTATAAAAATGTGACCTACCAGCTTGCTTTACCACCACCTTGAAGAACCCATATTTGAAGTGTTTAAAGGACTGGGTGAAAGCAACTAGTCCATTGAAACCAGACCGACTTATGAGCGACAACCACGTCATTGGACTTTTCGGCCTCGTAACAAAAAAGTACAAGAACGCTCACGGAGACGGCTGCAAATATAACGCCATGCACAGCAACCGGAACGCTTGCAAGTAGGCCCAACTATTCGGATGCAACTAAGTAGGAGCAACATTCAACAACCGCAGCACTCCCATGGTGAACTCATCAAATGGTAGCCGAATGTGCAGTGAGGAGAAATGACACATGTACATATAGAAAAACTCTTCGCCAGCTCCTTCTCGACAATGGCAGACAGATTCCACAACGGTTACCCTCTCCGAAACCACTATGTCTCTCCGAGCACCTTTCTCAAAAATTGGCGTACAGTTCAACCACAATTTTAGCAACCGCGACCACCGAAACAATGACTGTTGTGTTCGCACGTTTGCTGCTACCCATTCGTACCTGGCCTTTGTCGGCCAACTGCTTTTTGCCAACTCCTCAGGTGGATCTTCTCTAATCTCAACTACCCTCTCTATGGGGATCCTCCTTACGTTCCCTATTTCCTCCCTATCGCTACTATCGGCTCAACTACTCCCGCTACCTCTAGACCTCTCACTACTCGAACTCGACAACGAAACCCTATCACTACTGCTAGACATACCTGATTCTTTTTAGGATGACGGAGGAGGTAAGAAAGATATCAGACAACTCTAATGCACACGAAGTAGCTGATCCCAGATTTTTTGCAAATGAAACAATATGGGTGCACTACCAACAACATCTTCATTTATAGACATGAATCTCAAACGTCACAACTCCTTCCCGCCAAAAGTCACAACTCATTCCAATCGTCACAAGGTACACCAAAACTCATGAAGCATATAAATGATGGCGCAAAACCTCTCTAAGATTAGACTTTTAACACCCCTTCACCTGCCACAAACCCCTTCACCTGCCACATATCCCTTAACGCTTTTAGCCTTAACATTATTCATCACACTTAAAGGCTGGGGGACTGGTGTACCACACCTAGCCGGCCTCACTAGCACATTAGCACATATCCTCCTTCACCGCCATACTTATATCGGCAAAGGCTGGGGGACTGGTGTACCACACCTAGTTGATCCAAACAAATAATAATAATAAACGATCACCATATCTATACGCAAAATGAATCAAGTAGCCGGCCTAGGTCAACCTAAGCCTAACCAGCCTAAACTGCTAAAAGAGCAATCTGCCTAAGCCGCTAAGAGAATAGCTAGCCTAAGATGACATGCGAACAATAGCGGCATAAGCCGCTAAAAAGGTAGTCGGTCTACACCGACCACTCTAAGAAATATGACGAAATCGAAGCACTCCTAAAATTTAGTAAGCCCACAATAATCAGACTAAGGGCCTGGACTAGGGCCCATGCCTACCTATGGCCCAAACCAGGGCCCAACCCATGGAATGGTCAGACATAATTAATAATCTATAAATATACATGGACCCCACGAATTAAAGGTACACATTCATTACTTCCTTAATCACTAGATTTGACTTTCTAAGAGATCTCGCTGACTTGAGCTTCGGAGTCCCTTCTGCAAGTAACCCATCCCGAGTCCAAGTAGACATAAGCGACATATGTCAACTGGGAAGAGGCCTACTGAGGAGATGGCGGACCATGGGTAAGGTAATACTGGTGTCTAACTCATCTTATTTGTTCTCTGTAGGAACAATAACTAAATTTATATTTTTTATACTTAATTTAAATTGAATTAAATCAAGACTGAATCCACTCTTCTAATTAGATTAAATTTATTGAATTGATTTAATATACCTAACTATTTAGTCTACTAGATATAGCTCGGGGTTGACTTAACTCGACCTGACTCCAGGTTGACTCATGTCAACGTAGATCTAATTCACTCGGCTCAACTTGGATGTGGATTATTTCACCTTAACATCGTCCAAACTTGACATGAGTGAACTTGAGTCTGGATTGACTTCACTTGACCTGGGTTCATGTTGACTTGGCTCCACTTGAGCTTAGGACAACTCGACTAAACTTGAGCTTAGGTCGACTTGGCTCAACCCTTCGGTGCGGGTTAACTTGGCTTGATCCTTTGGCGTAGGCCAATTGTACTCAACCTTCGGCTTGGGCAAAGTCATCTCAAACTTCGACCTAGGTTGACTTGTCTCGATCTTTGATCAGGGCCAACTATGCTCGACCATCAACCAAGGCTGATTCGGCTCGACCTTTGGCTTGACCTTTGATCGAGGGCAACTAGGCTCGACTTTCAACCGAGGTCAACTATTTTGAACCTTTGACTTAGGCAGACTCATCTCGACCTTCAATAAATATTGAATCAGCTCGACTTTCAACTTGTGCTAGATTGGCTTGACTTTTAGGTTGAAACGACTAGGCTTGACTAGAGATAAGATGAGTTTATAATATATAAATGGGTGCAAACCCCGCCTTACAAGCTAATTAGAATTAAAGTCCACTTCTTAACATAATATTAGAGCCATGGGTTAAAGTCTATCCTAGCAAGAATTTTTGTTTGTTGGGCCTATCCTATTACTTACTATTGGACCGCCATCGGACCATCCATTAATGTATAGTCTCACGCTTGGGAAGTATATGCCTCAGCATAATGGGTGTGTGTTGGAGATCTCACATCGACTAGAGATAAAACGATTCTATAATATATAAATAGGTGCAAACCTCACCTTACAAGCTAATTTTGCGTGAAGTTGAGTTAGGCTTTAGGTCCACTTCTTAATAGTTACAAACGATTAGCCAACATTACTCTATCCTTATGAATACTTATGACTATTCTAATTGTCTAGGGTTACCATCTGATGTAAAATTTTTACTGTTACAAAGTTTTCTAACTTAGAATTTCTTATTTCCAATATGACATTTGATAATAATCTTAAACTTTTATTTTGTGCAAGGATATTGATTGGTTTTTATGTTGTGTGCTTATCTTATATACGATGATGCGCTATTTTATGTAAGACCCGAGAAAAATTAAATAAATAAATAAATACTTATTTAATGAATATGAGGGAAAGAATCCCTAAATTAATTAATGAGGAGAGTTATGACAAGGAAGGATTCTAAAAGCACTTTTGGAGCTGGAATTCTACGTTAGCGGAGCTGCACCTTGTGAATTTAATTCATAATTATATATTGTGTGTAATGTATGGATACCTGCGTGCATATGTTTCTGCCAAGTTGTTGAATTCTTTTGAGTTTCTGGAATTTTCGAGAAACTGGCTGACGACTTTGAACGCCCGCCAGGCAACTTATGAGAAAATAACCCAGTTTCTAGGTTTCTGTTAAGAACCGCTTGGCGACAATGAGTGGTTGTAAGACCCGTAGAATTTAATTAAATAAATAATTAATTAATTAATAAATGCAGGAGGGCAAACAATTATGACATTAAATTATGGTTGGTATAACGTGGAAAAGTACTAGCTCATGTGGTGGAGAGTACTTTGATTGTGCAAGAGGACTTGGGTTCGAGTCCTATGTATGCTAACTTTTGATGTTATGGTTTTATTATTTAAATCTATGAAAACATGTTCTTGTATATTATGATAATTGAATTATGATTTCTAGCAAGAACTATGAATTGGTTAAATGGTTTGATATAGATTTGGTGATTGCATGGTTGTGGGTTCAAGCCTTGGAGAGCTTACATTAATTTTATCTTTTTTTGGCATTTTGGATGTGACTTGAATATGGAAAGGTGGAAAGGAAACCTAAGGGAGTTGGCAGCCAAAGGGGGCTGGAAAGGCAGCCGTAAGGGGGGAGTTGAATGGCACAATATGTCTTATTCAATGCCATTTTCGTTTTGGGTAATTAAACACTTAGTTTAGGCACACTTTAAAAAGGAAAATTAGGTTAAGGGGTAAGGTTTGACAAGTTGGGAAGCATACTAGGGAGAGAGCACAAAAATCTGAGTGTTGTGAGACTTGAGGGAAGGGTTGTGTCGCTGAATAGTGAGGAAGCAAGGAAGGTGGGTGATCACAAGGGGAACCTTACAATTGTCAAGCTTAAGCGAAGGATAACCAGGTTAGGGGAGCTGGTCTCCGCTTTTGACTTTGTTATTACCTTATTTCTCGAATAATATGTTAGTCTTGATGTATCATCATTGTTGTTCTGGTAAAATTCTGGGTTCTGGGAAATTTCTAGAAACTGCCTGGCGGGCTCTACATAGCCACCAGGCGGCTCATATGTGTGTGTGTGATTTTCTGGGTTCCTGAAGGAACCGCCTGGCGGTGAAACCCTGTACTGCCAGGCGACGCAAACTTGTCACTATAATTTCTGGGCGTTCTGTTGAACTGCTTGGCAATGATGAATTCCCGCCAAGCGATACGAGCCCGTTGAGCTCGATTTTTCTAAGTTTTTGGGGGTTTTGGAGGGAATTGATCAAGGAACTCGAGGAGGAGTGGTACTAGGGACGATTAAACTTGATTGTTTGTGTAATCCAGCGAAATGCATGGTCTGATTTGATGAAACAGTGTAATGAAATGGTTAGGGTGAGGGTATTAGCAGATTGGTAGGATTAGGATTTACAAAAGTTAATTATAATGTAACTGGTTTGTTGGAAATTAGACTATGTAGTGCAGAGTAACATTATCATCGGGTTCTTGGAGAAAATGGGTTGCGAAAGAGATAAGAGAGCCTTCAAATTTGAAGGGGATCATTACGCAGGGGCTGTGAGATTGGGAAATGCCCAGAAATCTTTGTGCCGCCTGGCGGCGCGGAGCTTGCCGCCAGGCGCTCTCGCGGCAGTGAGACTTGGGTGAGTGGTCGCGTGAAATAGTGAGGGTAGTGGCTGTATTGGAAAGCAAGTTGGAGGGTGAAGAGGAAAGACGTGAGGAGAGAGTATGGGAGGAGATTATATGATTTGGAAAGAACGGAAGGATAAGATGCAAACTACTGGAGGTGTAATGGTTGTATAGACTAAAAATTAATGTCGCACTAATGAACCTGAGGTTCGATAAATCAGAATTCTGTGTTGGGTAATAACGACTGAATGGGGAGACCTTAAAGTTAATTGATAATGCTAGCTTTGGATCCTGAGAGCAAACGTAGTTATCGAAATGGTGAGAGATATTGGCTCTAGTACTACTGTATTCATAGCTGGATAAATCAAAGGGTAACAGGGGTAGGAAATGCTTAAGGGTACGTCTCATGTGTTAAATAATAGAGTTAAACCAGATTACCCTCTTATAAGTAGGGGTAGCGAACCCAAATGGAAGTGTAGAGTTTGTGTAATGGGTTAGTTATTGGGAGTGTGTGCAAGATGATTAGAAGGAAATTACGTAATGAAGTTGGCTGAATTGAGTCATGGTGTATTCTAGTCGAGCAATCTAAAGATAGTACTGTGCAACTTACTGATATGGCGCCTGGCGGAGAGGGATATTCCGCCAGGCGAACAGAGCAACAACAGTGATGTTCAGGAGCGTTGGCGTCGGGCGGTGGCGACGAAACCGTCGGGCGGTGGCGACTAGGATCATGTGTTCTGAGGCGCTTGGCACTTGGCGGTACGCGACACCCGCCAGGCGGTCTGGAAGCTGGTAGCGCCTGCGGTACGTGTCCCCCGCCAGGGAATTTATACTGCTGCAGCTTTGAGTTTTGATTATGAATTTGTGATCTACAGTGCATCTAGTGATGCTTTAAGGGTGAGATTGCTGGTGTTCCTTGAGTTGTGGCTCGGAACGTATCCCTTGAGTTATGGCTCGGGATAGGGGTTAAGCACGTGATATTCCTCGAGTTGTGGCTCAGAATAGCATCTCTTGAGTTGTGGCTCGGGATGGCGGATGAACACGAGGAACCCTTGAGTTGTGGCTCGGGTTGGTGAGTGTTGCCGGTGTGAGTGTGCTGGTTGTGGCCAGTACGGATGGGGTCCAGATAGATTGCCCTTCTTAGTTGTTGGCTGATGAGTTTGGTAGTCTTTGGACGATACAGGCATTGTTCGTATATGGGAACTCTACCTGGTGCTGCGGTGTATGATCCATAACATGTTTTCCCGCACGTGCTCTATCGGTTGTGGCCGATAGGTATGGCAGCAAGTCACCTTGAAGTAATCCTTAGACGTTGTAGAACACGAATAATCTGATTGGGGGTCAGATGGTAGGAATTAAAGAATAGGGCAATGTGAGATATTTATGTTATGTATGGTCGCTTGTGTTTATATGATTATATTTCTGTAACTTTACATATGTGATTTAATTGTTAAGCTCACCCTATCTGCGTGTGTGTGGCGATGATCGTGTACGCGGTACACGGGAGCAGATTCTGTTGAAGTAGGTGGCTCAGGTGACGCTTAGCCGCGGAGAGAGGTTAGACTTGGGGAAATGCTTATGTTTTCTTTATTGCCTTTGAAAACAGTTGTAAACCCTGATGGGTAATTTTATAACGTTATGGTGTTGGTATTCATAGACTTTATTCGATGGTTTAATAAAGTTTTTAAATTTTCCCGCGTTTTGTGAAAATGAGGTATTATTAAATGCGCACGGTTTTAATTTATTTCTTTTATTTATTAATAAATCAGTAATATCCTGATAGGATGTTACAGTGGTCATCAGGTGACAGGCACATGTTTAGTCAGTTCTCTCTATTTTATGGGTTTTTGGGAAAATTGGTGAAAACTTGGGTGTCTTATGTTTACGGTGATTTGTTTTGGACATGTATTGTTTGAATGTTGATGTGGTGATTGAAATTGATTGAATTGGGGGAGATGTTATCGTTAGGGTTCGTGAAGGATTGGGAATAAGATGATTTGTGTGAAAATTATGGTAATTATGGATTAATTTGGATGTGCATGATTACTGGAAATAAAAATTATTATGGATAGGGTTCAATTGGAGGGTTGGGTTGTGTTATGGGAAGTCTAGAATTTTCTAAATGTAGAAAACTGGGTTATGGGCAAGAACATTGATGCACCACCTAACGGTCAATAAGGCAACGTAATACAACTGTCAAAATGGGTTAGAACCCGCGAGCCAACCCGACTCATCACGGGTTCGAGCTGGGTTGGGTTGAAATTTTTTTACAAATTTCAATACGGGTTGATTTTTGAACCGGCTCATCTAGAACCCGGCTCACCCGGATTGAACTCGTGGTGAGCCGGGTTGGTGAGCCAACCCGCAGATAAAAGGGTCACACAAGTATTTTTTATTTTTTTTATTAAGTTGAGCTTTACATTAGGATCATGTGAGGTTTTTTTATCCGACATATAAATAATTTGTATTGTTTTTATTTTGGTTTGTATTTGGATTGTATTAAAGTTTATTTAGATTTTAATTAGAATTACAATTTAGTTTTGACCCGTGAACCCGTGAGCTAACTCGTTTAACCCGCCAACCCGTGGTGGGCCAGGCCGGGTTCAAATTTTTTTTGCTCACTAAAAAGTGAGCCAGGTTGGGTTGGCTCACTAAATCATCAACCCGTGGTGGGTCGAGCCAGTTTGGGCCAGGTTACCCATTTTGACAGCTCTAACCGTCAAGCGACGCTAGTGAAAATGCAGGGACATGTTTTGGTGTGTGGTGTTGTGATTGTGTTTATTGGATTATTCTGAATACTAAAATTAATAGTAATATGAACTGGACCAAGTGAGCTTTTGACTAGCCAATTCATGGGAATATAGGTGGGAGGTTATGCTAAAACTAGAATTGATAAGGTCTTTGAGTAAATAGGTTAATGCAAATTCTAAGGTGGTGAATCATAATTATTGACATGTGATATAAGTAGAATATGAGCTTGTATTGGAATGTATCATATAGGATGTATAATGTGAAATTAATAAGTGGACTTATAAAGTTTAGTGTGAGGTTAATGGTAGGTTAACATAATAAATTGTTAAGAGGAAAGGAGTGTTATTGGTACTGTTCGATGTGGGTAATAGAACTTGTATGAGTAAATAAACATGTGATTGTTGGACAGTTTATAGGAGCATGGTTTGTTCTTAGTTAATTGTAAGGGATGGCATAAGTAAGTTGGTGAATACATATGTATCTAAATATGATAGTAAAGGATAAGAGGATGAATTTAGGGTCAGATTGATTGATAGGTTCGCAAATTGGCCTTTTACTATGAGCTTGGGATGATTTACATGTGCTAGAGTCTGTCCAGGAATGTAAAAACCATTAAGATTCATTGTACTGGTGTAGCGCTTACCAGTGAGGTCTAAACCTTTAGTCGAGAGCTACAAACCAGGGAGTTCTTGGATTGTGTAGCGCCTAACGGTGAGGGTGTTTCTACTAGGCGATAGTGGTGTGGGCAGTGGCCATTGGAACGTGTGGCGCCTAGTGGTGAGAATGGTTTCGTCAGACAATAGCTGCCAAAACGGGGACCTCTAGAGTGTGTGGTGCCTAGCGATGTGTAGTGCTCGCCAAGCAATCTACAAAAATAATTTGCTTGGCGGCGCTTAGGCTGCTTTAGACGATAACGCAAGGGGGCAATGGTAGTTCTTTAGCGATCTTTGTGCGGTTTTTACTACTTTGGATGATGACTTGGGGGTTGAGACGTGTTGAGGCCTATTTACGAGTGGTGACTCGTAATATATTGTAAACACGTGGTGTTCACGAGTTGTGGCTGGTGACATTGGGAATCCCAAGGAAGCATATGAGTGGTGACTCATATCAGCTAGCTCCATTTGATTATCACTCACTGGTTGTGGCTGGTGACTTTAAGAATCTTTTGTGAGAATATTGATGATGGTTCATATTGGTTCGCTCCATTGGGTGGTTACAGATGGTGGTTCATAACATAATATTTTCCACGTGTGTGGGTCTACGAGTAATGGCTAATAGAGGGTTGGACCACGGGTGGTGGCTCGTGGTAGCATGTGCCATCCTAAAGTCTTTATCAAGGTGTGAAAAAGCTCGATGAACATGGGGAAGACCATGATTTCTAGTGCATGAGGGTGAAGTCCTCAGAAGGGGGATTTGGGAATGAAATTGATATGCTTGGGTGAGGGTGTTATAATTGTTTATGCATGTTGATTATTTTGAGCTCACCTTATCTGCCTGTGTTTAATGATGATCGTGTAACTTGTTACATGAGAGCAGATGATGTTTCAGGTGGAATTAGTGATGCATAAAGCCGGAGAGGGGCTAGCATGAGAATATATAGAAAAACATTTTATAATATTTTATGTAATTTGACTATTATGACGTTTATAGTTTGGAACTAGTAATATTGTCGTTTTAAATTTTGAACTTTGGTGTGTATAATAAAAATTTAAATTTCCTGCGTTTTTGGGAAAGAGGTTTTATAAATTGCCGATTTATTACTATTTATTATTTTTTTTTATTTAAATTAGTAATACCCGATCAGGATGTTACATTTTACGTGCTACAGGTCCTAAAATATATTCGTGATTCCCTCGAGTATCTACCTTTGATATTTGAACAATAGTAGTTAGTCATACACTCAATTATAATTTAGGTATTTGTGTTATAAGGTTTGTTGATACCAGATTAAGTATATCAAACTAACAAAGGAATGATTGTTTCACTTGATCTTTTTCCATTGTATTCAAAATTGGGATGTGCAACGAACTAGTTTGTTGTGCTATAGACTTTTACTATGGAGTTAAATACAAGTTACGATATTGAACTTTCACAAATTGAAGAAAGAACATAACATGAGTTGTGGCCTTTAGATCAAATTGATCCAACCAATGCAAAATTTGCATGTTGTTTGGTTTGGAATCCATTATTGGTGGTCTCATGGTTAGCTCCCTTCTTTGGTCACGTTGGCATTTGTAGGGAGAATGGAGTTATTATAGATTTTTTAGAATCACATGAAGTGCATGTTGATAATTTGCATTTGGATCGGTGGCAAGATACTTACAACTCGATTGAGAACATTTAGTTTCTCAAATACAATATCTAATTCTCTTATTGCCCTCTTTCTACATAGTTTGTTCTCATTAATAAATACATTCATGTTTTGCAATATAGTATTATGCCAAATTCAATTAACCATCTTTTGTTGGTTATGGGAGTTTAGGTTGCTAATGGTCTTTTTTATAGTCAATATAGTTAGGGGTGAAATTGTTAAAGCAGGCATTGATTTATTGGGAAAAACTACTTTACTAACTATGATATTGACATTGTCAAAATTGAGTTACATTTGTAGTTAGAGGTTCTTTAAGGTTAAAACACAGTTGATCACCTGTCATTTGAATCTTAGAGGTTTTACCTTGAGATATGCATTATATGAATCATTAACTTTAAAGTAAGAATTTCCTTCTTTTTTTACCCTTCCATATATCAAATGAAATTTGAACATTTTCCATTTTATCCTTTTTTTTCCCTCTCCTAAAAGCCTTCACTCAAATATTTTGTAATTTTCATCTCTAAATAGATAAATATCTTAAGATGCTAATTCAAATAAAGACATTAAGTTTGCAATTGGTTTTTGTATACTTCTCTTAAGTTATTGGTGCTTAATATCTCACTCTAAATCTTAATGGTATTTATGATTCTTTTTGTAAATCCACCTACTAGGTACATGTCAGATATAGATATAAATACATGTTAGACACATATATAGGACACAAATCAAAGTATCAATACATCATAAACTCTATCCATTAAATTTTTAGTTAACATTCTTTGTAACCTCAAATGTTGTTGCAATGTTGCTTCCCTCCTAACCTATTTGCACACAAATGCAAGCAATGTTATTGACATGGGATGACGCATTACAAGCCAATCTACGAGATTACGAGACCAAAACTCACAACATTTTCATTTGCAATTGCTACTCTTTTGTGGAACATTGTGAATTGTGTTTGTTATGACAGATCAATGGAGTGGAACATTGTGAATGTAGCAGCTTTGATTATGTTGAAGGGTCATTGGGTTGGTTTCTAGGCAATTGTAAAGATCTTTGATGCCTTCTTTTATGATTGCATTCTTAGAAGTTGTGATGATTCGTTGTGTAAGACCCGTAAAATTAAATTAATTAAATAAATAATTAATTAATAAATGCGGGAAGTGAGAGCCTTTATGGCATTAAATGTTGTTGATGGTGACGTGGAAAAGTACTAGCTTAATTGGTTGAGAGTACTTTATTATGCGAGAGGACTTGGGTTCAAGTCTTATGTATGCCAATTATGTGTTATTTATTTGTTATTATATTTTTATAAATATGTGATCTTGTTGTGGAATGATATAATCCTTAAATTATATTCGTTAGTAAGAAACATGAATTGGTTTGATGGTTATGCATGGATTTGGCATTTGTAAGGTTATGGGTTCAATCCTTGGAGAACCCAAATTAAACTTTATTTTTGCTATTTTGGGTTTTGGCTTGAAAACGGACCATAAAGAATCAATGAATGATAATAAACATTAGGTTAAATTATATTTTTAGTCCCCATTTTCGTAGCAAAATTTGAATTTGGTCCCTTAATTATTTTTTATCTCAATCTGGTCCCTATTTTGGGAAATTTGACCCAATCAAGTCCTTTCCGTTAGGGGTGAAGTAACGGTGTTAAATGGGGTGCCACGTGTCAGCTTCTGGATTTTTTGAATTTTTTGAATTTTTTATTTTTTTTAATTTTTTTAAAATTTTTAAAAAAATTAAAATTTTGCCACGTGTCAAGTGGACATAGTGCCACGTGGCAGTGACAATGCCACGTGTCACTATTTGGGAGTTGTCATTTTCTCATTCTCAATTTGGTCCCTCTATTTTATTTTTTGTCTCAATTTAGTCCCAATTTTTGTAAAAATAATGCAATTTTGTCTCCTCCAAATTGAAACCAAATTTAATTTCTATATAAATAGGCACAAATATTTCTATCAAAATTGATATTTCAAGTAAATATTTTTAACAAGATTAAGTTTATTTTAAATTATATTTTACGTTAAACTTTATTTAAAATTGTTTTAAAGTTGTTAATAGAAAATAATGTTAATAAAAAAATTCATAAATTATATTGATATTTTATTACATTGTACTTTAATATTGTTTTTGATTTGAATTTATATTTTAAATAATTGCATATTTTTAAAATGTGTAAAATTCAATAATTTCTATACAAATATTTTAGTTAGTATAAAAATAACAATTATATAATTTAAGAAAAATTAACTAGTTTATGTAACAATAAAAAATAAATAAATTTAAAATTTGAAAACAATTTTAAGTAAAATTTAATGTGAAACAAATTTAAAGAAACCTGGTTTTATTGAAAATATATAATAAAAATATCAATTTGAATAAAAAAATCATTTAATAAAAATATTTGTATAACATTTTATAATTTTTGTTTCAATTTGGAGGAGGACGAAATTGCATAATTTTTACAAAAATTGGGACTAAATTGAGACAAAAAATAAAATAGAGGGACCAAATTGAGAATGAGAAAATGACACCTCCCAAATAGTGACACGTGGCACTGTCACTGCCATGTGGCACGATGTCAGCTTGACACGTGGCAAAATTGTAATTTTTTTAAAAATTTTAAAAAAATTAATAAAAATAATAAAAAAAATAAAAAAAATAAAAAAAATAAAAAAATCCAAAAATTCCAGAAGCTGACACGTGGCACCCCATTTAACACCGTTACTCCATCATTAACGGAAAGGACTTGATTGGGTTAAATTTCCTAAAATAGAGATCAAATTGAGATAAAAATTAATTGAGGGACCAAATTCAAATTTTGCTACGAAAATGGGGACTAAAAGTATAATTTAATCTAAACATTACCATTAAACCTTAAATTCGTTTTGTGTAATTATCTAGCTTTAAGGCACCTTTAAAAGGCCAATGTGTGGTAAGAAGAAGGGTTTTGGAAAGCTGTGAGTGTACTCAGAAAACAAAGCACGAATTTTGAGAGTAGTGAGGTTGGAGTGGAGCTTTGAAGCTGAATTGGGAGAGAAAGCCAAAGGGAGATCATTGAGGATCAAGAAAGAATTCACAACAATTCCAAATTTAAGCTAAGGGAACCATGTTAGGGGAGTTTACGCGTTAGTTTTTATGTATGAGCATGAACTGTATAATGTTTGATATGAATTGCAAGCATTTCCATCATTTTTTTGTGTTTTTCTGAGTTTTTGGAAGTTTTCCAGAAACCGCCTGGGGGCTGTTCATAGACCTTAGGCGGCACATGTGATTTTCACCTGTTCTGGGTTTCTGAAGAGGAACCGCCTGGTGGTAAGCTCCCGATCGCCAGGCGACACAAAGCTATTTCACCAGTTTATGGGTTTTGGATGAAGAGTTTGGCGGTGACAGTCAAAACGCCAGGCGACACAAGCAATTTGGCTCGAATTTGGTTATTTTAGTGTTCTGGGAGGATTTCGATCAGAAGAAAATCATGTCTTAATGATGGAGAATGGTTCGACATTATACTTTTCTTAAATTCGTGGGGTTTGGGGCTTCAATTAAGTTGAACATGGTACAAGTGTGAGTTATGTTGAACGATTGGAGTTTGGATGAATTGGATACAATTGTTATTGGGTTGAAAATAATTAAAATTGATTATTGGTAGGTCATTTTCATGAGATGAGCGACGAGAATAGGCATAGAAGTGCTATGAGAAGCTGTTAGGAGGAGCTGTATAGAGAGAGAAATTCTGGAATTTTTCCAGAATAGAAGGCACCGCCTGTCGGCAAGGGTTGAGCCGCCAGGCGCCATCGTAGAGGTAGTAAATTGTGAGATTGTTTTGGTGCCAAGACAGTTAGGGCAGTTGGAACTAATGGATAAGTAAATAAATACCTAGAGAGGAGTTTTGTGGAGATGTTATTTGGATGTTAAGTATTGAAACGAAGTGAGAAGAGTTATTAAGTTGTGGTAAAGGAATGGAGTAATACTAACACATTAGTGTTTATAATTCAACCTAGGACTAGTTAGACTAAGGTATAAGGCAATAATTGCATGAAGTTGTTTTCATTGCGTTGGTTGATGGATATCTATAAAATGTGATAAGTTTGAGTGGGGTGAATAAATTGTGGAAATTGGTTTGGAAATTTAGGTATTACAATAGGGCAGTGTAGAATGCAGGAATAGGATTGTTTGGGTGCATGTTGGAAATACTATCATATGACCCGAGGCTGGACTGGCATTGGATGCAAATAGAGTGGTAAAACCTAAGGCTAAGAATTTTAATGTTAATATGAGGTAAAGGTAATATTTTGGATCTAGTAATTGTAATGGATGCGAGACATTGTGGGCACTGTGATAGAAATTGGATGTGACCATTGAACTTGGTTGAGTGACTAATTGAGTCTGGATGCAAATCAATAGTGCCTAACTTCAGACCAGTACAGTATTATACAGATACTGGTGTGGCGCCTGGCAGCAGAGTGCAACCCGCTAGGCGATAGCTTCTATTCCAGAAGCTCTGTATGACGCGAGGCGCCCAGCGGTGAAGGATGTTCTGCCAGGCGATAGTTGTAGAGGCAATGTGAAATGAGGCGCTTGGCGCCTGGCGGTATGCGTCTGATGAAGGATTGACCCTAATCAAGGATGAAGGCACATGCTTAAGAAGACTAAGCATGTTTAGAAAGGAAGTTCACTAATCCTTCATCCCTTTCATTTGTGTTTGTTATTTTTGATTCCCTAAGTTGACTTAGTTGAATCAACTTTAGTTGACTTGTTGACCTTTGACTAGGTTTGACTTGTTGACTATAGTTGACTTGACTTAAGCCAACATGCTAATCTATGTTTATTTGCTTTGTAGGTTAATTAGGAGTAAGAAAGCAATCCTAGGTGGCGCATGGTGATTGGGGAGCATAAATGATGTGGATGAGAGAGTAAAGCAAAGGCATAAGGCATAAAACAAGTGTACCTATGTACCTTTGGTCTCTGATATCGCTGTCGTTAGGCGATCAAATTACCACTACTTTAGCAACTTCAGTATTGCCAGTTTGTAGTGAAGAAAATAGTTAGGGTTAAGATAACCCTGAGTCGTCTCACAACGAATACGGAATTGATCTCAAATATTTGATTCTCAAAAATGCAATTTAAAACTAGCAACTATAAAAATAGGGGGGTTTTGATATGCAAAGAAAATGACACGGAAGATTGTAAACACAGTAATAGTAAATAGGTCAATTCCACTGCTTTTTCTAAATAAGATTCTTCATTGGTTATCTAGAGATTATTGTTAAATTAATTATTGTTGTTGATTTACAAATAAATCAATGTAAAGACTCAATTCATTTGTTGGCATCCTCACTTTTAATCAAAGTACAGTCTTAATTAAAAGTGAGAATTGTTTAGATTGTCCATAGTAAATTTAATCAAAGTACAGTCTCAATTAATTTTACTATGCCTAATCATGTCTATTCCTTTGTTTCTTTACCAAATAGAAAACTTAATTAATCAAAGTAAAGTCTTGACTAATTTTAGTTAAAGCAATTACCTCTAATCAAATTAAAGTCTCAATTATTGGCAAAAACTTATTTAATCAAATGAAAGTTTCTAAACAAAATCAAAGTAAAGTCTCAATTTAATTTAAAAACCTTTTAACTCATATGATTAGCATGCATGTAGATTTAAAATCATTATTTTCTATTCGATTAAGAAGCAAAGGATATAGATAAACAAAAACCACAACAATAATCAAAATAACAAAACATATAAATTCATCTAACCTCAGAATCCATTTAAGAAATTACAGTGGAATCAACCCTAAAAGCTTAGCCCTCCATGGCTTTGATGGAATACATGATAATATGATGAAGGAAAGAAAATAAAAGAAGAGAGTGAGAGATGTGGTGGAGACGGTATCTGCCAAAACCAGAGAGTTCTAAGTGTCTAAGCTGTGAGTTGTAAAATTGTCAGTCCTTTTGCTCCCTTAAGTCTCTTTATATAGGCTTCCACTGGACTTTGGGCTTTATCTGTCAGTTGCTAAAATCTTTTATTTTTATTTAATTAATTAGCAACTTAATTGCTGTCAAATTTCCAATTCTGCCCCTCTCATTTAACCATATTTGCAGTTTTGACCAGTGTTGACTGCTGACTTTGACCAGTTGACCAGAGTTGACCAGTTGACCAGTTTGATTGTCCTATCAGATGCTGACACGTGGCGCAGAGTACTCTCTCTCTAGAATTAGGGTTTCACTCTCACACTCTTCTCCCTCCCTCGTGACGGCGCGGCTGACGGCGCGGCGGTCAGATTTCCGGCGTGGTGGCTGTGACTGGTTCGCTTCTCTTCTCCGCTGTTACAGATTCATGAAGGCTGCCATGGCTGCTGCGTTGGTGGCGCGCGAGGAAGTTGACGGAACTGTAGTGAGGACGACGAACTTGGTGCAAGCGGGCGTCGTAGATCTGGTGCGGAGGCCATGGTGGTGGAGCTTCTCCTCTCCTCTGGTTTTGCTAAACTCGTGGTGGTCGTGGCTGGTAGATGCTCGTGTTCGCTGCTGCCATGGAGAAGATGGAGAGGCATGGTGGTTGCGGCGTGACGGCGCTGGTTCGCGCAGATGGTGGTGCGTGGTGCGGCGGAGCTTGCGCGATTCCGATCTGTTCCTCGCTGCTGGTGGTGCGCGAAGGATGGTGGAGTGTTCGCGTTGTTGCTGCAGATGCGGAGGCGAGAAGATGGTGCTGCGGGAACTCGCGGTGGTCGGAAATGGAGCAGGTACAATGGTGCGAAGCGTGAACGGAGACGGCACGGTGCTGTTGCGGTGGTGCTGTCGCTGCTGGTGCGTCGCCGGCAATGGTGTGATGGTGATGCAGTGGTGGCTGGCGAGGTGAGGAGGTGCGGCGGCGGCTGCCATGGTGGTGGAAGGAGAGAAGAAAATTAGGGTTAGGGTTTCATGAGTGAGATGGAGGAGATGATGACGTGGCAGAATCTGAGTGGTCAATTTGGTGAGTGGAGGATTATGACACGTGGCAGCTTATGGTTGGCTAATTTTAAAAGGTGGGGATTGCCACATGGCATGATCTGGTTGAGTGGAGTTTAAGTGGTAGGAGGGGTGCAACTTAGTGAAAACTGGGGGTGCAGAACAGGTTTTTGGTGGTCCACTTGAGGAAGGAGTGTGCAAATAAAATCTGGGGGTGCATTTAGCTCCTGATTTATTCTTTTCCAGAATTTCTTGATTTTGGACTTATTTTGTAACTTTGAATATTTCAAAATCACACTATTAATTGACCAAAAATAAATTTCAGCTGCATTAACAAACGTTAAAATATCCAATAATATTTTATACAACTAAAATCAATTTTTACGCCACTTTTACCAAACTTACTCAATAAATCCAATAATCACAAATCCTAATTAAATCAATCTTTTAGCACAGAAAATTCAATTAAATCCCCAAATTTAAATATTAAATGAGGGCAAAAATTTGAACTCATCACACACCCACACTTATCCTTTTGCACTCCTGGGCAAAATTGAACAATTTCAAAACTTTTTTCTGAGGTCTTTTATTCCATATTTTCAGTGGATTAAAGAAATGAATACAAATGGAAACAAATCAATCTTCTAGAAATCATGTTGTCATGCACAAACAAATGGATAAAATTCTGTTTTTCACACATGAGTTAATCTTTTGAGTTTACAAGATAATCAACTATGAAAGAGAAACACTCAAGTTAAATATATATTTTCTCACCAAGATTCGCTCAAGTGTTTTGGCTTGTGTTTTCACTCAAAATACCCATGCAAGTAAACACTCTCAATGCTTAGCAAGACTCTAATATCACAGCTTTCAGAAAACATGCATTCAAAAATAATGAGGACTTTTCACAGGTTATAATGAGGCCAAGGCAAAGGTAGGAAAAACTTTAGGATTTGTGTGTTTTTGAAATAGAAAGGAAGAAAGAGTTATGGAGCATAGTTTCAAAAACAATCCCCTTTTTTTTTCTTTTATCCTTTGTTGCTCTTTTTTTTTTCAGACAACAATCATTTTTCATTTCAACACTCTGTCATCAACAATTATTTTCCTTTTTGCCATTTTTATAACTTTGTGGGGGAAATACTCACCCCCACACTTTATTCCTCAACCAATCTCAACATAATCCACTAGCTCCTTCTTTCTCCCTAAGGTAAGGAAAAACATGGTCTTTTTCTTTTTAAGGTTTAGCAATATGCTCAAAACAAGAAAAAGAGGTTTAAGCTCAAGGGCTACCAATGGATCAATGTCATGGTTAGCTTATTTGGCCAAGTAGCTAAAAACAAGAAATGCCTCAGTCATATCAAATCATGCATGTTCGCCTAAGATGCAAAACAACAGAATCAAGCTAAACATTTGAGTATCAACAAGACATGAGCAAATCACACAAGAAAAATAGGAATGACACATGGTAGTTCATCCTTACAATAAAGCTCAAAACTCACAAGGTCAAAAACTCTTTCACAAAAGATTTATTCCAGAAAATCTCAAATCAACTCAATCAGTAAATCACAGAAACAATCCATTCATAGCACATGACTCTTATTTTCCCAGAATTATGACCGTTCCAATTAGTGAATCAAATCCAAAAATCCAATGTCAATATGTTTTATTGAAAACAGAAACTTTTTTTATTTTTTTTTTATTTTTTATTTTTTTTAATAAAAACAAACAGAAAACAAAATTAGAAAAGGAAAAACAAAACAAATAGAAAACAAAAACAAAAAAAGGGAGAAATCTCCCCACACCCCCACACTTTATCCATGCATTGTCCTCAATGTATTCAATATGTATAAAATGCAAAGAAAAAGTATGAAGTGTACTTACCTCCTCAAGGTGGAAGGTATGAGGGAGAAGTCAAGTTCATCCCATCCATCGTCTTGTTCAACATATCTTGATTTTCATTGAATATCCGAAGACGATGCCCATTAACTTTAAAAGTTCTTGCTGAGGATTCTTCCTTGATCTCCACTGCTCCATAAGGAAAGACTTCTGTAACAATGTATGGTCCTTCCCAAGTAGAACGCAACTTACCACTCATGTGACCAAGCTTGGATTTGTATAGTAACACCTTCTGGCCTACCTTGAAATCCTTTCTAGCCACAAGCTTTTGGTCATGGAACTTCTTGGTTTTCTCTTTGTAGAACTTTGAATTTTCATAGGCTGCTAGCCTAATCTCCTCTAGTTCTTGCAACTGAAGCTTTCGCTCATTTCCTGCTTCTTCCAAATCCAAGTTGCATGCTTTCACGGCCCAATAGGCCCGATGTTCAATCTCCACAAGTAGATGACAAGCCTTTCCAAAAACCACCCTGAAAGGTGACATACCTATAGGTGTTTTGTAGGCTATCCTGTGTGCCCAAAGTGCTTCATCCAATCTTGTGGCCCAATCCTTTCGACTAGGCTTCACTACTTTCTCTAGTATCTTTTTAATCTCTCTGTTAGAGATCTCTGCTTGTCCATTGGTTTGGGGGTGATATGGTGTAGCAATGCGATGTGTCACCCCATACTTCTTCAACATGTTCTCAAGTAGCCTATTACAGAAATGAGTCCCCTGGTCACTGATGATGGCTCGTGGTATCCCAAATCTGCAGAAAATGTTAGACCTGACAAAACTCATAACAACTCGAGAATCATTAGTCCTTGTAGCTATGGCTTCCACCCATTTGGAGACATAGTCTACAGCAAGCAAAATATAAGAAAACCCAAAAGAAGGAGGAAAAGGACCCATAAAATCAATACCCAAAATATCAAATACCTCACAATATAGCATGGGTTGTTGAAGCATTTCATCCCTTCTTGTAATGGATCTGGCTGCCCTTTGGCACTGCTCACAATTTTCATATACCCTTTGTGCATCTTTAAAAATGGTAGGCCAATATAATCCACAATCCAACACCTTCCTACCTGTTCGTTGTGTGCCATAATGTCCACCAAAAGGAGATGAATGACAGAACTCAAGCACATGAGGTATCTCGATATCTGGAACACACCTCCTTATGACTTGGTCACTACCAATGCGCCATAAGATTGGGTCTTCCCAGATATAGTACTTTGCCTCACTTTTTAGCTTGATTCTTTCATATTTGGAGAAGGAAGGAGGAATAGCAGAAACAACCAAATAATTAACAATGTCAGCAAACCAAGGTTCAGGAAACATACCTTTCACAGTAGTCAATGCTAGGAGGACTTCATCAGGAAAGTCATCCTTAATAGGAATGTTATCTTCTCCATTTTCAATCCTGCTAAGATGATCGGCTACTAAGTTATGTGCTCCACTTCTGTCTAGAATCTCAATGTCAAACTCTTGGAGCAGTAGCATCCATCTGATCAACCTTGGTTTCGAATCTGCTTTCTTCAGAAGGAATTTTAATGCTGCATGATCAGTATAAACAATTACCTTGGAACCAAGTATATACGGTCTGAATTTGTCCAAGGCAAACACAACAGCCAATAATTCCTTCTCAGTCGTGGTGTAGTTAGCCTGCGCTGTGTCCAATGTTCTGGAAGCATAATATATCACATGTGATAGCTTCCCATCTTTTTGTGCAAGCACCGCTCCTACTGCAAAGTTTGATGCATCACACATCAACTCGAATGGTAATGTCCAATCAGGTGGCTGGATGATAGGAGTGGTGGTAAGCGCCTTTTTCAATGTATCAAATGCATCTTTGCACCTCTCTCCAAAGTCAAATACTATATCCTTTTGCAACAAGTTGGAGAGAGGGTTGGCTATCTTGCTGAAGTCCTTGATAAACCTCCTGTAAAATCCTGCATGTCCAAGAAAAGATCGAACCTCTTTCACAGAAGAGGGGTAAGACAATTGTGAAATAATATCAATTTTAGCAGGATCTACAGATATACCATTCTTGGAAACAACGTGACCTAAAACTATACCTTGTTCCACCATAAAATGACATTTTTCAAAATTTAGAACAAGGTTAGTTTCTTCACATCTCTCCAAGACTCTAGCAAGATTAGACAAGCAGTGATCAAAAGATGAACCATATACACTAAAATCATCCATAAAAACCTCAATACAATGCTCCAACAAATCTGTAAAAATACTCATCATACATCGTTGAAATGTTCCAGGAGCATTGTAAAGGCCAAATGGCATTTTCCTATAAGCATATGTACCGAATGGACAAGTAAAAGTAGTCTTATGTTGATCCTCTGGGGCAATACAAATCTGAAAATACCCAGAGAATCCATCAAGAAAACAGTAATGAGACTTACCTGCCAATCGATCTAACATCTGGTCCATGAATGGTAAAGGAAAGTGGTCCTTCCTGGTGGCCTGGTTTAGTCTTCTATAATCAATACAGACCCTCCAGCTATTCTGAATACGAGTAGGAATCAACTCGTTCTTCTCATTCTTGACCACGGTGATCCCAGATTTCTTGGGGACCACATGTACAGGACTCACCCAAGTGCTGTCAGAAATGGGATATATAATACCTGCTTGTAGCAACTTGGTGACTTCTTTCTTCACAACCTCCATCAACTGAGGATTCAGTCTCCTCTGAGGTTGCCTCACTGGCTTAGCATCCTCCTCCAAGAGTATTCTGTGCATGCAGAAAGAAGGACTAATACCAGGAATATCTGCCAAAGTCCAGCCTATTGCTCGCTTGTGATCTTTGATAACCTGCAATAGCTTTTGTTCCTGCTCGTCAGTAAGCAAGGCAGATATAATAACAGGGAGTTTCCCATCCCTTTCAAGATAAACATATTTCAAATGAGATGGTAAAGGTTTCAACTCCAAAGTGGGTGGCTGTTCCACAGATGGCAACATTTTACTGCCTAAGGTAATTTCAGCCACCTCAGCATCACACTTGGACGCCACAGAGGTATCAAATAGTGACACCGCGTCCTCAACATCACCTGTTTTGCAATTTTCTCTTTCGTCTAAAATTGAGCCCGAAATATTCGAAAAAGAAAAATCCAAAGAAGAAGAAAAACCAGATAAAACGTCCAAAAGTCCAAAAGCATAATTGTTCACTACATTACTCAATAAATCAATGCAAAACAAAGAATGGTCTTCAATTGGGTGCTTCATGGGTTCTAGCACGTTGAACTGCACCTTCTCATCTCCTATCTCCATAGTCAAGGATCCTGCATGCACGTCTATCTTGGTACGTGCTGTCATCATGAATGGTCTTCCCAAGATAATTGTGGTTGAACTCATTCCTTCATCATCCTTCATGTCCAAGATGTAGAAATCTGCAGGAAAAATTAACTTGTCCACACGGACAAGCACATCTTCTAGCACACCTGCAGGGTTAACTGTGCTACGGTTGGCCAACTGAATGACCACACCAGTAGACTTAAGAGGTCCAAGATGAAGTGAAGTAAAAACATATAAAGGCATTACATTAATGGAAGCTCCTAAATCTAACATAGCATTGTCAAACTTAGTACTTCCTATAATGCAGGAAACAAAAAACATACCTGGATCCTTACACTTTTGCGGCATTCTGACTGCAGGCTTCTTAATTAAGCTAGAGACTTTTCTTCCCATGTTCACTACCTCTTTGTCCATAATACGCCTTTTATGTGTACATAATTCTTTGAGAAACTTGGCGTATTTAGGAATTTGTTTCACAGCATCCAACAAAGGGATGTTTATCTCCACTTTCTTGAAAGTATTCAGGATTTCTTTGTCTAACTCCTCCATCTTTTTAGTTTTTGGTTTCAAACGGTTTGGATAGGGAGGAGGAGGAGAATAAGGAGAAGGATTTTCAGAGGAAGTATTAGGGGATACCAACCTGGAGTTATCACTGGGTGCAGGCATCTCAGATGTTGCTTGTGTTGCTTCATCTGATCTTCCTCTTTCATCATTAGGTACAACTTCATTGTCCTTATCTTCATCTTCTTGGGCATCCCCAAGACCTTGTATTTGCTTACCCGATCTTAAAGTAATAGCATTTACATTTCGCGGGTTGATTACAGTTTGTGCAGGCAAATTGCTTGAGCCTTGTTGAGACTTCATCTGATTTAACTCATTTGCCATTTGTCCAATCTGGTTCTGCAAGTTTTGATTGGTTGCTTCCATCGTTTGTTTCAACTCATTGATTTGTCCCTTCATCATGTCAGCCATCATTTTCATCATTGCCTCCATGTTTGAATCACCAGAGGTTGCCGCTGGTTGTGGTTGTTGCCTCTGTTGAGGTGGAACATAAACTTGTTGGTGTTGAGGCTGTTGATTTCCCCATTTCTGGCTGGGATATTCCTTCCAATCTGGGTTGTACTTGTTGGAGGACAAATCATGGTTGTATTGCTGCCGAGGTGGTCTATTATTGCCATAGATGTTTGCAGCATATGCCTGAGGTTGTTCATTGTCTAACGTCCCTGTCTCTTTTAACATAGAACAAGCCTCTGTAGGATGATTAGTAGAAGCACAAATTCCACATAAAGTAGAAGGGATAGGCTTTTTCTGTAAGTCTGTCAAGGTCCTTACCATGGCCGCTAAGTCATCCAACTTCCCTTCTAATTTCTTGTGATCTGCAACATATGAAGCTTCTACTCCATGGGTTCCCTTCAATAGAGTTATAGAATTACTCCTTGTGGAAAATTGTTGATGGTTCGACGCCATAGTTTCAATCAATTGTCTTGCATTTGTTGGCGTTTTGTCCACCAATGACCCTCCACTTGCAGCATCTATCATTTGTCTATCCATGATACTCAATCCCTCATAAAAGTACTGAATGAGGAGATGCTCGTTTATTTGGTGATGAGGACAGGAAGCACACAACTTTTTGAATCTTTCCCAATACTCGTGAAGACTTTCTCTTTCTTGTTGCCTTATCCCATAAATATCTTTGCGAATAGCAGCAACTCTAGATGCTGGAAAAAACTTTTCCAGAAATAATCTTTTCAGAGTCTCCCAAGTATTGATGGATCCTGGCGGAAGGCAGTATAACCAATTCTTAGCGGCATCTTGCAATGAGAATGGAAAAGCCTTAAGCTTGATATGTTCCTCTGTTACTGTCGTAGGTCTCATGGATGAACAAATAACATGAAATTCCTTCAAATGATGGTACGGGTCTTCTCATGCTAATCCATGGAATTTGGGTAAAAGATGGATTAACCCAGACTTAAGCTCGCATTCTCCATCTGGATATTGGATGCACATGTTTTGTGTAATGGCTGCATCCAGTGAAGCCAACTCTCTTATTGTTCTTTCTTCCATTCTATCTTCTTGAATTTCTGGTTCAGGTGATGGATCAGAAGATATGTTAATCACCGGAGGTGATTCTAGCGGTACACTTTCAGTGGTAGGTTCAGATGATGATGGTGCTCCTTCAGTAGAACACCTGAGTTCAAGTCTCCTACGTGATTTACGCAAGTTCCTTTCAAGTTCTGAATCAAGTTGATAAAATTGACCCGGATTGGCCCGAGTCATGCACTATGCAGTCCACCTGAAAAGTGTTTCCCTGTGTGTTTTTTTCTTCCTATTCTTGTTTTGGAGAAAGATTTCAAGAAAGAAATAAGTTAAGATGTCGTTGGGTCTACTCCCAGGAAAGAGAGGTGCGTCACAGTGGACAACATAAATACCAAGTCTTTCCTAGACAGAGTTTTCCAAACTAGTCTCAAAAATTTCTTAAAAGAAATTCTTAATCAAAACAAAAATAGAACTTTGCTTGGAGTATATTAACAGAAAACTAGATACTACAAAATAACAAACTATATCAAACGTATATGCGTAAAATAAATAAAAAAATAAAAAATAAAATAAAATAAATAAATAAATAAAAACAGAATCAAAATAAAAGAAATACTAACCGTATTCCCCGACAACGGCGCCAAATTTGATATCGCTGTCGTTAGGCGATCAAATTACCACTACTTTAGCAACTTCAGTATTGCCAGTTTGTAGTGAAGAAAATAGTTAGGGTTAAGATAACCCTGAGTCGTCTCACAACGAATACGGAATTGATCTCAAATATTTGATTCTCAAAAATGCAATTTAAAACTAGCAACTATAAAAATAGGGGGGTTTTGATATGCAAAGAAAATGACACGGAAGATTGTAAACACAGTAATAGTAAATAGGTCAATTCCACTACTTTTTCTAAATAAGATTCTTCATTAGTTATCTAGAGATTATTGTTAAATTAATTATTGTTGTTGATTTACAAATAAATCAATGTAAAGACTCAATTCATTTGTTGGCATCCTCACTTTTAATCAAAGTACAGTCTCAATTAAAAGTGAGAATTGTTTAGATTGTCCATAGTAAATTTAATCAAAGTACAGTCTCAATTAATTTTACTATGCCTAATCATGTCTATTCCTTTGTTTCTTTACCAAATAGAAAACTTAATTAATCAAAGTAAAGTCTTGACTAATTTTAGTTAAAGCAATTACCTCTAATCAAATTAAAGTCTCAATTATTGGCAAAAACTTATTTAATCAAATGAAAGTTTCTAAACAAAATCAAAGTAAAGTCTCAATTTAATTTAAAAACCTTTTAACTCATATGATTAGCATGCATGTAGATTTAAAATCATTATTTTCTATTCGATTAAGAAGCAAAGGACATAGATAAACAAAAACCACAACAATAATCAAAATAACAAAACATATAAATTCATCTAACCTCAGAATCCATTTAAGAAATTACAGTGGAATCAACCCTAAAAGCTTAGCCCTCCATGGCTTTGATGGAATACATGATAATATGATGAAGGAAAGAAAATAAAAGAAGAGAATGAGAGATGTGGTGGAGACGGTATCTGCCAAAACCAGAGAGTTCTAAGTGTCTAATGTGAGTTGTAAAATTGTCAGTCCTTCTGCTCCCTTAAGTCTCTTTATATAGGCTTCCACTGGACTTTGGGCTTTATCTGTCAGTTGCTAAAATCTTTTATTTTTATTTAATTAATTAGCAACTTAATTGCTGTCAAATTTCCAATTCTGCCCCTCTCATTTAACCATATTTGCAGTTTTGACCAGTGTTGACTGCTGACTTTGACCAGTTGACCAGAGTTGACCAGTTGACCAGTTTGACTGTCCTATCAGATGCTGACACGTGGCGCAGAGTACTCTCTCTCCAGAATTAGGGTTTCACTCTCACACTCTTCTCCCTCCCTCGTGACGGCGCGGCTGACGGCGCGACGGTCAGATTTCCGGCGTGGTGGCTGTGATTGGTTCGCTTCTCTTCTCCGCTGTTACAGATTCATGAAGGCTGCCATGGCTGCTGCGTTGGTGGCGCGCGAGGAAGTTGACGGAACTGTAGTGAGGACGACGAACTTGGTGCAAGCGGGCATCGTAGATCTGGTGCGGAGGCCATGGTGGTGGAGCTTCTCCTCTCATCTGGTTTTGCTAAACTCGTGGTGGTCGTGGCTGGTAGATGCTCGCGTTCGCTGCTGCCATGGAGAAGATGGAGAGGCATGGTGGTTGCGGCGAGACGGCACGGTGCTGTTGCGGTGGTGCTGTCGCTGCTGGTGCGTCGCCGGCAATGGTGTGATGGTGATGTAGTGGTGGCCGGCGAGGTGAGGAGGTGCGGCGGCGGCTGCCATGGTGGTGGAAGGAGAGAAGAAAATTAGGGTTAGGGTTTCATGAGTGAGATGGAGGAGATGATGACGTGGCAGAATCTGAGTGGTCAATTTGGTGAGTGGAGGATTATGACACGTGGCAGCTTATGGTTGGCTAATTTTAAAAGGTGGGGATTGCCACATGGCATGATCTGGTTGAGTGGAGTTTAAGTGGTAGGAGGAGTGCAACTTAGTGAAAACTGGGGGTGCAGAACAGGTTTTTGGTGGTCCACTTGAGGAAGGAGTGTGCAAATAAAATCTGGGGGTGCATTTAGCTCCTGATTTATTCTTTTCCAGAATTTCTTGATTTTGGACTTATTTTGTAACTTTGAATATTTCAAAATCACACTATTAATTGACCAAAAATAAATTCCAGCTGCATTAACAAACGTTAAAATATCCAATAATATTTTATGCAACTAAAATCAATTTTTACGCCACTTTTACCAAACTTACTCAATAAATCCAATAATCACAAATCCTAATTAAATCAATCTTTTAGCACAGAAAATTCAATTAAATCCCCAAATTTAAATATTAAATGAGGGCAAAAATTTGAACTCATCAGTCTCCTTTGTTTTTAGCACACTTTGGCCACTTTTTGGAGACATATGAGACACATTCTTTGTCTCCTTTTGTGCTAGAACGAAATTAGCCTTGCACACATCATAGTTAGCTCTTTTGTCTCTCATTTTTGTAACCTTATTTGACCTAGTTTCTAGAAGCTAGGGTTAGGTATCTTTTATTTGCTTAGAGGCCCCTAAACTCTTCTATATAAGGGGTGCTCCTAGACATGTAAAAGGGTTGAACATTTTGAAGTAAAAACACTCTTGTGTCTCAACCATTTGTGATAGTTTCCTCCCTTGGGAGTGAATAATTTTAAGCCTTATCTTGCATAGCAAGTGGCGGCACACATCCACTCATCTTCAAGGTTGCCATGGCTTCTAGCCTAGCCTTGTAGTAGCGTGCTTCTCACATTTTTACCATTTCTTTCCTTTCCATTTTATGTTTTCTTCTTCCTTTAATTGTTCTTGGTTTTCTATGGTTTATGTGCTTTCCATTTCCTTTTTGTTTTGAATCAATCCATCATCTTCTTCTCTTGAGCTTTGTGAAAGGAACCTTCACATCTAGATAGCTTACTATCTTAATGTCCAGTGGGGATTTCACTTAGCTTTCTTAATCAACTCACACCATATTCAATAATCTTAAAAAGAAACAAGATAATCCTTCATCATTTGGTATCTAGAGCTTTGGTTGTCTTGAATATGGTGTTTTTATGTTCTAACCTTGTCTTGCGTAGCTATCTTTTAATGGTTCACATAAAAACAATGCTGGCAGAAACTGTTCACGATTTTAAAAGATTAAACTGCACCTGCTCAGTGGTCCAAAAATTACGTTCTTGATGTCCAAAGAAAGCTCTGTTAGTCTAGTTTTTAACAAAAAAAGAACCAATGCATTTGGAGTTCTGTGGAGAGAGTTATGATTGAAATAGTGAGCAAAGGTCAGAGCTGCCGAGATCACCGCGAATCAACGTTTTTCAGGTTATGTTGGACAGTTTTGGCTACTGTTTTTGTTACTCTTCTTACTCCTAAATGTTGTTAGATAACATGTCTTTGTGTGCTTAATCATGGACCTTCATTTCCAAAAGTTTAAATGCATGATAGCTACATGTTTGAGTCTTTAAATGTGCCTAACTTTTGCTTGAGTCATATGTCATATGTTAGCTTGAAGTTTTCTTATTCTTGTTTTTCCAAGTATTTGAATCTTGCTTTCACTTTATGTCTTGCTTGATGTATGCTCCATGAAATTGATTTTGGCCTAAAACTTGAGGAACTAAGTGTTCAAGCCACCTAAAACTCTTTCTCACCATTATATGAAACTAGTTGTGAAAAGAAGAAAATTTATGCACCAAATATTGTCTAAAAACCGAGAGCAATCTTGCTCGTTGGTGAACTAAAAGTGTGTTTTTCACTAAGTGTTATGCTACAAGTTTCATGCTTGAGAAGTGGGTGATATTGGCAAATTAGTTCCATGCTTTAACTTGGTTATGATCTTTCTTGGTGTATGCATGATTTAAGACTTGAAGATGCTTGTCAAGTGCTTTCCATAGAGTCTTTAAAATGTGCTTTTCTTGTTTTAGTCTTGTTAAAAGTTTTGTCTCAAACTTTTCTTCTTTAGAGTTTAGCTTTCCTTGTTTTTGTGCTTTTCTTGCTTGTCACTAGGTGTTCTTTGTTTTGTCTTAGTAGTTTTCTTTTCTTGAAACTCTTGGGATGTTGTGGCCGAATCACTTGTATTGCATTTGAAAAGGATTTTTGAACAAAGTGTTTTCTTCACTCCTTGGAGGAGCTTTGAGTGTAGCCTTGCCTTGTTACTTTGGGAGAGTGATCTAAACACTTGGGTTACATTTTGGGTTGAATTTGGTCTTGGTTATCATGTTGTCTAACCTCTAATCCATTTATTTTGTCTCGGGTTTGAGTGTTTTTGTTGTAGGAATTATGGCAAGTTCATCAAATGCACCTACTCCAAACAAAAACAATACATTAATGAGATTGCTTTGGGATTTGGAGTTGTCTAGGAAGAAGTCCTTTGAACAATTGAGAAAAGAAAAGGAGCAAAGTGACCTAAGAATCCAAGAGCACATTCAAAGGCTTGAAGCTAAAGAGCAAGAAAGAGAGGCTAGGAAAAGAGGGCATTCTAGGCGCAACCCAACACAAGAGAAGCAAACTCCAAAGATTCCTAAGTTCTATGGTGGAAGTGATCCCAAAATCTTCCTTGATTGGGAAGCTAAAGTTGATCAAATTTTCAATGAAAATCATGTAAATGATCAAGCACAAGTTGATCTAGTTGTTTTAGGATTTTTGGAGTATGCCAATACTTGGTGGCATAAAGTTTGTAAGAATTATGACCAAGGGCCACCCGCGGCTTCTTGGATGGACATTAAAACTCTTATGCGCGCTAGATTTGTTCCTTCCTATTATAGGAGGGAGACTCTTTTGAAGCTCCAAAGGCTTCAACAAGGGTCCATGTGTGTAGATGAATATTACAAGTTAATGGAGTCCATGCTTATAAAAGTAGTTTGAAAGTGAAGAGGAAAAGGTAGCTAGATTTGTGAGTGGGTTAAGGAGGGACATACAAGATTTAGTAGAGTTATATGAGTACTCCTCTCTTGACAAAGTTTTACATTTGGCCATCAAAGTTGAAACTCAATTGCAAAAGAAAAAAAAGGCCAAGAGGAGTGGTTCATACAATGACTACTATTCTAGTACTTGGAAAGGTAAAGAAAGAAAACATGATAAATCACCACCCAAGAGTTCCCAAGACCCACCTCCTAGAACTAATTTGTCTAGGCCTTCTAATGAAACTCCTAATTCTTCTCAAGGTACAAGGACAAGTTCTATAAAATGTTTTAAGTGTTTGGGATATGGGCACATAGCTTCAAATTGTCCTACCAAAAGAACCATGGCCTTAAACCTTAAAAGAGAAATAGAGAGTGAACATTCTTCTCCCCGTTCCCCCAAAAGCACTTCTTCCCACACTTCTTCTTCAAGTGAAAGGATTAAACCCCTTGAAGGTGGATTGTTAATGATAAGGCACCAACTAAGACATGTTTCCAAGGAACTTGACCCTTCTCAAAGACAAAACCTTTTTCATTCAAGGTGCCATATCAATGACAAATTATGTCCCCTCATCATAGATAATGGAAGTTGTGTAAATGTGGCTAGCACAAGGGTTGTGGACAAGCTTGGCTTGAAAACTATCCCTTATGCCAAGCCCTACAAGCTATCATGGCTTAAGGAAGAAGACATTAAAGTAACTCAACAAGTCCTCATTAACTTTTCAATTGGAAATTTTAAAGATGAGGTGTTATGTGATGTTGTGCCTATGGAAGCAACTCATATTTTGCTAGGTAGGCCATGGCAATTTGATAGAAAAGTCTTTTATGATGGCCATGCTAACACCTATGCTTTCTCCTTCCAAGGCAAGAAGTTCACACTCCTACCTCTCTCACCTAATCAAGCAAATGAGAACCAAAATAAAGTGAAAGATAAGAGAAAAGATGAAAAAGAAAAAGAGCAAGTTACCTCCAAAGTGTTACTTGCCTCTAAAAAAATATTTCCAAAGCAAGATGGACATCACCATTCTTCCTTCTCTTGCAAGGCTCAAAAGGAAGACCCAATGCGCAAGCATGAGAGGAAGAGTGGTCTAGAAAAGAGGGATGGCCTAACCAAAGCTAGGGGTAGTACCCTTAGAAAGGATGGAATAAGAGCTCATAAAAGGGAGGCACAAAACCTCCCCCAAATCAAGTCAAGCTCCATCTACAAAGGCTTAAAGAATTTGTGGTCAAATTCTCTCCAAGAAGAGGAGGATGATGAAGGATTGACCCTAATCAAGGATGAAGGCACATGCTTAAGAAGACTAAGCATGTTTAGAAAGGAAGTTCACTAATCCTTCATCCCTTTCATTTGTGTTTGTTATTTTTGATTTCCTAAGTTGACTTAGTTGAATCAACTTTAGTTGACTTGTTGACCTTTGACTAGGTTTGACTTGTTGACTATAGTTGACTTGACTTAAGCCAACATGCTAATCTATGTTTATTTGCTTTGTAGGTTAATTAGGAGTAAGAAAGCAATGCTAGGTGGCGCATGGTGATTGGGGAGCATAAATGATGTGGATGAGAGAGTAAAGCAAAGGCATAAGGCATAAAGTAAAAGGCATAAAACAAGTGTACCTATGTACCTTTGGTCTCCTTTGTTTTTAGCACACTTTGGCCACTTTTTGGAGACATATGAGACACATTCTTTGTCTCTTTATATGCTAGAACGAAATTAGCCTTGCACACATCATAGTTAGCTCTTTTGTCTCTCATTTTTGTAACCTTATTTGACCTAGTTTCTAGAAGCTAGGGTTAGGTTTTTGTAGAGACATCCTTAGGTATCTTTTATTTGCTTAGAGGCCCCTAAACTCTTCTATATAAGGGGTGCTCCTAGACATGTAAAAGGGTTGAACATTTTGAAGTAAAAACACTCTTGTGTCTCAACCATTTGTGAGAGTTTCCTCCCTTGGGAGTGAATAATTTTAAGCCTTATCTTGCATAGCAAGTGGCGGCACACATCCACTCATCTTCAAGGTTGCCATGGCTTCTAGCCTAGCCTTGTAGTGGCGTGCTTCTCACATTTTTACCATTTCTTTCCTTTCCATTTTATGTTTTCTTCTTCCTTTAGTTGTTCTTGGTTTTCTATGGTTTATGTGCTTTCCATTTCCTTTTTGTTTTGAATCAATCCATCATCTTCTTCTCTTGAGCTTTGTGAAAGGAACCTTCACATCTAGATAGCTTGCTATCTTAATGTCCAGTGGGGATTCTACATGCGTGATCTACAAGGCTTTTGGTGATGCTCCAAAGGTGGGATTGCTGGTGTTCCTTGAGTTGAGCTCGGAGCGTATCCCTTAAGTTGAGCTCGGGATAGGGGTTAAGCACGTGACATTCCTCGAGTTGAGCTCGGAATGGCATCCCTCGAGTTGAGTTCGGGATTGCGGATGAATACAAGGAACCCTTGAGTTAAAATCGAGTTGGCGAGTGTTACTGGTGTGAGTGTGCTGGTTGTGGCCAATACAGATAAGTCTAGATAGATTGCCCTCCTTAGTAAATAACTTACGAGTTTCGTAGTCTTGGGACGTTACGAACTATGTTCGTATTTGGGAACTCCACCTGACGTTACAGTGTATGATCCGTAGCAATGATTCCTGCACGTGCTCTATCGGTTGTGGTCGATAGGTATGGCAAGCTTGAGAGTTTATATATTTTCATGTTTTATGATTTTGGCATAAGTTGTAAACTTCTATGAGATATTTTTGGATTATTCCACTTTTGTAATTATGGATTTTGGTTTTATCATTGAAATTTATAAAAATTTAAATTTTCCGCATTTTGGGAAATGAGGTATTATTAAATGAAACTGTTTATTATTTCTTTATTTATTATTAAAATCCATAATATCCTGATGGGATGTTACACGTTGGGCTTTCTCACTTGAACTACTATTAGTGTCTCTTCTTTTGATGTTGTGGTTTGTGGGTGGCACTTACCTTGTTGGAAACCTATCACATTGTTAAATGGTTATGCTTTAGTTGTTTCCTCCTCACCAAGTAAGAGTTTTAGATTATTTTTTGGAATATAAAGTAGTTATGTCTTTTGGAAAGTTGGATAAAGTAATTTTTGAAAGTGTATTTGGTGTTTATTAGAGTTTGTACCACAGAATCATATTTGTGTAGTTGGTGAAATATTTATGCAACCTATGAGAAAGTTGTCTAAAGTTTTAGATTCTCATCTCTTTTGAGCATTGATACATTTGTTGTTTAAGAAGATAGCAAGATGGAATGCCTTTTGAGAAAAAGGATTAGTTGTTTATGATACTTTTTGAAGCATTTGTTTTAGTAATAAACTCTTTATTATTGGTTAAAGTTCATTACAAATCATCAAATTTATTGGTGATATTTTGGTTTCTAATAGATTTTAGTGTTTGAAGAGAATATGCATAGAAGAGAATTTATTTGCCGGAAATGTTATGGAAAAAAATGACAAGAAGCATGAATTTGAAAGCAAAGAGAACATCCTTAGTAATTTTCTCACAAAACAAATTTGTTTTTGAATCAAAAAGGCTTTGAAACGAATGAATGGAAAGAGGACTACTTTTGTTTATGCAATTGGGATGGTCGATTGATATTAATACAAAAATTATAAAATTTATATTGTTTTTACATCTATCATAATTTTTATTAATGTAATAATTGAATTATAAATATAAATTATTTAAATTGTTTGTGTTGATTTTATAAAATTTAAATGGTTAATATAATTATTTTAAAAAAATATTTTCTTTATCTTAATATATATATATATATATATATATATATATATATATATATATATATATATATATATTAACAAGATATTATTATTTTTTTAAAAATTTTATACTTAATTTATACAAATGTAAATTTCTATTCGTGTAAAACATTTAAACACAAATATCTAATAATATTACTAAGCCTATTAAATTTTTTAATTTTATGGTTATTGTTTTCAAATATTCATGTAATAATTTTTAATAGCTTTTTTACGTTAATATATATGAAAACCAAATTGTAAGACTATAAACCGCTTTTTCTTTAACTTACCGTTTCAAGAGTGAGTTGGGTGTATTGTATTTTTTTTTCTTTTAAGGAAGAGTTTGGTTAAATAATTTTCACTAAAAAGTGGAATAATCAAATCATCACACATATCATATTTACAACATCAAAGAACACATATATGATCTTAATCAATAATCAATTAATAATTATAAAATTAGCATGGATTTATTTGGTATAATTATGTTTTTAGTTTTTGAAATATGAAATAAATCATTTTATTCCCTCAACTTGAAAAAGGTTCATTCTAATAATTCAAATGTAGGAAAATATGGATTTAGGTCCAGAACATTAAATTTAAAAAATTAAAAAAGGATTTTAGAAAGCTAATTTTAGTCAGTCAAATTTAATATTTAGAGATTAAAATTATAATTTATCAATTTTAAGAGACTTTTTATTTTTTTAATTTGGAGGACCAAACCCAAAATTACCCTAAATTTTGAACATTAAAATCATAATTAAGCCGGTTTATTTAAATCTCAAGTTGAACCTTGTATATATTCATTATTGATTACAAGAGACGTATAAATATATTAGAAGAAACAATTCATACAATATACGAAATAGGAAAATAAAAGACATTATTGTTGTTGGATTTGCTTAGATCATATCATCTTCTTTTTTCTTAGGTCAAAAATAAGAATGTGAAATCACTACAAGAAAAACGCTTATTACCGACGATCATAATCCGTCTGTAATACCACAAATATGTCAGTAATGATATTTTACCGACGAAATTTCGACGTCAAAAAAGTCGTCAGTAAACACATCGTCGGTAATAATTTACCGACAGATTCTAAAGGTTCGCTAGTATATGTTTGCCAACACATACAATCCAGCATATAGAAATTTTGTCACCAATTTTTTTCATCATGATTTATTTTTTTATGGGTTAAATATGTTTTTGGTCTCCAATTTTTTCACCAATTTTTTTCAAGCGCGTTTCATAATAGTATTTGACTTAATATTAAAATAAAATGTGTAAAACGGTATAAACAACATGAATACAATCTTGAAAAGCGTACGAAATATCTAATAAACCTAATAAAATTTGATTAAAAGGACTAAATCCACGTATTTCGAAAGATGAAGGACTAAATTAGTCTAAAGTTTCGAAATGGACTAATTCCAAAATTCAATGAAAGTTAAGGGACCAAAAACATATTTAACCCATAAAAAAAATACATCATGATGAAAAAAATTGGAGACAAAATTAATTATAAATATGAATAGGGAGGTTCTTTAGTACCTTTCAAATGGATACATCCATCTGTATTGCACAGGTCCACCCAACAATGCTTTATAGGGGAGATGAACATGGAGATGTTCCATGGAATCAAACAATCCAGTAGGGAATACTCTCTCTAATTTGCAGGGAATAATTGGAATATTTTCCTCTATTCTTCTTAGGGATTCCTCTTTTAATGTTGTGGAGGACAAATCTTTGAAAAAATGACTAATTTCAGTAAAAGGATTTAAAACATGAATGGGCAAAGCACTAAATGCAGTAGGAAGTAATGACTCCATGAATACATGGCAATCATGACTTTTCATTCCATGGATTATTCCCTTTTCAACATCAACACATCTAGCCAAGTTGGAACTATAACCATTTGGCATCTTAAGTTCCTTTATCCACTGATAAACTAATTTAGCTTCATCTGGGGTTAAGGTGTAATTTGCTTTAGGCTTTAATATTTTCCCATTATCTTGAACCTTCAACTCCAAGTCTTTTTGCTTGCAATGCAATCTTAAATCCCTTCTTGCTTTCTCATTGTCATTTGTCTTTCCCGTCACATTCATAACAATATTGAATATGTTCTCAAAGAAATTTTTTCTATGTGCATTACATCAAGATTATGTCTGAACAAATTATCTTTCAATTATGGAAGATCCCAAAAAATGCTTCTTTTGTCCAATTATGCAACTCTCCATATCCATCTATCCTTGTTACACCATTTTCAGTGACTTTTGGAAAATGTTTCACTCTTCTCCAAACTTGTAATGGTGTCAACCTAGGAGCTAATCTACCATGTGTGCCCCAACTAGATAACATCCCATAAATAGGGAAGTCATTAATGTTAGTTTTGAAAAGGTTGAAAAGCCAAGAGGAGGGGGGGTTGAATTGGCTAGTTAAAAAATTAGGCTATCTTTGCAAGCTAAAAACCACCTTTAATTGAATCAAATAGATCACCAAGTTAGGATGCAAACAATACTGAATTGTACACTTTCAATCGATCAAAAACAGAGTTAACAGATTGATTTTACTAAACAAATTCTATTCTGGTATAATTAATCGATTGAAACAGAAAAACAGTCGACTAAAATATTGGGAAAAATGCAGAAATGCAAATTCGAGTTTTAAACCAGAAACAATGCTCAAGAATGATCAAGACCAGTTCCAATGATTATACAAACATACTCAATGCTGCAGAAGCCATGGAAACATGCAAGAACATGAAAAAGATGATTAAAGCACAAGTTCTTTAAACTTTAAAATGAAAATGCAAGAGAGAAAGGTTAGAGAAGAGAGGACACCACGAGATTTTTATACTGGTTCACTCAAACCTGAGCTACATCCAGTTTGTCAAGGCAACCTTAGCTTGACTTTGCACTATTTCAAAAGTTTTACAAAGTATTCACCCTTACACTTCCAAAATATGCAAAAACACCACAAAAGACTCTTGAATCACACAAGAATCACACCAGCACAGCAAAAACCCTCTTGCAGACCTGGAAAACCACCAGGCACACACACAAAGCTTGAGAAAGATCAAACCTCAGTGGTAGCACAACCCATCCTACCACAAACCACTTTCTCCAAGCTTCAAACCAAGCCAACAGATCCAAGAATTGATCCAAGATCAATCTTCAACAGTTGCAACATGTATGATCACGAAGGAGAGAGTTTCCACAAGTTTCCAGAACAAATTCGCACTCTAAAATGATCAACTTGCCCCTCTTTCGAAAATCACAGCTTTTATAGTCAAACTGTTATGAAATTCAACAGGTTGATTTTCAAATCAATCGGTTGATTTCACTTGACTTAAGTGAAATCAATCGATTAAAAACTAAATCAACTGATTGAATTTGTTGCAGTTTAAGACTACTACAGCCAACCTTTTAACCTGTTGAAAAACCATTCAACAGACTAAAAGAGACATTTTAACTTGTTGAAAAACCATTCAATAGATTAAAAGACACACCTAAGACCAAAAACATCTAATTAATGCTATAAGGTCTACAACATGAATTACAAACTTAAAATACATTTTCTAAATGATGTAACTACATGGAGAGCACACGTTCCAACCTTGATCACCATGGATATCATCAAATCTCCTTTCCTTCATCAATGTAGGCTTCATTCCAATGGTAATGGCTTCAAGATAGTTCAAAAGAGCTTCATTCAATCTTCATCAAATCTTCAAGAAGCAAACCACCTTGGCTTCTCATGTCAACAATTAATAGTCCACATCAAACATGCTCTCATCATAAAATTTTGTTTCCTTAAAACATCATAGGTCAAGATAACAACCCACAACTTCTTCAAATCATCAATTTAGGGCTCCAAGTAAACATCAATAGAGGCCTTTGGATTGGATGGCCCTAGTATAAGACAACTCAAAAATATATAAGGTTTTGACATGCACATTTCAGGAGGAAGATTGTATAGAGTAATTATCACCTTCATGTAAATCAATAGTTGGCATATCTTCACCGTGTAATGTCCAAATCTAATAATTTGGTATGAACCCTTTTTTATAAAGGTAAACTTTGACAACCTCATCTGTCAAAATCCTTGTATAATCACACTTAATGCAATGGCATCTAATCCCACCTTCAAGTTCAAAATATCTAGACTGTCTTGCTACTCGGACAAACTCTTCAACGCCTAAGACAAAAGACTCCTTCAACCCCCTTCTACCACTATAACAACAATCATACATACAAGCACAATTGAAAGGAGGTTCGCCCATGTTCTATAAAACAATAAAGGCCTTAAATTAGATTGTTAAAGGGAGAATTGGAATTAAGTGGAGCAATGTGGTGATATATCTCACTTATTGTGTAAGATATCCAAATAGAAACCAAACACCACTGTCCTAATTGGAATGCAAGTCCAATGACTATGCAGACCAAAAGTAGTAATTGGAATTACCTAGTTATAGGAATTCCAATAGTAATTACCTAATGATAGTAAAATGGATCCTAGATGGATCCAAAATCAGATTCAAAGTATAAACATATTCAAAGCATAAACATATTCAAACCATAAAATAGATTAAAAGCATAAGTCACTTTTGTGTGACTTTGGTGCACCTTAGCAACTCAAATTGAACAAATTAAAAGTGATTAGAGGTTGCTGAACTTAAAAATTCAACAAGGGTTCAAATTTCAACCTTTATAAGTCAGTTTTGATGGAAAGTTGACCCAAAGGTTGAATTTTCAAATCAAAGATCCAACTCAAGGATTGAACATCCTGGCATCTTGGTTTAGTGATTTGAAACATGTTTGAGCCATCAATTATCTCATTCCAAGCATTTCACAAGTTTTAAGTGTGGTATACTCATTTTAGGTTTTCTAGACTACCTAAAATTAGGATTTTTATTCTCCACTAGTTCTTTAGGAAAATTCATTGTTTTAGTAACTCATTAGCATCATATTAACCATGTCTAGATGGTAGAATTATGAATTTGCACACTGTTACACGTTTTGATCCTTGATCACACAAGCATGTGCATGATTGGCTTACTTTTCTTACTTGAAAGTGGGGTTTGGATAGTGATTTTGTGAACCTATGATTGTTGGAGGGTCGTCACTATTTATTCTACACATTTCATCATATTTAATTGTGTTCAAGGTATTTACAACACTTGAAACTCATTTTTTTTTGTCTTCATATGCATTTTAAGCACTCTTTGCAAGCCATTTTGCACTTGAACTAGTCATTTTGTAATTCTCTTTATATTTTGTTCATTTGTTTGTTTCTAAAGTTCACTTGCATCATATTATGCATGGTCAAAGGATAAAAAATCCATTTTCATACCCCATTTGAAACCCCACACACTCAATTTGAAGAAAAATCCTCATTTTGAGCCTTTAAAAGTTGAGATGAGAGTGTGATATGTGTTTGCTATTTTTGCATTGTTTCATTACTATTATTGAATCATTTTAGATTACATTTTCCTTTCCATTTACTAAAAATTAACCCTTAATATGCTTTTTATTAGTTTGGGACTAACTAGTTAGCCTAGTTTAGCCTATTTTTCTTGTACATAGGGAACTAACATTAACTTGTATTGTGTGACTTTGGTGCACCTTAGCAACTCAAATTGAACAAATTAAAAGTGATTAGACGTTGTTGAACTTAAAATTCAACAAGGGTTCAGATTTCAACCTCTATAAGTCACTTTTGATAGAGAGTTAACCCAAAGGTTGATGATGAAGGCGTAACCAACCATGAGACCTCTATAGAAGCACCCTCAAGAAGGATCACTAGAAGCATGTCTAGAGGGGAGCCTTCTATTCCATCACCTTTATCTTTGTTTTCCATTACTTTAGTTTGAATTCCCTAAGTTGGTTTTAGTTGACTTATTTTAGTTGACTTGTTGACTTTGACCCAAAGTTGACCTTTGACCAAGATTAGTTTAACTTAAACCAACATGCTAATCTTTGTTTGTCTTGTTTTTGTAGGTAATTAAAAGAAAGTAGAGCAAGCTAGGTGGCGCATGGTGATTGGAGCATGTGAATGATGTGGAAGAGAGAGGAAAGCAAAAAGCATAAAGTAAAAGCAAAAGTAGACATGTACATTGTCTCCTTTTGCCATTTTGGATTATTCATTTGAAGGCTACTTGGTCTCCTTCCTCTTTTGGCCTAGAATCCTCATAGAAATGCATCCACCAACCAATGCTTCTCATTTTGGCCGTGTGGCACCCTAGCATAGGATATTAGGGTTTGCTAATTGATCCATTTCATGTTTATGTTTTTGCTAAAGGACCCCTATGGACTTCTATTTAAAGGGGGCTCCTTGTCTTGTAAAAGGGTTGATCGTTTGATGTTATAAACCTTGTGTTTCAACCATCCAAAAACCGTGAGCTCTCCTTCCACAAAGTGAACTCACCTTTACCTTATCTTGCTTGCAAGTGGCGGCACCATCACTCATCTCTAGGATTTGGTTGGCTTAGATCTCCCCTATGAGTGGCGTGCTTCCTCCATTGCACCACCTTCTATGCTTTCCATTTTATTTGTTTCTTCTTTCATTTTTTGTTATCTAAGTATTGTTAAATCCGTGTGTTATTTTGAATTTGAATCCAACTCTCTTCTCCCTTTCATGAGCTTGAGAAATGAACATTCACATCTAGATAGCTTGCTATCTTAATGTCCAGTGGGAATTTTCGAAAACCTTTCTTAAACAACTTCACCATATTCGTAAATCTAAAAGGAAACAAGATAATCCTTCATCAGTTGACTTTTCAAATCAAAGCTCCAACTCAAGGTTTGAGCATCCTAGCATCTTGGTTTAGTGATTTGAAAAATGTTTGAGCCATCAATTATCCCATTCCAAGCATTTTACAAGTTTTGAGTGTGATATGCTCATTTTAGGTTTTCTAGACTACCTAGAATTAGGATTTTTATTCTCCACGAGTTCTTTAGGAAAATTCAATGTTTTAGTAACTCATTAGCATCATATTAACCATGTCAGATGGTAGAATTATGCATTTGCACACTGCTACACGTTTTGACCCTTGATCACACAAGCATGTGCATGATTGGCTTACTTTTCTTACTTTAAAATGGGGTATGGATAATGATTTTGTGAACCTATGATTGTTGGAGGGTCCTCACTATTTATTCTACACATTTCATCATATTGAAACGTGTTCAAGGTATTTACAACACTTGAAACTCATTTTCTTTCTTCATATGCATTTTAGGCACTCTTTGCAAGGCATTTTGCACTTGAACTAGTCATTTTGTAATTCTCTTTATATTTTGTTCATTTGTTTGTTTCTAAAGTTCACTTGCATCATATTATGCATGGTCAAAGGATAAAAAACCCATTTTCATACCCCATTTGAAACCCCACACACTTAAGTTTAGACTACCAAGTGTGTTGTTAGATTGTAGGTTTGAGTGCATGCTATCATTCAGGACTTTGTCATTAGAATTAATCGTATGTGGCAGCTATTAAGACTGATTGGTGTGAAGAGATGAAAATCATTGATTAAGATTCATGGTTTTGAGTTTGCTGCCAAACCCATTTCACAATCCATTTGTACTTTTTAAGTTTTAATTTCGTTTTCAGTCATAACTTGTTGTTTTTACCCATTTCTATCATCTTTAACATGTTCCAATGCATAGTTTTAGAATTAGAAGCTTAAATCATCAAAACCCCAAAAAGTAGTTAATTTAGTTTAATTTCCCACAACTTGTTCATTCTTTGAGTTTCAATATGATTGTTTTCTATTTTCCTGATTCCTACAGTATTTTGATCATTCAAATATGTTTGTTTAGTGTTTAGATTCATGTTGGTTTCAAGTTTTAACAGTTTGAAGTCATGGGTACCAAATTTGACCCATAAAGTGTGGTTGTGTTGTCACATTAATAGTCAATATGTTGTCCAATGTGGTTTAATTAGTATATCTTTGTTGTCTTGGTTATCTCCATATTGGTGGTAGGAACGTCCTAAATGGGCAAGTTCAATTCATTCAAAAGACAAAAAAATCCTAAAAGTGAGTGTCCCTCATGTCACCACTCTCTAATTTACTACATTGACACATTTACTATCAAGTGAATCCATGCACAAAACAGATTCAAAGCATAAATAGAGATAAAAATCCAAACAAGTTACTCACCTTTACTGCAGACCACAAGTGAATCAGATAGAAAAATACCTACATTGGCACAAATCATAACCAATCAACAATCCTATGTTGGTTCACTGCAGGCCAAAATTCCCATGACTAAAACATAGAAGATTCTAACAAGAGGTGCTATTTTACGTTGGTTAAGTGAAATATAGCCTAGTGGATTACATAGTCAAGTTTGTTTACGTTGATTATTTAACATGACTAACCTTAACTTAAGTTATATGATTCTAATGCAGCCAAAAGATGCAAAGTTAGCACTGAAATAGTGATTAGAAGAAACCAATGCATGCAAATAAGCCAAAGACTCATCAAATTATGCAGAGTTGACCAGAGAGTTAACAAAGATTAACTTTTTGCAATTGAGCTCCAAATGTTATGGCAGTTGTGGGAGAACCAAGGGGACATCTACCTACACTATTGCTAAACTTAAAAGAGGTGACAAATAATAAGGGTTGCATCCAAACTCTAGTTCTAATTTTCATTTACCTAATTGACTAGTCTAATTGTACTTTATAGTTAAGTCCTAGATTTATAATTTTAATTTGGTTTATTTGATTCTTAATGCAGATAGTGTTATGTGCTGCTGAAGGATTGACCCCAACCAAGGATGAAGGCACATGCTTAAGAAGACTAAGCATGTTTAGAAAGGAAGTTCACTAATCCTTCATCCCTTTCATTTATGTTTGTTATTTTTGATTCCCTAAGTTGACTTAGTTGAATCAACTTTAGTTGACTTGTTGACCTTTGACTAGGTTTGACTTGTTGACTATAGTTGACTTGACTTAAGCCAACATGCTAATCTATGTTTATTTGCTTTGTAGGTTAATTAGGAGTAAGAAAGCAATGCTAGGTGGCGCATGGTGATTGGGGAGCATAAATGATGTGGAGGAGAGAGTAAAGCAAAGGCATAAAGCATAAAGTAAAAGGCATGAAGCAAGTGTACCTATGTACCTTTGGTCTCCTTTGTTTTTAGCACACTTTGACCACTTTTTGGAGACATATGAGACACATTCTTTGTCTCCTTTTGTGCTAGAACGAAATTAGCTTTGCACACACCATAGTTAGCTCTTTTGTCTCTCATTTTTGTAACCTTATTTGACCTAGTTTCTAGAAGCTAGGGTTAGGTGTTTGTAGAGACATCCTTAGGTATCTTTTATTTGCTTAGAGACCCCTAAACTCTTCTATATAAGGGGTGCTCCTAGACATGTAAAAGGATTGAACATTTTGAAGTAAAAACACTCTTGTGTCTCAACCATTTGTGAGAGTTTCCTCCCTTGGGAGTGAAACTTTTAAGCCTTATCTTGCATAGCAAGTGGCGGCACACATCCACTCATCTTCAAGGTTGTCATGGCTTCTAGCCTAGCCTTGTAGTGGCGTGCTTCTCACATTTTTACCATTTCTTTCCTTTCCATTTTATGTTTTCTTCTTCCTTTAATATTTCTTGGTTTTCTATGGTTTATGTGCTTTCCATTTCCTTTTCATTTTGAATCAATCCATCATCTTCTTCTCTTGAGCTTTGTGAAAGGAACCTTCACATCTAGATAGCTTGCTATCTTAATGTCCAGTGGGGATTTCACTTAGCTTTCTTAATCAACTCACACCATATTCAATAATCTTAAAAAGGAACAAGATAATCCTTCATCATTTGGTATCTAGAGCTTTGGTTGTCCTTGAATATGGTGTTTTCATGTTCTAACCTTGTCTTGTGTAGCTATCTTTGAATGGTCCACATAAAAATAATGCTGGCAGAAACTGTTTACGATTTTAAAAGATTAAACTGCACCTGCTCAGTGGTCCAAAAATTACGTTCTTGATGTCCAAAGAAAGCTCTGTGAGTCTAGTTTTTAACAAAAAAAGAACCAATGCATTTGGAGTTCTGTGGAGAGAGTTATGATTGAAATAGTGAACAAAGGTCAGAGCTGCCGAGATCACCGCGAATCAACGTTTTTCAGGTTATGTTGGGCAGTTTTGGCTACTATTTTTGTTACTCTTCTTACTCCTAAATGTGGTTGGATAACATGTCTTTGGATGCTTAGTCTTTGAGCCTCAAATCCATGAGTTTAAATGCATGATAGCTACATGTTTATGTCTTTGTGTATGTCATGTTGAGTCTTTAAATGTGTCTAACTTTTGCTTGAGTCATATGTCATATGCTTCTTTGAGTTTTCTTATTCTTGTTTCTAAGTATTTGAGCTATTGCATGAGATCTATGCCTTTTGTTGTAGCATGCTCCTTGAAATTGATTTTGACCTAATTTTTAAGGAACTAAGTGTTCAAGACACCCTAAAATATCCTTCTCATCATCTTAAGTACCTAGTTTTGAAAAGAAAAATTATTTTCATGACCAAAAACAGTTTGGCTGAGAGCTAATGTGTTGCTTGGTGAATCCATTTGGTCATTTTTACTAGGTGTTATGCTACCAAATTTTATACTTGGATTTTGGGTGATATTGGCAAATTAGTTCCATGCCTTAACTTGGTTATGATCTTTCTTGGTGTATGCATAATTTGAGGTATAATCTTGGCTTGTTCAAATGCTTTCCATAAGTCTTTAAAAGTGTTTTTCATTGCTTTAGTCTTGTTCAAGTTTTGTCTTTAAAACAAAATTTCCTTAGAAGTTAAACTTTCTTGTTTTTGTGCTTTTCTTGCTTGTCACTAGGTGTTCTTTGTTGTGTCATAGTATTTTTCTTTTCTTGAAACTCTTGGGATGTTGTGGCCGAATCACTTGTCTTGCATTTGAAAGGTTTTGAACAAGTTTTTAAAAGTGTTTGTTTCACTCCTTTGGTGGATTTTGAGTGCTATCCTTGCCTTGTTACTTTGGGAGTATGATCTAAACACTTGGGTTGCATTTTGGGTTGGATTTGGTCTCGATTTTCATGTTGTCTAACCCCTAATCCATTTATTTTGTCTCGGATTTGAGTGTTTTTGTTGTAGGAATCATGGCAAGTTCATCAAATGCACCTACACCAAACAAAAACAATACCTTGATGAGATTGTTTCGGGATTTGGAGTTGTCTAGGAAGGAGGCCTTTGAACAATTGAGAAAGGACAAGGAGCAAAGTGACCTAAGAATCCAAGAGCACATTCAAAGGCTTGAAGCTAAGGAGCAAGAAAGAGAGGCTAGGAAAAGAGGGCATTCTAGGCGCAAACCATCACAAGAGAAGCAAACTCCAAAGATTCCTAAGTTCAAAGGAGAAAATGACCCAAACATCTACATTGAGTGGGAACAAAGAGTGGACCAAATTTTTACCATTCATGTAGTTAGTCATCAAAAGCAAGTAGATTTGGTAGTCTTAGAGTTTGAGGATTATGCCATGACTTGGTGGCATCAATTATGTATGGACAATATTAACCAAGAGTCACTCGCGACTTCTTGGAGGGACCTTAAAAATTTGATGCGCGCTAGATTTGTTCCTTCCTACTATAGGAGGGAGACTATTTTGAAGCTCCAAAGGCTTCAACAAGGGTCCATGTGTGTGGATGAATATTACAAGTTAATGGAGTCCATGCTTCTAAAAGTAGGACTCCAATTTGAAAGTGAAGAGGAAAAGGTAGCTAGATTTGTGAGTGGGTTAAGGAGGGACATACAAGATTTAGTAGAGTTATATGAGTACTCCTCTCTTTACAAAGTTTTACATTTGGCCATCAAAGTTGAAACTCAATTGCAAAAGAAAAAAGAGGCCAAGAGGAGTGGTTCATACAATGACTACTATTCTAGTACTTGGAAAGATAAAGAAAGAAAACATGATAAATCACCACTCAAGAGTTCCAAAGACCCACCTCCTAGGACTAATTCGTCTAGGCCTTCTAATGAAACTCCTAATTCTTCTCAAGGTACAAGGACAAGTTCTATAAAATGTTTTAAGTGTTTGGGATATGGGCACATAGCTTCAAATTGTCCCACCAAAAGAACCATGGCCTTAAACCTTAAAAAAGAAGTAGAGAGTGAACATTCTTCTCCCCCTTCCCCCAAAAGTACTTCTTCCCACACTTCTTCTTCAAGTGAAAGGATTAAACCCCTTGAAGGTGGATTGTTAATGATAAGGCACCAACTAAGACAAGTTTCCAAGGAACTTGACCCTTCTGAAAGACAAAACCTTTTTCATTCAAGGTGTCATATCAAAGACAAACTATGTCCCCTCCTCATAGATAATGGAAGTTGTGTAAATACGGCTAGCACAAGGGTTGTGGACAAGCTTGGCTTGAAAACTATCCCTCATGCCAAGCCCTACAAGCTATCATGGCTTAAGAAAGAAGACATTAAAGTAACTCAACAAGTCCTCATTAACTTTTCAATTGGAAATTTTAAAGATGAGGTGTTATGTGATGTTGTGCCTATGGAAGAAACTCATATTTTGTTAGGTAGGCCATGGCAATTTGATAGAAAAGTCTTTTATGATGGCCATGCTAACACCTATGCTTTCTCTTTCCAAGGCAAGAAGTTCACACTCCTACCTCTCTCACCCAATCAAGCAAATAAGGACCAAAATAAAGTGAAAGATAAGAGAAAAGATGAAAAAGAAAAAGAGCAAGTTACCTCCAAAGTGTTACTTGCCTCTAAAAAAATATTTTCAAAGCAAGATGGACATCACCATTCTTTCTTCTCTTGCAAGGCTCAAAAGGAAGACCCAATGTGCAAGCATGAGAAGAAAAGTGGTCTAGAAAAGAGGGATGGCCTAACCAAAGCTAGGGGTAGTACCCATAGAAAAGATGGAACAAGAGCTCATAAAAGGGAGACGCAAAACCTCCCCCAAATCAAGTCAAGCTCCATCTACAAAGGATTAAAGAATTTGTGGTCAAATTCTCTCCAAGAAGGGGAGGATGATGAAGGATTGACCCCAACCAAGGATGAAGGCACATGCTTAAGAAGACTAAGCATGTTTAGAAAGGAAGTTCGCTAATCCTTCATCCCTTTCATTTATGTTTGTTATTTTTGATTCCCTAAGTTGACTTAGTTGAATCAACTTTAGTTGACTTGTTGACCTTTGACTAGGTTTGACTTGTTGACTATAGTTGACTTGACTTAAGCCAACATGCTAATCTATGTTTATTTGCTTTGTAGGTTAATTAGGAGTAAGAAAGCAATGCTAGGTGGCGCATGGTGATTGGGGAGCATAAATGATGTGGAGGAGAGAGTAAAGCAAAGGCATAAAGCATAAAGTAAAAGGCATGAAGCAAGTGTACCTATGTACCTTTGGTCTCCTTTGTTTTTAGCACACTTTGACCACTTTTTGGAGACATATGAGACACATTCTTTGTCTCCTTTTGTGCTAGAACGAAATTAGCTTTGCACACACCATAGTTAGCTCTTTTGTCTCTCATTTTTGTAACCTTATTTGACCTAGTTTCTAGAAGCTAGGGTTAGGTTTTTGTAGAGACATCCTTAGGTATCTTTTATTTGCTTAGAGACCCCTAAACTCTTCTATATAAGGGGTGCTCCTAGACATGTAAAAGGGTTGAACATTTTGAAGTAAAAACACTCTTGTGTCTCAACCATTTGTGAGAGTTTCCTCCCTTGGGAGTGAAACTTTTAAGCCTTATCTTGCATAGCAAGTGGCGGCACACATCCACTCATCTTCAAGGTTGTCATGGCTTCTAGCCTAGCCTTGTAGTGGCGTGCTTCTCACATTTTTACCATTTCTTTCCTTTCCATTTTATGTTTTCTTCTTCCTTTAATATTTCTTGGTTTTATATGGTTTATTTGCTTTCCATTTCCTTTTCATTTTGAATCAATCCATCATCTTCTTCTCTTGAGCTTTGTGAAAGGAACCTTCACATCTAGATAGCTTGCTATCTTAATGTCCAGTGGGGATTTCACTTAGCTTTCTTAATCAACTCACACCATATTCAATAATCTTAAAAAGGAACAAGATAATCCTTCATCATGTGCTGAAGTTCTAGACTTGTCCCTACACTAAAGGAGGTTGGTGAGTTGAAAGTGGCAGAAGAATTGGAGAAGAAACTAGAGCTTTATATAAAACAGGCTGAGGAAGATTGTGTTCACAGTTCATGAGGTTCCAGCACTAAGTGGAAAAATCAAGGAATCTAAAGACTTGATTGACAAAATAGAAACAACATCCATGGCTTAGGTGGAAGCAATCAACATAAGAAAGAATGAAGTGAACAAAAAGTGGAGACAACGTGGAAATTTGTGTTGCTTTTGGTCACGGATTGGTGGTGAAGAACACAATACTCTATTTTAAATGTCATGAATCAGATTAATTGACAAAAGAGCTAGAGTCAAAGATGAATCACAATGCTTGTATGAGACATGAACACATTCACACAATGTATCAATCAACTTAATAACTTAATGGAACCCAAAACAAAACAAAGCAATCAATTTGGGCTCGAACCTAGCAATCAATTCAGAAACGCAAATGGTTGTATGACACATGAACACAGCATCAATCAACTTAACAACTTAATGGAATCCAAAAGAAAACAAAGCAATCAATTTGGGCTCGAACCTAGCAATCAATTCAGAAATGCAATGAAGTCTGAAAGGGAAAATTGATCAAACCTAGCAATGTCTCACGTCTCTTGCAAACAACCCACAATATTGCAGCTTTCACGCCTGCCTGCAACTGCTAAACCCAACCGGACATCATCTCCCTTACCAATTTCAGAAACAACGACAATGAGAACAAGTTTGGGGGTAAAAAAAAATCAAAGAAACACCATGGCCAATGACACTTACCACTACGCTACAGGAAGATCGCGCCGGAGAACCCACGAAGAAGATGAGGCAGCGATAGTCAAGAAGAGGTCAGCGCATGAACGTGATAGAAGAATCATGGTGGTAGCGGCAAACGCGACAGTCACGACAGTTTTCTGATCGTTTGTTGGCATTGAGGTTGTTCAGGATTTTAGGGGAAAGGGGGAAACTAAAATTGGTGGAAGGGGAAAGTGAAATATAATTTTCATTTGACCGAGACATTTACCGAAGGATCTCGTCCGTCGGTAAAGTACACATGTGACATAACCGACGGATCCTTCCGTCGGTAAATAAGTAACCCAATTCACATGTGATATTATCGACGAATCCTTCTGTTGGTAAATAAGTAACCCAATTCACATATAACATTACCGACGGATCCTTTCATCGATAAATAAATCATCAACATCCGTCAATCCATCCGTCGAAAAGTAAATTTTACCGACGAATTATCATCTGTCGGAACCGATCAGTCAGTAATAAGTGAATTTGTTGTAGTAAATTGAGTATAATATAACTATAGGCTTATTTATTTATGTCTCTCATTACTCTTTCATATTGGATTTTTCAAATTTAATATTTTTATTGTATACAATTTTAATATTTTTCATCTTTTTAGAGTTATTTTATCTCATACCTTAATCCTTAATTTGTCTCATTCTAATTTATTTATTTTTTGATAATTTAATTGTTTATATCATTTGATTAAAAGTTCGCCTTAATAATATAAATATTCTTAACATGTATTGATATTTTGTATATATTTATTTTAGTGGGGAATTACAATTTCACATTTATCAAAAAAAACGTTTACGCGCTTATCAAACTTCAAGTCTTACAAGGCAAATTATGTGTGTAACGTCCCAAATAAATAGATAAAAACCCATTTAATAAAACGTCATATACATAATATCCAGAGGGTACAAAGATTTGGAATATGAAGTACTTTGTACCCTAACATATCCATAAACATGAAGGAGGTCTCACACGGCCCAAAACGTAAAATACTAACGAACTAATAGCAATAAGTCTAGTACAGACAAGGAAAACATAGAAAATAAATTCTCTAGCAATGGGCCCCAGAGTGGGCCTAATACTCGTCCAGTCCATCATGCTACAGCATCCCTATGAACATTACCACTACCAGGGGTTCTCACATCTGCTCACATCAACAAGGTTGACGATCATCGCAATAGAGAAGACCACGCACAACATACAAGCAAGCAAAGGGTAAGCTAGTGTAAAGGAATCTCATTTTATAACAATTCACAGGTAATTTCAAAACCAAGCATAAATAACACGCATCATGCCCAAAACTATCAAAATATATGAGACTCCAAGACTTGACTATCCGGATACGCATAATGAGGCACCACCACAAGACAATGGAATTAAGTCCTAGCAATGAGGCATCACCGCGAGGCCTTCGCGGAATTACACCCTTACAAGAGGCACCACCACGTGGCCTGCGTGGGATTACATCCTGGCCTGGAGGCACCACCACGATACTCGCGTGGAATTACGTCCTTATCTCGAGGCACCACCGTGAACTCTCACCTCGAGGTTCATGGAATTAAGTCCAATAGCTGAGGCACCACCGGGAACTCCTCCTTAAAAGGGTCCACGGAATTATGTCCAATAGATGAGGCACCACCATGAGCTCTCACTACAAGAGTCATGGAATTACGCCCTACTCACACATTGAACATGTTTCACCAACCAATCAGAAGCTCCCATAATGCTAACATCATGTATAACAACCCCATCATGCAACTCATGCTTTCCAATTCATATAACATACAACAACATACCATTCCCACCGCAACCTCATATATCAATCACGACATCATCCCTCAACCCACATAGTAAAGCATTTAGATCAAATAAGCAATCACACACTAGTGCACCATTCAACAATAGCACCAAACTTACCTCGCAGTCTCGCTCAGGCTAACAGATCCCGCTCAGCAGAGGGGGTCCTCTCGTTCAGGCGAAACCCTTCTCGCCTAGGCGAGATCGTGAAAGGGGGAGAGCGGACTATGCGAGGTCTCGCTCAGGCGAGTCCCTTCTCGCCTAGGCGAGACCACTCCTCTCTCAAAAAAAATAAAAACCTCTCGTCTAAGCGAGAGATTGAGCAGTAGGTCCTGGGTGAGCCTCTACTAATCTCGCCTGGTCGAGAAAACCAGTGCCCGCCACTGTTCCTTCGAGTGACAGCCCCCCCCCCCCCCCCCCACATGCATCCACACAATCCAACAGGTATTTTCGACCGATTAAATTCACACACAAACCGTTCAATCAACACATACCCACAAACAAGCAGATTCTACCGAAAACAATGGTAAGGTCTAGCTTCCCTTACCTGGAAAAGACTAGCACGGGACCTCGATCTTAAATAGCGATGAACGGCAATACCAGGAGCGACTCAAGGTGCTCGAAAAAGATGAGAGACAGGGGGAAAATGGGTTATCCAGCGAAACAGTAGCAGAACTACGAGCAAGGTTGGAAGGAGACTTACGCAGAATATGGAAACGGAGTTGAGCGTTGTTCGATCGGGAAAACGTAACCCCAGCAGAGCTCCTTACGGAAGCGGAGTGTGACAGCACAATTCTAGGTCTGTTTCTGAAAGTGATACAAATGTGGATTAGGGCAACAAGAATTTGGCATTTATCCTATGGGCCAGCCTCTAGGCCCAACTGCTATATGGCAACCCTTCACTTTATGGCAGAAAAAGGGAACCAGAAATTAATGGGCCTTACAATGTGAACTAAAAAAACATCATATATCTTCATTACTAAATATTTGAGATTAAAGTCATATTGATCTTTTAGATTCAACCATTTTGGTACATTAATTATTGAATATTTTAGATGTACCTCAATTTATTCAATAAAAAATTAAATTAATCTTTTTTTATTTATTTTCTTAATGAAATTAAAACTCCATTTAATAAAATAATAAAAATGTTTTAGAAGTGATAATGTTAAAAATGTATTTTTCTTCCTTCTTAAGCTCACATGACATTTTTTATATAAATCTACTTATTCCCACACACCATAGCAAAATTGTATTCACTGCATTTAGTGAAACAATATCACTAATGCAGATTGGGGTTTTTAACTCGCCTTATAGGCCTCGGTTACTGCGGGACCGAAGCCTATAAGGAGGCAGTGGTATTTTTGAAATTTTTCTAACAATTTTGCCTCGGGTCCAAGTTCAACCGAAGCATATAACCGGTTTTATGCTTCGGTTCTCCATCAACCGAAGCCTATAACCCGTCAGTGGCCCCTAGTATTAAAAAATTGCCACTGACAGCCCATGATTTGGCCTCGGGTAGCAAAGGACCGAGGCCTATAACAGATGATTTGGCATCGGGTGGCAAAGGACTGAGGCCTATAATACTTTATGCCTCAGGTGTTTACAGAAACGAGGCCATATCGTTTATTTAGGTTCCCAAATCGCGCGAACCCATCACTGTTCATCATCTTCTCTCTCGCGAACGCTCTCCGCCACCGAGCCCTCCGTCACGATTGCATCCTCTGTTGCCCTCCATCGCCGATTGCACCTCCGTCCACGAAGCTAGCGTCACCGGTCTTGCTCCGCCACCGAACAGTAGGCGAAAAGGAAGCAGATTCTACCACCGTCACGCCACCGTCCCGCCCTCATTGCACCCTCCGTTGCGCCTCCATTGCGCCCTCCTGTGTGCCACCGTCACGCCGCCTCTGTTGCGCCCTCTTTCGCGCCTCCGTTGCGCCCTCTGTCGTGCCTCCGTCGCCCTACTTCGCCACGGTCCCCCACAACCACCACTTGGCGACAAACGTTGCACTACTGCTCCGTGCCACTACTCCAACGAGTATCTTGCGCCTCCTTTATTTTTGTTAAGAATTTAAGTATAAGATAAACTTATTTTTGTTAACGTAGAAATTGCTTACTCGACCTACAAGAGAAAAATTATACTAATATCATCATTGCATCATGGAGCAAAATGAAATCCTCAACATAAATGTTTGGTAGATGATAGTTTATGCAAATCCTTCTATTTTATGACTTTTGTAAGAGAAATAAATTTATTATATTTTGGCTCCCGTCTGGGGAGGGGGTACAATTACAATAATCTATGGTTTTTCACATTATATTTTATATACTTTTTTTCTCATATATTCAAATCATCTTATAGTTCTTACCATATGTTTTCGTAAAATACATTTGATTTTTTCTCTGTATCACTCATTTTGAATTTTTAGATTGGATTTTTGATAGATTGATTTGGGGAGAGAGAGAGAAAGAGATTGAAAGGACCAGAGGGTGAGGTTGATATTGTTTGTTTTAAGGAATTTGGAAGTGATTTTTGAATAGATTAGGAAGTGACGTTTGTGACTGAATTGATTGATGTGACATATTGAAAAAAAATTTAATAGATAAAAAAGTTAGATTACCAAAATGTCTCTGATATACAAATGATTTATAATTATTTTTATAGATTCTATTGAATGATTGAAATTATTAAAAAATATTATAAAATAATACAATATATTTGGTATGAAAATAAATTTAACATTTACATATTGAATGTTTACGTGGAAATAATTTATTTACATGAAGATTTTATTTTCTTTTTAATAGTAACGAGGATAATTTAGTAATTTTTCCTGCATCACCCTCTAATCTCACTATGTATAATACGATGACATTTTGTAGGAATTCTATTAATTCTCTCTGTAAGGCCTAGTTTTCTGCCCTAAAGTTTTAAGGGCTGCCTTTAAGCTATTGGGCCTAAGGGTTGGCCCAAAGGATAAAACCACCTCAAAGTCTGCCATAATTCACTCATTCTACACTTTCAGAATCTGCTCCCTTGGTGCTTAGAGTCGTAGTCGTCACTTCGTTAGGGTTTCAACGTTTAACCAGATTCAAGCCTAGCTCAACCTCGTTCTACTCACCTCCATAATCCTCTCTTAGAGTTGTGGTGTTCCTCTATTCGGCGTCAAGGTCTTGTGCTAGATTATTCCCAGGTACGGGAAGCTAGAACCTCCTTGTTTAATGCGATTGCGGGTTGTTTTGCTTGTATTTTTATGATTCTTGAACTGGTATGTTACTGTGAATGCATGGAATGGTTGGTCTTGTCGTTGGTGTGTGAAAATACAACTGCTGCAGGTACGGACAGTGGCGGCGACTGATAATCTCGCCCAAGCGAGCTTGTCTCGCCTAGACGAGGTGAGTAGAGGCTCGCCCAGGCCTTCTCGCACGAATGGTCGCCCAAGCGACCCGCTCAGTTTTGAGCAAGCGAGCGTCTCGCTCAAGCGAGGAGAGTCTTGCCTAAGCGAGAACATGCAGAGGTCACTGTTCCAGATTCACGAGCTCTCGCCTAGGCGAAGGGAGCTCGCCTGAGCGAGAGTCTCTCTCTCGCCTGGGCGAGGCCCTTCAGCCTGAGCGAGGAGCTGGGCGAGGATACGTTTTGAGTTATTTTTCTCTTTGTTCTTGGATGGTTAGCATGCGATTGATTGGGTTATTGTATAATGGCATGATGGGGGTGATTATGCATGATTAGGAGAGGGTTATGTGTGGTGAATTGTGAGTTTGGCATGATCTTTGTATGAATTATACATGAGAGGTTGGATATATATATATATATATATATATATATATGTGTGTGTGTGTGTGTGTGTGTGTGTGTGTATGTGTGGTCACAAATTTGACATGAGCAACGATGGATATTGATGGTTGGTAATCCAATGGCATGGTATTGGTATGAGAGGAAGCACTTTACTCATGGTTGGGAATAACGAGTTGGTAATGATTCAATATATGATAAATGAGGATTGGTTACGGATGCTGGTGTGAGGTTCCTATGCATGATATATGTATCTGTTACTTGGCCGTTTGTATATGTTTGGTATTTGGTCAGTATGTAATTCCTTGAAGTCTCTAGGTGAGACTTCGAGGTCGTGCTTCAGTGGTCGGGACGTAATTCCATGGCCCCTGTTAGTGGGTGTCCATGGTGGTGCCCCATCTATATAACTTGGTAAGGATTCTGATGAAGGCATGACCACCTCCTTAGAAGCTCCCTCAAGAAGGATCACTAGAAGCATGTCTAGAGGGGAGTCTTCTATTCCATCAGCTTTATCTTTGTTTTGCATTACTTTAGTTTGAATTCCCTAAGTTGGTTTCTAGTTGATTTATTTTTGTTGACTTGTTGACTTTGATCCAAAGTTGACCTTTGACCAAGATTAGATTAACTTAAACCAACATGCTAAACCTTGTTTGTCTTGTTTTGTAGGTAATTAAGAGAAAGTAGAGCATGGCTAGGTGGCACTTGGTGATTGGAGCACTTGGATGAAGTGGAAGAGAGAGGAAAGCAAAAAGCATAAATCAAAAGCAAAAGTAGACATGTACCTTGTCTCCTTTTGCCTTTGTGGTTTATGCCTTAGAAGGTCACTTGGTCTCCTTCCTCTTTTGGCCTAGAATCCTCATGGGAATGCCTCCACCAATCATCTCCCTTCACTTGGCCAAGACTCACTCTCACATTAGGTTTAGGGTTTGCTAGTTAATCCTTTTTCATGTTTTTGTATTTGCTAAAGGAACCCTATGAATTCCTATTTAAAGGGTGCTCCTTGTCTTGTAAAAGGGTTGATCATTTTGTTATAAACTTTGTGCATTCAACCACCAATTTTCGTGAGCTCTCCTTCCTAGAAGTGAACTCACATTTGCCTTTTCTTGCTTGCAAGTGGCGGCACCATCACTCATCTCTAGGGCTTGGTTGGCTTAAATCCCCCCTATGAGTGGCGTGCTTCTTCCATTCTTCATCTTCTATGCTTTCCATTTTTATTGTTTCTTCTTTCATTTTGCTCTTTAGTGTTGTTATTGCTGTGTGTGTTTAAGCTTGATCCAACTCTCTTCTTCCTTTCATGAGCTTGAGAAATGAACCTTCACATCTAGATAGCATGCTATCTTAATGTCCAGTGGGAATTTTCAAAAAGCTTTCTTAAACAACTTCACCATATTCATAACTCTAAAAGGAAACAAGATAATCCTTCATTAGATTCAAGGTAAGGATTGCATCCTGACACTCTAAGGAGTCAGTTAGTCTCACTTAGAGCGGACTGACTCTTGTGGTAAGAGTAGTAGGAGGCCTGAAACTCATTAAGGGCTAACCTTGTGTGTGAAGGAATTGATTCATTGTAACACTTGTAACACAGCTCGGGGGTGAGCAGAGGTATCCACCACAAGTGTAAGCATCCACTGAATCCGACCAGGTTATATGTATCCAGATGAGTCGAGTCGAGTCGTAGTGTATTGATTTAGAAGGTTATAATATGCTTGGGTGATGTACGTATATTGGACTGCGAAAGTATATCTGAATGCATTGATGAAATCTTTACGGCTCTAGCTTACCCTGTTTGTTTGTCTGGTTGTCTTGTATGTGGCTCTTCTCTCTTTTGCGATGATCATCAATTTATTGATGGGAGCAGATGCGAGAGGTTTTCGCGGTCAACGGGGGAACAATGACTCCGCTGCTTAGCCATCTGGGTTGGATTTTCTACTTTGGGCTTTCTTTTAGGGCCACGGCCCATGTATTGGTTGTCCTTTAAACTTCCATTTCATTTCAGTTAAATTTTTGTATCTGGTTTAGTTTGACATCGTTGTATGTCTTGGTTCATGGTAAGGTGTTATGTGAAAACTCTAAGACTGCGCCATTATACTATTTCGTTGTGACATTTCCTTTAATTACGGTTATTAATCAAATGGGGTGTTACACTTTCTCGCCATCCCCTCCATCGTCTTGAAAGGAACATGTTAAACACCTTATATTCTTCGTTTCCTAATTCTCTTGTAGAGTACATTTGTGCAAAGGAACACAATGTAAATGTTGGCACACCTTTATTACCCTAGTATCGATAGGGCACCAATTTTTTAGACTTTTTTTTATTTAAAAATTGAAATTGCGATTTTTATTTTTTTTATATTTATTTTGTATGATGTTTTCATTTTTCTTTTCTGAACTTATATTTTTTAACAATAAATAAAATCGAGGAAAAATTTAAATAAAAACTAGAAGAAATATATAAAGAATATAAATATTATAATATATTATTTTTATTGTATAAAATATTTTCTCAATGATAGTATTCCTTTCGATGAAAATAAGAGATATTTCTCTCCAATATTTGTTTAGACAAAAGAAACTATTTCCAATAAATAAAAATTATTAAATAAATATAAAAAAAAAGTCACCTATAAATATTAAAAAATAGAATTTATGTATGCAAATACAATAAAAGCATAAAAAACAGGGCATGAGAACTTGACTTCCATTAAACAAAGTAATTATAAATTCTGTGTAAACACAGCTTCTATGAAAAGAGATTAAAATAATTAAAAGGTATGCATATTTCTATTAAAAATAAAAAATTAGAGATTAGGCATCTAAACACAAGTTCTTAATATACAAATAAAAAGTGTTTAAGCACGAGTTATATTTATATATATAAAAGCATGAATTCTTCATTTTTAAATTTTGTTTCCAAAGATAATTTACCTATTTCGGTATTTGTTAAAAAATTATTATTTTTCTTAAAAACATAAGAAAATTACATTCATTTGATAAATTTTCCTCCACTCTAACTACAAAGTCATACCAAACACATAAAAGAAGTCCATGAAAAATTGATGTTAAAAAATAAATGAAATACAGAAGTGCATCTCAAATAGAAATATTCTTGAAATAGTTCACTATGAAAGATAGAACAAATGGAAGGGGAAAATTGTGAGAGAGAAGCAAAATATTAGAAAGAAGAAGCAAGAAAATGGGAAATGAAGTTACCTTGTGAATAAAACCATCATCGATTAGGGAGCTACTTAACCTTTTAAACAACACATGCAATGCCTCCACTTCCTTAATTGTGACTGCATTATCAACATTATTATGATAATTTATTTAATATAAAATCATGCTTTTCAAGCATAATATACTCAATCACATACTCAATCTTTGTAATGTATTTTTAAAGTAGTTCATTCTAATAATCTCTTTCAAAACACACTAAAATGATAGATTTCTATAAAAGGATGACATGGTTTCCTTACAAAAGTTAAAAAAAAAACAATTATATACATAACTATATAAATTTTTAAAAATGATTTTAAGAATCTATAAACAAAGATGTAAAAAAAGTAAAAGTTGATTCCTACTTTATTACAATTATGAAATTCCTTTATATAAAAAATAAATATAGTTTTTGTATAGGTGCTTAAAATAAATTCACAAAATAATTAGAATTTTTTAATTATTATTTTAAAAAAATAATTTTAAATTTTGATTTAAATAAACGTAAACTTAGTATACAAAGCAAACAAACTAAAACAAACCTTAGCATAATATAGATATAAAAAAGGAGGCAGTGTCAACATAAAATAAAAATAGAGTTGATAAAAGCTGGTCTGTGGGAGGGCCAAACAGTATCATTCCTAAAAGTTAATAAAAATTAAACTTTAAAATACATTAATATTCACTACTTTTAAAGATTTAAAATATTATAAAATAAGAAAACAGTGTCAAATCAAAGACTTAACTCAAACATTTTTTAAAAGTTATGAAACTAAATATAAAAGTGGAAAAAGTTATAAGAACTAAATAAACAGTTTAGCTTATTAATTATCAAGTGAAAATATTATTTTAAAAATAAAAATGTTATTTAATAAACTTTTATAGTAAACCCATATAAAAAAGGTTAGTTATTTACATCTTGTTGCAGCAGCAAGGGTTGCAAAATCCTCAGCAGTGTAGGAACAACGTTTGTGCTTCTGCATTGAGCAATAACCAAAACAACCAGCGACAGCCACCATCAATGGCATCAACGCTGCACACACACGTTCCCGTATTGTCCTTGAATCTGACAAACCCTAATCCAAGTTACAACCACCATGAAAATGAATGAAACATACATGTTTAACATAATGTATTTAGAACAAGATTTCTCAGACAACTTAAAGAGAAATTTAGTACATTAAGATATTATTAACAATTCCAAACATGGACCAACCTTGGTGATTAAGATGAAAAACTTACATGGGAATCCGAGGTCACGATGTGTGTTGTTGTGTGTATGGCTGGATTAGAAATGGAACCCATGGTGATGAGAAGGGCATGAATGGTTCTCAGTTTTTAGCATTCTTAAAGTTTTGTTGGATCACTCTGGTGTGGCTTTCTTATGATTATTAATTCTGGCAGGTGAGAGATTGTGGCCCCAACACAACTCTTACCACTTGTTGGGCTTTGAAAGTATCGAGCCCAAACCCAATTGCTTCGCTGTGAGAAAATGAGTTTTCTCTCTAAGCCTCCTCAACCACACACCACTCCACGTAACCCGAAAGAAAAATAATTTTTCAACAATTAAATTTCAAAAGCTTTCTTTTATAATTTCAAGTGACATTTTTTTTATTCTTTTATATTTCAAAACTATTTAAAAATGTTTTTTCAAGTTATAAAAAGAAATTATCAAAATTAAGTTGTAAAAATATCATAGTCCAACCAAAAAACGTCACTTTCTCTCGCTTGTTCTATGCTCCACCACCTTCAAGTTAAGTTAAGAGCTTGCTTTTTCTCTTCTCTTTTCGTAAACCACGTTCCTCCTCTACTTTCTCACGCACACTAAAATAGTGAAGGAAGAAGAGAAGATAATGTGAAGAAAGTTACAGAGAAAAAGAGGTAGTCTCTATTTCTTATTTGAGATATAAGTGCATCTTCTATATTTACATTGAAACTGGAATATGTATTTAAATGCTCTGTATTTGACTCAAAACAGAATCTAAAAACCTGATTTTTCATTACAACGGTCAACACCACTTGTGTTGCAAACAAGTTGCACATAACATCATCAATCTTTTGTTTTTATTCGTGATTAAGAATTCAACACCATAATATATAACTGCACCCATTTATAACCAATTACTAAGTTACATTCAACCTGGGATCTACAAAGTCATTCGCTTTAGCAATTCCAAAAAAAATATCTCAAAAAAATATTTTTAGTATTGATATTTTATTATTAAATTAATTATAAAATTATATTAAAAAATATCTCAAAATTTATTTAGTACTAATATATTTTTATTAAATTAATTATAAAATAAGATTTAACACAAAAAAAAGCCTAAAACAAATTTGATACTAATACATTTATGTTAAATTAATTATGAGTTTATGGTTAAAAATAAAATTTAATTAAATTATTATTATTGTTCACTCATTTTAATGATTGTAATTTTTATTATATTTTCTTCTTTTATTTATATGTGTCTTCAATTTTATTTTTCTTTTCTTTTTTTATGTTTATGTGACTTCAATTTTGATTATATTTTCTTCTTTTATCTATTTGTGACTTCTATTTTGATTTTATTTTCTTTTTTATTTCTTTGTGACTTCTTATCTACTGATTTCACCTTAGCCTTTCCTTGCTTTATTTATTTTAGAGTTCTTGTTTTGAGGGTTTTGACATATTTCATTCTTTAAATCTTATATTACCTACTGATCTTTATATTTTCATTTCTTGTTAATATATTTCTTTCTATTCGTATTGATATTGTTTTTATTCTATTTATTTAATTTATATACTAGAAATGTTTTTCTTTTGTTTGGTTTTGTTTAAGGATTCTAGTTGAGAAGAACAATAATTTTTTTAATTGATTTTATATATTAATAATTAATATCTCAAAATAAACTTTGGATGTTTACGAAAAAGTTGAGACTCGAGAAAGAAAAAGAGACTTGAAACTTCAAGATACTACAAGTTTATGATCGAGTTTATTTTTTTGACAACTAGAACCAAGTTTAATTATTTTAACTCATTCTTTTATATACTTATTTTTAGTAGAGTTTCATATATTATAATTTTTATTTTATATAAAAATATATAGATATGTCAACTGAAAAATTTGAATTAGACTATTCAAAAAATCTAAAAGAAGAAAAAATTTGAGATTTTAATTACATCTCAAAAAGAATGTATGAATAAATTTATAAAAATAGATAAGAAAAATAAATTAGAAAATACAAGTGAGTGATTTTTGAATGAACAAGATATAATAATATAGATAGAGGTAAAAGCAACACTAGAGAAACAGAAGTAGTTATTGATGGCGATAAGTCTTATTCTTAAACTTATGACAATGATTAAAAGTATATAAAATAATTAAATGAATTAATCTTATTATCCATTGAAAAAATGTTAAATAAAATTAATTTTGACAATTTAATAGCTAATTTTTCATAAAAAAAGGTTGAAAAATATTTTTTAAATAAAAGACTTCATTGTTATGTTTACTTTAGGTCTCTCAAACCTTTGAGTTGCCATAGGGTTTATAGAAGGGGGAGTTTATTAGGGAGATACAACACTAATGAGACTTGAGTTCAATCACATAAGAAATTGACACTATTCTTAACCCAAAACCTTAACCTTGTGTTTGGATGGAGCATTTCAACAATGCTTAGAAATTCAAATGATTTGCATTTGAATTGCTTGAAATTAAATTCCATTCAGTTTTTAAATAATTTTTTTGGATAAGGAAATTAAAATACCTTACATTTAAATTTCTTGTTTGAAAAAAAAATTTGAATTTATTGAGATAAAATTTAATTTTAACAATATTTATTTTAGGCTTAATTATGTTTTGAGTTCATGATAAATTTGGAAACCCGACGATCAAGAAGGGCCCAACGACCCGAACGGGCCCGACGACCTAGACGGGCCGACGACCTGGACGGGTCCGACGACTCGGACGGGCCTTCCAAACCGTCGGGCCCGTTTGGGTCACCGGGCTCATCCAGATAGTTTGACTAGTCTGAGTCGTTGGGCCCGTATGTGTCGTTGGGACCGTCCATGTCGTCGAGCCCATCTGGATCGTCGGGCTTGACGGTTTGGAAGGGTCCGTCCGAGTCATGGGACTCGTCCAGGTCATCGGACCCGTTCAGGTTGTCGGGCCCATCCGGGTCGTTGAGTCCAATGGTTTGGAAGGGCTCGTTCGGGTCGTTGAGCATTTTGTGTCGTAGGGTCTGTCCGGGTCGTCAGGCCCATCTGGATCATCAGGCCTGTTTGGGTCGTCAAACCCGTCTAGATTGTCAGGCCCGTCAGATCATTGGTCTTGTCCAGATAGTCTCCCCCGTCCGAGTCGTCGGGCCCGTCCGGGTCGACAGAAGGGCCCGTTTGGATCATCGAGCCCATTCAGGTCGTCGAATCCGTCTGGGTCGTCGGACCCATCTGGATCGTCGAGCCCATTTGGGTCGTCGGCCCCGTTTGTGTCATTGGGCCTACCAAAGAGTCTAGAATGTGAGATTGAGTGAGAAGAATTTCAAATTCCACCTATTTTGAGGGTATTTGAATTTCTACTAATTTAGCTAATTGAAATCCCTCAAAAAAAATGCTTGCATTTAAAATGCTTTTTAATTTCTGTATCCAAACAAAGCATTTCATTACAAAGAAATCTAAATTCTTCAAAAAAATAAATTACTTCATTAAAATACTCTATCCAAACACCCTCTAAGACAATGAGTTTATGGATATTTTCATTTTTATATGGTGTTTCACTTTCTCATTTTTACCCAATGTAGGACTTAAACTCATATTTGGAGTCTCATTACTATTTTTAGATGATTTTAAGGAGGGTTTTTGTTCCTTGCCTACAACTTTTAATCTAATGATTCTATCGGCACATGTAGATGGGTTGTTGGGATTTAAGTGAGTATCACATCTAATATTGGGTAGATATGAAAAAATTTAGCATTATATAAAGAAGAAAACCAATAAATTATTTTAATGTTTTGAATTAGAAGTGGTGTCAAAATTTTATATGGATTGTTGGATTGTTGTTGTGTTTTTCAAGTAAATTTTTGTCATGAAATACTCATTAGTAGTATCAAATTTTATGGTTAATCTTCATGACCGACTCATATAAATACATGGAAACGATGGTATAAAAGGAATACTCATAATTGGAAAATGAAACCATTCCTCAAAATTTTCGATTATAGGTAGTATATGATAAGTTGAGCTAAAGTTTTATTGTATTTTGTGTCCTCTCGCGGTAAATTATCTTCTCTATGTATCCATAAGGTTATTTATTCAAAGAGAGATTTTTTTCACCTATCTAATCAAGTAATTATCTTAGTTAACTAATGTTGTAGCTAAAATTTGTGAAATAGATGGTAAGATCCTAAAGTGAAACGTATGGTACTGATTTGTCACTTATTTCTCAAATCTTATGATATATAAGTAGTCCTATTTTTAGGACATTTCTTCCCTAGTTATCATGAGCTTATAGTAAAGTTAAGATAACGCTTTGATATATCTCAATCTATTAATCTTGGATAGGGATCAACCTTAAATTGAAAGTTTTCAATATATTAGACTTTTAAACCAACTTTTTTTATTCTATTTTAAGTCACCTCACTGAACAGTTTTTTCAGAGTTCCTGAATTTGAGTGCTATAAACGGAAGATACGTAAATATCTAATTAATAAACAAATATCAACCCACTTTAAAAAAAAATAAAAAGAAACAACCAACTATTTTATATATACCAAATATTTTTCATAAATAATTTTATTTTATCTACAAAGAGTAGTCGTAGATAATATAATAGTTTGTAGGTAAAAGAAAAGTAAATTACGAAAATTTCGTAGATAACTATGACTCACTTTTGGTGGAAAACTTTTCTACAAAGTGTTACTTATTAAATTCGGTGTAGATAACAAATATTATAAAAAATATATATATATAAATTATTTTAAAAAATTTTATTTACGAAAATATTTCATATGTAAAAATTATATTATTTTTTATTAAAAATATAATATTTTAAAGTTACTGTGTATTATCCAATCGTTCAGACAATTCTCTTTTTTTCTAAGTTAGAAAGAAAAACCTCACACTCAAAAACTCACTCGAAACCTCAGACTCACTCGAAACCTCACACCCACTCGAAACCTCTATCCACAAAAATCTCGACACTCACCAAAAACCTCCACACTTGAAACCCATCACTCCGTCGCAGACACAAGAACTTGGTAGCAACCTCCATCCCACGCAGCAACGTCGACCTTCATTGTTGACCCAGGCAATGTGACTCTGTGGTAGTAACGCATCCCAACGAGGTTGAGGTTCATGCTCCAACCCTTGCCAAAATGATGTTCATGTTCACAAAGCAAAATCCCCTTCACAAACCATAACTTTGGCACAAGAAGGAATCAGAAACCCTCCACGGATTGGGAAAGAATTGTAAGTGATAGGTTTAGGATTTTACATTTTGAGATGTATGTTGCTGGCTAACCGTTTTCTTTCAATTGATTCTGTCTCCATTTTTTTTAGTTTTGTTTTTCTGCGAAGATTCCTTTGGTTCCATTTACGAGTTCAATTTGATACGGATCTTTCATTTTACAATGCAACCACAATAACAAGCATTGATTCAGATAGTTTGGGTAGTTTTGATATTTTAGATAGTTTAGCAAGAGAAATGTAACCAAGGTGAGATGGTAAAACATAATACTGGATCATTTGCAATGTCAATAATGATACCCGTATGGGGATGAAGCCTAGAGAACCATTGGTCATTCTTTTTAGGAAAATACTGATCCTAACAAGTGAAACGTGAGAAGAAAAAAAAAAAAAAAAGGCATGATGCAAGATGCTGAGTTGACTGGGGTAGTAGGGTCAATCAATCCCATAAGACAATCAAGGGTTGTTATGGTGAGAGAAAGAGAAATTATGCTTGCTACACCTTTATTGATTGAGGTCAAGTAAGGTGGCATGTGAATTTTCATTAATCCATCTCTATTTATAACAATGTTGTGCTCATTAATCCCATCCACTGTTCCACCGTCACCCACATAGTGCTTAGCACTACCTATGACCTTTTATCTGTTCACAACAACATATGAGTATTTCAGAAACTAAAATAGTAACTTCTCTAAGGTTCACAACTAACTGATACTGGACAAATCATATAAAAGTTAAGTTATCTTGTTCTTAAAATTCTTACTTTCTAGAGAATTTTAACAATAGTTTTCTTTTTCTCTCAGAGCAATGAATTTGTGGTGAAAAGTAGAGTAAAATGGACTTTCTTAACACTTAGGTTTAGATCCCTGACTAGTTTTATTTATTATAACAGTAACATTATGAACATGAAGTGTTGGATACTTCTTTCATAGTTTCTTTTTTTTGTGTTTCTTTTTCACTTTTTCTAGGTTATTGTTCCCATGTAAATGTTTGCCACGTATATATAACTTTATACGTACTTTTTTCTCTTTTTACTTTAACAGGCATGTATAATCTAAGGAATCCAAAAGAAAACTTAGTAAATTGGAATCAAGTTGTTCACATAAATAAGTCATATATAAAAGTAGAAGGTTGTTGGATTATTTTCTATTATGTATAAATTTGTTGGAGAGATATATGAGATCCGTATTGGAATCAAAATATTTGAAACTTTGAACGAAAGAAATTGGAAATTGGTAGAACACTCGCCACCTCAATTGAGAGTATGTAGGTCAAATAAGTTTTCAACTACATTTGTGTTTATTATGAAAATTCCTTCAATTATGATGCATAATTAATCTTTCATTAAGTATATGATAGGGTTTGATTTTTGGTTTGTATATATATAGGAAAGTTTTATTATAACCTATCAAGGATTATTGTCTTTGAGTAACTCGATTATAAAATATTATATTGTAAGTTGATATATAAATATCTTAGTCATATATTATTATTATTATTATTATTATTATTATTGGTAATTTAAGAGAAAAACATACTAACTTATACCAAAGGGTTTTAGTGGTTTTAGTATAAGTTATTTTTGAACTAGTTCAGTATCTTCATTGTAGCTCTCATAACACTGATCCCATTTTCATTGTATAAGTTTAGAGCGTGAAAAGTTGATTGTAATTACTTACTGTTATATGTCCTAGGTGTATCAATTTTTCTTAAATCACAATTTTGATACTCATGCACTTATCTATCCCTTTTCTTTTTATGGACAGAGTTGCACCATTTGAGATCCTAGCTTGGTTATTTGTTGGTGAGAAGGTTAAAGTTCTGGTCCTGAAATCACACTCTCTTGATAAAATTTCTTTAAGGTACTACATTGTTGACCTTTTTGACTAATATCTCTTATTTTTAGGTTACATCCATTTGTTACTGTTTATAAGTAAAACAATCCAAACTACTACAAAACTCAAGTATAACTACATGGTTAACTATTCTAATTCCTAAAACTACAAAAATAAGATTTAACTAACTAATGTCTAACTAGGCTAGTTAACTATTCAAGTGTAAATGAAGATTGGTGTGTTTTGATAGCTATAGCTCAGCACAAATGTACTTTGATGTCCATTAGCCTCCCCCACTGTTGGCATATCCATTTGAGCTTCAATGCAAACGTCAACTATAAAATCAATTATGCGGATTTTTGCCAAAACTAGTGCAGATTTCACCCCTTTGCTGGTTGGTTTCACTTTGTTCTCTTGATCATTAATCTTGTATCAACTTTAAAGCACTGGCCTACATTCCATTTCACTAACCTCTTTGCTGGTTAGAAACATTGTTTATTCAAAACTACTCAAACTCACTAGTGCAGAATTCCCATTTTACCTCGCCTTATATGCCTCGGTTGGCCAAAAACCGAAGCATATAATGGCGCGGTGGCATTTTTGCAATTAGAGCCAAGTTTTAGGCCTCGGTTCTCCAAATACTCGAAGCCAAAGAGCGGTATAGGCCCCGGTTCGCTCAAAACCGGTGCCAAAGAGGGGTATAGGCCTCGGTCCAGTAGGACCCGAAGCCAAAAAGTGGCTGGAAGTCAGGGGTATAGGCCTCGGTCCAAGGAGACCCGGTGCCAAAAGGGGGTCAATTGCTTCAGTTCCTCTAACAACCGAAGCCATAGGGTTTATTTAGGGTTCAAAATTCACAAAGCCTTCTTCCTCCCCGCGCCGCCTCTGCAATTCCACTTTCTCTCTCTCCGCGAAGCCCTTCCTTCACTTTCCCTTTCTTCCTCCTTCACCGTCCGCATCCCGCGCCGCCGCGCGGATGGCATGGTGGTGGTCACGGACACGGGTGCAGGCAAGCGTTGAGGACCGTTCGAATCTGGCTCGCGTGCGGTTGCAGGTCCAGACAGCGTTGAGCGTGACGCGGTGGCTTCCATGGAGGTTGGCCGTGGTTATGGTTCGTTGCAGGTGGCGCGGTGGCTTCCATGGAGGTTGACCTCTCCTCTTTCTCTCTTTCTCTCTACAACCTGCTGCTCCAGCCACCCACCACCACCATGCGAAGCTCTACACCCACCAGCCACCCACCCTTTTCTTTGCTCGACAGATCTGCCGCCACCATGGCCTCCTCTTCGACGCTGTCCCATCGCACCAGGGCCACCGTCTCCACAAGTCGTCGCCGGTGGTTCTTCTTGCAAGGTCGTGACAAGCTCTCGCCGGTGGCTCTTCTTCGCTCGACAGGCACAGAGCAGAGAAGATTTCTCTCTATGAAGCGGTGTTGTTAACACCAAGATCTTCATCTTCACCAATCCAAGATGATGATCATTCCCCAAACCAGGAAAATGGGGTTCCATGCTTCACTTCCCCAGTCAATCTCACGAGCCCCAGTTGTCTTCGCCGCAAGAAGCTCTTCGCGATTACTCCAACTTTCGCTCTCCCTGATGAATCTCAGTTATAGTTCTTGCAGGGTTTTATGAAATCCTAGTTTTTCATTTGTTATGTGTTTTTGTTTTATTTTGAACTGTTGTTGTGGAAAGTGGGTAATATTTTGAACTGTTAGATATCTGATATACACACATGATTCGTCTGTAATATTGTTGGTTTCTGTTAAATCTTTTTTCATGAACTGGAAAGTGGAAAGTGGGTGAATCTGAAGAGAATGGGTTTGTTGAGAATGGGTTTGTTGATGATGGATGGTTGCTGATGGGTAGTGACGGGGTATATGGCCTCGGTTCTTACCATAACCGAGGCCAAAGGCTCTGCGAAATTTTTAATTAAAAAAAATATTGTTGAACCTATGGTTCCGGTCCCTCGGCAACCGAAGCAGAAAAGTGTTTTTACGCCTCGGGTGATAACCGAGGCCAAAAGGCACCCCCTTTTGGCCTCACCCCAATATGCCTCGGTTCTAAAACTGAGGCAGAATGCCAAAAATAACCGGAGCCAAAAGCCCTTATTACACTGGTGGCTAGACTAAGCTAGGTCACTAACTAGACTAAACTTGCTAAAAAACCAACACCTACAATTTACCTATTTTAAACTAGATTTATGACACAATAAAACTCTCCAAATGCATACAAAGTAACCTTAGTCTAAACTAAACTACTTAAGCTAACTAGAAACCAATTTGTACTATACTAAACTAAGCTAAGATGTAAAAATATTATAACTACCCTAATAATGCAGAATTATAGAACTAACAAAATAAAAAAGTAGAAACTAAGAATAACTAGCTACTCAAATTGATTCTAGAACTAGGATGCTGAAATTAGTAAATTTTATGACCAATACTAGACTACACTATTCTAGTATAGGTTATTGAAGCTTAACAACTAACAACTAGGCTAAACTACTACGATCCAAAACTAATTAATGCTTACACTAAAAATGACTTAAAAAGAGCTAATTAAAACAAATTAAGAAAAAACTAAGAATATGACACTCCAAACTAAATTTAAGCTAAAAACTATGAATTAAACACTTTAACCAACCCAAAACGAATGCAAATGTACAAAAAAGTGGAAAAATTAGAAAATTATCATACCCTCACACTTGAACAATTTCACACTTAGGGAAAAATAAAAAGAAAAGCAACTCGCTTTCTAAAAACAAAAAAAAATCTCCCAATAAAAATTTTGCACACTTAACTCATCCTACTTTTCAAACTAAAAACTGCACATGACAACAAAATGCTCTAATTCAAACTACAAAACATCCAGTCAATCAAAAACAACTCCAAGCAATGATATTAAGTAATGAACAATCAAAACTCATTGGCATAAAACAACTTCAACCTCACAGATTAGTGTTTGCACTCTACATTAAAGTGTATCAGCTTGTGTTTACTCTCAGCATCTCAATCAAATGCACACTCAATGGACATGGAAAATTTCTAATCAATATTGTACCACACCAAGCCAACTTAACAAAATAATAATAAAACGATCACCATACCTATACGCCAAAACATTCAAGTAACCAGCCTAGGCTGGGCTGACCTAAGCCTAGCCAGCCTGAACCGGTAACATAAACATCTAGAGGAATAACCTGCCTAAGACAGCATATGGGCAACACAAACTGCCAAGGGCAGTAGTCGGTTTAGGCCGACAACCTTAATACACTTAGCAAAATCAAAGCCCCCCTGATATTCAATGAGTCTACAATAATCGACCTAAGGGCCTGGGTTAGGGCCCAGGCTCACTTACAGCCCAAACTATGGCCCAAGCTAGGGCCCGGCCCATGGCATAACCAGACATAATTAATACTCTTTAAATACACGTGGACCCCAGTAATTAAAGGTACGCATTCATTACTCCATTAATCACCTGATTTGACTTTTTAAGAGCTTTGGCTGACTTGAGCTTCGGAGTCCCTTCCGCAGGTAACCCCTCCTGGGTCCAAGTAGACATGTGCCAACCGGAAAGAGGCCAACTGAGGAGATAGCGAACTATATAGGTAAGGTGACACTCGTGCCTAACTTATCTTGGTTGTTCTTCGCAGGAACAAATACCAATCAAAACATATGTGAATCCAAGATCAATAGGAGTTTTTCATGGTCTTGTAATGAGGCTAAGGTGAAGGTATGGCATAGAAAAGTTAACAAAGCTCCATTCCTAGACAAGTGAGATGAATGTAGGTGGGATAATGCGAGTTCAAGTGTAGAACAAAATCTAGCTGATGAAGGATTATCTTGTTCCTTTTTAAGATTATTGAATATGGTGTGAGTTGATTAAGAAAGCTAAGTGAAATCCCCACTGGACATTAAGATAGCAAGCTATCTATATGTGAAGGTTCCTTTCACAAAGCTCAAGAGAAGAAGATGATAGATTGATTCAAAACAAAAAGGAAATGGAAAGCACATAAACCATAGAAAACCAAGAACAATTAAAGGAAGAAGAAAAAACATAAAATGGATACGAAAGAAATGGTAAAAATGTGAGAAGCACGCCACTACAAGGCTAGGCTAGAAGCCATGACAACTTTGAAGATGAGTGGATGTGTGCCGCCACTTGCTATGCAAGATAAGGCTTAAAAGTATTCAATCCCAAGGGAGGAAACTCTTACAAATGGTTGAGACATAAGAGTGTTTTTACTTCAAAATGTTCAACCCTTTTACATGTCTAGGAGCACCCCTTAAATAGAAGATTTTAGGGGCCTTTAAGCAAATAAAAGATACATAAGGATGTCTCTACAAAAACCTAACCCTAGCTTCTAGAAACTATGGTGTGTGTAAGGCTAATTTCGTTCTAGCACAAAAGGAGACAAATAATGTGTCTTATATGTCTCCAAAAAGTGGCCAAAGTGTGCTAAAAACAAAGGAGACCAAAGGTACATAGGTACACTTGTTTTATGCCTTTTACTTTATGCTTTATGCCTTTGCTTTACTCTCTCATCCACATCATTTATGCTCCCCAATCACCATGTGCCACCTAGCATTGCTTTCTTACTCCTAATTAACCTACAAAGCAAATAAACATAGATTAGCATGTTGGTTTAAGTCAAGTCAACTATAGTCAACAAGTCAAACCTAGTCAAAGGTCAACAAGTCAACTAAAGTTGATTCAACTAAGTCAACTTAGGGAATAAAAAATAACAAACACAAATGAAAGGGATGAAGGATTAGTGAACTTCCTTTCTAAACATGCTTAGTCTTCTTAAGCATGTGTCTTCATCCTTGGTTGGGGTCAATCCTTCATCACTAGCACACTTATCTTCTCTGCTCTCATCACCTCTTATCTTTACTTTATTTTCTTTTCATTTTTTCCTCTTTTCCATCTTTTTCATATTTTTCTTCTTCACCAAAATTTTCTTATTTTGTTCTAGTTTTTTCTCTCATTTTTCACTGATTCACAAGATATTTCAGCAACCAACTCAGTCACATATGCCTCTTTATCAATAATACCCCTACACTTGATCTCAACAATGTTCCATAACTTAGCCTAATTCACCTCACAGCTCTAGAATAAGGTATAAACATGGTTTTACGGGTCCAAGGTGCTAATAAGCTAAAAATTCATAATAAAAGTTAAAAATAGGCTCAAAAACGGGTGCAAGGGAAAATTGTCCAAGTTAGGCTATATTTGGCAAATGAATCAATTCAAAAAGGCCTATATAACATCAAGAATGCACATCCACTGATCAATTATGAAGAGAAATAATGCAAGGCCTAAATGCCATTTTCATGAATGCATACACAAGAAAAAAAATCCAGGTTTAAAGCTCTCGATGTTCATTTTTGTCAAAACTGTTCTTTGCAATTCATCATGTAAAAATCACTGAAATCAATGTATGGAACTGTACAAATATGACTTGAAAGCTATCCACTCAAATTAGACACTCAATCTATCACCTACAATTAAAGAACTAAAACTAGTAAAATGGGAAATATTCAAATAGGTAAAGATGAGTAAAAATAGAGGTAAAATGTATTCAAGTTTAAAACGAATAAAGAAAGCTAGAAATCAACTCAAAAATGAAATTCTACAAGAAAAATCAAAATTTCACTACTGAAAACCTAACATAGCACTCTAAGACTAGGCTAAAATAGGCTAAAACTAAGAATTGAACTAAACTAATAAATGAAAATACTAAGCAACTAAAACAATAACAAAAAGGTAAAAATAAAGCCAGATATAAAAAACAATAACAGAATGAAAATTTGATTATAAGAACCTAGAAATGCAAATTTTTTAAACAGCGAAAACATTAAAATAAGCTAAGCATGGAATAAAAGTTGTAATCTATCTAAACTAATTCATACAAGTTTAAAATAGAAAACTAAGAGTAGGATTTAAGGTAACTATTGAAAACAATGAAAAATTCAAAATACCACCTATAGACTAAAATTTGTCCAGTTTACAACCCAAGAATTTAAACTATTATACTAGTTAAAAACTAGAATGAACCTATAAATTAAAACAGACCTAACACTACTAAAATCAACCAAAAACAGCCACTAAGCATGTCCAAATTCATCAATCAAAACCAAATATGCAAGTATTTACGAAAGCAAAACAGAAACTTAGAATCTAACTATGCACCTAGAATCATCTTAGTAAAACAAAACAAACAACATAAGACTAGCTAAAATAGTAATTGAAAAATTATTTACACAAACAAAACATGAATGATCAAAGTAATGAAGAAGAAAGTAGAAGATTAGAAAGCAAAACCATACTGTATGTACAAAGGCAACAACAATTTGTGACTAGTACTTGTTTACAAACTTGCAAAATAGAATTATACCAAAATAGATGAAAATACAACGTTAGTAGACTAGAGTAAGTAAGTGTTGTTGTGCCTTAAAGAAACAAGAAACTTTTCATTTGTCCAACAATAATAACTTATGTTTATTTATTTCTAGACATAAGCATGATGGAATCTCCTCAGCAAAAGTTACCACATTCGGTCTTTTAGTTTCTTTGAGCTAGGTGCTTGAAGGGATGAGAACTCATAAATAATTAATATCCATATGACTTTATTTTTCCAATTTTGTAGATATATGCACATCAGCAGAATTCTGTTTTGATTTTTGATTTTGCTCACAGTGTGACTTGCTTTCCTTTCCCAACTTATGCCTTATCATTTACAGCTCACTTGGTGTTATCTACAAAAGAAATCCCACAAGAAAATAACAACAAATAACACTAAAACAATAGGAAAAGCAATTACAAAACTAATATAATTAGTTATATACAATGTGTTGACTTCTAAAATACTAACTAACAAAAATCAAATCACACACACAACTACTCAATTATGCTATATCAAATTGGTCTCACTTTCACACTTCAATCAGAATTTTCTACATATAAGAACATCATGAAAGTGAAAATAATGGGGGAGAAAAGATACAAAATTTGTAAAAGAAACCTAAAACATAAACTAAAACCATCCATACAAGTCCTAATTAATTAAAAGTGATCAAAGGAAGACTCAAAACCTAAATCCTAAAAGCACTTTTAAAACTCACTACTTAAAACTCACAAAGTTCGTAATCTCTTGTTTCTAGGTTTATTATTCTATGTTTCTGATTAAAATGTTCTTAGGTAGATTTTGGTGATCAAAGTTTAGATTCGATGAGACCTTAATGAGATTAATTGCTTGAGTCTGAGATAAATTAAGGTAAATGTTTGGTTTTTCTTATATGCAGTTTAATCTTTTAAGCTTTTTGTTTTGCTATGATGACAATGGATTTTTGGTTGAATCTGCTAAAAGTCTATTGTTGGACTGGACCCACTAAACCCATTTTTTTATCTATGATTTTTGTCTCTTTTTAATTTTCTGAAACAGAGAATTCAATTGATTTTATTTTGGAGATTGAAAAACTTAACACAAAATTTGTAATTGAAAAAAATCATAATCTTAATTTTTCATCCCAAAATTAGAGGAAGGGGCATGCCTGATTATAGGTCTAGTGTGGACAGCAAATAACACAAAAAGGTGGGATTTTATGCTATAATACCTGATTTGAAGAGGTATAATCTCTTTTTAGTAGTCCTTTAGAAGATATAGTGGCCTTTTGGTGGGGCAAAGATAAATTGTTATTTCATTTGGACTTCCTACACAAAGTTCAAATCATACTATACATACATAAAACGTTAATTTGGTTTATGCCTTGTGATAAAACAGTAGTGTGTGAAAAACATGTAAAAGTTAACCTTCCAAGAAGTTTCCTCATTACCAACGCCAAAAAGTTAACAATTTTTTTTCTTCTGAAAGTAGCATAGAACATACTGAAAATTTGGCGATCACAATTATCTAAGACTTGGTTTGCTACTTTTCCTATTCTTTAACTCTAGATCTTGGTCATCTTGATTATTCTATTTAGTAACTAAAAATTAAGTTGATGTTTCTATTTCTTATGTAATCTACAGATTTGTTATGCTAAATTAAATGGTTGCTAATTACTAAATAATGTTTGAAGAATTTGTGTATGAATTGTTGTGTCTTACATAATGCTTTATACATTTGTAAGTTTTAATGATTCTGCCACTTATTGCAGTTCAAATTTCAACAATCAATATCCTTTTTAATTTATTTTTTGACAAGTTACCATTGTTTTCATTAACGATGAATATTTGAATTCATCTTTTGTTAATATTTACTAAAAAGCAATCCATCCTTAGGTTCTTAGAGTTTTATGTTATACTATATCATTACTAGTTAGTGATGATTAGCATAAAGATAATTAGCATAAAGATATTCAAATGTGTAGGGAATGATTTGAACATTGTGATCTAATATATACATAACTTCTTTAAATACAAAGATCATGACTTCATTTCCTTCTAGTCATGGTTCGATGTATGATAGGGTGTATAAAGGTAGAAGAGGTTTGAAACCTACTTTTGTAGTTGGGGTTGAAGACTTTGTCAAAATAGCCTGTCAACAAGAAAGTTATGTTAATGAAAGGCAACTTAAATGCCTATGCATTAAATGCGAGTGTACAAGGATTTATGATGTTCAAACAATCAAGCTCCACCTTTACAAGCATGGCTTTATGCTTGACTACTTTATTTGGATTGATCACGGGGAAGCCATGAAGAATAGTTCCCATCATGTTGATGATGCTTCAGGAAGTCGTACACATGTGATTGAAGGACAAACATTTAACTCGATGCATGACATGTTGTGTTATGCTCTTAGACAACATGGGTCATTTGAAATACCAGAAACAAACTTCGAAGAGCCTCTGAATGAAGCAACTCAAAGATTTTATAATATGTTAGTCGAGTCAAATGAACCATTATTTGAAGGATCATCAGAGTCTAAATTATCAATTTGTGTTAGACTTTTAGCATGCAAGTCGAATTGGAATGTCCCTGACCAATGTCTAGATTTTATAGTTAAAATGCTTCAAGATGTAACACCAATGAATAAAGCTTTACCCCAAAATTACTGTGATGCTAAATGATTAATATCAAAGCTTGGATTGACTGCTAGAAGGATTGATTGTTGTATACAAGGTTGCATGTTGTTTTACGACAATGAATATGGGAAAAATGATGGAGTACTTATATGTTGCAAATTTTGTGATATGCCAAGGTATCATGATCAAAACATAGGAGCAAACACAAAAAAGCTAGTTCCAGTGAAAACAATGTTCTATTTACCTAATTCCAAGGTTGCAAAGACTGTTTGCATCAATGGAAACTACTAGTCACATGTCTTGGCATCATAAAAATAGAAGTAGCTCAGGCGTGTTATGTCATCCCTCAGATAGTGAAGCTTGGAAGCATTTTGATCGGGTACATCTAGACTTTGCAGTTGATCCACATAACGTACGTTTGGGTTTATGCTCAGATGGATTTTACCCATTCATTCAATCAAAAATCCTTATTCTTGTTGGCTAGTAATTGTCACCCCGTACAATCTTCCTCTGGAAATGTACATGACAAAGCCATTTATGTTCTTAAGTTGTTTAATACCTGGTCCACACAATCCAAAGGCAGGAACTAATGTGTTCTCGAGCCTTTGGTGGACGATCTAAAGAATTTGTGGATTGGTGTAGAAACATATGATATTTTAAGAAAGAAGAACTTTATCATGAGAGTTAGTTTAATGTGGACTATAAATGATTTCCCTGCATATAGGATGTTGTCTGGCATGTCCACATTGTATGAAGCATTCAAAAGCATTTACATTAGAAAAGAGGGGGGGATTGCTGGGTTGACTCACAATGTAGGTTTTTACTTAGTGATCATGCCTTTAGAAAGAATAAAAAAGCCTTCTTAAAAGGGAAAGTTGAAACCAATTGCCCACCACCTATAATGAAACCCAACTTGGTTTGGGGAAGAGTGGGGGATTTACCCATGTCCACAGAAAATCCACATCTGCTCAAATTATGAGAATATGGAGAGGTTCATAATTGGAGGAAAAAAATATATTTTGGAATCTTCCTTATTGGAAAGATAATCTCTTAAGACGCAACCTAGATGTCATGCACATAGAAAATAATTTCTTTGAAAATATATTGAACACTGTCATGAATGTCAGTGGTAAAACAAAAGACAATAAGAAAGCAAGGATGGATCTCGCTTTGTATTGTAGTTGCCCGACTTAGAGATGAAACCACTAGCTAATGGAAAAATGTTTAAGCCTAAAGCCAATTACTCTTTAAATATAAAGGAAGCGAAATTAGTTTGTTGTTGGATAAAAGAACTCAGGGTGCCTGATGGTTATTCATTGAACTTGACAAGATGTGCTGATGTTGAAAAGGGAAGGATACATGGGATGAAAAGCCATGATTGTCATGTGTTCATGGAGTGCTTACTTCCTATTGCATTTAGTACATTTCCAACACATGTTTTAAATCCCCTAATCGAAATAAGTCATTTCTTTAAAGACTGTGCTTTACGACATTGAGGTATGACAATTTGGTTACAATGGAAAAAAACATTCCACTAATTCTTTGAAGGTTGGAGAGAGTATTTCCCCCTGCATTCTTTGATTCAATGGAACATCTCCCAATTCATCTTGCATATGAAGCTAAGCTTGGTGGCCAAGTGCAATATAGGTGGATGTATCCTTTTGAAAGGTAATATATGATCAATGTCTTTCATATAAAACACATTTATTTCACGATTACAAAGCATGACCAAGAAACAACTTATTTTTTATAGATTTATGGGAGATTCTAAGCGATCAATCAAAAATAGGGCAAAGGTTGAAGCATCGATATGTGCATCTTACATACACCGAGAAACAACTTATTTTTGTTCCCATTATTTCAAAAGTTATATGTTGTCATTGCGAAGTAGTAGAAATGAAAGGGGAGTTGAAACCAACCAACCATCATTTTCAATCTTCAACCAACCAACTCGTCCTTTTGACAAGTCATCAATTCATTGGTTAACCCAAAGAGAATGGGATTCGGTCCACATTCATGTGTTAATCAATTGCCAAGAAATGAAACCATACCTCGAGTAAATATTTTCCAACTATCGATTTCATTATTATAATAAAGTTAATTCTTTTATTAAATTAACCTTCTGAATGACTTATTTGAATAGGTCATTCCTTCAATCTCAAGAAATACCTGACTCAACTGCTTCTAGTTGTGTACATGCAGATTCTCTTAGAACCAAGTATGTACTTCATAATTAAATTACTCTTTCAAGGTTTAATAAATAAAATATGACATTGAGTTTGTGTTGTTCTGTAGGTTTACAATGAGCCTTTAAATGTGACAAACCAACATTTCAGAGATTTATCACTAGGTCCTCTTACCGAGGTTAAACAATGGTACACGTTATATGTCAATGGGTATAAGTTCCACACTGATGCATGGAGTCAAGGTAAAAAGACAATAAATAGTGAGGTTTACGTAAAAGGGCTTACAGACGGAGGTGAAAATGATTTCTACGGGATCATTAAACACATATACGAGATAAAGTAAAATACTTCAAGCACTTCCAAGAAAGTAATTGTATTTTATTGTGACTAGTTTGATCAATGATGAAGGATTATCTTATTGCTTTTTAAGATGATTGAATATGGTGTGAGTTGATTAAGAAAGCTAAGTGAAATCCCCACTGGACATTAAGATGGCAAGCTATCTAGATGTGAAGGTTCCTTTCACAAAGCAAAAAGAGAAGAAGATGATGGATTGATTCAAAACAAAAAGGAAATGGAAAGCACATAAACCATAGAAAACCAAGAACAATTAAAGGAAGAAGAAAACATAAAATGGAAAGGAAAGAAATGGTAAAAATATGAGAAGCACGCCACTACAAGGCTAGGCTAGAAGCCATGGCAACCTTGAAGATGAGTGGATGTGTGCCGCCACTTGCTATGCAAGATAAGGCTTAAAAGTATTCACCCCCAAGGGAGGAAACTCTCACAAATGGTTGAGACACAAGAGTGTTTTTACTTCAAAATGTTCAACCCTTTTACATCTCTAGGAGCACCCCTTATATAGAAGAGTTTAGGGGCCTCTAAGCAAATAAAAGATACCTAAGGATGTCTCTACAAAAACCTAACCTTAACTTCTAGAAACTAGGTCAAATAAGGTTACAAAAAATGAGAGACAAAAGAGACCACGATGGTGTGTGCAAGGCTAATTTCGTTCTAGCACAAAAGGAGACAAAGAATGTGTCTCATATGTCTCCAAAAAGTGGTCAAAGTGTGCTAAAAACAAAGGAGACCAAAGGTACATAGGTACACTTGCTTCATGCCTTTTACTTTACTCTCTCCTCCACATCATTTATGCTCCCCAATCACCATGTGCCACCTAGCATTGCTTTCTTACTCCTAATTAACCTACAAAGCAAATAAACATAGATTAGCATGTTGGCTTAAGTCAAGTCAACTATAGTCAACAAGTCAAACCTAGTCAAAGGTCAACAAGTCAACTAAAGTTGATTCAACTAAGTCAACTTTGGGAATCAAAAATAACAAACACAAATGAAAGGGATGAAGGCTTAGTGAGCTTCCTTTCTAAACATGCTTAGTCTTCTTAAGCATGTGCCTCCATCCTTGGTTGGGGTCAATCCTTCATCATCCTCCCCTTTTTGGAGAGAATTTGACCACAAATTTTTTAAGCCTTTGTAGATGGAGCTTGACTTGATTTGGGGGAGGATTTGCGCCTCCTTTTTTTGAGCTCTTGTTCCATCCTTTCTAAGGATATTACCCTTAACCTTGGTTAGGCCATCTTTATTTTCTAGAGTACTCTTCCTCTCTTGCTTGTGCTTTGGGCCTTCCTTTTTGGCTTGAGAAGAGAAGGAAAGGTGATGCACATCTTGCTTTGGAAGAATTTTTTTGTAGGCAAGTAACACCTTAGTGAAAGCTTGCCCCTTTTCTTTTTCTTCTTTATCTTTTCTTATTATATTTCTATCCTTATTAACTTCTTGAGGTGATAGAGGTTGTAAAGTGGTCTTTTTCCCATTTATGAAGAAAATGTATTGGTTGGTATGACCATCATGTAAAGTTTGTTTATCAAATTGCCATGGCCTACCTAGTAAGATATGTGTGACTTCCATGGGAACAACATCACATAACACCTCATCTTTGTAGCTTCCTATAGAGAAGTTAATTAGGACTTGTTTATTGACATCTATTTCTCCCTCTTTACTTATCCAAGCAAGCTTGTAGGGCTTAGCATGAGGAATGGTCTCTAAGCTAAGCTTTTCCACCAACCTTGTGCTAGCTACATTGGTACTACTTCCTCCATCAATAATTAGAGAGCAAACCCATTTGTTAGTTTTGCATCTAGATTGAAAAATATTTTCTCTTTGAGTTGGCTCAAGCTCACTTTGATCTTGACCTATCATGCGCCTTAATAACATAGGGTCTTTCTCAAAAAATTTAGTTTTACTAGAGGAAGAAGATTCTTTTGAAAGAGAATGGGGAGATGAGTGTTCACTTTCAACATCATTACTCTTCTTTAAGATCATGGTCCTTTTGGTTGGGCAATTTAAAGCAATGTGGTTATAACCCAAACATTTAAAACATTTAATGGAACTTATCTTTGAGAAGTGGAATGGTGAATGTGATCACTTGGTGACTTACTTTTACTTGGTGGTTCTTGATGAGAGTTAGAAGGGAACTTATCATGTTTCTTTTTATCATTTCCCTTCCATGAGTGACTAGAGTAGTGGTTAGGTGAGTAACTCTTCTTTGCCCTTCTTTTTCTTTTCAATTGAATTTCAATCCCAAGGGCAAGTGTGAAAACATTTTCAAGAGTGGAGTACTCATACAACTCTACTTGGTCTTTTATATCTCTCCTAAGACCACTCACAAATCTTTTTATTTTCTCTTTGTTAGTTTCATTTATTTCAACCTTACACACTTGAGACTCTAATTCTTTAAAGTATTCACTCACACTCATAGGACCTTGGTGAAGCCTTTGGAGCTTCAAAATAAGTTCCTTCCTATAGGAGGGAGGAACAAATCTAGCACGCATAAGAGTTTTAATGTCCATCCAAGAAGCCGCGGGTGGCCCTTGGTCATAATTCTTACAAACTTTATGCCACCAAGTATTGGCATACTCCAAAAATCCTAAAACTACTAGATCAACTTGTGCTTGATCCTTTACATGATTTTCAATGAAAATTTGATCAATTTTAGCTTCCCAATCAAGGAAGATTTTGGGATCACTTCCTCCATAGAACTTAGGAATCTTTGGAGTTTGCTTCTCTTGTGATGGGTTGCGCCTATAATGCCCTCTTTTCCTAGCCTCTCTTTCTTGCTCTTTAGCTTCAAGCCTTTCAATGTGCTCTTGGATTCTTAGGTCACTTTGTTCCTTGTCTTTTCTCAATTGTTCAAAGGCCTCCTTCCTAGACAACTCCAAATCCCGAAGCAATCTCATCAATGTATTGTTTTTGTTTGGTGTAGGTGCATTTGATGAACTTTCCATGATTTCTACAACAAAAACACTCAAATCCGAGACAAAATAAATGGATTAGAGGATAGACAACATGAAAACCGAGACCAAATCCAACCCAAATTGTAACCCAAGTGTTTAGATCACTCTCCCAAAGTAACAAGGCAAGGCTAGCACTCAAAATCCACCAAAGGAGTGAAGCAAACACTTTTAAAAACTTGTTCAAAACCTTTCAAATGCAAGACAAGTGATTCGGCCACAACATCCCAAGAGTTTCAAGAAAAGAAAACTACTAAGACACAACAAAGAACACCTAGTGACAAGCAAGAAAAGCACAAAAACAAGAAAGTTTAACTTCTAAGGAAATTTTGTTTTAAAGACAAAACTTGAACAAGACTAAAGCAATGAAAAACACTTTTAAAGACTCTATGGAAAGCATTTGAACAAGCCAAGATTATACCTCAAATTATGCATACACCAAGAAAGATCATAACCAAGTTAAAGCATGGAACTAATTTGCCAATATCACCCAAAATCTAAGTATAAAATTTGGTAGCATAACACCTAGTAAAAATGGCCAAATGAATTCACCAAGCAACACATTAGCTCTTGGCCAAACTGTTTTTGGTCATGAAAATAATTTTTCTTTTCAAAACTAGGTACTTAAGATGATGAGAAGGATATTTTAGGGTGTCTTGAACACTTAGTTCCTTAAAAATTAGGTCAAAATCAATTTCAAGGAGCATGCTACAACAAAAGGCATAGATCTCATGCAATAGCTCAAATACTTAGAAACAAGAATAAGAAAACTCAAAGAAGCATATGACATATGACTCAAGCAAAAGTTAGACACATTTAAAGACTCAACATGACATACACAAAGACACAAACATGTAGCTATCATGCATTTAAACTCATGGATTTGAGGCTCAAAGACTAAGCATCCAAAGACATGTTATCCAACCACATTTAGGAGTAAGAAGAGTAACAAAAATAGTAGCCAAAACTGCCCAACATAACCTGAAAAACGTTGACTCGCGGTGATCTCGGCAGCTCTGACCTTTGCTCACTATTTCAATCATAACTCTCTCCACAGAACTCCAAATGCATTGGTTCTTTTTAAAAAAAAAAAAACTAGACTCACAGAGCATTCTTTTGACATTAAGAACGTAATTTTTGGACCACTGAGCAGGTGCAGTTTAATCTTTTAAAATCGTGAACAATTTCTGCCAGCATTGTTTTTATGTGGATCATTCAAAGATAGCTACACAAGACAAGGTTAGAACATGAAAAACACCATATTCAAGATAACCTAGGCTCTAGATACCAAATGATGAAGGATTATCTTGTTTCTTTTTAAGATGATTGAATATGGTGTGAGTTGATTAAGAAAGCTAAGTGAAATCCCCACTGGACATTAAGATTGCAAGCTATCTAGATGTGAAGGTTCCTTTCACAAAGCAAAAAGAGAAGAAGATGATGGATTGATTCAAAACAAAAAGGAAATGGAAAGCACATAAACCATAGAAAACCAAGAACAATTAAAGGAAGAAGAAAACATAAAATGGAAAGAAAAGAAATGGTAAAAATGTGAGAAGCACGCCACTACAAGGCTAGGCTAGAAGCCATGGCAACCTTGAAGATGAGTGGATGTGTGCCGCCACTTGCTATGCAAGATAAGGCTTACAAGTATTCACTCCCAAGGGAGGAAACTCTCACAAATGGTTGAGACACAAGAGTGTTTTTACTTCAAAATGTTCAACCCTTTTACATCTCTAGGAGCACCCCTTATATAGAAGAGTTGAGGGGCCTCTAAGCAAATAAAAGATACCTAAGGATGTCTCTACAAAAACCTAACCTTAGCTTCTAGAAACTAGGTCAAATAAGGCTACCAAAATGAGAGACAAAAGAGCCAACTATGGTGTCTCATATGTCTCCAAAAAGTGGTCAAAGTGTGCTAAAAACAAAGGAGACCAAAGGTACATAGGTACACTTGCTTCATGCCTTTTACTTTACTCTCTCCTCCACATCATTTATGCTCCCCAATCACCATGTGCCACCTAGCATTGCTTTCTTACTCCTAATTAACCTACAAAGCAAATAAACATAGATTAGCATGTTGGCTTAAGTCAAGTCAACTATAGTCAACAAGTCAAACCTAGTCAAAGGTCAACAAGTCAACTAAAGTTGATTCAACTAAGTCAACTTTGGGAATCAAAAATAACAAACACAAATGAAAGCGATGAAGGATTAGTGAGCTTCCTTTCTAAACATGCTTAGTCTTCTTAAGCATGTGCCTCCATCCTTGGTTGGGGTCAATCCTTCATCAATCCATCATGAAGAGGTACAAAAGTGGACTTTAAATACCATGTTGTTGATATTCGAATGGATAAAAGATATGTGTCATATAATATATTTATAATTGCTCACAATGTAAGACAAGTATATTAAGTCTGATATCCACCATCTCAAATAGATAAACGTGGCTGGTGTGTTGTAATCAAGATAAAACCTAGAGGTCGCATAGAAGCTACTAATGTAGATGATGATATGTGTTACCAAGAAGACCAAGTTTCACACGTTAATGAAATCATAGAAGTTGAACCTATTTTAGGCTTCCAAGATTCACAAAATGGTGTTGAAGTAGAAGATATAGCAATAAAAGAAGACACAGAAGAAGAGGAAATTCAAGACTTCGATTTGGAAGAAGAAGATGAAGGGGAATTTGATGATAACGAGTCAGAAGAAGACAATGAAGAAATGGAATTGGATGATGATAGTTCTGAATAGCCGTATAACAATTAGATCAATGATTTGTACCAGTTTTTGTTTGGACAAATTTTTTTTAGAATTAGTCATGTCTAGGTCTTTAGAACTTGTGCATGTAGTTTTAGTCCCTGTTTTAGGTATCTTTTACAAATTTAGCATCTTTACTCTTTCATTATCTTCAATTTTATGATGTGTGTTTATGTAAAAATTTAATGAGTTGAGTAAGATTGATTTTCAGTTGGTTCATTGCATTTCTTTCATGACTAATTAGGTAGTTAACATTTTTTAGAATTACAAGTTGTCTCCACTAAGTGGTGTTTAATTAGTTCCAGTCATAGAAATTTATCACAACATAGAAAAAAAAAACAATCCCATCTTTATCATTGTAAAACTTTTTGAAATTCAAATGAAGCTATTTGCTCTCACAATTTATGTGAATTAGTACACTAAACATAATTTAAAACTTGCACTCAACATGATGCATATTATTGAATCTATTTGGTTCAAGAGTTGTTGACGTTTCAATTCATTCTTATTTGTAATAAGCCTGAGCTCTTGATTGTATTTCTGGAGAATTTCTTCCATGAGTTTGTTCTACTTCTACAATTCATCATCTTCTGCATAAGCTTCCATGACCTTCTTTTCGTTTTCTTCTACTTTCAATGTTATTTCAGCTGAAAGATTTCGATATTCATCCTCAAAATGCTGACATTCGAGATCATTGTTGTGTCTAGTCTTTATCTTGAAACACAATTATTGTGCTTCTTTATGGTTTAATCTCAAAGAGATATCCAGGTTTTCTTTATTCAGATGCTCACACTCAAAGTTGAGCCCTTTTATTTGCTCATTTAGCTCATCACGTTGCTTATAATAAATCTCTATTTCACCATTCAACTCTGCAATTTTCTGTTTCAAGTGACCTAATTTTGTGGCATCACCATGCTCTTTATCACATGAAAATATTAATTATTTATTTATTTTATCTTCCTTCTGCATCTTCTGTAAATCGTTGATGATCATGTTCAATTTTCTTTTAACCAAGTGATTCTCTCCTCCGTGATCTGCCTATAAATCCACCAAGCATACACTTAAAGGACACAATCACATATAGATAAAAAATGTTAATGGAAATAATGACAATAGAATGTGTTTGTTATGTTCATTGCAACTTCTACAACATCTATGTTTGCTATAATAAGATATTCACCCTGAAACATCACTGACAAACATTTTTAGAACAATTATGATTATTACACACCATAGCGAAACTTGGCCACTAAAATTCAGTAAGTAAAAAAAATTATTTCCATTAAACCTGACATGGTATGTCTTTATTATTAATTAAAGACTAGGATGGACAACCAAGAGATTTTAAACAAGTAAATAAAATATATAAAAACTTGAAAATAGAGAATGTAGATAACTTGTTGATAATTGTCAATGTTGTAGTGCCACTAAGAAATGAGTCGAACCCTATTTGTTGCTTCAGATCCTGATCAACAACAACATAAGTCTTGATGTAGGACTGTTTCCACACGTCCAAACCATGGATATGTATGTCTTCTTCCATCTTAAAATCTAGGTCAAGTGACGTTGCTGCAAGATTTTCCTGCCAATTGTAGAGAAAAATTGTTGGCACCAGTTTCCTGACCCTTTTTGCTACAAAGTGTCCCCAAGGGACATGCCCATCAAAAACTCCATAGAACATAATGTCTTGTTGGCATCCAAATTCCTAGCATCATCAATAGCAAACAAAGTATAACGTTTGATAATTTGTACACTAAGCTAACTTGTAATGGCTTGAAAAAAGTGGTTGTCTCACCTGTAAGACCCGTATCATTTAATTAATTAATTAATTAATTAATTAATTAATAAATGCGGGTGGGAAAATAATTATGACATTAATTATGAAGAGTATGACGTGGAAAAGTACTAGCTCAAGTGGTTGAGAGTACTTGGTTTGTGTGAAAGGACTTGGGTTCAAGTCCTATGTATGTTAACTTTTGTTATTGTTTTATTATTTAAATCTGTGAAGTCATGCTATGGAATGATATGATAATTGAATTATGATTGTTAGTAAGAAACATGAATTGGTTGAATGGTTGTGTATTGAATTGGCATTGGCATGGTCATGGGTTCGAACCTTGGTAATTCTAAATGAAACTTTATTTTTCTTTTGCTAATGTTAACTTTGGATGGAATTGGAAAGGGTAACAGAAACCTACTGGAATCAGCAGCCAAGGGTAGACGAAAAGTGAGTGAAAGGGGACTAGCGTGAGTGAATTTGGAGGCGGGGTTGAGGAAATTCAAGAGTGGCCATTGGTGACCAAAGGAAAGAGCTTGAGGATTTCAAGTGTAGCAAAGGAGATCAGGTTAGGGGAGCTGAACTTCGTTTGCCTTATTGTTTTATTAAATTCCATGAACTGTATGATGATATGAATGTATGATTCTTGTTTTGATTCTGAAATTCTGATTTCTGGAAATTTTCCAGAAATCGCCTGGCGGGCTATGCATAGCCGCCAGGCGGCTCATACCAACTATATGTGTTTGGTGTGTTTCTGGGGGCAGCACCTGGCGGTGGAACCCTGTATCTCCAGGCGACGCAAATGAATGATGAAATTCTGGGCTTATTTTTATGAGCAGCCTGGCGGTGATGAATTTCTGTCAAGCGACGCGAGTCTGTTGACTCGATTTTCTGGTTTTGTGCTTTCTGGGAGATTTCTGATCGATGAAAAAGGTGGGGATTGGTAGTTATAAGATAATGGGAGTGGTATTTTGTTGATTTTCGGCTTGAATGATCTGTATAAGTAATGGAACAGTGTTAGGGTTGGAGGTAAAGGAGACCTTGCTAATAGACTTGTTGATGTCGAAATCGTAAGAGAGAAAGTGGTATAGATTGAAGGGAGGATTACACCTAGGTCTATATGCAAGTGAATGGGAGTGTAAATTAAGAGAATATTTGACAGGAAACGCAGCAAGAGAATGGGGGAAAATGTGAGGGGACGTGATAGAACCTCGATTCTTTCCAGGTCCGGTGTACCGCCTGGCAGACTAGAGGATACCGCGAGGCGACAGCGAGGAAATCAGGGGCTTGTGGGAAAGTTGGAGTGCGTCTGGTTCGGGTTAGATGCGAGGATAATCTGATCGCGGAATAAAAAAGGGTAATTCAATGATAATGTTTCTCTTGGATATATTTTGAGTGGGATAACAAGTCATGAAGGATAAAGGATGAAGAATCCTAAGTGGATGTTGAGGTTGGAAAATAAGCTTTAATTAGGAATGAAGTATGAGGCGCAACTAAGGGTGGATGGGTATGAATCTGAGCCAGTCCGAGTATAGGATAATTGATTGAGATGGTTAATCACATGTCAACAGGACCAATGGTTTGATTATCGGGTATACACTTTCTATTTTGTGTGAGTATGAGTGGGTTAACTATGATGATGATATGTAATATTTACCTTAATATTAAACTTGGGGGTAGAGTAAGGGATGGAGAAGTCCGTGAAAGGGAATGAAGGATCATTAGAGGTACTAAAATGTGTTAAACCAGAAACAAGCTATTCTGGTATAGTGCCTGGCGGGAGAGAACCACTCCGCCAGGCGATAGAGAGGGGATCAGAGAGAGTCTGATAGCGCAGCGCCTGGCGGTTGGCCTTTGGCGCCAGGCGATATAGGTGCAACAGTGAGCCACTGCTACGTTGGTGCCTAGCAGTGAGAGTAACACCGCCAGGCGGTACCTGCAGCGAGAAAGAATTTTTAGGTGCTTTGCGCCTGGCGGTACGCGGCACTCGCCAGGCGGTCTGAGAGCTGGCAGCGCTTGGCGGCACGTGTCTCCTGCCAGGCGATCTGTATTGCTGCAGCTTGGAATTTTGGGTTGTGTAATTGTGATCTATAAGGCGTCTAGCGGTGCTTTAAAGGTGGGTTTGCTGGTGTTCCTTGAGTTGTGGCTCGGAACGTATCCCTTGAGTTGTGGCTCAAGATAAGGGTTAAGCATGTGGTATTCCTTGAGTTGTGGCTCGGAATAGCATCTCTTGAGTTGTGGCTCGGGATGGCGGATGAACATGAGGAACCCTTAAGTTGTGGCTCGGGTTGGCGAGTGTTGCTGGTGTGAGCGTGCTGGTTGTGGCCAGTACGGATGGGTCCAGATAGATTACCCTCCTCAGTTGTTGGCTGACGAGTTTGGTAGTCTTGGGACGATACAGACTATGTTCGTATATGGGAACTCTACCGGCGTTATGGTGTACAATCCGTAGCATGGTTTTCCGCACGTGCTCTATCGGTTGTGGCCGATAGGTATGACAGCATGTCACCTTGAAGTGATCATTAGACGATGTAGAACACGAATATTCTGATTGGGGGTCAGATGGAAGGAATTAAAGTATAGAACAATGTGGGATGTTAAGTTATGTATAGTGACATGTGTGGATGTAGATAGTTATATATATATTTGTAATATTATATATGTTTTATCTGTTAAGCTCACCCTATCTGCGTGTGTTTGGCGATGATCGTGTAAGCGGTGCACGGGAGCAGATGTTGTTGATGCAGGTGGCTCAGGTGAAGCTTAGTCGCGGAGAGGGGATAGACTCGGGGAATTCTTATGTCTGCTTTTACTTGTTTTGGAAACAGTTGTAAACCCTGTGGGGTGATTATTATAACATTGTTCTTTTGGTTTTATAACGGGTTGTTATGAACGTTATTTGTTTATTTAATAAATTTTAAATTTTCCCACGTTTTGGGAAAATGAGGTGTTATTAAATGTGCTGATTATTTTATTTTCTTTAATTTATTTTATAAATCCGTAATATCCTGACGGGATGTTACATTCCTAAACAAGAAGACAATCCTGATTCACTCCTTTCCGTCCCCTATTAAATGAAGACAAAAGCAAAATTGTTGGCCTTGGTCGATTTAACAACTCTAGATAAACTCAGTAACAGTTCACTCTTCCTTGCTTTCTTTGCCAATTCTTCTACAATTGCCCTTCCATCTTCCTCCCTCTTATAATTCTTCTCCTTCTTGTTTGACACGGTTCTTGCCAATCCATTCACGAAATATGGAAATAGAACCATGATAATTGCATTCCAATCATTGTTGTAGGTTATACACACTCACAGTTTCTCATTTTTTTATACTAATAGGAACCTCATCATAAACATAACTAACAAAGAGAGTAGTTTTTTAGTTTTACTTGTTATTCATGAGAAAGGGAAGATGTGTATGTGCAATGATATACTAATACTAGTTCTAGTTCTTTCATAACGTATGAAATAGAAAAGGAATAAGAAAAAAACAAGTTATGAACATTTTTTGCATAAAAGAATCATGAATTATGTTCTTGTTTCACAATTATATTCCATTATGACTATCTGATATTTGATATCCTCCTCTTTTTAACATTTGTATCACAACCATATATTTTATTTAAGGACATATGCAACTGATTTGTATATGTTCTTCTTTGCAGTGGTAGATATGTCATCAGGATGTAATAAAGACATTCCTGAACCATCTTTGCTTATTGCCAAAAAGGGGAGAAAAGGGACAATGAAGGGAAGACGACCAAAATATGTTCTTAGATTACCATCACAAAAGCACATGTACTTGATTCCCCTATTGATCAACAAAATCCTTCTACAACTGCAAATGTTGTACCAATTCCTTCCCAACCATCAATAGCTGAATCTACCCCTTCCCAACCCCCCATTTTTCAACCTGTGCAACCTCATGTTAATGAACATACACCTTCATCTATGGCTTCCCAATGTGTTGGTGCTAGATTGACATCATTATCTTCTCCCTCTCAACAAAATGATACACCAACCTCAATACCCTCCTATCTATTCATAATGTACTTCAGGAAGACCAACACATGTCTACCGAAGAAGCAAGTGAACCATCCATAAATGAAGACGATGACTCTCCTATTGGTGGAGTGCTTGAAATTATTGAACCTTGTAATGATGGGTAATAATCAACACTAGTTGAAATCATTTCTTCTTTTATATTATATGGTTTTATTCATATTGACATCATATTTTTCAACAATGTGTTTATATTTTTAGGTTTTACCCAAGTAGAGTTGCCTCCAAGACAATCACAAAGACAATTAAGCAACAATATGTTGAGCCATGGTTGGCTTAGGGTGCAATGTTGGATGAAGAGAATGAGGTCTTTTTCCAAAGGTTCAAGGCAAGTTTATACTTGTAACCTACTCTTTAATAAATTTCAATTAAGCATATTTAATTTCTATGCATATATTGTTTACTATAATGATCAATATCTTAACTACTAGATTATCTCTTAATATATAGAAAGGTTACTTGGAGACCTGAACATGAGGAGAAGATTAGAAATATTTTCAACACAAAGGCCTCTTCATAGACTTTCTAAAATCTTCCTAGAAGCAAGAAAAACTGGGAAAAAACCTTATTGGATGTTTGATAGAGTATGGAACAATTTGCTTGTTAAGTGGAACCAACCCGAGTTTCGATCAAAGAGTGTCTGTAATCAAAAGAATCGAGCATCTGAGAAGGGTGGATGTTTGCACACAGGTGGCTCAATCACCATTCATGCGCATGCCATTCGCATGGTATGTACATTAAAAAAATACTATTATATAACTTGATTATTATTTTATCATGATTAATTAGTTTTGGTTATAGGCATAACAGTTGGGTTGTCCTCTACATTTTGATGAGCTTTTGCACCATACTAATGTTTGAAAGAATATCGGTGATTTTGTAGATCACAAATCTAAACAAACATATGTATTTTCTCTAACTTCTTATATATTTCCTCCTTTTTAAATATAAAGATTTCTCATTATATAACATGTCTATTTTTGAATAATAGGAGGAATTTCAAACTGTATTTTCCCAAGCAAGATCTGAGGCTGCTTCTTGTGGTGAAAGAGAAGAAATATCTCCATTGGACCCTGGTGAGGAAGAGAAGTTAAGGAAAAAAGTTGGTTAGTTGCTGTTGGTGGCAAAAATCCTAAGGGATGGGTATATGGGGTTGGAAAACTGAATGAAAATTATCTTTGCGGGGAAGCATTCACACAACAAACATCTAGTTCTACAACTATGGATTCATAAAAGATTCTAAGGTTGGAAGAAGAAATTCTTCAATCTAGGGAGGAGTTTCGTCAATCTAGGGAGGAGAATCAACGACTGCAAAGAAAATTAGAATCCTTAGTAACTGTTGTTCTCCCTCTTCTTCCTCCCGCCGCACAAACCATTTTGCAAGACGTCAATGAACAACCACAAAATGAGGACCAAAACCAAGATGATGCTCAAAAGAGGGACCACCATCATGGACAAAACTCTTCTCATTATGCAGATTATTAGTTAGGTTTGTAATTGTAGAACTTGTTGAACTAAGGGTAAAATTAGTTAGTTTTTAAATTGTAGGACTTAACCTATGTAGATTATTTGTTAGTTTCTTAATTTGTGTTATCTACTTTATTTTATAGGTTTAATTAATCGTAAGGTACCCAGTTTGGTACTAGTGTGTCAAATTGGTACCCACTTTTAAAAAAGTGTCAATTGCATCCCAACTTTTGAAAATTGCTTCAATTAGATCCCTTTCAGACAGAGTTGACTAACGCCGTTAGTCAACGTGCCACGTGTCAATCTGTGGTTTTTTTGATTTCTACTATATATCTAAGAAATTCTTAGTGCAGGTAATTTACTGTGATAGACATTCTAAATTATTGACAGCTGTCTCAAATTGAGGGTAATATCGTCTTTTGGGTTGTCGTTTTTTTTTCCTGAAAGCATTAAATGGTGATTGATGTTTTGTTGACAATCAGAGGCTTCTTCTTCAAGCCATTGCATTTGGTGGAGGTATTTCATTTTTTCTTCTTCCGTTATCTCTTTCTTCAAACACATATTTGCTTTCTTTTTTCTTCTTCGACTTCATTGCATCTTCTTTCTTCTTCTTCTTCATACCAACGTAAGTATTTTTTTTTTGGCTGTTTATTTTTCTTGGGTTATCGTTGTAATTTTTTTTAAAGCTCCTTCTTTTTGTTCTTACAGTAGCCTAAGTTTGAAATTTTTTTGTTCGTGTTTTTTATTTTTTTGTCATTGTTGTTGTTGAAGGTTTGCAGAAGTTGTTTTCGGTGTAGTTTATTTTTTGTTGTATTTTTATCATGTTTTTTTGTTGTTTTTCTTCTTCTTACTGTGTTCATTTATGTCTGTTTCTTTTTTACGATGTTCTTTTTCTTTTTTTTGGTTCTTCTTCTTCTTACTCGGTACAGAACATTTTTTTTTATAAAGCTCAAAGATATAATTTTTCCGATGTTTTGGGTGTCGAAGAAAAGGTTGATATTTTGTTTTTAGAAACTGTTGAACATTATTTGTTGTTTTAGATGTTGTTTTTGTGTTCAGTTTTTATAGTTGGCATTTTTTATGCATGTTATACCTATTATGTTATTTTTTGGACTGTTGTTCATCTGTTTTGTTATTTTGACAAGAAAGGTTTAATTTTTGCAATATTTTTCGTCCTGGACATGTTTTAGGGTTGTATTTATATTTTTTGTACTCCGTAGACCTATTATTGTGTGTTGACGAAAAGGTTCAAGTTTTTGTTTTTAAAGGGTACTTTTGAACAAAATCTTGAACATGTTTTGTTGTTGTTGATGGTATTGTTGTAATTTGTTTTTATATTTCATACGCCTATTACCATGGGTCAAAAAATGTTCAAGTTTTTGTTTTTAAAATGTATTTTTGAATAAAATCTTAAACATTTATTTGTCTATGGATTTTTCTTTTCTATGACTATTTGAAACGCTAGGAATATGGTGTTTGAGTGTTAAAATTGCACATAAAAGGTACATTTTACGATTTATTGTTTGATTTGATGAATGCAATTTTTTTCTGTTTATTAAAGTTCTCTTCTTTCTTCATCATTATTTGGTGATCTTTGTTAAAGTTTACGTTTTTATCATTACCGTCTAGGTTTTTGTTAAAGTCTACGTTTTTACCTTTCCCTTTCTACCCTGTCATTAATGAAATTTGTATCAGTAAATTGAATTTGAGCGTGTGTTTCTCGCTCATTTTTGTCGAATAACATTTGACTGATGTCTATGTATTTTACAGTAGAAGAAGAGTCTGGAGTCTTTTCAAGATACACTTTCTTTCTTCTTTCCTCTAAGTTCTCTTGGTCCCTTTTCATTTCTATATAGAGAGAAATCAAGCATGGACCAGCTGTTCACATTCGAACCTCCACCATTACCGCAATGGTGGAAGAGAATTTTTGATTGTTTACGTTTTTTTTTTGTTTGAATAAATTGATTGAAGACATGTTGTTCTTTGATTTTTTTTTTCTTCTAAAGTTTTTAGGAGTTTTTGAAGAGAAGATCCAAGAATTTGAAGACCAAAGTCGATCTTGAAGCAACATGACGAAAATAATTTTTAAGAGGATTTTTTTTAAGTTTAATTTTCTTTTGTATGGAGAGGTAAGCACTCAAGGATATGTTTGCTATTTATGGTTTTTAAGTGTTTTTTTATTCTTCTTTTAACTCTGCTTTTACATGATTTTTCATTCTTCTTTTACTTTTGCTTGCTGGAAATAGTGTGTCGACATGAAAATTTATTTGTGCTAATTTTTTTTTTAAATTGACTTTCACATTTTGATGAAATGTAAGAATCAAGAGGGACACCTGGGCTTTGAAGAAACCAATACCAAATTACTTCCTACGACATTTTTTTTTCTTCTATTACCTAAATGCTCTTGAAAGACTTGAATCAAGGAGATTATTTTTTACTTGGATTTTTTTTCTCTTCCTTGAATGTTCATTCCTTAAATGTTGTTTGTTCTATTGTTATATTTTAGTTATTGGATTGTATGTATTTCTTGATTTGGGTGTTGTAATTTTGTTTATCTTTTTGTAAACTTATTTTTTTTCCATTGTTTCGTAAACATATGATTATGGGTTGAACAAAAGGTAGTATAGGTTTTAGTAATCTTTATCTATCTTACTAATTTTTTGATGAAAAAATAAATAAAAACAGATAAGAATGAAACTTATGCAAAGATTTGCATAATTTAAAGGCTTTCTTTTAGCAACTATAGACCAATAAAGGATATATTAATTTCATGAGATATGTTGTGATATATTCACTTTAAGATGCTAATCTTTTCCTGTTGCTTATGTTCAAAATTGATGCAATTTTTTTTAATGTTATGTTGGCTCCAATGTCCTTACACTTTAAGCATTGTTTGAGTGATAATTCCATGTCAATTGGATTGATTGCGTAATATGTTATTGAAAAGTTTCAATATAAATACCTTATTGTTTTAATTTTTATTTTATTTTAAACGAAAATTGAATTTGACAAAGATAGTGTGATAAGTTCAATTATGCAAAGGAGGGCACTCACTCGGTTAAAGCTCAACAAGTTACATATAACTTTGATCCAGATACTCTGATTTGGGAGGGATCCTATGGAAGAGTATATTATGATGTTCATAAAAGTGGGCAGGGAGTCGCAACCAAGAACTTGGATGCCAACATACAGTCTGTTGAGAAACTTTTACCCCAGGTATGTACATGACTATATTGGTTTAATACTTTTTTTGTTTGTTCTAAAACTATTTTTTTTGTTCTGTTATACAATGGTAGTGTTACCGAAAAAGGTATTTTTTTAGCATTTGAGGTTTTATTTTCTTAATTTTTCTTATGCTTTTAATTTTTATTGTCAATTTTAGTTGGTATGTGGTATATACTTACAATTTTGAAGGGTTTACAAATCACAAGCTGCGAAAATAAGTTCAGACATTCACCATTGAAGCATTTGCAAAATCTCAGTTGACAAGCTGAGATTATAAGGTTAGATGTTCTTTTAACCCCATTTACTTGAACCACTATCATGGTTTTTTTATTATGATCTCTGGATTAGTTGTGATTTATGGTTGAAATGCTAAATAAATATTAGTTTTTGGTATTTTGGTTGTTACAATTGGTGTTTTTCTATTTTTTGGTTTGTGATCTTTTGATATGTTTTTCATAGTTTAGGGTTTGTTAAGGTTCCTTAACATATTTTTTTAACCTTTCGGTAATTTGTGCTTTGTGGTTGTATGCTTGATAAAGCTTTTTTCTTTTGTATTTTGGTTCTTATGATAGGAGTTGAATATTGATTACCCAAAACAAGTTAAATCGTTTTTTTATAGTGTTTGCTATTGTGTCATTATTTGTTGGGATTCTGTTTGTGATTTTTTGAGATTCTATTTGTGAATTTTTGGGATGTTTTGGGATTCTGTTTTAAGTTGTGGCAAAAACCATATATCTTTAAAATATTTTTGATTGAGAAATTGTTTTCTTACTGTACGAATCAATTGGTTATTCATTACAAAATATGTCTTTAAGTGTAATGCAGGTGTTGCAAGTGTTGTTTATGGTTACATCGGTGTTCGTTTGAAGTTTGTGTCGGTAACATAATTTTCATTGGATTCATTAACCGCATGTTGTATCATTCTTTTTGAAATGTTGCATACATAGATATATCTTATAATTTTGATGTTCTTTTGAAGTTCTATAATGCTAACGTGTTATTTCATTGTGGTTGATTTCATTGTTAGTAGGCTTAAGATGATCCTTCTAGAGTTAATATGGACAACATCCTAGAAGAAAAAGATACTAAATTTGATGCTATGCATGGTCAAATGGTTAGTAGAATTAAATCAAAGCCTGAGATGGGTGAGGTAAGTTTAAATCAAATTGGTTTTTACTCTTTCAATATAATTGAAGTTGATGTAGAAATGTCATTACGCTGTATGTATTAATGGATAACTCAAACATTTCAAATTGTTTTATTCTTCACTTTTTTTCTTTGAAATTCTTCTAATGTTGGATGTTGAGTATCATTAAAGTTTGTCACTGTATCCAAAGTACAAAAATGATACTATTGGCAATAAACACCAAGGAAACCCTGTTTTTCTATATTGGTGTTTTCATCTGCGGTAAAAAAAAAAAAAGGAAATCTGCCAACATAATCCTTCCTACAGTTTTTTCCTTATTTTCCTTGAGGACAATATCCATCTTGATGGGGAACTTTGAGGTTCACGTAGGTATGAAAAGGTTTCATGTGCAGTTGTTCCACTAAATGCCTTAAATTTATACGGGGTTACTATTCAAAATAATCTGGTGAGTGATTATCAACTTAATACATGGAAGTTTGGGGTTTTCTTCTCACCTTGCCAGTGATATTCAATTTATGAACAATTAGTTTATTTTGCCTGTAGTTTTGTAGATGTGTAAACATGCCTTTACAATTAATGTACATGAGAAATTTAATTAGCTAGGTGCCTTAGTTTCAAACACTAAAAAATGTTTTGCAGAACATTTATTCATTGCTAAATTCTTTTAAAACCTTAGCAGATTTATCTGGTGATTTGTTATAGGGTTTAACTATTCTTGGTGAAATTTCAGGGAATACAATTCTTCTGCCCAGTATTAAACATCAATGTTAAAATGTTTCTGTTTAAAAAAAAATTGGTTTACCTTCATGTTTTGATATCTTCAAGATAAGATTTCTTTTAACATTTTACTAGAATTTATTTGTAACTGTCGTTGAGCATGCGTTATAGGCTTCAAGCTAAGGCATACATTATCATGATGTACCTTTGGTATGTCTCAACTATTTTCTTTGTTGTATCCTGGATAAAAAAAATGAGGAAGACATCTACCTGAGGCTAATAACAGAAGAAAACCATTACATGTTTATCTGTGGTTGCTTGCTTGAACAAGTGCTTGCTTGAACTTTACATGATAAACAAGTGCTTGCTTGAACTTTAATAGTTTTTATTAATGTTGTTTTACATTTTCTTTTCAATTATATTTTGGGACTGATTTCTAATTTAGAAATAGTATTTAAATGTTTTTCATTTGTTTCTTATTACTTATTTTTTTTAAAGTTAAAGTTAAATCTCAAACATGTTTGCAATATTTAGTATTGTTATTATTTTTATTATTAATATTATTGTTATTCTATTATTATTATTATTATTTTTTACTTATCCATAACCCCATATGTTTATGTTACTCTACTATTTTGTGTTATAATTATTTTTATTATTAGTATTAATATTTTTCTATTATAATAATAATAATTATTATTATTATATTTTCATACGTGATCCCTTATTCATAATATATCTACGTCTTATTTTAGCAATAATGTGTGGGTATGTTTTTCATATTATAATAATTTGATAAACTCTAGATGAGTATTAAATGTCACACAATCTTACATGTTATATATATATATATATATATATATATATATATATATATATATATATATATATTTGTTTTGAGTAGAATAATTTATGTTTAACTACATATTTTTATAATCCCATATCGTCAATTCATTTTAAATATTGGTTTAAGTTTGATGTCCATGCTTCTGTTAACAAATTTTATCATCAACTTCATTTTGTATTTAACGGGATTCGTAATGTATAATATACTTATATTTTTTTAACAACAAAATGATTTGTGTATATGCATTTCATTTTAATATAATATATAATTATACATAGTTATACATAATTATAATACTTAAACATAATTATATAATAAAATTATTTATTTAAATAAATTAATAATTACATTAATATTTTTAATACAAATTAAAAGGAAAAAAAATTCTAATCACACAATAATAACTAATTAAAAATATTATTAAAAAGTCAAATATCTTAACACTTCGAGCTCTACTATTTCATCCATTAATGTTGTTTTTTACATCAACCAATCTAAATCAAGAAAATACTATAAATAATTACTAAGATCAATTCAAAATATACAATCCATTACATTAATTTTAAATAAATATTAAATTATTATTATTATAAAAATATACACAAAAATTAATTTAACTTTCTTATAATTTTAAATTTAAATATTATATTTATAATAAAATATAATAATAATACGTAATCAAATTATACAATTTTTTTAAAATATAATAAATATTTATTACTCTTTTTCACATAATTAAAAAAAAAAAAAACATCGACCCGTGCGTATGCACGGGTCAAGATCTAGTTTTTTAAAAAAATTTTAATTTTCTTTTTAATTTTTTAATTTTTTTTAAAATTTTTTTTTTTAAAAAATTAAAAATGCCACGTGTCAAGTCCCTGTGTGTGACACGTGTCAGTGTCACTATCAGATGTCATTGTGATGATTTCGATTTAGTTCCCATTTATGTTTTTTCATTTCAATTTAGTACCTACTTATGTGTATTTGATTCAATTTTGACCTAATAATTTTTAATAATTAAAATATTTTTTAATAAAATTAAAAGTAATTAAGTATAAAAGTTTTAAAAAAATTAAGTATTTGATATTTATATTAAAATTTAGTGGTAAAAGTCATCTTATTAAGTCATTTTTAATAATAAAAAAATAGCATAACATTCATACAAATAATAAATTTGGTCTGAAATTGAGAGAAACATTATAAATATTAGTACTTAATTTTGTAAAAATATTTATACTTAATTATTTTTAATCTTATAAAAAATGGATTACAAAAATATTTTAATTATTAAAAAAAAATTGGGACAAAATTGAATCAGATACACATACTTAGGTACTAAATTGAAACAAAAAGACATATGTGGGGACTAAATCGAAATCAACACAATGACATCTAATAGTGACACTGACACGTGGCACTGACAATGCCACGTGTCACACACAGGGACTTGACACGTGGCATTTTTAATTTTTAAAAAAAATTAAAAAAAATTAAAAAAATTAAAAAAAATTAACTTGACCCGTGCGTAATTTTTTTTTTAATTTTTTAATTTTTTTTAAAAATTTTTTTTAAAAAAAATTAAAAATGCCACGTGTCAAGTCCCTGTGTGTGACACGTGTCAATGTCACTATCAGATGCCATTGTGAAGATTTCGATTTAGTTCCCATTTACATTTTTTCGTTTCAATTTAGTACCTACTTATTTGTATTTGATTCAATTTTGACCTAATAATTTTTAATAATTAAAATATTTTTTAATAAAATTAAAAGTAATTAAGTATAAAAGTTTTAAAAAAATTAAGTATTTGATATTTATATTAAAATTTAGTGGTAAAAGTCATTTTATTAAGTCATTTTTAATAATAAAAAAATAGCATAACATTCATACAAATAATAAATTTGGTCTGAAATTGAGAGAAACATTATAAATATTAGTACTTAATTTTGTAAAAATATTTATACTTAATTATTTTTAATCTTATAAAAAATGGATTACAAAAATATTTTAATTATTAAAAAAAAATTGGGACAAAATTGAATCAGATACACAAACTTAGGTACTACATTGAAACAAAAAGACATATGTGGGGATTAAATCGAAATCAACACAATGACATCTAATAGTGACACTGACACGTGGCATTACAATGCCACGTGGCACTGACAATGCCACGTGTCACACACAGGGACTTGACACGTGGCATTTTTAATTTTTTAAAAAAAAATTAAAAAAAATTAAAAAAATAAAAAAAAAATTAGTTTTTTTTAAAAAAAAATCAAAAAAACCACAGATTGACATGTGGCACGTTGACTAACGGCGTTAGTCAACTCTGTCTGAAAGGAACCTAATTGAAGCAATTTTCAAAAGTTGGGATGCAATTGACATTTTTTTTAAAAACTGGGTACCTTACGATTAATTAAACCTATTTTATATTTGTAGTTTTAATGTTTTTATGTGATGATATAAATGGTGTTAAACCTTTGGAAAACTATGTTGTTATATTTGAAGGTGTTATTTGAATGTTGGGATGTTTGTAGGATCTACAAATAGAGGCCAACTTTTATGTCTAGACATCACTACTCTTGTCTATGATATAAAACTACTATATTTTCTAATTCTAAAATCTTTTTTGAGCTATAATTAAGTAGACAAAATTGTCGTCGACAGGTAGAGTTTAGATGTAAGTCTTAACATCAATCAATATATGTAAAAATATTTAATGATAATTTTTAGAAATTAAAATTATTTTAAATTTTTTATAATTTTTTTATATTATAATGTTACCTACGAAAAGTTTCTATGTAAATTACATACGAAGGTTGTCATAGTAAATTACCTTCGAAGATTTTCGTACGTAATTTACATATGTAGAATGTTGGAAATAAATTACCTACGATAGTTTTCGTAGATAATTTACCTACGAAGATTTTCGTAGGTAATTTACATACACAAAATGTCGCAGATAAATTACCTACAACAATTTTTGTAGATAAGTTACCTACGAAATATTTCGTAGATAACTTCAGTTGTAAATTATCCACAATTGTTTTCGTAGATAATCATGTTTGGAGGTTATTCGTAGATAATTATCTACGTCTTCCTTTCGTAGATAATATTCGTAGGTACTTTATCTACGAAGCATAATTTTGTAGAAAAAGTTACCTACCAGCTCAATACCTACGAAATTTGCTTCGTAGGTAATTTGTAGATAACAATGCATTACCTACGAAAAGAGAACATTACCTACGAAAAACTGACGTAGATAATAAAGTGATTTCTTGTAGTGAATTAATATAATAAAGTAAAATAAAAATAATATTTAAAATATTTTAAAACGATAAAAATGTTTCTTGTCTCATAAATATAATTTACATAACCAATTTGACAAACCAATCTTTATGTGAATTGGCTACAATCTTTTCTGGAATTCTCTTCAATTTCCTATTCGTTACTTCAGCTTGTTTATTGGTTTGAGGGTGATAGGTTGTTATTTTATGCTTCATGTGGGAGTTATAATACCATTCTAACCTATGAATTGCATAAATGAGATCCTCCATCACTTATGAGGACTTTAGGTGTTCCAAATCTGTAAAATATCTTCCTTTTTAGGAATTTGATCACTATTTTTGAATCAACCTTTTGAGTAGTTGTGGCTTCAACCTATTTTAACACATAGTCCACAAAAAATTAAGATGTAGCTATAACTATTGGACATAGGTAGTGGTCCAAAATAGTTTATCCTTTAGTAGTAAAAAAATTTCACTTCTAGCATGCTTTATAGGGGTAACTCATTTTTGTTCGTGATAGCACTACTCCTTTGACACTTGTCACATTTTCTACGATGTTCATGAGCATCTTTGAAAATGGTAGGCCAATATAATCTTGATTGCAATAATTTAGTTGTTGTTCTCTCCCAATTATAATGTCCTCCATATGGTGAATTATGAGAATGTCATAATACATCCTTAATTTCATCACCAAACAGACATCTTCTCACCAATCCATTTGCACCTATTTTAAAGAGATAAGGATAATTCTAAACATGATGTTTGGCTTCTTTGAATAGCTTTCTCCTCTAACGTCACCGATATTCCCTTAAATTCACACCAACTTCCTTGAAATTGACTATATCAACAAACCATGACCTTTCTTTGATTACTAACCGTTTCTCATTAGGGAATGTATTTATAGTGTTATCTTAACTAACAAATTGTTTTATATTTTAATAATCATTTAAATTTTAGGCCCACGTTTGTTGCAAACCTGATTTTTGACATTTTATAGCTTTCTAGAACTACTTAACAAGTTTAAGAAATATCTTAGATTCGATCAAAGAAATCCTAAAATGAGTGGAAATTCCTTTGGTCTTTTTTAATAAATAATTAGAATATATTTTCAATTATATTTCTTTTCTCATACGTAAACATACCATTATAATATATTTACTTTATTTATTATATACCTTATATGTTACTTAACCCATTTGATATTTTCACGATTTTAAATTCATTGATTTAACTACTAACTTATAGGATATTACCTGAAGTTACATGATGCTATAAGATTTTTCTACCCAGATATTAAAATCATTTCATTGTTATGTCTCTGGTGCACCATTAAACCATCCCATTGATTTGTTTGATTTTCATGTAATGATACATTATGATATATATCAATTCTTGAACTTTCATTTATTGCTTAAAATTTGGCGAGCATGCTTAATTTGTCTTGTTTTCATTTCTCAACTTATGCTTCTTAATGTTTTATAGAATGTTCATTTATACATAGTTTAATATGGGAATCAATATGTATGATTGTATAGGCTTTTGTGAGTGAGTATTCTGTATGGAAGAAGGTGCTGCAAATGGAAGTCTTATGACTGAAGTTACATTTCTTATTGGCCTTGAAAATAATAAGTTTAATTCTTCTTTCTTTTAATGTAATTTATGTTTTATGAAGTTTATTTTTTTTACATTAACTATATTCTAACATGTTCTTTCTATAGTTTCCAGTAAATTAAAAAGAAATTGTTGCACTTTGAAACTATGGTTCCATAGTGTGATACGTGTCTACAACAAGTATGAGTTTTGTTTCTCAAACTCGAATATTATTAGTTGATAACTCTGGTACCTTTGAATGAGTTGTATTATGTGATAGAGATACCTTTGAATGAGCCATACTATGTGATAGATAAATCCATGCACAAAGTTATTTTATTTTAGACTAAACCTATTTTTAATGCATCATATTGACCAAAAATATATTTTGTTGTTTCAGGAAAGTCAATACAAGACAATACTAGAGGTTATGGTTGATACGTGCTGATATGTCAAAATTGGAAGTTGTGGATTCTGTCAAAATGTAATATCAAGAAGAACTCTTCACTAAACCACTTAAACTTAGTTTCCTAGGTTCTCAATTTATTCATTTCATTTTCCCTACTAAATAACATATATTGATAAGTGCAAATCATTTTGTATCCTTGTATAAAGGTTGAGTATTAGTGTTACTAAGTTCATCTCCATGTATAGACAAATATATTCATATTATCGTATTTTAAAACGTTTAAATTGTTGACATTGTTAACTTAAACTTTGGTATGTTTAAATTATTTGCTTTATGACTTAGTTATAGATATTATAAAAATTTTATGCAAATCCATAATATTATGGACCTTTATGATGAACTTTAATGTTCAGAATTGTATAATTGTTGCAGAATAAAGCCATTGCCATCAAAGTTGATGAGCACCTTACCTACGGATATATCGGTAGATAATTACCTACGAATTTATTGATAATTATCTACGGATTTATCTGTAGATAAAGTTAGCTACGACTGTTTTACCTACAGATTTTTGTCTGTAGAAAATTCATAGATAAAATTACATCACCTACTAATTTTTTGACTTATTTACGGATTTTTACTGTAGGTAATAGTGATTTTTCTTGTAGTGCCTCTCGCCCATGGCAAGCGTTATCCACGCAACCAACTCGGTCTTATGACATAGCCTCATCAGGGTTATCCTCATCCAAAATCGCATATGTCTCGGCAAACCTGTGAATAGAGGAAGACCACTTGTACTTTGAAAAATATTCACGCACACCACTATCAACCCACTTGTAACCAGAACAAAGAGGAACATCAGACAAACTCTCCTCATCAAAAGAGATGCTACTACTAGAGGGATGGGCCAAAGATGTCCCTACCCTATCGGAATGAGCCTTAGAGGCAGACTTATCAGATAATGAGGGTGAAGAGATACATGCCAAGTTCGCGAACGCAACAGTACGAATTGATCGTAAAAATAGGGCTAAACAAGGGTCTCACACATAATTAGCCTATTTATAGCAAGACTATGAGCATAGTGCATAGCATCGCACCCGTTAGATCAAAAGGATCCAACGCCTTACAAACAATTGTTATCGCAGTTCCCAATAGCATGTCACAAGGATCCAACGCCTTACAAACAATTGTTATCGCAGTTCCCAATGGCACGTCACATCAAGTTGAGGCCCAAGCCTACTTCACGCATGCAACCTTTTCCACTTCTCCATAAATGTTGCACCTTGAAGAGTCACCTGTGCCTCAAACTTTTGAATAAAAGAAAAAATCATATCAGAAAGGTCTCCCTCACTCATAAACTAAATAAAAGTAAAGGCATGTTGAGTGACGCAGGCAAGTGAAGACAGCATCGCATTACGTATCCATTATGAAGAGTTTTCAACTAAAATAGTCTCAACTCTTGGGAAACTAGTGTACGTGATGGAAAAGAGGATATCCTAAACCAGGCTGCTACCTAGAAAGGCGAGGATACAACCTTATAAGAAGGGTAAGCAGCGTGAATTTTAGACCAGACACATTAAAACCAATCCTAGTATACTCCACCAAACCAGGTCGAGTATACTCCACCAAACCAGGCCGAGTATACTTCACTAAATTAGGCTGAATATACCAACTAAGCTAGCCTGGATATACTCCAGCGAAGGAACCTTCATCACCTGGATATACTCCAGCCTAGATATTACAATATAGTGAGCAACTGAAAGAGAATCAAACTAATTAGTCATAATTAACAAAACCTAAAAATCAGCTAAACATGGCAAACTCTAGACCTATAGGGTGCGAAGAAAGTGGACGTGTACATTTATAAGGTTCACTAATTCCTACATAACTTGTCTTCGTGGATACATTTATATTCGGTAGGAACATTTGATGCTCACCGTAAAACCGAAACAAATTAGTTCACATGATATCCACAAGAAACATGACAAGTAACGACTCCAATGTACCAACAACCGAGAACATCTTGAAAATACACAGAGTTAGGGTGATAACTTAGAAAAGTTAAGAGCCGTTACATTATTTCTTATGATCAACTTAGAAAAGTTAAGAACCGTTACATTATTTCTTATACTTAAGCAGAAAAGGAAAAAGAGACCCTTCTCAGAAACCAGAACCACATATTATATTATAGTTTGTACTACTCTCGTCTCATCTCACCAGACCCTCGCATCATCATCACATGCATATTATTTTCAGTCACCGACAAACTAAGCACCAGCCTTAAAAAGGACACTAAAACAAACAACACATATAAACTACTAGGAACGAGTCATTAGTTAGCTTCATTTCTTCTGGTCCATGTCCCTGTTCGTGTTGATGTTGGTCATGTTTCTTCCGCTGTCACCACCACCATCTGCATTTCCTTGGCGTGCAGGAGCTGAGCCAGTGGTGGAATACACAGTGCTGTATTCAAATCCAGAGGCTCCATAGTTGGGGCCACTGTAGGGTCCTCCCGTAGGTGGGGCTCCATAACCAGCATTCCCTATGTTCCCATAAGCGTAGTTGGCCACTGGGTCCACGGCGGTTCTGCTTCCGAACTCGTCTCTCCACCGATCCAACTCGTCGTTGTTCTTGCAAATATCGGGGTTATTGTGACGCACGTCATAGTCTCTCTGATCGGTACCGAATTCCTCTCTGTTGGGTTGTTGATGTGCCATTTGGAAGACAACGATTGGTGATTTGTGTGTTGTTGTGTGGTCTGAGATTGAGTTTGAGGTTGTCTTTCATATACTGAGAGGTTAGGCGGTGGGAGTTAGGGCAAATGACACCCGGGGTTTTCAGCATCTGCCACGTTGGTTTGGAGTCATTTGTTGTCAACACGTAGGTTCTCACAATTTTAACATGGTTAAAGATAAGAAGCTTTAGAACCTTCTCATTATATTCGAGACTTCAGAAAGTTTCAACTTTTACATGTAATGTAACCATTGACGGTAGTAATGTTTTGCTTGGACATGAAGTTGAATCCGGGAAGTGGATTTGAGAGAAGAAAAAGTTGGAAGTTGGAATCGTTTGGATTAAGAAAAAGTGATTGTTTTTAGTAATTTGAGATAAAAGTATGTGAAGACTAAAAGAAATATTTTTAAAAAATATTAAATAATTATTATTTTATTTTTAAAAATAAATGTGATATATAAAATTTAAAAATGAATAGTAGAGATTATGTTAAAATGAGATTAAAATTCTTATTTAAAATTATAAAATTATTTTTTTATTATGTTATTATTATATTCAATGTTATATTCAACTTTATTTTCAGTTTTGTACTTAGATTTTTCGTTTTAGTTTTTTTTTTTTTTTTACTTTTTTGATTTCTTCAGTATTGGAGTGATATTAGGTGAGTTTCTTCTTCAACCTTGACTATCAAGCATTAGAGCGATGAGCAGAGCAGAGCAGAGAAGGGAGTTACAACTAAGGAGGAAGCTGCAGTCGCGTAAGCCAAGAGCTTTCTTTGTTAGGTGGACGGTGAACGGGGAAGAATGCACGAGAAGAACGCCAATGAATGGGAGAGTAATAGTTCAAGCCATTTTTTTAGTCTAATATAAAGGGAGGGAAATAACATTTTTATTCTTTTAACTTTTAAAATAAGAGTTAAATATGTTTTTTCTCAATAAATTTTAAAATTAATCATTTCAAAGTTTTGTTTAAAATTAATTTATTTGGAATTAGTCTAATATAAAGACCTAAAATTATTATTATTTTTTAAAAAAATATATAAATCGATTATAATTAGCGCTTTTCTAATAAAGCACTGTTTATGAGTAATTATTTTTATTCTGTGATTTGATTTAAAACGCTTATTAATTAAGTCCTTTTAAATGAATATTGTCTATTGATAAATTTGGCATAATTATTGTCTTTGTAAGAATATTTTCGTGATTACACAGTACGGGGCTTTCGTTCGTAAAACTTTGCATTTGATCAAGAATATAAAAAGTCACATCACCATTTTTCATGCCTTGAATCGTGACAAATATAAAGAAACAAACAAATTTCCGTAAATTGTAACATCCCATTTTAAATAAATAATCCCAATTTAATAAAATGTCACATATATAAATATTCAAAGAGTACGGAAATTGGTATACGAAGGTACATAGTACCCCAAACCTATTCATAACAAAGAAAAGAGACATCACACTATCTATCATCAATACAATAGTTCAAAAATAGCATAAGTTTTTCGTCCAGAACAAGAGAAATTCTAACTAAATAAACTCCTTCAACCGCGGGCCCCATAGTAAGCTCAATACCCGTCCATAACCATCAAGCTGCAACATCTCTACTATCATTACCACTGCTAGGGGTTGTCACATCTGCTCACATCAATAAAATTGATGATCATCGCAATGGAGAAAGCCACACACAACATACAAGCAAGCGAAAGGGTAAGCTAGCGTAACAGATCATTATATTATAACACTCAGCAGGTAAGTTCAAACCAAACATAATCAACAAATATCCACACATGATATACCCAAACCACTTAAAACTTTTAGACTTGACTATTCGGATACATACGATGAGGCACCACCACCAAACTGTGGAATTACGTCCTAGCAGTGAGACATCACCACGAGGCCTTTGCGGAATTACATCCTTACATGAGGCACCACCACGAGACCTCCGTGGCATTACGTCTTGGCCTTGAGGCACCACCACAATACCCCCCGTGGAATTACGTTCTTATGTTGAGGCACCACCATGAACTCTCACCCCGCGGTTCATGGAATTAAGTCCATTAGATGAGGCACCACCAATGACTCCCAATAGGAAAGTCCATGGGATTACGTCCTTAGGTGAGGCACCACTATGAACTCTTACTACAAGAGTCATGAAATTACGTCCTCCTCAGACTTTGTATATGTGTCACCAACCAATCAGAGAGTTCCCATAAATACTTATATCATGTTGACATGCATATGTATATAAACAACCAATCATACAACTCACAGTTCCCAATTCATACACAACGAAGCAACATCTTATTTCCATCTCAACCTCATACTGTAACCATGGCATCATCCCCCAACCCTTCTCGTAAAGCATTTAGATCAGACAAGCAAGCAACACATCAATGAAACACTCAACAATAGTACCAAAACCTGCCCCCAGTCTCGCTCAGGCTAGAAGGTCTCGCTCAGGCGAGGGAGACCCTCTCGCTCAGGCGGGCCCCTTCTCGCCTAGGCGAGAGCTCGAGGAGTGGGACAGCAGCTTCTGTGATCTCTCGCTCAAAAATGCAAACTCGTCGTCTGAGCGACAGTTCAAGCAGAAGATCCTGGGCGAGCCTTTGTTAGTCTCGCCTAGGCAAGACACGCTCGCTTGGGCGAGAAAAATAGTACTTACCATTGTCCTCGCGTGCAGTAGACACATATTCAGGCCAAACAATGTTTAAACAGGTTTCCAATCAATTAGAATCATCAATCAAGTCATGCCATCATGAAACAGAATCAAAAAAAGTAACAATTCGTAATAAACAAGCGAACCCTAGCTTCCCTTACCTGGAAAGGGGTTATACGAGACTTCGACATTGAACCACGGAGCACAACAGTCCTAGAACCAAACTTGCAAAAGTGAGCCAAACCAAGGTCAAGCTGAACGCGAACCTGAGCATACTTCGAAACCCTAGCAGAGGTTTTGTGGAGAGAAAATGGGTGAGTTAGGGCACTGATTTTTCAGAATGACTTGCAATTGAGGGACCTTTGGCTGCTTTAGGGGCCTTGGCACCCTATGGGCCAGCCAGCCCTTTAGGCCCAATAGTGAGGCAGCCCTTAACATTAGGGCACTCAATAAAAGTGGGCCTTACATAAATCATTATACATGAATAGTATTGTTTCTCCATTTATCTGCGTGGTACGTGGTAGATCTTTAAACAATATTTTGATGGTGTTAAAATTTTAATTGAATTATTTTTTAATCCATTTTTTTATCTAAAAATATATGTCGATCTTTTAATTTTTTTTTGTTTTAATTTGATCTCGATTTTATAAAAGTTAATACAATTTTATATTGTTTGTTAAATTTCATGAAGTGGAGTAAGAATTTTTCATAAAAAATTGACATTAAAATTATGTCAATTACATCAACAAAACCAACCATTCTTATTCACAACTTCAATTTTGATGAAAAATTCTTGATTCAATTCAAAAAATTTAACAAAAAAAATTATATCATTTATCAAAAGTCGATCAAATTAAGACTAAAACAAATTGAAAAACCAACTTAATATTTAAAAAAAAAGTAATAATCAAAAGAGTAATCCTAAAACTTATATAAATTAGTCAAAATATTATATTTACTTTTTTCTATGATAATAAAAAATAATAAAATTACAATTATTGTTACTATTATAATTATAAAATTAAATATAAATAATTTTAATAATTTTAGTATAATTAATTTTCATTTATAATAATTAAATTTTAAAAAATAAATAAATAAAAAATTGTTAAATTAAGCAAATAACTATTTAAAATATAATATTAATAAATTAATTATTTTTATTTAAAAAATAATATGAAAAATAAATATGAAAAAAAATATTATATTTATAAATATAAATATATAAAAATTTATTAAAATATCAAATATATAAAATATATTAAAAATATTAAATTTAAAAAGAATTATTTAAAATCATGTATTTAATTATATAATTGTAAAAAGAAATTATTGTGGGGTCATGCCCCTTATCCAAACGAAGGTTCGTCGGTGTCTACGTGATCAAGTTATAATTTGAATAAGAAAAATTTAGAAATCAATTATAATTATATTATAAAATAATAGTATTTGGTTATTCTAAGTGAATAAGTAATTGAACTTTACTATTTTTCGATCTCTAGTTATAACGTCTCATTTAATGATTAAACTTAATTAAATGAAAACATCACACAACATAATATGAAGAGCAAAGTTTCGGAGTACTAATATCATTCTGCACAATTGTCCAAAAATACTTAGAGGAAAACAAGGCATGCCACGATGCCAATACAAATGAAGTGTAAAGATCGACAGTAATCAAATTAACACTAAATGGCTAGACAATACATGGGACATAGCCCAAAAAGAAAGTTGGAATCCAACCCCAAGAGGCTATGCAGCGGAATCACCATTTTCATGTTGACCACGAGGATTTCTCGCATCTGCTCACATCAATAAATTGATGATCATCGCAAAGAGAGAAGACCACACACATAACAAGCAAACAAGCAAAAGGTATGTGATATCGCTGTCGTTGACGCGATCAAATTACCACTACTTTAGCAACTTCAGTATTGCCAGTTTGTAGTGAAGAAAATAGTTAAGGTTAAGATAACCCTGAGTCGTCTCACAACGAATACGGAATTGATCTCAAATATTTGATTCAAAAATGCAATTTAAACTAGCAACTATAAAAATAGGGGGGTTTGATATGCAAAGAAAATGACACGGAAGATTGTAAACACAGTAATAGTAAATAGGTCAATTCCACTGCTTTTTCTAAATAAGATTCTTCATTGGTTATCTAGAGATTATTGTTAAATTAATTATTGTTGTTGATTTACAAATAAATCAATGTAAAGACTCAATTCATTTGTTGGCATCCTCACTTTTAATCAAAGTACAGTCTCAATTAAAAGTGAGAATTGTTTAGATTGTCCATAGTAAATTTAATCAAAGTACAGTCTCAATTAATTTTACTATGCCTAATCATGTCTATTCCTTTGTTTCTTTACCAAATAGAAAACTTAATTAATCAAAGTAAAGTCTTGACTAATTTTAGTTAAAGTAATTACCTCTAATCAAATTAAAGTCTCAATTATTGGCAAAAACTTATTTAATCAAATGAAAGTTTCTAAACAAAATCAAAGTAAAGTCTCAATTTAATTTAAAAACCTTTTAACTCATATGATTAGCATGCATGTAGATTTAAAATCATTATTTTCTATTCAATTAAGAAGAAAAGGACATAGATAAACAAAAACCACAACAATAATCAAAATAACAAAACATATAAATTTATCTAACCTCAGAATCCATTTAAGAAATTACAGTGGAATCAACCCTAAAAGCTTAGCCCTCCATGGCTTTGATGGAATACATGATGATATGAAGGAAAAAAAATAAAAGAAAGAATGAGAGATGTGGTGGAGATGGTATCTGCCAAAACCAGAGAGTTCTAAGTGTCTAAGCTGTAAGTTGTAAAATGTCAGTCCACGTTTCTGCTCCCTTAAGTCTCTTTATATAGGCTTCAACTGGACTTTGGGCTTTATCTGTCAGTTGCTAAATTCTTTCATTTTTATTTAATTAATTAGCAACTCAATTTCTGTCCAATTTCCAATTTTGCCCCTCTTATTTAAGCATTTTTACAAAATTGACCAGAATTTGACCAGAGTTTGACCAGTTTGACCAGAGTTTGACCAGTTGACTGCCTATCAGATGCTGACACGTGGCAGTGCAGATTCTCTCCAGAATTAGGGTTTCACTCTCACACTCTTCTCCTTGGTTGCGCGACTGACGGCGGCTGCTGCCGTTTTCCGGCGAACTCTTCTTCTCCGATCTGGTGCACGGTGTGCGACAATGGTGGCGCATTGCGGTCTGTGGTGGCGCGAATGAAGAAGCTTCGCGGAGGCGTGGTGGTGTGCAATGGCTGCGGAAGCTGCTGCCATTGTTGTGCGCGAGGAAGAAGAACTCGCTGGTGGCTCGCGCGTTTGCAGGTGCAGTGGTGAAGATGGTGGTGGCGCGCGGAGCTGCTGGACGCAAGAAGAAGATGGCGTTGCTGTTCGTGTTGCGGAGAAGGTGCGATGCGGGGTTGCTGCTGTTTCCGGCGAGTTTCAGTGGTGGTCGGCGAGGAGATGGCGGCGGCGGCTGCCATGGTGATGGAAGGAGAGGAGAAAATTAGGGTTAGGGTTTTGGGAGATGAAGATGATGACGTGGCAGCCTTCCATTGGACAGCTTGTTAGTGCAAGGATTGTTGCCACGTGGCTTGCTTTGGTTGGCTAATTTTAAGAGGTGGGGATTGCCACATGGCATGATCTGGTTGAATGGAGTTTAAGTGGTAGGAGGGGTGCAACTTAGTGAAAACTGGGGGTGCAGAACAGGTTTTTGTGGTCTACTTGAGCAAGGAGTGTGCAAATAAAAACTGGGGGTGCATTTAGCTCCTGGTTTATTCTTTTTCCAGAATTTCTTGATTTTGGACTTATTTTGTAACTTTGAATATTTCAAAATCACACTATTAATTGACCAAAAATAAATTCCAGCTGCATTAACAAACGTTAAAATATCCAATAATACTTTATGCAACTAAAATCAATTTTTACGCCACTTTTACCAAACTTACTCAATAAATCCAATAATCACAAATCCTAATTAAATCAATCTTTAAGCACAGAAAATTCAATTAAATCCCCAAATTTAAATATTAAATGAGGGCAAAAATTTGAACTCATCACACACCCACACTTATCCTTTTGCACTCCTGGACAAAATTTAACAATTTCAAAACTTTATTCTGAGGTCTTTTATTCCATATTTTCAGTGGATTAAAGAAATGAATATCAATGGAAACAAATCAATCTTCTAGAAATCATGTTGTCATGCACAAACAAATGGATAAAATTCTGTTTTTCACACATGAGTTAATCTTTTGAGTTTACAAGATAATCAAATATGAAAGAGAAACACTCAAGTTAAATATATATTTTCTCACCAAGATTCACTCAAGTGTTTTGGCTTGTGTTTTCACTCAAAATACCCATGCAAGTAAACACTCTCAATGCTTAGCAAGACTCTAATATTCACAGCTTTCAGAAAACATGCATTCAAAAATCATGAGGACTTTTCAAGGTTATAATGAGGCCAAGGCAAAGGTAGGAAAAACTTTAGGATTTGTGTGTTTTTGAAATAGTAAGGAAGAAAGAGTTATGAAGCATAGTTTCAAAAACAATCCTTTTTTCTTTGTGTTTTTTTTCTTCTATCCTTTGTTGCTCTTTTTCAGACAACAATTATTTTTCATTACAACACTCTGTCATCAACAATTATTTTCCTTTTTGCCATTTTTACAACTTTGTGGGGGAAATACTCACCCCCACACTTTATTCCTCAACCAATCTCAAGGGGCTACCAATGGATCAATGTCATGGTTAGCTTGTTTGGCCAAGTAGCTAAAAACAAGAAATGCCTCAGTCATATCAAATCATGCATGTTCACCTAAGATGCAAAACAACAGAATCAAGCTAAACATTTGAGTACCAACAAGACATGAGCAAATCACACAAGAAAAATAGGAATGACACATGGTAGTTCATCCTTACAATAAAGCTCAAAACTCACAAGGTCAAAAACTCTTTCACAAAAGATTTATTCCAGAAACTCTCAAATCAACTCAATCAGGTAGATCACAGAATCAATCCATTCATAGCACATGACTCTTATTTTCCCAGAATTATGACCGTTCCAATTAGTAAATCAAATCCAAAAATCCAATGTCAATATGTTTTATTGAAAACAGAAACTTTTTTTTTTAATTAGAAAAGGAAAAACAAAACAAATAGAAAACAAAAACAGAAAAGGGGGAAATCTCCCCACACCCCCACACTTTATCCATGCATTGTCCTCAATGTATTCAATATGTATAAAATGCAAAGAAAAAGTATGAAGTGTACTTACCTCCTCAAGGTGGAAGGTATGAGGGAGAAGTCAAGTTCATCCCATCCATCGTCTTGTTCAACATATCTTGATTTTCATTGAATATCCGAAGATGATGCCCATTAACTTTAAAAGTTCTTGCTGAGGATTCTTCCTTGATCTCCACTGCTCCATAAGGAAAGACTTCTGTAACAATGTATGGTCCTTCCCAAGTAGAACGCAACTTACCACTCATGTGACCAAGCTTGGATTTGTATAGTAACACCTTCTGGCCTACCTTGAAATCCTTTCTAGCCACAAGCTTTTGGTCATGGAACTTCTTGTTTTTCTGTTTGTAGAACTTTGAATTTTCATAGGCTGCAAGCCTAATCTCCTCTAGTTCTTGCAACTGAAGTTTTCGCTCATTCTCTGCTTCTTCCAAATCCAAGTTACATGCTTTCACGGCCCAATAGGCCCGATGTTCAATCTCCACAGGTAGATGACAAGCCTTTCCAAAAACCACCCTGAAAGGTGACATACCTATAGGTGTTTTGTAGGCTGTCCTGTGTGCCCAAAGTGCTTCATCCAATCTTGTGGCCCAATCCTTTCGACTAGGCTTCACTACTTTCTCTAGTATCTTTTTAATCTCTCTGTTAGAGATCTCTGCTTGTCCATTGGTTTGGGGTGATATGGTGTAGCAATGCGATGTGTCACCCCATACTTCTTTAACATGTTCTCAAGTAGCCTATTACAGAAATGAGTCCCCTGGTCACTGATGATGGCTCGTGGTATCCCAAATCTACAGAAAATGTTAGACCTGACAAAACTCATAACAACTCAAGAATCATTAGTCCTTGTAGCTATGACTTCCACCCATTTGGAGACATAGTCTACAGCAAGCAAAATATAAGAAAACCCAAAAGAAGGAGGAAAAGGACCCATAAAATCAATACCCCAAATATCAAATACCTCACAATATAGCATGGGTTGTTGAGGCATTTCATCCCTTCTTGTAATGGATCTGGCTGCCCTTTGGCACTGCTCACAATTTTCATATACCCTCTGTGCATCTTTAAAAATGGTAGGCCAATATAATCCAAAATCCAACACCTTCCTACCTATTCTTTGTGTGCCATAATGTCCACCAAAAGGAGACGAATGGCAGAACTCAAGCACATGAGGTATCTCGATATCTGGAACACACCTCCTTATGACTTGGTCACTACCAATGCGCCATAAGATTGGAGCTTCCCAGATATAGTACTTTGCCTCACTTTTTAGCTTGATTCTTTCATATTTGGAGAAGGAAGGAGGAATAGCAGAAACAACCAAATAATTAACAATGTCAGCAAACCAAGGTTCAGGAAACATACCTTTCACAGCAGTCAATGCTAGGAGGACTTCATCAGGAAAGTCATCCTTAATAGGAATGTTATCTTCTCCATTTTCAATCCTGCTAAGATGATCGGCTACTAAGTTATGTGCTCCACTTCTGTCTAGAATCTCAATGTCAAACTCTTGGAGCAGTAGCATCCATCTAATCAACCTTGGTTTTGAATCTGCTTTCTTCAGAAGGAATTTTAATGCTGCATGATCAGTATAAACAATTACCTTGGAACCAAGTATATACGGTCTGAATTTGTCCAAGGCAAACACAACAGCCAATAATTCCTTCTCAGTCGTGGTGTAGTTAGCCTGCGCTGTATCCAATGTTCTGGAAGCATAATATATCACATGTGATAGCTTCCCATCTTTTTGTGCAAGCACCGCTCCTACTGCAAAGTTTGATGCATCACACATCAACTCGAATGGTAATGTCCAGTCAGGTGGCTGGATGATAGGAGTGGTGGTAAGCGCCTTTTTCAATGTATCAAATGCATCTTTGCACCTCTCTCCAAAGTCAAATACTACATCCTTTTGCAACAGGTTGGAGAGAGGGTTGGCTATCTTGCTGAAGTCCTTGATAAATCTCCTGTAAAATCCTGCATGTCCAAGAAAAGATCGAACCTCTTTCACAGAAGAGGGGTAAGGCAATTGTGAAATAATATCAACTTTAGCAGGATCTACAGATATACCATTCTTGGAAACAACGTGACCTAAAACTATACCTTGTTCCACCATAAAATGACATTTTTCAAAATTTAGAACAAGGTTAGTTTCTTCACATCTCTCCAAGACTCTAGCAAGATTAGACAAGCAGTGATCAAAAGATGAACCATATACACTAAAATCATCCATAAAAACCTCAATACAATGCTCCAACAAATCTGTAAAAATACTCATCATACATCGCTGAAATGTTCCAGGAGCATTGCAAAGGCCAAATGGCATTTTCCTATAAGCATACGTACCGAATGGACAAGTAAAAGTAGTCTTATGTTGATCCTCTGGGGCAATACAAATCTGAAAATACCCAGAGAATCCATCAAGAAAACAGTAATGAGACTTACCTGCCAATCGATCTAACATCTGGTCCATGAATGGTAAAGGAAAGTGGTCCTTCCTGGTGGCCTGGTTTAGTCTTCTATAATCAATACAGACCCTCCAGCTATTCTAAATACGAGTAGGAATCAACTCGTTCTTCTCATTCTTGACCACGGTGATCCCAGATTTCTTGGGGACCACATGTACAGGACTCACCCAAGTGCTGTCAGAAATGGGATATATAATACCTGCTTGTAGCAACTTGGTGACTTCTTTCTTCACAACCTCCATCAGCTGAGGATTTAGTCTCCTCTGAGGTTGCCTCACTGGCTTAGCATCCTCCTCCAAGAGTATTCTGTGCATGCAGAAAGAAGGACTAATACCAAGAATATCTGCCAAAGTCCAGCCTATTGCTCGCTTGTGATCTTTGATAACCTGCAATAGCTTTTGTTCCTGCTCGTTAGTAAGCAAGGCAGATATAATAACAGGGAGTTTCCCATCCCTCTCAAGATAAACATATTTCAAATGAGATGGTAAAGGTTTCAACTCCAAAGTGGGTGGCTGTTCCACAGATGGCAACATTTTACTGCCTAAGGTAATTTCAGCCACCTCAGCATCACACTTGGACGCCACAAAGGTATCAAATAGTGACACCGCGTCCTCAACATCACCTGTTTTACAATTTTCTCTTTCGTCTAAAATTGAGCCCGAAATATTCGAAAAAGAAAAATCCAAAGAAGTAGAAAAACCAGATAAAACGTCCAAAAGTCCAAAAGCATAATTGTTCACTACATTACTCAATAAATCAATACAAAACAAAGAATGGTCTTCAATTGGGTGCTTCATGGCTTCTAGCACGTTGAACTGCACCTTCTCATCTCCTATCTCCATAGTCAAGGATCCTGCATGCACGTCTATCTTGGTACGTGCTGTCATCATGAATGGTCTTCCCAAAATAATTGTGGTCGAACTCATTCCTTCATCATCCTTCATGTCCAAGATGTAGAAATCTGCAGGAAAAATTAACTTGTCCACACGGACAAGCACATCTTCTAGCACACCTGCAGGGTTAACTGTGCTACGGTTGGCCAATTGAATGACCACACCAGTAGACTTAAGAGGTCCAAGATGAAGTGAAGTAAAAACAGATAAAGGCATTACATTAATAGAAGCTCCTAAATCTAACATAGCATTGTCAAACTTAGTACTTCCTATAATGCAGGGAACAAAAAACATACCTGGATCCTTACACTTTTGCGGCATTCTGACTGCAGGCTTCTTGATTAAGCTAGAGACGTTTCTTCCCATGTTCACTACCTCTTTGTCCATAATACACCTTTTATGTGTACATAATTCTTTGAGAAACTTGGCGTATTTAGGAATTTGTCTTACAGCATCCAACAAAGGGATGTTTATCTCCACTTTCTTGAAAGTATTCAGGATTTCTTTGTCTAACTCCTCCATCTTTTTAGTTTTTGGTTTCAAACGGTTTGGATAGGGAGGAGGAGGAGAATAAGGAGAAGGATTTTCAGAGGAAGGATTAAGGGATACCAACCTGGAGTTATCACTGGGTGCAGGCATCTCAGATGTTGCTTGTGTTGCTTCATCTGATCTTCCTCTTTCATCATTAGGTACAACTTCATTATCCTTATCTTCTTCTTCTTGGGCATCCCCAAGACCTTGTATTTGCTTACCCGATCTTAAAGTAATAGCACTTACATTTCGCGGGTTGATTACAGTTTGTGCAGGCAAATTGCTTGAGCCTTGTTGAGACTTCATCTAATTTAACTCATTTGCCATTTGTCCAATCTGATTTTGCAAATTTTGATTGGTTGCTTCCATTGTCTGTTTCAACTCATTGATTTGTCCCTTCATCATGTCAGCCATCATTTTCATCATTGCTTCCATGTTTGAATCACCAGAGGTTGCAGCTGGTTGTGGTTGTTGCCTCTGTTGAGGTGGAACATAGACTTGTTGGTGTTGAGGCTATTGATTTCCCCATTTCTGGCTGGGATATTCCTTCCAATCTGGGTTATACTTGTTGGAGGACAAATCATGGTTGTATTGCTGCCGAGGTGGTCTATTATTGCCATAGATGTTTGCAGCATATGCCTGAGGTTGTTCATTGTCTAACGTCCCTGTCTCTTTTAACATAGAACAAGCCTCTGTAGGATGATTAGTAGAAGCAAAAATTCCACATAAAGTAGAAGGGATAGGCTTTTTCCGTAAGTCTGTCAAGGTCCTTACCATGGCTGCTAAGTCATCCAACTTCCTTTCTAATTTCTTGTGATCTGCAACATATGAAGCTTCTACTCCATGGGTTCCCTTCAATAGAGTTATAGAATTACTCCTTGTGGAAAATTGTTGATGGTTTGACGCCATAGTTTCAATCAATTTGCATTTGTTGGCGTTTTGTCCACCAATGACCCTCCACTTGCAACATTTATCATTTTTCTATCCATGATACTCAATCCCTCATAAAAGTATTGAATGAGGAGATGCTCGTTTATTTGGTGATGAGGACAGGAAGCACATAACTTTTTGAATCTTTCCCAATACTCGTGAAGACTTTCTCTTTCTTGTTGCCTTATCCCATAAATATCTTTGCGAATAGCAGCAACTCTAGATGCTGGAAAAAACTTTTCCAGAAATAATCTTTTCAGAGTTTCCCAAGTATTGATGGATCCTGGCGGAAGGCAGTATAACCAATTCTTAGCGACATCTTGCAATGAGAATGGGAAAGCCTTAAGCTTGATATGTTCCTCTGTTACTATTGTAGGTCTCATGGATGAACAAACAACATGAAATTCCTTCAAATGATGGTACGGGTCTTCTCCTGCTAATCCATGGAATTTGGGTAAAAGATGGATTAACCCAGACTTAAGCTCACATTCTCCATCTAGATATTGGATGCACATGTTTTGTGTAATTGCTGCATCCGGTGAAGCCAACTCTCTTATTGTTCTTTCTTCCATTCTATCTTCTTGAATTTCTGGTTCAGGTGATGGATCAGAAGATATGTTAATCACCGGAGGTGATTCTAGTGGTACACTTTCAGTGGTAGGTTCAGATGATGATGGTGCTCCTTCAGTAGAACACCTGAGATCAAGTCTCCTACGTGATTTACGCAAGTTCCTTTCAAGTTCTGAATCAAGTTGATAAAATTGACCCGGATTGGCCCGAGTCATGCACTATGTAATCCACCTGAAAAGTGTTTCCCTGTGTGTTTTTTTCTTCCTATTCTTGTTTTGGAGAAAGATTTCAAGAAAGAAATAAGTTAAGATGTCGTTGGGTCTACTCCCAGGAAAGAAAGGTGCGTCACAGTGGACAACTTAAATACCAAGTCTTTCCTAGACAGAGTTTTCCAAACTAGTCTCAAAAAATTTCTTAAAAGAAATTCTTAATCAAAACAAAAATAGAACTTTGCTTGGAGTATATTAACAGAAAACTAAAGACTACAAAATAACAAACAATATCAAACGTATATGCGTAAAATAAATAAAAATAAATAAAAATAAAAAATAAAATAAAATAAAATAAAATAAATAAATAAAAACAAAATCAAAATAAAAGAAATACTAACCGTATTCCCCGGCAACGGCGCCAAATTTGATATTGCTAGTTTGTAGTGAAGAAAATAGTTAGGGTTAAGATAACCCTGAGTCGTCTCACAATGAATACGGAATTGATCTCAAATATTTGATTCAAAAATGCAATTTAAACTAGCAACTATAAAAATAGGGGGGTTTGATATGCAAAGAAAATGACACGGAAGATTGTAAACACAGTAATAGTAAATAGGTCAATTCCACTGCTTTTTCTAAATAAGATTCTTCATTGGTTATCTAGAGATTATTGTTAAATTAATTATTATTGTTGATTTACAAATAAATCAATGTAAAGACTCAATTCATTTGTTGGCATCCTCACTTTTAATCAAAGTACAGTCTCAATTAAAAGTGAGAATTGTTTAGATTGTCCATAGTAAATTTAATCAAAGTACAGTCTCAATTAATTTTACTATGCCTAATCATGTATATTCCTTTGTTTCTTTACCAAATAGAAAACTTAATTAATCAAAGTAAAGTCTTGACTAATTTTAGTTAAAGTAATTACCTCTAATCAAATTAAAGTCTCAATTATTGGCAAAAACTTATTTTATCAAATGAAAGTTTCTAAACAAAATCAAAGTAAAGTCTCAATTTAATTTAAAAACCTTTTAACTCATATGATTAGCATGCATGTAGATTTAAAATCATTATTTTCTATTCAATTAAGAAGCAAAGGACATAGATAAACAAAAACCACAACAATAATCAAAATAACAAAACATATAAATTCATCTAACCTCAGAATCCATTTAAGAAATTACAGTGGAATCAACCCTAAAAGCTTAGCCCTCCATGGCTTTGATGGAATACATGATGATATGAAGGAAAGAAAATAAAAGAAAGAATGAGAGATGTGGTGGAGATGGTATCTGCCAAAACCAGAGAGTTCTAAGTGTCTAAGCTGTAAGTTGTAAAATGTCAGTCCACGTTTCTGCTCCCTTAAGTCTCTTTATATAGGCTTCAACTGGACTTTGGGCTTTATCTGTCAGTTGCTAAATTCTTTCATTTTTATTTAATTAATTAGCAACTCAATTTCTGTCCAATTTCCAATTCTGCCCTTCTTATTTAAGCATTTTTACAAAATTGACCAGAATTTGACCAGAGTTTGACCAGTTTGACCAGAGTTTGACCAGTTGACTGCCTATCAGATGCTGACACGTGGCAGTGCAGATTCTCTCCAGAATTAGGGTTTCACTCTCACACTCTTCTCCTTGGTTGCGCGACTGACGGCGGCTGCTGCCGTTTTCCGGTGAACTCTTCTTCTCTGATCTGGTGCACGGTGTGCGACAATGGTGGCGCATTGCGGTCTGTGGTGGCGCGAATGAAGAAGCTTCGCGGAACAAGCTTCGCGGAGGCGTGGTGGTGTGCGATGGCTGCGGAAGCTGCTGCCATTGTTGTGCGCGAGGAAGAAGAACTCGCTGGTGGCTCGCGCGTTTGCAGGTGCAGTGGTGAAGATGGTGGTGGCGCGCGGAGCTGCTGGACGCGAGAAGAAGATGGCGTTGTTGTTCGTGGTGCGGAGAAGGTGCGATGCGGGGTTGCTACTGTTTCCGGCGAGTTTCAGTGGTGGCCGGCGAGGAGATGGCGGCGGCGGCTGCCATGGTGATGGAAGGAGAGGAGAAAATTAGGGTTAGGGTTTTGGGAGATGAAGATGATGACGTGGCAGCCTTCCATTGGACAGCTTGTTAGTGCAAGGATTGTTGCCACGTGGCTTGCTTTGGTTGGCTAATTTTAAGAGGTGGGGATTGCCACATGGCATGATCTGGTTGAATGGAGTTTAAGTGGTAGGAGGGGTGCAACTTAGTGAAAACTGGGGGTGCAGAACAGGTTTTTGTGGTCTACTTGAGCAAGGAGTGTGCAAATAAAAACTGGGGGTGCATTTAGCTCCTGATTTATTCTTTTTCCAGAATTTCTTGATTTTGGACTTATTTTGTAACTTTGAATATTTCAAAATCACACTATTAATTGACCAAAAATAAATTCCAGCTGCATTAACAAACGTTAAAATATCCAATAATATTTTATGCAACTAAAATCAATTTTTACGCCACTTTTACCAAACTTACTCAATAAATCCAATAATCACAAATCCTAATTAAATCAATCTTTAAGCACAGAAAATTCAATTAAATCCCCAAATTTAAATATTAAATGAGGGCAAAAATTTGAACTCATCAGTAAGCGAGAGTAGAAAATGGTTTATCATACAGTTAGATACACTTTCATAATCCAAAATGCATATGTCAACCAATCATGTTTCATGACATGCACACAATACTAAGACTCGAGACACGACTCATCCGGATACATATAATTAGTCGGATTAAACGGATACTTGCACTTGTGGTGGCCTTTACTGCTCTACCGAGCTAATTGTTACATGTGTCTCATTCCCCCACGCACAAGGTTAGCCTTAAGTGTTTCAGGCCTCCTGCTACTCTCACCACTTGAGTCAGTACGCCCTGCGTGAGACTAACTGACTTTTTAGAGTGTTAGGATGCAATTTTTACCTTGAATCCTTACTAAATTATATAAATGAGGCACCACCATGAACTCCCACTAACAAGGGTCATGGAATTACATCCTGGCCAACTGAGACACCACCACGAGATCTCACCTAGAGATTCATGGAATTATGCCCTAACCAATGAGGCACCACCACGAAACTATCGTGGAATTACGTCTTAACCATACAAATAACATGTTCCATCAATCAAGTATATAAATATCATGCCAACATTTATAACCAACCTTCATTCATATTCCATACCAGAACCATACTAAACTCATCATATTCAGTCAATGAACCATTCCATACAAGCAACATCACTCAAATCATGCCTTAATATAGTAATCCAACCAAGCATATGTCATTCAAGAGGGAAATAATAGAGTAAGACACATTCTCGCCTAGCTTCTCGCTTAGGCAGAAAGGTCTCGCTCAAGCGAGAGGGTTCTCTCACTCAGGCGAGCTCCTTTCACCTAGGCGGGAGCTCAACAAGGGGAACAATGGCTTCCTGCGATTTCTCGCTTAGGTGAGCCCTTCTTGCCTGAGCGAGACTGTGCCTCGCTCAAAATGGAGACTCGTCGCTTAAGTGACAACTCGAGCAGGAAACCTGGGCGAGCCTCTGTTAGTCTCGCCTAGGCGAGACGTGCTCGCTTGGGCGAGAAAACCAGTGCTCACCACTCTTCTCTCGTGTAACAGTCCAACAAACACAACCCAAATGACTCAATAAGGCATTTCCTAAGCTCACTACAACATAACAACCATGCAATCATGAAATAACAACAAAGCAAGCAAAAAACGTAATGAACAAGTGAACCCTAGCTTCCCTTACATAGAAAGAGGCTAATAACAAACTTTGACCCTTAAGCCAATGAACCTAGTAGCTCTAGGAACAGATTTATGAACTGGAACAACGGCACAAAAAGAAAGCGAGGTTATCATAGTGAACCTCTAGCGGAAGTACGAAAGATAAGACTTAGAGGGAAACTAGTATAAGTTGAGAACCAACTTACATGGAGTCGAAACTGGTTGAGCTAACTTTAGCACGAGTGAGCTTTAACCCCTAGTAAAGCACAGTTTTGAGAGAGAAGAGAGGAACAAGGCAGCTGTTTTCTGAAAGTGAGAAGAATGAGTGGGGTTAGGGCAGTTTAGGGTCTTTGGTTCCTTTTGGGCCAACCCTAGGCCCAACTGATTTAGGGTAGCCCTTAAACATTGGGGCTAAAATATAAGTGGGCTTTTACATTCTCCCTAATAACAAAAATTTTTGACCTCAAAAATGAAGACTTACCAGGAAAACAGATGCAGATGTGACTTTCCCATATCCTCCTCTAACTCCCAAGTAGAGTCACATGTCCTCCGATCCCAGATGACTTTGACAAGACTGACTGGTTTTCCCCGACGTTCCTCAACTCTATTATCCTCTAAAGTGATAGGTGGTACTTCCATAGTAAGATCTTTCCTTATCTGTACATCCTCGGCTTCCAACACATGAGATGGATAAAATACATACTTCCTCAACTGTGATATGTGGAATACAAGATGAAGATTTACCAACTGAAGAGGCAAAGCAATCTCATAAGCCACAAGCCCAATCCTCCTCGAGAGCTGATAAGGGCCAAGGAACTTAGAAGAAAGCTTCCTTGAGCGGAAAGCCCTTCCCACACTAGTGGTTTGGGTTACCTCAAGAATACATGATCTCCGGCCACAAATTTCGAAGGTCTCCTCCTACGATTTGCATAAGCCTTCTACCAACTCTGAGAGGCTTGCATCCTATCTCTCACCATTCTCACCTTTTCTGTAGTCTGTACCAATAACTCTGGCTCAACAAGTACTGCTTCCCCATCTTGATACCAACATAGAGGAGTCCGACACTTCCTGCCATATAGAGCCACATATAGCGCCATGTCAATGTTTGCATGAAAGCTATTATTGTAGGTGAACTCTATCAAAGGTAAGACTTCATCCCAAACACCCAGATAATTCAGCACGCATGTTCTCAATAGATCCTCGAGTGATTGAATCGTCCTTTCAGACTAACCATCAGTCTAGGGATGATAGGCTGAACTCGTAGTCAACTTGCTACCCAAAGCACACTAGAGCGTCTGCCAAAATCGTGATGTGAAACACAAATCTCTGTTTGAAACAATGCTCGAAGGTACCCCATGCAACCTCACAATTTCCTTAATGTACAACTGGGCCAACTTGGCCATAGATATCCTCAAGTTCATCGCCAAGAAATGAGCACTCTTGGTCAATCGGTCCACTATGACCCAAATCGCATCATGGCCTCTAAAGGTTGGTGGCAAATGGGTCACAAAGTCCATAGCTATGTTATCCCATTTCCAGACTGGTATTTTCGAAGGCTGTAGAATTCCACCGGGTCTCTGATGCTCCACCTTTACCTTCTGACATGTCAAACAAGCTGATACAAACTGAGCTACATCCTTCTTCATACCTTGCCACCAGAAGGTCTCCTTGAGATCTTGATACATCTTAGTCATGCCAAGATGCAAACTAAGACGACTTTTGTGCCCTTCCTCAAGGATTAACCTTTTCACCACAACATCCTCAAGTATACACACCCTACCCTGAAACCTCAGTATGTCATCATCTCCCAAAGCAAAATCCTTCGCTTCATTTGATCCAAGTTGTTCTCTCACTCTATTCAAACTGGCATCTAATAATTATCTTTCCCTAATTGAGTTTAAGAAGTGACTAGATATAGTCAGAGTACTACATCTAATGAACTCGAATCCCAACTCCACTTGTAGCTTCATATCCCTGAATTTCTCTAGTAACTCCACCTCCTTGATCATGAGGTGTGCAGTATGCACTGTCTTCCTACTCAAAGCATCTGCTACCATGTTTGTCTTCCCCGGATGATATAATAGTTCAAAATCGTAGTCCTTCAGGAATTTCATCCACCTCCTTTGTCTCATGTTTAGCTCCTTCTGATCAAACAGATACTTGAGACTCTTGTGGTCGCTGAACACCTGAAATTGGGCACCATAGAGATAGTGCCTCTAGATCTTCAAGGCAAACACTATAGTTGACAACTCCAGATCATGAGTGGGGTAGTTACGCTCATGCACCTTAAGTTGCCTTGACGCATACGTCACTGCCTTCTTCTCTTGCATCAACATACAACCAAGCCCTAAGTGAGAGGCATCACAGTAGACCTCAAAGGGTTTACCAACATCCGGAATAACCAATATAGGAGCACTCATCAACCTTCGCTTAAGCTCTTGAAAGCTTTCCTCACACTTATCCATCCAAGTGAGAGGTTGGTCCTTCCGGAACTACAAAAGATAAGACTTAGAGGGAAACTAGTATGTGCTGAGAACCAACTTACATGAGTCGAAACTGGTTGAGCTAACTTGTGCACGAGTGAGCTCTAAACCCTAGCAGAGCACAATTTTGAGAGAGAAGAGAGGAACAAGGTGGCCATTTTCTGAAAATGAGAAGAATGAGTGAGGCTAGGGTAGTTTAGGGTCCTTGGTTCCCTTTGGGCCAGCCCTAAACCCAACTGATTTGGGGCGGCCCTTAAACATTGGGGCTAAAATATAAGTAGGCTTTACACTCGCTACTATTATTATATGTACATGGTTGAAAATACACATATTCATATTTTTTATAATAATAAAAAATAATAAAATTTAAGTTTTATAATTATAAAAATAAATATAAATAAAATTTTTATTTTTATTTTAAATGTAAAAATCGATGAAATAAAAAACAGTTAAATTAAAAAAATGATAAAATTGTAAAATAATTAATTTAATTTAAAAATCATTATATAAAAAATAAAATAGAAAATAAATTTTAAACACCATAAATAAATCTCTTTGTATAATGGTATATAAAGAGTTATTTTAATTTTAAAATAATAATTAAATTTAAAAAACAAGAGTCAAATAATAAAAAAAGTTAAATTTTAAAAAGTGTGAGATATAGGGTAAAACAGTAAAACAATGAATTTAATTTAAAAAATTATTATATGAAAAATAAAATAAAAAACTATGGAAAGAAAAAAGAAATCCTCTTTTATATAATAGTATAATAATGTAGATAAATTTAATTAAGATCAAAACAGAAATATTATATATATATATATATATATATATATATATATATATATATATATATATATATATATATATATATATATATATAAAGTATTATAAAACTTAATAAAAAATAAAAATATGCCATTGAAATTCTGAAAACGCAATAAATGAAAGGAAGGATTTTTTTTTTTTTTTTTCAAAATTCAGACAAACGAAAAAGAACAAGGAAACCCTATATCAACTAAACCGTTCACACTGATAGTTGTAAAAGTTGATTATGAAAGCATTATTCGTTCAACATGAACATTCTTGGAAGCCACACATTATTAGTGAATAAAATACCTTTTGCTTCAAGGTATCATTATATAGATATACTATAACCAAAAGTAAAGCAAATAAAGTAAAGTTTTTGCTTCAGACGAAAAACTATTCAAATTTAGTAAGTGTCCTAAAAAAGCAAATTTAGTAAGTGTACAATAAATAAAAAAAATTATTGTACAAAACGTAGCTTCATGGTCAATGTTCAAGCATATTTACAATAAATCATCGTCTCATACAATTGGATAATTATAATGATGGGAAGTATACTCAGTAGTACAAAATCCTTTAACAACACAACAAGGAGATTAAAATTTTAAGGTTATTTTACAAAATTATAAGTCATAAAATTGTAATTTAAAAAATAAATTGAAAGGCATTCCTCATAGAAATGACTTTAACGGTTGAGATTGTCATCGAAGTCGTGAATATTGTACACGACTTATGATTTTACAAATAAATCCTACGTGTAACTTCTTTTACACTAAAGTGTCATGTATTTCATACATGAGTTCTTATTTTAAAACAAGTAATGAGTTATATGCTTGTTAACAAATCACACATAATATTCTAAACATTCCAACTTAATTATTTTATATTATTTATCTTTATATATATTCACAGGTTTTATAAGAACATCTTCACCAAATATCATTTTTTTCTCAAACTTACTTAATAAGTATTATTATTATTTGATATCTCACTAACTTTAGCGTAAGATAGTTTTCTAGATGTGAACATCCATTTGGTACTTGTATATCGACTATTAGAACTCATTTCACAAAAGTTCATAACTCAATAAAAAAGAGTCATACCATTTTCAATAACTATTGGATAAAAGGTTGAAACACTATTAGTCCTAGACCAAGCATAAAAAGAAGGTTGATTTTCTGGCGGTTAGGGACAATATCGTTGATGAAGAACAACTTGTTCCTGACAAAAAGCGCAACACGCATTGCTCCAAGTTATGTAATTGTTGTGATTGAGGGATTGTTAGGTTAAAAGAAAACCAAAACCATCAAAATAGTGGAGAAAAAAAGGAGGTTCTTTAACTTTGGTTGTGATATCTTGGTTAGGGGTGGTCATGGGAGCAAGAAGAAGAGGGAAGAAAACAAGAACAAGATAAAAGAGGAAAGAGAGGTCAAAGCTTGGAAATGTACTGTTGATACTATATTAGATAAAAGGTTGAAAGAGGAACAACGTTTTCTATTATGAACAAAAGAGAAAACACTTTTACAATAGAAAGACAAACTCTCATATACAATATACAAAACACTTGGATAGTGCGAGCATCGCCTATACAAAGACTATAAATAAAAGAAGCTAAACAAATTAGAAAGTTTTAAACAATCTAACTAGCTTAACTAAAAATTATAAACAATAAACCTCACTTGTTAAAAAATTTTGTTCACCTCTTGTTGTTGTTATTATTATTGTTCATTCATACAATACACAATATAATTTATAGACTCACATTTTTTGACCGTTGTACTCAAAATAACTATAAATGGCTATAAACGACTAACTCATTAAATACCTAGACTCCAACGACTAGTACATTAACCACTCACAACGGCTAGTTTCTTACAACGGCTAATTACCCACAACGACTATTGCATTTAAGTTTATTAAAAAACCCAACAAAACTCTCTCGTATACTTAAATGTTTTTTTTATTCTACATCTTTGTTCTTTTATTCTTCATCCCGACTTCCCATATGCAATAACTCTTCTCGCATTGTGCTTGTCCTTTTCATGATTAGTTAAATTCTTTGCTTTCTTCTTGGACGACTCCTCTTTCAATGTAATCATTTCTCTGGCCGACTTGTTCCTCTCTTTAGCTGACTTGTTACTCACCAGATTCCTTGCTATCTTAGTAGCCAACTTGTTCTTAACCAGATTCTTATCAATAGGTTGACCTCCTTTTGAGGGATTAGAAAATTCCCACATATTGTTGCACTCAATCGCATCTATCTCCTCATCCATTGCAAGTTGTGACTCCTCATCTTGCACCTCCAATGCAGCTCTCAAATCCATCTCTACTTGTAACAGTTCTTGCAAACTTGAAACATCTTGTTCAAGTTTCAAGCGCTTGCTTGTAGAATTGAATTGTCTCTAACCTCTTTTTCAATTCTTTGATGCAAATCTCTTTTTGCAATATCTAACCTTTGAATTACTAGCTCTTCTTCTTCAAATTTTGAACTACTTGAGCTTTTCACATGTTTCATTAAGCTACCTGAGTAATCTACTTGCTCCATCGACCTAACCAAGCTATCCACATGTTTCACTGAAACATGTGTCTGAGTAATAGTCCTTTTCATAAAGGCCATATATGCCACACTTAAAGCACTCAACATTTGAGTTGCTCGATCGACCTCCTTTCCATGAACCTCGTCTTTTTTCGTGCCAATTTTATTGACTGGACTGTGCTTTCTCTTCATGTCCTCAAATTCTATCACCAGGACCACTTTCTATACCTCCTTTGTATCATCCTCTTCCTTGAGTGTTCTGAGTCTCTCCCTTCATTTGGCGTAGTTAATCAAGTGGCTCCACCTTATTCTTCTTCTTCTGCTGCTCAGGCGCCTTAAGGGACCCGACAAGCTCTTCAACTGTGATCGTTGACAAGTCCTTGGACTCCTCAATTACGCACACCACATTCTTAAAATCATACGTCAAAGACCTCTAAATCTTTTCCACAACTCGGCAAGCAAGCAACGTCTCTCCGTTTCTAAAAAGTTGATTCGTCATGGTTTGAACCGCGGTTATGTACTCTGCTACTCCTTTCGTCTTCTTCATCTTCATACTATCTAACTCACCCTTGAGTGTTTGAAGTCGCACTTGCTTCACCCGGTCATTCCCTTTATACGACTTTTCCAAAATATCTCATGCTTCTTTTGAAAATTTGGCACTTGTAATCTTCTCAAAGTCGGTCTCATCCACAACTTGGTACATGATGTACAAAGCTACTTTGTCCTTCACACATGCTTCTTTCAACGCTTTCAACAGGGCATTTGACCAATTCGTGGTTTTGGCTGGTTCTTCAAAACCATCTTTAACCACCTCCCAATTTTCTAGAGATCCAAGAAGGGTCTTCATTTTGAGACTCCAATTGTCATAGTTGACCACCTTTGTCAACTTAGGTAGGGATACAATATTTGTAAGACTAGCCATCTCACTCTCTTTTTTTTTTCTCAAGCACTTAGCTCCCTTTTTTCAAGCACTCAAGCTCTCTAGCTCTCTCTTTTCCACTCAAACACTTAAGTTAACTAGCTATTGATACCACTTTGTAGACAATAAACCTCACTTGTGAAAAAACTTTGTTTACCTCTTGTTGTTGTTGTTGTTCATTCATACAATACACAATACAATTTATAGATTCACATTTCCTAACCATTGTACTCAAAACAGCTATAAACGGCTATAAAAGACTAACTCATTAACTACCTATATTCCAACGGCTAGTACATTAACCACTCACAACGGCTAGTTTCTTAGGCTAATTACCCATAACGGCTAATACATTTAAGTTTATTAAAAAATTCAACAATAATAACATGTAAAGGGATATCTCTGTTCTAATAAAAAATGCAATAAATATAATGGTAATAAGATTACTTTATTATTTTAAGTAACCAACAATTTTTTAATATTTGAGAAAGAGTCTTAGACATTTCTTAATTATAAAAACAAAAAATCCAATTTTAAATTTAAAAATAACTCATGACAAACAACAATTTATTGTGTGTTTGTGTGTGCGTGCGTGTGCATGTACGTGTGCGTGTGCGTGTGCGTGTGCATGTGCATGTGTGTGATGTGCGTGTGCGTGTGTGTGTGTGGGAGGGGGCAAGGACTAACACAATCGTCTATCAAAAATAACAGTCAGACTTACAATTCATTCTCCATCATTCACATTCTTTTTAGAAAAGTATTAATATTAGTGAGGGTGTGTGTGGGGGGGGGGGGTGCAAGGATTAACACAACCGTTTATCGAAAATAACAGTCAGACTTACAATTCATTCTCCATCATTCACATTCTTTTTAGAAAAGTATTAATATTAGTGAGGGTTAAGCCCTTGCTAAAATTTTATTTATTAATAAAATATTAGTATTAGTAAGGCGAAGACCTTTCTAAAACTGTTATTATAAAAAAATTACTTTTATTGCCTAGGTTAAGTCTTCGCTTAAATTTTATTGTTTTAAAAATGTTGTCTTGTGTGGGCTAAGTCCTTGTTACACATATCATTTTTAAGAATACTACGATCGTGTAAGTCGATTTAGCCCTTGTAGTATTTTACTTTTTAAAATAATATTTTTCCTAGTGTGGGTTAGACTCTCACTATGCAATTAAATAATTTACTTTTTAGTATATGATTTATGGTAGCGTTAGTGAAGCCCTCACTTTAACTAAAAAACGTTAAGTCCTATGATTGTAGTATGACCTTAGCCCTCTTTTGTAATTCAAATTTAAATAAATTTATCTTGTAGCATAGGCTTGACCGATGTCCATTGAAAAAAAAAATTGAAATGCTTTATTTGTTTATTGCCAAAAACATAATTAGCAAACTTGGTTCAAGAAATATATATTTCAATTTCAATGTCTACACCAACTCACATCAATTAAAATTTATATTCAACTACAAATCACATTTACAAAGTCCAACAAAATACTAATATAATTTAAGTTTTGTATAAAATTAAAATTGGAATAAAGGTGCATTGTCATTGTCTATAGACCTACATTTCATTTACATGAAAAAAAGTAGATATTGGCAACAGAAGAACATAACATTTCATTTACATGAAATAAGCAAAAAAAGTGGATCCTCCTCTATAAAACAAGTGCATTCTCCATTGCAAAAAAAGTGGATATCCATGGCAAAACAACATTGTAATTCTTTATTGATAAGGTGAAATAGTTGCAAAAACAGTAGAAATATTTAGAATAAATACAATAGACAAGATGAAAATATAGTATCCAAACTGTTAACATAATTATTTAAATAAAAATTAATTTAAGGTGAACTTCAAGAAAGTGATTGATCACCAGCATCATCAACATAGTCAGGGTGTACCTGATTTTTACCTATTGAAGTATCATAAAGGTTTTACTCCATCATGACGGTCAATTGTTGTTGCATCAACTTCTATGTTTCCTTCACTTGGAAGTACTTTTAAATTGTAACATCATATTTTTATTAGCCTAACGAGCCTCTTCTTTTGCTTCCTTAACCTCTTGACGAAGTTGTTCATTCTCAACACCATAGTCAGAGTAGTGAGTGACAATATCTAATAAGAAGGGTTGAGTGAGAAATGGCACTTTATGCCTGATGTTGACAGCCAAGTGTGCGAGGGGGTTGAATTTTTTTTTTTGAAAAATTTATTCTTTAAAATTCTTGAAAATAGTTTCTGTAATTTTTGAATCAAATAACACATTTTTTTATTGATTTAAAAAATTAACCATTTCCTCGTGACTTTTAAATTTTTTATTCAATAATTAATTTCTATGTGTGGGTCCATCTCTCCCTTTTGAGGATTTTCTTATTTTTGTTTTATTAAATTATATTATCTATGAGGCCTTTCCTAATTTGGCTTTCTTAATTTTTTATTCAATAACTAATTCCTATGCAACGGTCTAGCCCTCTCTTAAATTTGTATCCTATGATTTCTTTAATTTTAATTTTTATTATATTATACCAATGGCTAAATTGACATTATGCAATTAATATTTCATCCCACACTGCTTGTCATTCATTGTAAGTGTTTTTTCTATAATTTTTTTGTCTGAAAAAATTTAATAAATATCTAAGAGTAGGATAAACACACTCTAGAATTCTAATCACTAGTGCAGGAAGGCCTTTTGGCAGCGGTTATTTTTCATATTTTGCACCGGTTCCCGGACCGAGACATATTGGGGCGAGGCCAAAAGAGGATAGCCTTTGGCCTCGGTTGTACACCGAAGCCATAGAGTCCCTCTTCTGCCTCGGTTGTTAGGTCTAACCGAAGCCATATGTGGTCACATTTATACATTTTAAAAAAATTCGCTCACGTTTTGGCCTCGGTTTTAGTATGACCCAAGGCCATATGTCCCTTTTTGGCTTCGGTTTGCGTAGTACCCGAGGCCATATGTCACCATTCTCAACCCATTCTCAACCCATGCCTCTTCCATCTCTACCAAACCATCAATGCCCTCCAAAATCCTCTCTGGAACGCTTCAGCCTAACCAGAATCTCCGGAACACGGAACAGCTATCTATGGTTGCAGTGTGAACCAAGCTTGTGTCTCCCTTCAAAGACGCAATCTTTGCTGTCTTCTGGGAAAGAGACAAAGGAATGGGATGTTGGGTAGCGCTCCAGACTGTGAAAGAGTGAAGGGTCCAAAGGGTGGGTGGGAGAGAACCACTGAAAAATGGAGGTGGGGGATACGCGTGGTGGCTTTGCTGTGGGACCCAGTGGTCGTGGAGTGCGGCGGAGGGGGTGGTGGTGAAAGGAGACGCGCACCAACCATGGCAGCTTCACGCACATGGACCAGCACCGCATCTGCACTGCATTCATCAACACAGATCGCGTCCATGGCAGCAACACTCTCCATCTTCTGCAACAGCGAACACGAATCCCATTGCTGCACCTGCACCTCAACATTGCGCAGCCGTGAAACGAGAAGAAACACCAACACGCACCAGATTCCATCACCTTCATTGCAGCACTTCGCTGAAAAACATGAATCAGTCGCGGCACTAGCAACCATGGCATCCTTCAACCACTGAAAAATGGAGGTGGGGGATACGCGTGGTGGCGTTGCTGTGGGACCCAGTGGTCGTGGAGTGCGGCGGAGGGGGTGGTGGTGAAGACGCCGTGAGGTTTGTCGTGATCGCTAACGGTTGGTCCTCGGGGTGCGGGTGGTCGTGGCGCGTTCGAAATGGTCGTGAAGACGCCGCACGTTCGACATGATCTGCGACGAGCTCGACGCGGTGGTGACGAAGAAAAACACGATGCTCCGCGACGCGAGGAAGAAATGGAGGATAGCAGTGCGCCGCGAGGAAGAAATGGGGTTCAGTTTTGAGCCCTAATTAAATTATATGGCCTCGGTCCCTTAACACCCGAGGCCTAACATCTCTTTTGGCACCGGCTTTTTCCTAACCGAAGCCTATAAGTCAAAACGAGAATGGCATTTTTGAAATTTTTGGCAACCTTTTTGGCTTCGGGCCTTCTTAACCGAGGCCTAACACCCCTTTTGGCACCGGGTTTTTTGTAACCGAGGCCTATAACTGCTTTTGGCTTCGGGTTTTAGGTGAACCGAGGCATAAAAGTTGTCTGTAATTGCAAAATTGCCACCGCGCCATTATAGGCTTCGGTTTCTTGCCAACCGAGGCCTATAAGGCGAGGTAAAAATGCAATTCTGCACTAGTGAATTATTATCACGTCTTCTATTATGGCTTGTCTAACACATTTTAGATTCCATTTTTTTACGATCAAAATTTTTTTCTAGCTTTTTTATCTGATTTCACTGCAAGAAAATGAGATTTTAGCTTCCAAAATATGGCGTTGGCTAGATGTTCGATGCCATTATCATCAACTAACATAACGCACAATGAATGAGATATTTTTTCAACAAATAGTGTGTTAAAAGAAGTAAAAAATTTGAATTTGACATAAATATTAATTAGTTTTGCCAGCTTGGCCGACACATACTTTTAAATAATAGTCTCGTTGGATGGCCAACATGAAATGGCGCGAGAATTAAAAAGAAAGGTTTTAAACCAATAAAGGTGGGAAAAATTCATTTTCCACCTTTCTTCACTTTGCCAAAATGCAACTCGAACCTTGCCTTTATCTCTTTCTTCTCTTGCGAAACACCATTGCAAAGCGCAACTTCCTTTCCCTCTTGGAATTTTGAAGTCGAGCGATTGTGGGTACAAAGTGGATGGCAAAAATTGCAGCGGTGATTCCGACGAAGCGAAGTGCGTCTTGATATTGTGAAGGTTCCCGATTTCATGCCTCACTTATGCCATCTCAGTTGGATTGGTGACTTTACCTTATAAGGATTGAGATCCCATGTTTCCATTTATCATTGATAAGAAATGAGAAACCCTAATGGGTGGCTAATTGTTTGTTGATGGGGACCCGAATGTTGAATATATTGTGTGGGTAGATGTGTTGGGTGGAGGTGAAGCTTCTTTGGTGGAACTGAATCCTTCAACCCAAAGGTGAGTTGCGTGACTTAGTATATTGGTAATTTATATATTGTTTGATTTTTGTTTTATGATTGGGATCAGTTGGTATTGTAATTGGAACCAATGGGGCTTTGAATCATTGGGTTTTTGGGTAATAAAGATAGTGAATATTATGAGTTGGGAAGACTAATTAAGATTTTTCATTTTTGGTAATTTAATAAGACACGTGAACCGTGATGAGGCATCAAGTTCAAATTTACTTTTCTGAAACAAACAAATACAATGGTCTGTAGCTATGATGGGGCATCAAGTTCATTTTTTACTTTTCTGGAGGAAACATAAAACAAGAAAGAAAGTATAGTTCTTATGAAGGGACAAAGAAGATGAAACAGTTGGTCTTAGAAAAGAAATGTGTTGTGTTTAGAGTGATTGTGAGACACAAATAGAGGAGGTTTCTTTAACAATTGTAACATCCCAACCGGATATTACAGATTTAAATAAATAAAAATAAAGAAATAAATAATCAACTTCATTTAGTGAAATACTTTTCCCAAAAATGCGAGAAATTCAAAACTTTTATTACATCAACAATAATCCAAAATTCATAATTATAAACACTATTATAATTGTCAAAAGTCGAATAATATAAACGATTACAAACATAAAAATATAAAAGTTTTGAAAAAAATCTTCTCCCGAGACTAGCCCCACCCTAGCTCTACGCATAACCAAATCCACCTGTGACATATCTATTCCTGTGTACCGCGTACACGATCATCGCCAAACACAATCAAATAGGGTGACCTAACAGAATAAACATATTTAGAATATACGTATATACATACAACACAACAAAGGAATTCCATCCTTTCATTCAATAACACATGGCCACTATCATGTCAACCGTGTTCTACGTCTTCTAGTGAGTACCTTAAGATGTCTTGTTGCCACACCAATCAGCCACAACTGATAGAGCACGTGCGGGAAACCATGCTACAGATCATACACCGTAACGCTAGGTGGAGTTCCCAATACGAATAACATTTGTAACGTCCTAAGACTACCAAACTCGTCAGCTAAATACTGAGGAGATCAATCTAACTAGACCCATCTGTACACGCTGCTACGTGCACACTCACACCGACAACACTCGCCAACCCGAGCCACAATTCAAGAGTTCCTCTTGTTCATCCGCCATCCTGAGCCACACCTTAAGGGATGCTATTCTAAGCCACAACTCAAGGAATACCACGTGCTTAACCCCTATCTCGAGCCACAACTCAAGGGCTACCTTCCGAGCCATAACTCAAGGAACACCAGCAAGCCAACCTTTAAAATATCCTAGAAGCCTTGTAGACCACACACACCAAAGCAGCACAACACAATTCTGCTGCAGCAATCATCGCTTGGCACAAATCACGAGGCGCTAGGAGCAACAAGCTTCCAGGCCGCCTGGCGGGGAACGCGTACCGCCATGCTCCTCTGCACACACTGACTTTACATTTATCACCTAGCAAAACTATCCCTGCCGCTGGGCGCCACGAGCTCCAAATACTCTTTGTTCTAACGCTATTGCCTAGCGGGGCATAGCTCACCGTCAAACGATATACCAGTAGTTGCGTAGTACTAATTTTCCTTAAGCACTTCAGACCCTTATTCACGCATTTTCACTTTTGGCAATCATATAGCACAATTTCATTATTTCGTATTTAATTCATAGATCCACCTTATTTTGCTATCTACCCATGTTCCAAATCAAGTATTTCCTTAAACCATAAGGTCTATATTCACCTCTACCATTATATTTTGTTAGTCTTGTTCACACAGGTCGCCCATTTCCAATAGAAGTTATTCTTACGTAAGAATCCTTATCCTACAATAAACCTATAGCACATCTCCCTCTAGTGCATATTCATTTGAAACTTACAATTCTTAATGTCATGAAAACTCACCATTTCAATTTTGCTTTTGTGTAATGTAGCTCCCTATGGTACTGTTATTACGACAATGATGCATCTCACTTCCCATTCGCCTTCTAATTAATTTGTACTAACATGTTATATATATATATATATATATATATATATATATATATTCACCCTAAACCTCTGTTTAGTTAACTTCTTAATCCCACATTCAACCACATTTGATCTCTAAGAATACCAGACTTAGCATTTTTCCTCACAACCACGCAATTCTCCCTTCTCTACGTTGGCGCCTGGCAGCACATAGCCTGCCGCCAGGCAGTGCATCAGTTCTGGGAAACCCAGAATTCTGCCTTGCACCTGCGAGAATTCCAAATTCCAAACTTTCCTTCTTTGCAACTTTTTTCCACTTCTCACGCGAATTCCCTTGTGATTATAAGGATTCACAACCTAAACATGTGCATTCCCATTTTACAGTACAATTCAATCACTAATTAACCTTGTAACATTAAAACCCCAATTATTCAACCTTAAAATCACATTTTTACAATTTTTCCCCAATTTATATCCATTTACAACATAATTACAACAATTCTTAATCCTCAACAATCCTTACATACACGCATTCCATTTTCCCTCGATTAAAATCGCCTAGAACCCTAAGAACAACGAGATCGAACTAATTTGGTCCACATCGCCTGGCGAGTATTCATCACTGGCGGTCAGGAGCTTACCACTAGGCAATTCCTTTTCGGGAACCCAAAAAACATTGAATTGGTATGGGTCGTCTGGCGGTTATGCATAACCCACCAGGGGGTTTCTGGAATTTTCAAGAAACCCGAAAATTCAATCTGAAATAGAGAGTATTCATGCATATCATACAATTAATCATGCACTTAAACAATAACGAGTAAAACTCCCTAACCTAGATTTCCTTGCTAAAATTTGAGAATTCCAACAACCTTAGTTCTTAGCATTGTGCCCCTCCTTGACTTCTTTTAATCTTCTTCCCAACTTGATACCAATTCCTTCCAACTCTCTGTTTTCAGAGCTATAGGTGTGCTTGTGCAAAAAGGTTGCTCTATCTCCCTAATTTCTCTATTATCTAGAATCTAAAACCTTAATTTTAATGGTCATTAACAGAAAAACGAGAATTACATTAATCTTGTGATTAATGGTTAATCAATGGCCATTCAATATGGTTTTCTAACTCCTTCCAGTTGCCTTCTTAGAAGGCAAGGGTTTCTCTGCCCTTTCCCATTCATGCCAAAAAGAATTTAGCAAAAAGAAGGTTTAGTTTGGCTTCACTAAGGTTTGAACCCATAACCATGTCAATATCAATTCAATGCACAACCATTCAACCAATTCATGTTTTATGATAAATTATATAATTCTATGATTATGTTATCACTCATCATGATCATGCACATAGTTAAAATAATAATAATTAAATAACACATAAATGGCATACATAAGACTTGAACCCAAACCCTGATGAAGGATTATCTTGTTCCTTTTTAAGATTATTGAATATGGTGTGAGTTGATTAAGAAAACCAAGGAAATCCCCACTGGACATTAAGATAGCAAGCTATCTAGATGTGAAGGTTCCTTTCCAAGGTTCTAGAGAGGAGGAGAATGGATTGATGGGGAGTAAGAAATCAAAAGGAAAAACATATAATAGAAACAATATAAACCAAGAAGAGTAAAGAAACATAAAATGAAAAGCAAGGGAAATGGGAGGAATGGAGGATTCACGCCACTACAAGGCTAGGCTAGAAGAAGCCATGGCAACCTTGAAGATGAGTGGTGTATGCCGCCACTTGCCAAGGCAAGATAAGGCTTGAAAGAACTTCACTCCCTAAGGAGGAATGCTCTCACAAAAGGTTGAAACACAAAGTGTATAATTTCTCCAAAATATTCAACCCTTGTACAAGTGTTAGAGGTCCCCTTAAATAGACAAGTCTAGGGGCCCCTTAGCAAAACAACTAAGTTAAAGGATTACAAAAGAAACCTAGCATGTTCTAGAAAGTAGGTCATCCTAGGGTGCACATGGGTGAATTTTCGTCCAAGCCATCTAGGTGGCAAGTCTTCATGGCCAAGGCTCTCAAAGGAAGGTTCTAGAACATTCTAGAAGACTTGGTGTCCAAGGCATGTGGGCCTCCCCTTTCTAGATGCTTCTAGAAAGTCTTATTCCTTCTCTCTCTTCCTTAGGACGCCAAGTGTCTCCTATGTGGTCCTCCTCCTTTCTTATTCCTACAAAAGCAAATTAAGAAATTTATTAGCATGTTGGTTTAAGGTTAAGCTAATCTTTTAAGTCAACAAGTCAACCCAAAGTCAAGGTCAACAAGTCAACTTAAAAATAGTCAACCAAGCCAACTTAATGGAATTTTAAACTAAAGAAAATAAAAGCAAAGGAAGGGATCAAGGAACTCCCTTTCTTCTAAGCATGTGCCATGGGCCATCATCCTTGGTAGGGATCAATCCTTTATCAAACTCTCTCACACAATTAAGTACTCTCAACCACTTAAGCTAGTACATTTCCATGTCACATTAATCAATATTTAATACCATAAAGGCTCCCACTACCCGCATTTATTAATTAATTAATTATTTAATTAATTAAATTTCACGGGCCTTACAACCATGACCTGCTAAAGAAAAGGAAGTTTTTCAATCATTGACTCAAATCCATTGTTGAACTGAATGAATCCCACTGAGTGGAATAGGGAGGTACTTATGGCAGAACGGACCAATCTAATGTTTCACAATAAAGTGATAGGTGGAACTGCCATTAAACGACTTATTAGCAGATTAATAGATCACTTCAGAATGGCATATATATCACATATTGTGGATCAAGTCAAGACTTTGGGATTCCACCAAGCTACGACACAACAACAGGGCATTTCATTATGCTTTGTAAGCATACACACCTAACTTAGTTTATAGGAATTATTAAAACTGTACAAGAATTAGTTTAGGGACTTATGGTATAAGAACTCAAATTTAAAATGAGAGCAGCTAGAAGGCCCAATTCATTAATGTTAACTAATCCAACATTTCCTACTTTCATTAGCTTATGAAATATTGTCTTATTTGGTTTAATTGCTACATGATCTTGTTAACTTAAGGGTCCTTATACCTCATTCATCAACAAGACTAAAGGAGCTACCAAACTTTTCAAGGGCCACAAATCTTAAAGTGATAGATCTCATATTTTTGTGTAGGACAGACTAGTGTGCATTCATCAATTTTCTCTTTTAGAAATCTTCACAAAGTTGGATCTAGGTGGTTGCATTTCCCTTAGAAGCCTTCAAAGTAATGCCAAGGCTGCGACATCTTGATCTGTGATAAGACTGCGACATGTACGTTTGTCATACACTTACAATGACAACTTGCCAACAAGTATCAAGAATCTTACAATGCTGTGACATTTTAATCTAAGATATTGCAGAGAGCTTCGAACTCTACCAGAGCTTCCACCATCACTTGAAACACTAGATGCCCATATATTTGTATTATGTTTTTCTTAGACTTGGATGTATTATGTATGACTATTGTAATTTGAGCCTTTATTTAGCTTAAGTAACATTTTATCTTAATTTTATCTTTTAATTTCAATTCTGAAAGAATTGAATGATAGGTTGGACTCCTTGAAATGTTAATGATTTGGCTCTAAAACGGGTTCTGGGATGTATTTGGAAACAAATTCTGCATTTTCAAAATCACAAGTATTTGCGTGGACTAAGCTGACGCTACACCGATGCAAATGCATAAATATTAAATAATTCTCTAGTTTGTGTTGCATCATGCGCGTGGGCTTGACCGATGAATGACATTTCAAATATTTTATTATATTTGTACTATGGGTGGGCTTGACTGTCGCAACCGAAATTGATTATTATATATTTTGTGTTTTTGGGTTGGTCAAACCGACGATAAACAAGAAGCAACTCTTCATCCCTTTTAGTTGACAAAAAATGACTTTGCATCAATGATAGTTTTGTGGTCATGTCATCTTCACTGGATAAACGCTATCTTGCATTTTGAATCGACTTTCACTTTGTAACATCCCATTTTGACTGACACAATAAACCAACATTCTTGTTGTTGTGTTCATAGTGCTTATTGAATGTTTCTAGTGCCTTACTATTTTAATTATTTTAATGTAAATTACCTATCTCTTTCTGATCTTATCTGTTTGTCATTCTACATATACTTCCAAATACAAAATGAATCTTCATATATGAAATGTTATCATAAGTTACTAGATTAACCCATTATAGACATAAACTATATGTTTATTTTTTACGATAACAAATTCAATTCATGACACTTGATGCAATCCAAGACTTGATCAATAACGAATTTAAGAGTCAAGGACCATAACAAGTTCATTTAAGCACAAATCATATATCTACAAATGGCACGGTAGCAAGAGCCTATGTTCAACTTCTCACCTCATATTTTACTTAATTGACCTATTCGACCATAGTTTACAAATCATTCATGACTTGTGATACCAAATTTCATACATTTCATTCATGTACAACACGTATACACAATGTATTTAGTTTACTAAAGCATCGTCTCATACTTACTTTAAATCAAACTAATTCACAAATTTTCAAATGTTAAGCATTAAGAAAAAAAAAGCAAAGTTACTCATAATTCTATTAATATAAATTAAAATACTAAATATCAAGTTATTTAAACAAAATAAGTTAATATGACAACATTTTTGTTTTTTTTTTCAAATCTATTAAGAGTAGATCTGTTGAGAAAATTTTTCAAAGTTTGCACTGTATTACTTTTTATTTAAATTATAATAAGCGAAATTTTGATCTGTTGAACATATTTTGTCGGAAATGAAACTCATCGAGATGAAATTCATTAAGTAAAATTGCACCCTTGAGCGGAACTATGCAAAATCTAACATTTTGTATAATTTTTTCAAGTCTATATATCCCAATAAAAAATAAACCACTTCAAGCATATCATCAAGTTTAAAATTCAACAATTAGCATATATTAAGCATTGATTTCAAACAATAAGCACTAGTATTCAAAATGAGCATAACATCTTAAACTCAAGTGAAAAGTTAACAATAAAGATTTACCTATTTTTAAGTCATAACATCATATAATATTTCTAACTCAAACATGCTATATCTACCTCCAACTACTTACTTACAGATTCAAAATCAAAGCATTATACTATATCTTGATGTAAATAATATGGACTAAATAATGGGTTATTATAAGCAAAAGGCGCTGATACATTTTTATCACTCTCGAATCCAAATCAATTAAATTTAACGTTAATTGGTTTAGATACTAAATAATTGGTTTATATCAACAAATTTAATGAACCTGATATATATATATATATATATATATATATATATATATATATATATATATATATATATATTACTATTTTGTTGATGGAAATTAGTTATAATACAAAACTATTATGTACGATTTTTTTTTTTCAAAAAAAACTGTAGTACGTTTTTTTTAATAGAAATGTCTAAGTCTATATATAATTGGATCCTAATTAATTTAAATTGAACCAGCTTGTTGTTGATCTTCACTAAGTTCATATTTTGAATTTTTTTTTTCTAAATCTATCATTTAATTAAAATAATGACACTACAAGAAAATTTTTGAATAATAAATAGTTTTAGCAACAACAAATAATTAATTATTTTAGTGATCAATTTAATTATTAATTTATAAATTAAAAATTATTGGTAACTAAAATTGTTTTAAAATATTATATAATTGATTTCTAAATTAGTAATTAAAATAATTTTTATTATGATTGTTCTCTAAAGTAGTCACTAACATTAACTATCTGTCTACCAAAAGAATTAGTCTCTAAAGTGATATCTAATTAAGAAATTGGTTTCTAAACATATTTTTTATAACTAAAATTGATCATTATTTAATAATTTTTTTAATGTAAAAATTGATTTATTAAACTGTTTGCATTCTAAATCTGATTCAAACAAAGTCGTAATTAATCTTATTATAAAAGTTTAATGGTTTCATAAATTATAACTTTAAGAGTTGTGCTACGAGTATCTCACATGAAACAATGGGTTTATTGGATAATTATTTCAAGAAAAATAGGAGAAAAAATCAGATAAAGAATGAATCTATTTTTTTGTCAACTAAAAAGTAAATTATGGCCCATGGGCAATAGAAAAAGAGTGTTCAGCCACATCACTATCTGCGAAATAGTTCAAGATAATGTTACTTCTAAGAAAGCTATAAGAGAAAAAGAATACATTGATTTAGACAAATTTAATATTTTTTAACCACAAACAAAATAAACAAATATAACAGTTTAGTTAAATAATTTTAAATCTATAATACTAATGACATACTAATCATTTGCATTGGTGGATCCTTCACAAAAGCAAAAAATTAATGGAGTTGCATTTTGTCAACTACTTGCTCAAAACTCGTTGAAGTACATTTGTATACATAAAAACGTATATACCAAGCGATTGAATTTGTTTTACGTATGTCATACTCTATTAGTAATTAATAATGAAATTACAAGGAAGTTTCATCTTTGAAAGTATCAAATAGACAAGTTTCAGACCCCATTAATTAATGTTAGTGGTAAAAAAATAAAAATTCTTTTAGTGTACAATAATATTTGGGTTCTCAAATTATTCACTTCATTTTATAATTTGATAGTGAGTGAGACATCATTAATTCACCTTAAAATAGTTAGTTTATTATCCATAAATAGTTGAGATGAGATATCGTAAACTCTCTCCATATGTGGAGTTTTGTGGCCTGTGAGAATTTTTTTTATAAATACTTAATAGATTTTTTTTATATGAAATTTTCAAAGTTGTTTTATCAAACTTTATAACTAAACAGTTTTAATATTTCACTTTTAGTGAATAAGAGGATAACTCATTCAATATTGTATTGTTACTCTTAAATAAAATTAAGTAATTTTATTTTTTAAAATCTTTCATTATCAATAGTTTGTAGGTAAAATGGTAGCATGGCAAGAAAGGTTTGAAATTTGATATGCATGGATTGCTATTTTGGCTTTTTAGCTAAGACAAGGAAAAAAAACAAGAGACTCTACATACTCAAATAGTATACCAAACTTAAAATGATTTAAATCAAGAGAAATAAGGATTGATATATGAGGCACTTTAGTTGACCTATGAAAGACAAAATAATGGAAAGCAAATCTATTGTTGATAAAAATATTGGGACACCCATGCTAGATGTTATGATGCACATTGGAGGGTCAACAAGATTTGGACAACACTTGAAAAAGACGATAGTCGTCATCCCATTTTGCTAATAATACTTATATGTTGTATACACATGTGGTGGATATCATCTAGATGTATTATGGTTTCTTAATAGATAGATACATATTTGTTCTTGGTAAATTGGATGTAGATGTATTATGATATAATAAAATAAGTTAGAGAATATGATGTAGATGTATCATAAAATAAAATCTAGGAGATAGAGTGTAGTAGGTTTGTTTCTTATAGTGAATCATACAATAAATTTCATAAAAGAAAAAATGGTCAATATTTTTTCCAGTACAACAAAAAAGAAGTTCATTATAAACATATACATTTTAAAGGTAAGATTTTATTTAATCTTATCTTACAAAGTAATTATTTCTTATATTAGGAATTATATAAAAGTTCTATAATAGAAAAAATATGGAGAAGATATATCAAAGCATCCTAAAGTTAACTTAGATGTATGTATGAAGGTTGAAAGTGAAAATAAGAAAGGTAGAATTTACAATATTGGTCATAGCTTGGATCTTACCATCATTAGTGTGAATGGTTTATCTTCATCAATTGTAGCTCCTTCTACAAATTCAAATTATGCACCTATAGTAGAAGAAATTACTACAATAACTACATGAATGTCTCAAATGCAACAACAAACATAAACATAATTATATCTACAAATAGAATATAAAAAACAACTACAAGTAAAACTACAAGCACAAATAGAGGCACATGCACAACAAGTACAAGCTCACTTGAAGGCACAAATGGTATGCAAGTACAAATGCAACCACAATTCCAAGCACAAGCAGAAATGCAAACACTTTTACAATAACAAATGCATGAACAAATGGAGTTGTTCATGACACAAATATTTTCGATATTACATATATTATCATCAACATCAATAAAAATATATAATGAGAATAAAAAATGAAGATGATGATATTGTTTCTTTTTATTTTAATAATGTATATTGATAATTGTGATACTATAAGACCTGGGAAATTTGAATAAATAATAATAAATAAATTACAAATAATTGTGGGTTGGAAGTAACCCTAAGAGAATTAATTGACAAGTCATGGACAAGGAATAATACTAGGTCAATTGGTTGAGAGTACTTGGGGATGTTGAAAAGACTTGGGTTTGAATCCTATGTGTCGTTAGTGTGATATTTGAATTGTGTTTTATTTTACAAATATATTGTGAATGTGGAAGCATGATTTAACCTTGTATGTATGTGTGAATTGACATGAATCACATGATAGCTTGATGGTTATGCATATGCCTGATGGGTTGGAAGGATGTGAGTTCAAACCTTGGCTAGTGTGAGTAGACTCTTTTTATGTTCTAATTTTGCTAGGTGGTGGAAAAAACCTAGAAACTTTAGAAATCCTCTGAGAAACCAGAAAGGATTGAGGCTTGGCGAAACAAAGAAAAATCGCTAAGGAGACCCACTAGGTGACTCATTTTGTTTTCACCCAAATTTCTGGGTTCTGCGAAGAACCGCCTGACAACAATGAAGGCCCGCCTGACGGTACAAACTATTTTTTGGTGGGATCTTCATTTTTGGGGTGATCTGTGATATGTCTGGATGATCTGGAAATTTCTATGCTCTTAATTGTTTGTTTAATTATATAATTTACTAAGAATGTTTCCCTACTTGTGATGATTTGATGATTGGGGGGGGAGTTTCATGAACATGAGAGTTTTTATGAGGATTTGGAGATGGATGCCAAATGTGTTGCACGGATTACTAAATTGGCTATTTAGCAAGTGTATGGATTAATTGAATGTGTATGCATGCTGGAAATATGATTGTACGTAAATTATGTGCAACTCGATGATTGAATTGTGTTATAGAAGGTTTAGGGTTTCAATTAGGTGCAAGGGAATTCTGGGATTCCCAAAAAACTAATGCACCGCCTAGCGGTACAGGTGTTGCAGTCAGGCAATAGACGATGACCAGCAACATGTTTTGGTTGTCTACTTTGGCAACAAATTTAGACTATTAGGACTTATCCTGAATCCTAAAAATAATGTCATGATATAGTGTACAGGTTTAAACATGAGTGTGTTTAATTCATGCACCAAGGATATGGGATGTAATAAGACTTGTATTGGTTTGAATCATAGAAAGGAAAAGAGTAGAAGAGGTATTGTTGATATTAGTAAACTGATTGCATGTTTTAAAAGCCTAGGAGTGGCAATTTAGGAATGCTTCACTTACATGTATGATCTAATAATGTAATCAAATAACTAATAAGGTGCACTTGCGTATGAATTGTGTATCATGTGGCTGGAATGAATCTTGAATTGGGATAAGGTACTTTAGGGTGGAAATGTATCATATGTGTTGTGATGTTGGTAAAATTGTACACATGATTGATATACTAGTTCCTATCTTCACATGTTTCATGTATATGCTAGGCTACTCTTAAGGGATGTCATATCATTAAAGTTTGAGTGCATGAATGCTTATGATGAATCTTGAATTGGGATGAGGTACTTTAGGGTGGAAATGTATCATATGTGTTGTGATGTTGGTAAAATTGTACGCATGATTGATATACTAGTTCTTATCTTCACATGTTTCAAGTATATGTTAGGCTACTCTTAAGGGATGTCATATCACCAAAGTTTGAGTGCATGAATGCTTATGATTTATGGATTGTTAAGGATTGTAATTATGTAATTTGAAGTATATAGAGTTGTGATGATGTGTAATTGTATTCAAAGTAAGTATTGTGATGCTTGATGTGTGATAAACCAATCTGTAGTGCCTAAACCAATAGGTTCGCTCTACTGGTGTAACGCCTGACAGTAGAGATGACACCGCCAGGCGATAGCTACAAAGCATGGAGTACCTATAGCACATAACGCCTGGTGGTAAGGCTTAATCCGTCAGGCAATAAGCCACAAATAGAGGGGTCACTAGATGCGTGACGCCTGGCGGTAGGGGAATACCGCCAAGTGGTCTAGAGCACAATTTTTCCTGGCAGCGCAAGACGATAGTGCAGGGGCCAGGGTCTTTTGTAGATGGTTTTACATGGATGGACTTGATGGGTTGGTCTAGGATATGCTGGAATTAGTTACAAGCGGGGAGGTTCATAATGGAGATGGAAATGTGTGATTGATGCGGGTAGGGAGGTCCGTATCAGTTGTACTCTTGTGTGGGGATACGAGCGGGGAGATTTGTATGTTTCGTGCTCACACCTAAGGCTGCTATGAGCGGGGAGGTTCAGAGCAGATGTTCATGCATGTTGGACTACGAGTGGGTAGGTTCGTAGAGACGGACTACGGACGGGGAGGTTCGTAGAGTTGGAACACGAGCGGGTAGGTTCATGGAAGTATGATAATCCTTGAGGACCAAAGTGTGTGTGAATCCTTCTCATATAGGTTATGAGATTGGGGAAAAGGGTAAAAGGAAGTCTATGCATAAAGAAATATGTTGGGTAGTTAGGTAGGTGCTAATTCTCATTATTTATTTTATATTCTGTTTAGCTCACCCTTTATGTTTGTGTTTGGCGATGATCGTGTGACTTGTCACGCGAAAGCATATGTGAATCTAAGTGAGGACATTGATTCTTAGAGATAGAGCGGGGCAGACTATGGGGAAATTACTTTATGTTTTATTTACAAACATTTTGTAATAAGATTTTATTATGATTTTCTCTATAATGGATTTGTAATAAGGATGATTAAGTGTAATTAAACTTCAACAATATAAGTTTTAAATTTCCCGCACTTGGGAACTATATATTATTTTAACATGGAAAAATATTATATGATATTTGCTTTATCAAGTTATATCCGCCTAGGGTGTTACAAATATAAAAATATACTTTTATTATGTTCTTGATTTTGAGTATTTTGAAAGTGGTAAAATTTGATAAGTTTCTTACATATTGTTTAGCAATATTGATGATATTTTTTTATTTAAAATTACATTTAATAAACATATAGGATAGACATTTGATAAAGTACAAATAAGACTACATAGCTTTTTGGTAGATTTTGACATTGCTATGATTTTGTTGGGGATTAGCTAGGGATAAATAGTTACAATTTGATATGGGTTAGCTAGGGAATAACTAAGGATAATTTGTAACAATTTGTTTTGGATTCACTATAAATTAACTAAGACATATCTTATAGCATATTTGTTCGGAATAACTTAGAATTGTTTACTACAAATTTACTTGCAAGTAATTAGGAAAAAATAGCTACAAATATGCTATAGAATAGCTAAGGATAAATAGCTACAAATTATCTAGGAACTAGCTTGGGAAAATTTGTTACGAAGTTGTTTCAAATTAGCAAACAAGTTTTGTAGCAAAATAATAAGAGTATTAACATGTTTTCCTTAATTGATTATGCGCTAAGGGATGGATTTTCTACTACAATTGCGATGGAAGAACGAGAGAATATTTTATGTTGCTTAGCTACTTATATTTAACACTATGGAAAATTTCTTTGTTTTTTCCTTGTCATTTGCAAAATAATTTTCCAAGGAATCAATAATATGTTGACTAAGGATTATTTTATTGCAAATACATTACTATCTTGTAAATCGAGTTGGTTAATCTCAACTTCCTTTTCAGTGTTGATTGAGCCAATTATATGAGGTTTTGTTTGTCATTCCAGAGGTATAACCTTGACTCTAGTCATTCTAGCCATATATTTTTGTGTCTTCATTTTCCCTTTTATATATATATATATATATATATATATATATATATATATATATATATATATATATATATATATATATATATATATAAAATAGAATAGAAACTAACGTATCATAATGTAAAAATAACACGACTATTATAATGGCTAGGGGGTTTATTTATGTAGTCTTTTTTGTCCCATTTCTAGAATCTACATTGTTGTAACCATATTACCAATATATACTAAACTTCATTATAACATTTCTAGAATCTCTATTGTTGTGACCATCTTCTTAGAGGTGTCTTATATATTAGAAGTAGGGTTTGTTGTGTATTTTTTTTTTTTGCCATAACTATTGTCCATTAACTGGGAAAATTTTTTCACCATAACAAGCTTCATATGCATCCCTCTTATAATATCTGTGCATATCTCTTCAGGTTGTTCTAACCTATAATTAATTGCAACATCATCTCTACTAGGTATATCCACTAAGTCCCAAAAATAACACATGCAAGTGTGACCCTTACTTAAGGTCAATATCAAATCCATGGAAAAATACCCTAAGTAACTTCAAACTTGTTATGCTTAGACCAAATACCTATCCAATTCCCAGTTTTCACAACTTCCCTATGTAGCCTTTTCCTTGGTTTTAACATTACAATACCAAGATATTTACAATAAAATATCCTTAAAAGTTGAAAATCTACTCATCAAATATGTTAAAATTCACTACATCATTGTGATTATTGGTTTATCCCTACTTAATAAAAGTGTACTATTAAAGGATTTTGACAGGTTATTCATAAGGATGTCACATTTATAATAGGAACTAGAGGCATGTTTGCACCAACATTTAAAAGAATTGAAAGTAACCATTCATATGCTTGTTCATTACCTTTTTTTTCTTCTTGAAATTGTTGTATAGATGTCTTAGAGAGAACCAATGTTCTGCATCTTCTAAAGTTTCATCAAAAATTCATATAAGACCTTGCAAATAATGAAATAATATTTATTGTCTATGTTTTCAGTTATCATAATGATAAGTGTCAAGATTACTTAATTTGACATATGATTTGGGCACTTAAAATGCATCCAATTGATATAATTTTGAGTAAATCAAATCCCTATAGCTTAGAATTACATAATTGAGACACTAAGAAGCAAAAAAATAAGAAATTGATGAATCTTTGATTATTTGAAACAATTTCAAAAGGAATTAAAAGATGATGTAGCCAAGTCCCAAAATTTGTCACCGAATGCTAGAAACACAATTTGAAAAGATCTAGAATATGACTTTTTGCAACTGAGCCACAAGAAAATGGCGTTAAGCACTAAAGGTAATCAAGAGAAAAATCAAAGGCAGATAAAGGAGAGTCAAAGGTGATGCACAACTAAGCAGCAAGAAAATCGCACAAGACAATTAAGGCGGCAAAGAAAGAAGAAACCCTAGATAGAATGAAACCTTTGCAACTGAGCGTCAAAGGCTAGAGTTGAGCATTAGTGAAAACTCATGTATTTATTTTAAGCATTGAGTGAAGAAGTAAATAAGTAGTAAAAAAGTACGAATACAATGTTACGAGGCTAGAGAGATATGCTTTTATTGTAAATTTTGTGTCTAAATAATGTTGAAATTGTATTGCAATATTCTATGACTGGTTAAACTCTCTCATGTTGAGGTTGGATGTAATCAATTCTAATTCTCTATACTCCTACTTCTTAGGTATTTATTAATGCTTTCATTCAAATATTTATGGTTTGATTTATGTTGTATTGCTTGGATGACTTGATCACTCATCTTATTTCACCGGTTTGGATTGAGTTAAAAAACTAATTTCAAACTATTGTCCAATCAAACCATCTCATTCTTGTTAGAGGTTAGTAAAGCTCTAAATCTTGGGTTAGGTATCAAGTTCTAGCACTTAAGGCAAGGATTCATTCAACCAAGAATAGAAGAATCGCATTGGGTTTGAAGTTCTTAAGTTCTAGACCGCAAGAATCAGTCTAAAATTACCTCAGAGTACTTCCATCACTATACACATCCACATAACTAACTAACTTTTCACTATTGAATTTTTCATGTATTTCATGATTATCAACAATTTTATGTTAGGAACAAGGCAATAAAGGAAAGAATAAAGGAGAGAAAAATAGACACAGAGAATTTAACGTGGTTCGGCTACAATGTGTATGCCTACGTCCATGACTACACTAGGAAGTATTTGTATTTTTAGTGTATCTTAAAGCTTTACATAGAGTCTCTTATATAGTAAAATAGAGAACCACATCTCACTATTCTAAGCGATGTGGGACTAAATCAAGCACCATAATTCTAACAATTCTCCCACTTGGGGTTTGATTTACATTACCACCTAGTGTAGTGCCTTCATCATCAATTTTCTCGAAGGCCAGTTGAGGCAATGCAAAGCCTCAACTTAGTTGTTGTGACTGTCTTAGTCAACATATCAGCTGGATTCTCTGCACCTGGAATCTTCAACAAAATCAAATCTCCATCATTTATCAAGTTTCTGATAAAATGATACTTCAATTCAATGTGTTTGCATCTAGAGTGAAGAATTGGATTTTTAGTAAGACAAATGGCACTTTGACTGTCACTAAACAATGAAGGTTCATCTTGCCCTTTTCCTAATTCTTTTAGAAGATTCTTCAACCATATCATCTCTTTTGCTGTTTCTGAGATAGCTATATATTCAGCTTCAGTGGTTGAAAGAGAGACTCTTCCTTGAAGTTTGGACTTCCAACTGATAGCTGTGCCACCCAACGTAAAAATATAACCTGTTGTGCTCTTTCTACCATCCAAATCACCTCCCAAATCTGCATCAGAAAACCCCTGTAAAGTGAGATTACTTCTTTTAAAGGACAAATGCATCTTTGAAGTGCCCTTCAAATATCTCAATATCCACTTCACGCCTTCCCAATGCTCCTTTCCGGGATTGGATAGAAACCTGCTCACAACTCCCACTGCATGTGCTATATCAGGTCTAGTGCAAACCATAGCATACATCAAGCTCCCTACTGCAGATGCATATGGCACTTTAGACATGTGATTTTCTTCTTCCTCTGTCTGAGAAGATTGCCTTTTTGAGAACTTTAAGTGAGTTCCCAAAGGTGTATTCTTGGTTTTAGCATTTCCAACATTGAACCTGCTAAGTAACTTTTCTATATATTTTTCCTGAGATAAATTTAGAATACCTTTAGATCTATCCCTGGAAATTCTCATACCAAGAATTTGCTTGGCTGGACCAAGATCCTTCATTTCAAAATTTTCTGACAATTGTTTCTTCAACCTGTCAATTTCTGCCATATTAGCACCAGCAATCAACATGTCATCAACATACAAGGCAAGAATGATATAACTATCAACATATTTCTTCACGTAACAACAATGATCTTCTTCACATCTGTGAAATCCTGAGTTTCTCATAAACTCATTAAACTTCTTATACCATTGTCGCGGTGCTTGTTTCAACCCATACAAACTTTTATGAAGCTTGCATACAAGATTATCTTTGCCTTGTACTTCAAAACCTTTTGGTTGTGCCATAAAGATTTCTTCCTCAAGATCTCCATGTAGGAATGCAGTTTTCACATCTAACTGCTCCAGATGAAGATTTTCTACAGCTACTATACTCAAGATAACTCTGATGGTAGTCATCTTGACAACAGGAGAGAAAATTTATGTGAAGTCAATTCCTTGTCTCTGTTGGAACCCTTTTACTACGAGTCTGGCCTTATATCGTTTGCTGCCATCTGGTTCTTCTTTTAACCGATAGACCCACCTGTTTTGCAAAACCTTCTTTCCTTCTAGAAGCTTGGTTAAAGACCATGTCTTATTCTTCTGAAGAGACTTTATCTCATCTTCCATTGCTAGCTCCCACTTAATAGATTCACCTCCCTACATAGCCTCAGCAAAATGCTCTGGCTCACCAGCATCAGTCAACAACAAGTAATGTAATGAAAGGGAGTACCTTTGTGGTGCTACAATTGTTCTGCTAGACTTTCTAGTCGGTAATTCAGGAGTTACTGACTCTACTATCTGTTCAGGTTCTGACCCAAACTCTGACTCGGGCTCTGACTCAGGCTCTACATCTGTATTCTGCCTTCTGTTGGCTACATCACTTTCTGAAATTTCTTCTAATGATACCTGCTCTGGCTTTTTATTTGCATCTGCAAATTCTGCAATCTTGTCCTTATAGAACATGTTTTCATTAAAAGTAACATTTCTACTTCTGATAATTTTCTTGTTTTGGTCATCCCAAAACCTGTAGCCATATATGTCAGATCCATAGCCAATGAAATAGCATCGCTTTGCCTTAGGGTCCAATTTATCTCTACTATTAGAGTTCAACAAAATATATGAAGCACAACCAAAAACTTTCAGATGTGAAAGGTTTACCTCATTTCCAGACCATACTTCTTCAGGTAACTGATAGCCTAAAGGAACTGATGGTCCTCTGTTTATGAGATAGGCTGCTGTGCTTATTGCATTTGCCCAAAATACCTTGGGTAATCCTGACTGGATTCTCATACATCTTGCTCTCTCATTCAAGGTTCTGTTCATTCTTTCTGCCACACCGTTTTGTTCTGGTGTTCCTGGAACCGTCTTGATCATTCTGATCCCATTCTCTGAACAAAACTCCTTGAATTGATTACTGTCATATTCTCCACCATTATCAGACTTCAAACATTTAATCTTTAAACCTGTTTGAGTCTCAACCTCCTGTTTCCACCTTTTAAACACAGAAAACACATCAGATTTATTTTTAAGAAAATAAACCCATACCTTTCTTGTATAGTCATCAATGAAGGTTACGTAATACTGTGAACCTCCAAGAGATTTCACTGGAGCTGGCCCCCAAATATCTGTATGCACTAGTGCTAGTCTTTCAACTTTAGACGACTTACTTGTTTTGGAGAAGCTAACCTTTTTCTGCTTTCCAAAGATACAATGTTCGCAAGGTCCAACGTCAACATGCTTCAAGTTAGGTATTTTACCTTTTGAGACCATGAGCTTCATTCCTTTCTCACTCATATGCCCAAGTCTCTGATGCCACAAAGAGGAACTGTTGCCAACTTCTGCAACTGATATCATATCCTCATCTGCAATCATGTAAAGAGATCCTCGCTTCTTTCCACGAGCAACAACAAGATTACCTTTCATTACTTTCCAGTGTCCATCTCCAAAGGTGGTGTAATGCCCCTCATCATCCAACTGCCCTATAGATATTAAGTTTCTCTTTAAGGCTGGAATATGTCTGACATTCTTCAAAGTCCACACACTTCCATTAGAGGTTCTGATATTGATATCACCTCTTCCTATAATATCAAGAGATTTTCCATCTGCAAGGTAGACCTTCCCAAACTTTCTTGGAACATAGTTAGATAATAGTTCTAAAGAAGGTGTAGTATGAAATGACGCACCTGAGTCCATAATCCATGAATCAATAGAACTATCTAGACTACATAATAGTGCATCTTCAATTTCATCAGTTGCTGCATTTGCTGATTGATCACTATCTTGCCTCTTGTTGTTGTTGTTCTTCCTTGGAGCCCTACATTGATTTGTAAAGTGACCCCTTTTCTGACAATTCCAACAAGTGATATCATTCCGGAATTTTGGTTTTGATTTCTCTCTAGACTTTGATCTGCCTCGGCCTTGATTACGACCTTTCTGGCTACTTCTTCCTCTAGTTTCAGTACTCAATGCTGAACCGGAACTAGAACTGGAAGATTCCCCTGAACTTTTCCTGCGAACATCTTTGCTTAAGATCAAGTCACGGATGTTATCAAGCTTCAACTTACTATTACTTGCAGAATTACTAACTGCAGTAACAGTTGCACTCCAACTTTCCGGAAGAGATGATAATAAAATTAATGCTTTCACCTCATCATCAAATGTTATTTGCACTGATGTCAACTGCGCAATAATTGTATTGAATTCACTAATATGATTAGTAATCGAGTTACCTTCACCCATTTTTAGGTTGACTAGTCTGCGAATCAAATACACTTTATTGGCTGCAGATGGCTTCTCATACATATTTGACAATGCCTTCATCAAATCTACGGTTGTGTTCTCGTTCATGATGTTGAACGCAACATTCTTGGCTAATGTCAATCGGATCACACCGAGTGTCTGCCGATCTAACAAATCCCATTCCGCCTGCTCCATGTCAATTGGCTTTTGCCCTGTTAAGGGTAGATACAACTTCTTCTGATACAGGTAGTCCTCTATCTGCATCTTCCAGAACCCGAAGTCATTGCCATCAAACTTCTCAATCCTCACCTTCCCTTCTTCCAATGCCATTGCTCTTGCTGCTTTGACGAAAGCTCCTGCTACTTTTGACCAAAGCTCCTGCTGCGGCTTTTGACCAAAGCTCCTGCTGCCTTTGACCAAAGCTCCTGCTGCCTTTGACCAAAGCTCCTGCTGCGGCTTTTGACCAAAGCTCCTGCTGCCTTTGACCAAAGCTCCTGCTGCCTTTGACCAAAGCTCCCACTACTTCTCTAAACTGAGATCCCCAAGAAGAAAAAAATAGAAACCAAATCTTTTCTGATGTGGAAGATCAGACAATGCTACAACCACAGAGCATACTAAGAAAAATGGCTCTTGATACCAATTGTTAGGAACAAGGCAATAAAGGAAAGAATAAAGGAGAGAAAAATAGACACAGAGAATTTAACGTGGTTCGGCTACAATGTGTATGCCTACGTCCACGACTACACTAGGAAGTATTTGTATTTTTGGTGTATCTTAAAGCTTTACATAGAGTCTCTTATATAGTAAAATAGAGAACCACATCTCACTATTCTAAGTGATATGGGACTAAATCAAGCACCATAATTCTAACATTTTACTTGTCCGAAAACTACTTGGAACAATATCTTCATTCACTACTTCTCCTTCTTGCCTCTCCAAGTAATTTTTTTTTGTCATTTTTATCACATCAATCACATTTATATGTGATCGAACTTCCCTTTCAAATCCATCATCTTCATTTGAATGTTGTTGCTCTTAATTATCTTCAAGTTGGATATCTTCAATTGACCTACTATAACCATTAGTAGCAATAACCTCCTCATCCCCAATTTTAGCCTCACCATTATCATCACTAGCATGAACAACCTTTTCATCCCCAATTCTAGTCTTACCACCCTCACCATTAACACCAACATCCTTTGCATCCCTCACTCCAAACCCACCTCCTTTGCAAACATCATCATCATCATCATAAGCTACATCATCACCTTCGTTGTCATTAGGGATGTCAAAAAAATTCGTATCTACGGATATCCGCAAATAAAACCCGCAACAGGGTAGGAAATAGATATTGTAAATTGATACCTTTGGTAATGGGTACGAGTATTTTTTATGCCCGCATGTTAATGGGGTGGGTACGGGTATCATAGTATTTGTACCCGTTATAATTTAATTTAAATTTAAAAAACATGATTAAAAATTAACACATTGATTTTGAATGGTTATTTTTTATCAATTGGTTTCAAAAAAATCTCTATTTCTTTGTAAACCGTCATTCAATACTATTTAAATGGGTTATTTGCAATTTGTTTAAAATTTATGAATGTTATGCATTTTATTTTTATTTGAATTTATGGTTAAAATTGTTGTTAAATATTAAAATTTTCTTTTGTAAATATCTGCATGTACCTGTGGATATTAAAAAAATATGCGGGTACCCACATAACAGATACCGCACAAATATGGGTACGAGTACATGATAGATATTTATCCAGCGGGTAGGGTACGGGGAAACTACTACCCATATCCTACCCACCCCGTTGACATTCCAAACTGCCATTCAATCCATCAATTGTAAAACCTTTAACAAACTCAATTATGCAATCTTCACTAAAAACGTGTTCAACATAAATTTCTACTTCCCCTTTATTATATTATGCATGATCTTCCAACTCATAACATCCATATCTAGGATTCATTGTTTTAAATCTTTCTTCATTCTTTATTTCATGAGTTTCCACCACAACTGTCACCCCTATATTTGCTCTTCCTCGTTATCCAAACTATTTCAAAATACAACCACATATCATGATCCACTACAAATAATAATGTTTTTCACCTCCCTCATTAATGCAACACCAGAGATCTTCTAACTTTTCCCATATGATGAAAAGTTATATAGAAACTCCTACAATTATATATCTAATAGTAGGTCCACCACTTTTTGCAATTGAGTTGGTTTTAATATATGCAAAAATCTCATTGGTTACATCCCATCCACGATTGATTTGATGATATAAACGTGGTTCAAATGCAAATTTTATTCAAAAATAGTAGCAATTCAATTATTAGTTCAGTTTGAGGTTAATAAGATTAAAATGTTGAAAGTATTCTATAATTGGTTTCTAATAAAAGAACATTAATTATTTTTCTTTAAAGTATGTAATGAAAATAAGATTTAAAGTATGGACATTTCTTTTGAACTTTCGCAAAGTATTTTTCACTATTTTCAAGGTGCAAACCGAAATCACTACTTTCTAACATAGATTTGATACTTTTCTTTTTAAAAGCACAATTGATCAAGAAGCACAAAATGAAGAAATCCTACTTGAAGCAAATTGACACTTGAAACTTAAACAAGACACAATAAAAGCCTAACTCTAAGAAATTACTAATGGTCTATTAGCAAGCATAAACTCAAATATGTAAAAAGCACTCAAATTGCATAAATGTTTTAGGAGATTAAGCAAGCACGGGGAAATTTCTCACTAGACATTAAGATAACCTTGGTTATTTAGATGTGAAGGTTCGTTTTCAAGGCTCCAAGAGATAAGAGAACTTCAATTAACTCACTCAAATATAGCAATATAAAACATAAAATAACAAGCTCAAATGTAACAATATAAAACGCATAACTCTACTAATCTCAAAGTCAATTTACAAGGGGGAGACACGTGTGAATCTGGAGATGCAAAACCCTAAAAACTCTAACTTGGCTTGCTTAGAGTCCAACACATCCTGAACATCAATCTTTTTCATTATATAATGTAACTATTGTCCCTATTATTATAAATGATTTTAGTTTATGTATTTTTTTATTTTTGTTTGTATCAAGTGTTGGATTATAACTCTACAAAACAATATAAGTTATATTAATTATTTTAACTTTTACAAGTGAAATATACTAAATATTAAAAAAAAAGCCACTGATATTTAACATTATAAAAATAATTTAAAAATTATATTTTAGCTTACAATTTTCTTCCGTTAATATTAATTGCAGTGGAGTTTCATTCAAAAAAATTTTAAATAACGGTTACTCTTGAAAAGTTAGTTAACACAATTATATTATATTAGCGTAAACACAAGGCACTATCGTGCTACGCATTTTAAATATGTGTGATATTATATTAGTAGGTAATTATATTGTAATGTTATTAAGTTAATATATAAAATAAAATTACATTTGTTAAAAATAAAGTGAAATATATAAGAAAAGATGAAAGAATAATTGGTGATAAAAAAAAAAAGCAGAGATAAACCGTTTTATATAAAGCCTCTAATAGTCAATTTTCAAAAGTTTAATAAATAATTATATTTTGAAGGGTAAAATTGAAATTTTGGGATGTAGACACAAAAGTGAAAATCCTCTTTATATATTGTTATAGAAGAGATATAAAATAAAAATATGGATTGCACACAAAATAAGAAAATCATGTTTCTATATCGTTATAAATATATAGTTATATATATTTAAAGTGAGGAGATAGTAAAAAAATGTGTTTGATCTAATATAATAAATTCATTTAATAAATTATTATTGATAATTTTAATCTACATAATGTTTAATTTTGTTTGCATCAAGTTACATTATAACTCTACAAAACAACACAAGTTATATTAATTACTTTAATTTTTATAAGTGAAATATACTAAATTAATAAAATTAAAAGCTAATGATATTTAACATTATAAAAATAATTTAAAAAATATATTTTAGTTTACCATTCTCTTCAGTTATTAATTGCAATTGGTTTTTATTAAAAAAAGAAAATCAAAATAACAGTTACTCTTCTTAAAAGGTTAATTAACAATCATTATCTTATAAGAGATCAAATAGAAAATTGTGTATACATAAGTATAGGTATATAATTATGGATGAAAATAATTTTGAAGCAACACAAAAATACTGAGATATTTATTATTTAAGAAAAAAATATGAATTACAGGAAAGAGTCGAGAGAAGTTGAAGAAAGAAAACACATGCCAACAAGGAAGTAGAGTAATGAATTTTATAATTGTAGACAACAAGAGCATGTCGATCCTTGGATTTTCTAAAGTGCAAAGAAAACCGTTTACACAAAGTTCTACTATGTGACTTGAAGCAAACATGTAATAGATATAGACAAAGATAAAGAAAGAAAATATATGGTATCGAAGAAAACAGAATGGGAAAGCAACACTGCAATTATTCACAATTTGTGAAAATTTCTAGTTTTTTCGGCTTCAACACCCCACATTCACATGCCATAAATGTTCTTTTATGCATTTATTCTTCTCCCGCATTCACACACTCCCACTCAAAACCCATTTATCTCATCGTTAATTGGCTCCATAACTTCCTTCCCTAAATTTCCCCTCTCTATATATTCTCCCCAAAATTCTCAATCTCTAAATACACTTTCTCTCTTCTCTTCCAAATCTCAATCTTCTCTCTCTCTCACGAACCATGGCCTCAAGAGGAGGCACTGTTTTGATATTGGCTATGATGGCATTGGTTCAGATGCGAATATGCACGTCGGAGATAAACCGCGAAAACTTCCCCAATGGCTTCGTTTTCGGAACTGCTTCTTCGGCTTTTCAGGTTCGTACACCATTCATCGTTTCAGCTTCATCTGAACGATTTTTTTTTAATTATTTTTTGTTTGTGTTTTTTTTTTCCTCTCTGATAGAAAAAGCCAAAACCTTGTCTTGTCATGACTTTACCCTTCTCCTTCGTTTCTGGGCTTTGGGCTTTAGATTCTTTTCTTCCGACTTCATGACGTGTATATGTTAACTAACTGTCTCCACGATGAAGGTGCTGGTATATATCAAAGTGATACCACATATTCACATTAGAAAAAAAAGTGTGATATTATAAAAGTATATCATTTTCACATTTTGAGATTATTTTTCATCGGTTACAACAATATATGTAATAGTTTTTTTTTCTAGAGAAAATAATAGATGACAACAAAATATAAGAGGAGTTCTATGTAAGCTTTCATGAAGAAGAGTGTAGGATAAATACCAACAAAAAAACAACGAAAGTGAATGTTATTTTCTCTAAAAATACATCGTTTAAAGTGATTTTACTTTTGTATGCTTTTTCCATTTTTTATATCATTTAATTAAGGTTTAATTTGTTTGTAACTTTGATTACTTTTAATTAACTTTTTATTAAAAAAAATGTTCTATTTAATATTTTAACGCTTTTGTATTCTTTTCTTATTGCCTATGTGCAGTTTAATTCTTGACTGATAAACGTTCCTCTTATCTTACATGTATATTCAGAAGATTTGATATTTCTGATAAGATGTCAAACTCTTGTTATTTAACATATTTTTAATAAAAAAATTGTAACGTCTCAAAAAACTGAATAACCTTAATTAATAAAACATCACATACACAGATAATCAGAGAGTACGGGATTTAGAGTAGGAATGTAAACAACACGTCAGCAGGATTACAAGAAAAGGGTCCCACATGGCCCAACCAGAAATATACAAATCATAACACAATTAATAATATTAGGTCTTGTTCGTACAAAAAAACATAAATAATAGAATCCGCCAGTAATGGGCCCCACAGTGGGCCCAACACCTGTCCAATGTGTCAAGCTGCAACATCCCTATTACCATCACCACTGTCAGGAGTTCTCACATCTGCTCACATCAACAAAGTTGATGATCATCGCAAAGGTAGAGTCCACACATAACACACAAGCAAGCAAAAGGGTAAGCTAGCGAAAAGGTCATCATATCATGCATTCAACATACCATTAACATTCAAACATACATAGCAGACTCACACACGTGAAGTACTCATCCATATCAAAACCTAAGACTTGACTATCCGGATATGTACCCGAGGCACCATCACATGGCAGTGGAATTACGTCCTAGCATTGAGGCGTCACCGTGAGGCCTTCACGGAATTATACCCTTACAGGAGGCACCACCACGTGGCCTTCATGGAATTACGCCTTGGCCCTGTGGCACCACCACGACCCCCCGTGGAATTACGTCCATTTGTCGAGGCACCACCAAGGACTCCCCTTAAGAGGATCCATGGAATTACGTCTAACCGATGAGGCGCCACCAATATCTCTCATTATAAGAGACATGGAATTAAGCCCTACCCATACTTTAAACATGTTCCACCCACCAACCAAGAATTTCTCATAACAATAATATCATGTAAAATCAACAGTTCATACAACCCATGCTTTTCAATTCATACCCAATCAACTAACATGCCATTTTCATTTCAAATGTAACATATTAATCATGTCGTCATCACACAACCCATCTCGTAAGGCATATGGGATCAGATAACAAACCACACATCAACGAAGCACTCAACAACAACATCGAAACTTGCCCGCTGCCTCGCCCAAGCTAGCAGGGCTCGCTCAGGCGAGAGGGACCTTCTCGCTCAGGCGGATCCCATCTCGCCTAGGCGAGAGCGCAGCGAGGGGCCAGGTGACTCTACGAGGTCTCGCTCAGGCGAGTTCCTTCTCGCCTAGGCAAGAGCACGGCGAGGGGCCAGGTGACTCTACGAGGTCTCGCTTAGGCGAGTTCCTTCTCGCCTAGGCGAGAGCACTCCTCGCTCAAAAACAACACAAGTTGCCTAGGCGACGATTCGTGTAACAAAACCTGGGCGAGCCTCTGATAATCTCGCCTAGGAGAGACTAGCTCGCTTGGGCGAGAAAACCAGCACTCGCCACTGTTTTCTTGTACAGCAACCAAAACCACGAATCAAAACATGCTTTAACTCAATCCAACCGGACACATCAACAGCCAAACCATACAGACGCGAAATAATGACAGAACAACGAAGAAAACACAAAGAGCTGAGGGTCCTAGCTTCCCTTACCTGGGAAAAGAATAGCACGAGACTTTGATCTTAAACAGCGGTGAATGGCAATACCAAGAGCGACTCTAAGTGTTGGAAAAGGATGAGAGACAGGGGGAAAAATGGGTTATCCAGCGAAACTGTAACAGAACTACGAGCGAGGTTGGAAAGAGACTTACGTAGAATACGGAAACGGGGTTGAGCGCTATTCGATCGGGAAAACGTAACACTAGTAGAGCTCCTTACGGCAGCGGAGTGTGACGGCACAACTCTAGGTCTGTTTTTGAAAATGAAACAAAAGTGGATTAGGACAACACGAGTTTGGTATTTATCCAATGGGTCAGCCTCTGGGCCTAACTGTTGTAGGGCAACCCTTCTCTTTAGGGCAGAAAAAGGGAACCAGAAATTAATGGGCCTTACTAAAATAATAAGAATCACTTGGAAATTTACATTAATGACGATACATTTTTTTATATTAGTATTAAAATTTCGTAACACTATAAACTATAAATAAGAAAAGACATACACATAAAAATTTAAATGAAAAAATACTTAATTAAAAAAATAAATATTTTAAATATTTTTTTTAAATATATTATAAAAATTTAAAATAATCAAATTTAGGATCAATTTAGAATTTAATTAAATCAAACATTCTTATATTATTAATTAAATATTTTTTCTCCTTTTATATTTGCCTAAATATTGTAAAAGAAAATGTTGTTAATTATTGTAGGAGTTCCAATGATTTATTACATACGTCAATTTTTGTCCCTAGAGTAGAAGTGAATAGTTTTTTATGCTGTAAACTGTTCATTTTATGCAACTTTGTGAGAATCATAAATTGTTGAATACTAACTTCATTAAAGGCTTGAATTAAAGGGAATATAACCTAACATTATGCTCCGAGAATTGATTCTTCAATTATTATGGTAATCATAATTCATAAATCATGGAAACATAGTCAATACCAAGTCTACTCGTTGACATTTTGAGTTTGCATTTATTTCAAAATTTAGTATTTGGGTTCGTTTTACTTTTGTTCCTCTACTTAATAATAGTTAGTTGGACCTTTTTTTGTGTGTGTGGAAAATGATGTTTAGTTCCAAAAAGTCGTAACAATGTGGAAAATGAATCAAGTTTAAAAAGACAAAACTATATGGTGCAAAGTTATTAATCTTATTACTCAAAAAGAATTTATTTTTTCTTTCACGTATTAAAATTAAAATTTAATTAAAATGGTTTGCAAATATATTTAGATGATGATGATGATGTTGTTTTGTTGTATTGCATGTAGTATGAAGGGGCAGTGAAAGAAGATGGGAGGGGACCATCTGTGTGGGATACATTTTCACATACTTTTGGTAAGATTCTTATAACCAAACTATATTTATATGCATTCCTCTAATTGTTCACTCTCAAATATTACATAATACATGATTTCTTTGACATGTTCACGCAAAAGTAATCATCAAATTGAATTTTTCATCAATAATTGAATCTTTTTCCAGAAAACTAACGACTTTCATGCAAAATCATTAAGTAGATAACGACGCCGCAAACTGGAATTGAACGTAACTAGTTCTCTTTTAATTTTACGCTTTAATTATTAATTTGAACTAAAAATATATTATTGATGTGACAGTAACTTAAATGAGGAGATGTTAGTGTTAGTTCAATTAAAAATAATGAAAATCATTTTTAATTTACAGTTGAATCGAAAACATAGTGTAAAAAAGTTTATAATCTGTCTCATAGGTAGGGATGTCAAAAAAATTTGTACCCGCGGATATCCGTGGATAAAACCCGCAACGGATAGAAAATAGATATTAAAAATGGATATCCGCTACCCGCGGGTACGGGTATTTTTAATATCCGCATGTTAACGGGGCGGGTATGGGTATCATAATATTCGTACCCGCTAAACTTACACTCCTTGATATTTTTCTTTTTTCTTACTTTGAAATTGGGCATATACATCAAACCTTATATAGACAATGACGTTTATGGTATGCTTGTTGCCAAATGATGAAATCAAAATAAGAATACTTGACACGTGACAATTGAGGTTTATTATTTGTTTATTTTTTAGAATCAATCGGAGAGAGTGGATTTGTTGATCAAAACATTAATTAAAGAATTTTCATTGTGTTGAACGTCATTTTATATTTACTTCTACAATTATTTGGACTTGTACCAACTTGAGTTTATTTGAACTTTATTTAAAATTTATGACAATGATGTATTATATTTTATTTTATTTGAATTTATGATTAAATATTTATTTCTAAATAATTTTGCAAACATCCGCGGGTACCTGTGGATACCCGCGGATATGAAAAAAATAGGCGGATACCCGACGGATATGGGTACGGGTACGGAGCAGATATTTATCCAGCGGGTAGAGTACAGGGGAGCTACTACCCGTACCCTACCCGCCCCGTTGACATCCCTACTCATAGGAAAAGTAAACACTGAACTCATAAAATTCCTGAAAGCTTAATTTAGAAACTAGGGAAATTTTAAATTTGGCACATTCTTATGCAATAAAGTTTATTTATTTAGATTTAAACATTTTATTGCAGGCAAGATACTTGATTTCAGCAATGCTGATGTTGCTGTTGATCAGTACCACCGATACGAAGTAAGTAAAAATGGGTTCAGTTAATAATTTTGGTTTTGGAACTTATTTTTCTTCGCAAGCCCCACTTTGCCTGATAAATAGAGATTATAAATTATTATATTTATATTTGAATGATTACAATTTTAAAAATAAAACCATAGATCACGTCTGAACATTCTGCATTTATCATAAGTTTTTGTAATGTTTATTAACATCGTTAAATGAAGATTAAATCTATGTTTAGTGATAGGTAAATTCTAATAAATTAAACGTCAACTATTAAGTAAAACTTATAAGAGTATTTCTTTCGCTTTTAGTTTTTATAAATTTTTTGCAGTTATACTTTTAGTTTTAAGTAAGTGTTTTTTATTTTATCTTATATAAAATTTTACTAGTAAAATGAACACATCTATTTTATAATTTTAAAAAGAAAAAACGTCAATGCATTATTAGTGATGTGTTTTCCATTTTCTTTAAGAAAATATATACACGTGTCAATTTTATTCAATCTAATAAATAAGAACCGGAAAAAAAATTATCAAAGATTAGATGGGAAAAAATTATTTGAGAACTAGATGCAAAATTCACAAATTTAGGAGAGATGAAAAGGTTGCTTAAGCGTATATTATTTACTAAATTTGAATGTTACTTTTGGTTGGGTTGCCCTAACTCTATTTTAAAAATTGGACTGGTCAATTGATCAAAGAAATCATAAATTCAATTTTAAGAACTGGTAAAAAATCTGAAACCGATTGAAAATGTTATTCTTTTTTTATTCTACATGCAAACTGATTCAAATTTTAATTTAAGTACGATAACATATTTATTTTAAATTTTATATGTATTTTAAATATCAATAACCAATAAATCAATAATTTATAAGTAAAATTAAATTATAATATATCGATGAAAAACTTTTTATTGAATCGGTTAAAGTTTATAAAAAAGTGTTTTAGTTATTGGTAGATGAATGAAACTATTTAAGAAAAAAAATGGCTATACTCATGTCAGTACTGATAGATTGAAAAACATTATAGATGTCGGAACTTAATAAGGTAAAAATGTAAGAAGGGTCCAATAAAAGAACATTTCAAATTAATGATACAGTTCAACAATTACGCTAACTCTTGGTCAAAGGTAGTGCTTGTTTTTGAGAATTGCATATTGTTTTTCCCTGTAGGAAGATGTACAACTGATGAAGGACATGGGGATGGATGCCTATCGATTTTCCATTTCTTGGTCTCGGATATTTCCCAGTAAGCGGCGTTTTCATACTTTTTATTCAAATAGACAATTTGATTTAATACCATTTACAACCACTATTTCATGCGATTTATCTTATGACACAATTTTGTAGTAAATGGCTACAGTGCTATAGATTTTTGCTGCAAAATTTTAGGAGTATACTATGTTATAGCCCCGCTTTCTGGATAACAGAAGAAAAGGACTCGTGCACATCAAGTTCCAAGAGAATTTTAACCCTTTTCTGAGTCTGACTGTTGGATAATTTTAACACTAATGTTTTTTTATTAATCTAGTATATTAGTAATTAATTTGAAATTTTCTCTTTAAGTATGCGTAATCTTAAGAAACTGATCTGAATCACTAACATTTCATGTGTTAGATGGATCTGGCCAAATCAATCAAGCAGGGGTTGATCATTATAATAAACTCATAAACGCTCTACTAGCCAAAGGTAACTTTCATTATCCCTGTGTAACTGTTACGTTTATATTTAAGCAGTGAATATAAAATGCGATTTCCATCTAGAATGTTGTCTGCATCTTCAAAGTTCTTAATCATAGTAAGTATTATCTAGGCACGATTTATTTGAATGTAGATGTCTTCAATGTTTCTCATTGCTCGATGCATTACATTTGCAGGAATGGAACCATATGTCACCCTCTATCACTGGGACTTACCTCAAGCCTTGGAAGACAAGTACAATGGATGGCTAAACACTTCAATCATGTACAAAATATAATACAAAACTTTCAATACTTTTAAAATTATGTTAATCAATGAGAAAATATGCTTATAATTGTTTTGTTGTTGTGTGCTACAGAAAGGACTTTTCAACTTATGCTGAGACATGCTTTCAGAAATTTGGGGACAGGGTTAAGCATTGGATCACATTTAATGAGCCACATACATTTGCCACACAAGGGTATGATGTTGGTCTACAAGCGCCTGGACGATGCTCTATTCTCCTTCACCTGTTTTGCAGGGCAGGGAACTCTGCTACTGAACCTTACATTGTTGCTCACAATGTCCTACTTTCTCATGCCGCAGTAGCAGATATTTATAGGAAAAAATATAAGGTAAAAGTTGTGAAAATTGTAGTAATGACATAAGTTCAAGGAGAAACGAATATGATGAATCAAATGCAAAATATTATTCAGAGATGTTAATAGTTCATTATTCTTTTAAAAGCCTATGCAGGTGGAGATATGCTCCTTCTGCAATTATTTACGCTGTATTAGAAAGCCTAAACATTAATAAGTTTGGTTACTGCAGAGTGCACAGAAAGGATCGCTAGGGATAGCTTTTGATGTCATTTGGTATGAGCCAGAAAAAAATACCCAAGAAGACATTGATGCAGCTCAGAGAGCTCAAGATTTTCAACTGGGATGGTAAGTCTTTCACATAGTACCTCAGATTGAACTTTTAATAGTTTATGTTCAAAGGCATCAATGAAATGGCTGAATAAGAAGAAGAAAGAGAAAATTGTTTTCACCGGAAGTTCTATAGAGGAGTTGTAAAAAAACTCATTTGTTCTTACTCTGAAAGTAAAGCCCGTGATATGTTCCAACCATTAAAATGAAAACGAGGGCATGATCAAAACTAAATTTTTATATGCTATAATTGCAGGTTTCTTGACCCTTTGATGTTTGGGGATTATCCAAGCTCCATGAGGAGTAGAGTAGGAAATAGGCTTCCAAAATTTTCGCAAGTGGAGGCTGCTCTTGTTAAGGGTTCATTAGATTTTGTGGGAATCAACCATTACACCACATTTTATGCAAGAAACAATTCTACTAATCTAATTGGAACTCTGCTCCATGATTCCGTTGCAGACTCTGGCACCATTACCCTTCGTAAGTTTCAAAGCAAACATTACCAAACAATCATTTCTTCATCAAAGTTATTCATAATTTTGTTGTTTTGTTCTGACACTAAGTTATTGTTTTCTTTCTCTTTGCTTTCAGCATTCAACGGTACTAAAGCTATTTCGGATAAGGTAAGTCATAAACGACTGATTTTGTCTCATTCAGATACTGTAAATTTTGGTACTGGACTACTAAGCTAGATCATACGAAAGTCTTCATCATTATAATTCGATGTTTGCCAGCAAAACTTGTGACAAAAGAATAAGTGTCTTGTCCTGTGTTTTCTCTCTTTGTCTTTCTTATACTTAATTTTCATGTTCTATTATAATAAACTCTCATTTTATCTATAATGACGGAGAGTTACTTACTTAGCGAATAAACACCATTTTTTTGTTAATAATGTAAATTTCGTCTTGCAGGCAAATTCTATATGGTTGTATATTGTGCCACAAAGCATGAGAAGCTTAATGATCTACATTAAACAAAAGTACGGAAACCCTCCTGTCTTTATCACGGAAAATGGTAATATTCAAATTCTTGCATTCTATAACAATTCTAGAGTGCAACTTGGCATTAAGATATTTAAATATAACCTAAATTGCAAGTTTGACTCCTCTATAATAACCAAGTTTATTTGTGTTTATTTAATATAACAAGTAGATTTATAGTTCTTTTAATAAGTTTGTCTAGCTTACTTATTCTGTCTAGTTTGATAAAGTATATCATGTAAAGTTCAGTGACTTGACTCATTATATTATTTTTCACAGGACCAGGTATCATGATATTGCTTCAAATTATATGTAGTAGAACCTTGGCATCATAGTTTTTTTCGTATTTTCATTTTCCATAATATGGAATGCAATCTATTTTCCTTTTTTGCAGTAGAATAAAATGGCAGCAAAGGGTGAAAATTATAAGCTTAATCTTTTTTTCTGATGACTTTCACAGGGATGGATGATCCAAATAGTCCATTTATCTCCATTAATGATGCTCTAAAGGACGAAAAACGGATTAGATACCACAGTGGCTATTTATCTTACTTGTTGGCTTCTATCAAGTATGTAATAATGGTTGTTATTAGTTGTATCAGAGTTTTGGGAAAATTGCATGAACAATTTGGTAATTGAGTACTACTAATGAAGTGTTTCTTGCAGAGATGGGTGCAATGTGAAAGGGTATTTTGTTTGGTCACTACTGGATAATTGGGAGTGGTCAGCTGGATACAGTTCTAGGTTCGGACTGTATTTTGTCGATTACAAAGACAAGCAGAAAAGATACCCCAAACAATCAGTCCAATGGTTCAAGAGCTTCTTGAATCCTACTAAATAAATGTGAAAATATGTGCAACTGGTGTAAAACAAAGTTGTATTTGATTAGATTTGAATTGATATGATTTTGAAATTTCTTTTTTATGTTTGAAGTTTATTATTATAAAAATTAGATTTAAGAATGATTTGGGAATCCTATGTTATGCATTGCATATCCCTTGCTCTAGTCAGAAATTTGCAAAGAGTGCATGGGAATGGAAGACAGTTTGTTAAAGTAACCCCATATTTCCCATATTATTATACTCCTAATGTTTTAATCTATTTAATTTTGAATATCAATGAAGCCAATATTGTATCAGTAACGAGTGCCCAAAAATCATAACAATATCGAATTACAGTCCTAGGTAAATTATTCATTTCTCACACAATTCCATACAACATGCATCTTCTCCCTTGTATTTGTTAGAATTTATAAATTGAGTTCAAGTGGATGGTGAATTGAACTTTTCAAATATTTCATAAACCATTTTTCAAATAAATGAACAATAAACTTTAAACCAATCAATTCTGTTATAAAATTAACTTTTGGCGATGTTATAATCAATATTATTTAAACTCCTAAAATATAACATGACCGATACGAAACAAATAAAACTTATAAGAGAAAAGAGTATGTTCTTACGGGACCGAAATTTGTAATCCACAAATCAGTTGAGGGTCTCGGACGTCTGATCTCTGGTTGATCTTCTCTTGCTCTAAGGGGAATCCGGGGGCGGCGCAGGGGACTTGCAAAAGACACTCCGATGCCTAAGTTAGCATTGGTAATGTCAGGATTTCAGAGAATAATTTAATGCGTAATCAATGCATAAAACAGTGTGCTATTTATACCTTTTTACCTGTGGGTCCTATCTGTGATGTAATATTCCCTTTCTGGTTATTCTTGGATTCAATGCTAAGGGGAGAAATTACTAGGAGGTCCTTCGAGGGTTGGCGGTGTTTGGTACTCGGTCATGAGGGTCTCTATGGGTGGATGCTCCTATCTTGTTCGTCGGGATGGCTACGTCTGGACCTGAACTGTTTGAGGAGGAGTGCCTAGTGCGGAGTAGGCGGCTTAAGGGGGCTACTGATGGCCGTGTACTTCAGGAAGGGTGTCCAGCGTAATGTATGCGGCCATAGGACTTGCTGAAGGCTGCATATTCCAGAGGGGATCATCCTGCATAGAGTAAGCAACTATAAGACTTTGCTGGAGGCCGTATACTAGAGGATGGGATCTTTTACAGGGTAGGTGGCCAAAGTAGGCGGCCATTATGCTTTGCTGGAGGTCGTATACTAGGGGATGGGATCTTTTACAAAGTAGGCGGCCATTAGGCTTGCTGAACGCCATATGCTCCAGAGGAGGGGATCTCTCGTAGAGTAGGTGGTCAGCGGGTATGCTTAGGGCCGTATACTTAGGTATGGTTAGGACAGAGTAAAAGAAAATACAAAGGATTGTACTCATTCATTCTCATCAAGTCAACTACTATTTTTCAATATGGGTGAAAAAAAATTCAATTTTCTTCGTACAATCCACTTTTGCTCCGATTCAATTCATTTAAGATCCATTTTATTAAAAATCTAATCCATTTAAAATCCCTTTTATTAGATCTAGATTTCAATTTGATATATATTTTATATCTTTTATAGATTAGATATCCATTCTCTAAATCTAGATTTTCAAATATGGATAATCTAAAAAATTCAATTCAAATTTTCAATCTAAATTTTTAGTTGAGTTAAGCTGAAGGTCGAGATGGACTAGCCCAAACTTTGTCGTATTCGGCCAAGTTGGCGTTGTCCAAATTTGGCGAAGTCGACCTTTGACGAAATTTGGCGGTGTTCAGCCAAATTCAGTCGAATCATTCTCGATCAAAATTTGGCATAATCGACCCTGGACTAAATTTTCCTGTATTTTGCCAAATCAACCCCAACCCAAATTTGACCGCATTAGGTTGAGTCGGCCTCGAACCAAATTTTGTCATATTCGGCTGTTGCCAAAATTTGGTCATTAGAGTTGTCAAAATGGGTAATCCGGCCAAACTCAGCTTGACCCACCACGGGTTGATCACTTAAGGAGCCAACCTAACCCGGCTCACTTATTAGCGAGCAAAAAAAAATTGAACTCGGCCCGACCCACCACGGGTTGAAGGGTTAAAAGGGTTAAAAGGGTTGGCTCACAGACTCAATTAAAAAAATAATTTTTTTATTTTTTTGAGTTAAAACTAAATTATAGTTCTAATTAAAATCTAAATAAACTTCAATACAATCCAAATACAAACTAAAATCAAAAAAATACAAATTATCTATGTGTTAGGAAAAAAAAAACAACCTAACCTAACTCAAATGCAAAGCCCAACATAACAAAAAACACTTGTGTGACTCTTTATTTACGTGTTGGTGAGCCAACCTGGCTCATCACGGGTTCAACCCAAGTGAGCCGGGTTCTAAGTGAGTCGGGTCAAAAATCAACCTGTATTGAAATTTACAAAAAAATTTCAACCCAACCCGACCCGAACCTGTGGTGGACTGGGTTGGCTCGTGAGTTTCAACCCATTTTGATAAATCTATTGGTTGTATTCAACCTAGTTGGCTCGGGCCAAAATTTGGTCAAATTCAGTCTAGTTGACCACAACAAAAATTTGGTTGAGTCGACCTTTGTAAGACTCAGGAAATTTAATTAATTAAATAAATAATTAATTAATAAATGCGGGTCGTGGAAGCCTTTATGGCATTTAATAGTGGTTGATGTGACGTGAAAGTGTACTAGCTCATATGGTTGAGAGTACTTTGGTTGAGTAAGAGGACTTGGGTTTGATTTGAGTCCTATGTAAGCTACTTATGTGTTATTTAATTATTATTGTTTTAATAATATGAATGTGCGTGTTAAGTAAGAATATAGTAATTGAGTTATGTTAGTTTAGCATGAAACATGAATTGGCATGATGGGTAGCATTGACTTAATATTCGCATGGTTAAGGGTTCAAACCTTGGTTTGAGCAAAATGATTTTCTTTTTGTTAAAATCTACACTAGCATGGAAGTGAAGAGGCACATAAACCCTAAGGCATGTGGCAGGGGTGGTTGGAAACAGAAGGTAGTAGGCCATGAAGTGATGATTAATTGTGGATTAATGCTATTTTCGTTTTGGTGCAATCAAACCATATTAATAGCACAATAAAAAGCTAATTAAGGGTAAGAGGAAGGGTTTTGTGAAGCTGCCTTTGGGAGTGTATTGGGAGAATTGAGTGAAGCAAAGGAGGCCATTGGTGATCAAGGAAAAAGCTTGCAATCTTCAATTTTGGCAAAGGAAACCAAGTTAGGGGAGTTCATATTGCATGTTTTATTTCTGTATTGTATGAAGATGTGTTCTGGGTCATACTTGAATTGAGGAAAACATCACTTTCTGCTTTATTTCATGTTTTCTGGATTTTTCCAGAAATCGCCTGGCGGCGCATGAACTGCCGCTAGGCGGCACATGCGAATCTACATGTTTTCTGGGTTTTCTCCATGAACCGCCAGGCGGCACAAGCACTGTGACGTTGTTTCTTTGTTGTTTTGATGTTCTTGATGTTTCCTGTGATGCGCCATGATAATTTATATGCACGGACATGAATCTTATGTGGTGAATGTCTGCAGGTGATCATAATATTGAAGTTATGTATGATGTGTGAATTTGGGGTTGTGGAATTCATGTTGGGATCGGGGACAACGATTGTTGAAGTGTTGCAATGAAAGGTGTATTGATTATCCAAAAATTGACGATAATATGAGTACTATATGAACACTGTATGGCATGTGCATATAGCAAAATGTTAGGACGAAGGTAGGTATCATAAAATTAGGATATTTGAGTATAGTGCAGTGTTGGAAATTCTAGGCAAAACCCAGATTTGCATGCACTGCCTGGCGGCGCATGAACTGCCGCCAGGCGGCCTAACAGTGTAGCTTATTTTGGTTGGTTGATATGGGTTTTGTGGTGTTGGCTTTTCAATCAGAAATACATTATAAATGTATATGTCTAAAATGGAAAAAATTTATATGAATATGGTATGTTCGAAATTAAGGAAGATTAGAGATAGCGAGGGTGGGAAAAGTGATATAATGAGATGGATGCCATAAAGGTTATGTTGTAGGTGCTAAGATATATTCCCGAAAGTAGGATAATATAGTAAAAAAATGAAAAATGTGAACTAGAATGTGGTGATCATGAAGAGATGGTATGAAGAAGAATTATGTTTATTAGGGGTAGCTATTATGGCACGTTATTTGTAGTAATGTCAGAATTATGTGTAACATTGGTATATGAATTGGTATGAGATAAATTAGTATTCAACTGCTGAGGTATGTGACTTGAGTTCTGGAGTGGTTTACAGCGTGTTTTAAGTAGCACTTGTAAAAGAATGTGATCCTCGACATGAAAGTATTGCTTCTTGGCATTGACAAAGATGTGAGCATTGTGATCGAATCATTTTAGCATAAATGGATAATTGTACATGTGATGTGAGTTGTGGTATGTGTGATTTGAGGTCCCTTGGGACCTATTTAATGTGCCAATAAACCCGTAACAGAGGCGCCTGGTGGTAATGAGCATTTAATGAGCCACCAGGCGGACGGACACAAATTAGTGGCAGTGGCCACTGTTGACGCTTGGCGCCTGGTGGTAAGGGTAGTTCTGCCAGGAGGTATGGTATAGTAGAGGTCCTGAAGGTGCAGTGGCGCTTGGCGACGCGGGCAGGTGCGCCAGGCGGTGGCAACGTGGTGGAGTCCGCCCGGCGATGATGATGCAGTGATGATGCTTCATGCGCGTGGCGCCTAGCGGTGTGTGATGCCCGTCAGGCGGTCTGAACCTAGTGTGTGCTTGGCAACGTGGGATGCGCGCCAAGCGGTTTTGGTTCAGTGATAGTGTGCGATGAAAGGTTTCTACACAGCTTTAGGGGATGTTCATGATGCGATGCTTTGGCTAGGGGCCCAGTTACGAGTGTAATCTTGTATTGAGGTAACACGTGACCACTCTAGGTTGTAGCCTGGTGGTTTAGGAAGTCCAGTGGAGTGTGCGAGTTATGGCGCGTACGGCGAGGTTCGGGTGATTGTCCTCTTCAGAGTGATTCTGATAGAGCTTTGATAGTCTGGAACAGCTACAAACTTCATGTTTGTTTCGGGGAACTCCACTTGGTGTCACGGTGAGATGCTGTGGCAATGTTATTCCCACGTGTGGACTATCAGGTGGTGGCCTGTAGTCGGAGGGGCGAGTAGACACTCGTGCAGCAAAGATCGATCATCGTTCTCACCTAAAGGGTATAGAAATGATAGACGTCTAATGAAAGTATTGGAAGTGGAGAAGTAAGGAACAAGGGAGAAGAATACTAACTCGGGGTTTTAAGGTTGCAATGTTGTATTTAATATTTTATGTGTTTGGTTTTATTTAAATGAGCTCACCCTATCTGTGTGTGTGTGGCGATGATCATGTAACTTGTTACATGGGAGCAGATGATAATCCAGGTAAGCAGGCGGATTTTGTTATCACCAGTTTTCATGTTGGACCATGGTTTTCTTTGTAATAATTGTACAAACAATCTTAATCGTATTACGCATTTTACGACTATTTTTATTTATATTAGCGCGTTGAACATCGATACTTAATTTTTTTTCCCGTGTGTTTTGGGAAATCGCGCTTAATAAATGAGGCTATGACATATTTATTTTTTCTTATTTATTTTAAAAAGTAATTTTCGGCTAGGACGTTACAACCTTGACCCAAATTTGAAAGTATTCGGTCGAATCGACCCCGAACAAAATTTTGTCATATTGGTTTTCCCGATTAAGTCGGCCTCGCTCGAAATTCAACTATATTCAGACGAATCGGCCCCGTTCGAAATTTGGTTGTATTCAGTTGAATATAGTCGAGTGGACTCTGGCAAAAATTTGGTCTTATTAGGCTAAGTTGCCCCCAACCGAATCCAGTCAAGTTGATCCTAACCAAAATTTTGCCAAGTCGGCCTTGGTCCAAATTTGGTCGTATTCGACCATGTCATCCTCGACCGAAGTTCGGTCGTATGCAGCCAAATTTTTCGGAGTCAGTCTTGATCGAAATTTGTACATATTCAATTGAGTCGGGCTAGATCGAAATTCGTTCGAATTTAACCAAGTCAACCCTAGCCAAAATTTTGCCAAATTTGACCAAGTCAACCTAACCAAAATTCAGCTGAGTGGCCCACGACCAAAAGTCAGCCGAGTCGGTCCCATGCTGAAATTTGACTAAGTTGGGCTTGACCAAAATTCTGCCAAATTCGATTGTATCAGTCCTAAAGACACAAGTTTAAGAAAATTCAATTAATTTTTTTTATATAAAAAATGGATTTTGGATTTTGAACTTGATCCAAATATTTGGATCTGGATTTAAATCTTAATTCAAAAATTTGGATCTAAATTTTTAAAAAATTCAAACTAGTTCTATTGAAAAAATGAATTTGAATTGAAAATTTGATTCAATTATTTGGAACTAAAATGGATATATATTGGATTATTTAAAATCAAATTCATGATGACTTCTGTTTCAAGTTCTGAGACTTTCAAGAAAATAAAAAAATCAATTTACAACAAGATCTTCAACCCTTTAAAATGTATCACTATAACACATTATGAAACCTCCTTATCAAAAGAACAACCTTATCATCCTAATCAAGGACCGGCAATAAAAAAGAATATAAAACCATGTGGGAAAAGACCCTAAAAAACCTCCCTGAGCTAGAGGCTCAGTGTAGAATTTTTGTATCAATGGTAGAAGAGTTTGACTGAGGTGTGAGAAGCTTGTTGACATAGAAATTGTTAGGTTTTTAAGGAGTTTATTATCTTAAGTTTTTGAATTGAGATTGGTGTTAATATCTTATGAAATTGGATTCAGGTTTTATTGGTGTTTATTCTTTTTAGTGAAACATCCTCTTTAAAAACTAAGAGAAATTTGGAGCGTTATATTATTGGGATATAACTAATTCCTCGTAGGTCTGGGGGATTTGTGTATGTAAAAAGCTCTAAAAAATTTTCCCACAAGCATGTGTGTGACAGACTCTTTGTTGTAAATTTTTTTTGCCGTAGAGGTATAGTCGCATATTCAAATAGTTCTTTTTTTTTTCTTAATGTTGTAACTAGAGTCATGAAAAGATGATGGTAATCTTTGGAAAAAAAATACAAGTCATCGCCATAGTTTACCGAAAAGGACTATAGAAAAACCTTTGAAATCAAATTTAAATTCAAGAGTTAGATTACTCATAAGAAAGGTATTTGTCCTACAACATGATTACTCATTATTAAATTCGCACAATTAATTTAATTTTTAAATATTTTTCTTAATTTTTAAATCATCAAAGTTAAATTATTTATTAGCTATTTTATTATTATAATTTTTTTATGAATATTTATTTAAATTTGATCATGATTAATATTAATTTTATGTATTTTTATTCATAATGAAAATGACAATTATATAATTCTTCATGTGAAATAATTTTTGCAATGAAAATGTTTGATTTTTTTTCCAAAAAGTACTGTTTACCATTTTTTTTACTTAAATAGCATATTGTGCTTTAAATTTACATAGATAATTCAGTCCTCCGAGAGTCGAATCTCAACTTGTGATGTTTTTTTTTTCTATTCCAAGTCAAAATTCGATGTTTTTTTTTCTATTCCAAGTCAAAATTTGGTCTCTCGAGACTCGAATTTTGAACTTAGTTTTTTATTTTTTTTTCGTTTTTTTAAAGAAATTAGAATTAATGTTTTTTAAATTTTTTAATAAAATAGATATAAGAGTTCTTTTTGGTTTTCTTTTTGTAAAAAATGTTACATTAAAGGTTAAATATATTTAAAAAAAATAGATTTAATATTGTGATTTAATTATTTTAGGTATTATTTGAAAGAATAGAAAAATAAATAATATTTTTTTCTTTTTGAATTTGTTGATTTAAAAATAGATTTTGTATTGTGTAGTAAGTTATTTTATGTGCAATTTAAAAATATAAAATTCAATTTAATTTATTTATTTTTTACTTTGTTGATTAATTTTATTTTTATAATGGTGATTTTGGAAAAAAAAATGAACTATAATAGAGGTAACTAAAGTAAAAACAATTAATGCATAATGTTTGAGATGGTGTTGTATTATTATTATTTTTATATTTATTAAATATTTAAAATTAAAAAATATGGTGGAAGTACGAATTTACTCTTTATTTATATATTTATACTTTGATTTCTTTATAAGATTTTTATTGATAAGATTTTAATTTTTTCACACAAATAAATAATGTAAAATTTATTGTTAGAATTTATAATAGGTATTACGTTTAAATATAAAGTTAGAATTTATATTTTTCAAATATCCTAATAAATAAAGGACTAAAAATTTGGTTGAAATTAATTATTTTTCTTTTTTTCTTGTAACTTGAAATTTTGTTTTAGTAATATTTGTGTATTTTAATTGAAATTTATAAAGTATAATTCAATAGAAATTATATTATTTAATGAAAGACATTACAAGTAACATAATTGACATAAATAAATATAAAATCTATTTATAAGGCAAGTAGTTATCGGTCTTGCTATGGATTCAAATAAGGCTTACATGACCTGATATCCCAAAAAAGTGCACACATCTTATCATAGTGTCAGGTTGCATGTGATACCATTAATGAATTCACTGTGTATGACCATGTGTTGAAATATTTGTCAGCTTTTCAAGTGGTCAAATTATGTATCTTTATTCGCACACTATCACAATAGCATTGACAAGTCTTTTCCAAATTGCGGGATGAGAATAAATTTCTAAATTAAATATCAGCCTTGGCACATCCTAATAAAGCTGACAAATATTGTCATAATTAGAAGGTGCAAGTGAGGCCATTTATTTCAAATATGCGCCAGCTTTTATAGTGGTCAAATTAAATTTCTTAATTCGCATGTTATCCTAATTGAAGTATCTGTCACCTTTTACAATAGTGATATAATAAATCAACTTTGGCACCTCCCAATAAAGTTGACAAGTCTTGTCATAATTACAAGGTGCAAGTGAGGCCATTTATTTCAAAGATGCGTCAACTTTTACAATGGTGAGAGTAAATTTCTGAATTGGCACGTTATCCCAATTAAAGTATCTATTACCTTTTAGAAGAGTAATATAATAAATTTGCTTTGGCACCTCCGAATAAAGTTGAGAAGTATTGTCATAATTAGAAGCTGCAACTAAGGCCCTTTATTTCAAAGATGCGCCAACTTTTACAGTGGTGAGAGTATATATCTTTCTTGGCACGCTATCCAGGTGAAGATAGTCAGTTTTATTTAAGGTTGTGGTTCCTTAGTTTGAAAGTTGTGGAGTGCTCTAGTATAATAAGTAAAAATGGTTTTATTTGAGGAGTTGAATGCATATAATTCCTTTAATGCTGCTATTGATTTTGAAGATGGAGGGTTCTCCTTATGTAGACTTCCAAATGGGGTTACTCTTAATCATATGCGCATCATCATAAGAAGTCATTTGATGGGACCATCTAAGCCCCTACTAAGCCATTTGTGGTACCATGTCCCTCCTGAATTTGTTGCGGAAGGCATTGATGAGTTCCTTTTTGTAAGGAATGACAAAGATCTTCAACATGCCATTCAGTGGCACTTAATGATGGTCCCTACGGTGACAATATCTTTTTATGTTAACTTCATGAAAGTTGAGAAGTGTGACAACTTTGTACCTATTTAGTTTTTTTTTTTTTTATGTTTTAACATTGGTCTTTAAGATCATTGAACTTGTTGAGTTTATCTAAAGAAATTATTGTTCGCTATTTAGCAATGAAGCATTTGGAATGATTAAGTTTTTCCATTGTTGATCTTCGAAATTTTGTTAAACACGGTAAACTCTTACAAACACATAAACACGACTTATTTCATATGTAATAAAATATTAAACTACATCTTTGTTCTTTTAATCATCGTAGTGGTGTTCAGTTCCATACCGTGGTCGATGCCTATTTCTTGTGGGGTTTCTCCTACGCACTTCATGTCTAGGTTCTTCTACGTGTGAAGGTTGTGGTTCGTGTTCCTCCTCAGGTTGATGATCATCCTGTGCAATAGATGATGATGCTTCTGCATATGGATTGTGGACGTAGTAAACTGAGTCTTGTTGAGGCTGATCCAATCCTTTTAAGAAATTTGGACTTTGGGGATATGTACGCAACCAGGGTTGTGCAGAAGGTGGTGTTTCATCATAAGTTGCAAACATACTTTGTATGTCTAGTTCTGAGGTTGAAGAAATTGAATTCCTTGTTCCCTCCATACCTGGTGGTGGAGGTGGAGTGTTGAAGTCATACCTAGTTTGTCGTGGTGGAGGGACATTTGCCGATGTCGATGCACGATGCATTCTAGGATCATTTAACATTTGTGGAATTGACAAATACAAAAATGAGTTTGAAATGTACCATGACATGTACTCCATAGTGTGTTGAAGTGGCCCAAGCATCGGTAATCCATTCAACATTAGGTCACGTCGTTATTCCAAACCTTTATCCATTGTGCATGTCTAGTAACTCAATTCTCATCTTGTCTTCCCCTCATGTATAATTTCTGTAGATGATCAAGGTTGTTGGGTTCTTCAGGGATCTCTTGTGATAGCCGAAATTATAACTTCACCCTATTTGACTGGTGCCACTCCACAATGGCAAAACAAATTAAAGTTATGCATGACGTCCATATTGTTTGGTCCCGATATGCTTCAACATCAATAATAGAGCTCAAACCCTCATAAGGAACCCAAATAAACTACAACGATAATTGAAAATGTTAGTCATTCATTTAGAACCATTTATCGATATAGAAATGGTAAATGTTACCTAATTTTGTTGCATGTTATCTATCCTTGCCCGATATCCAATTAAATCATTGCGGAGGACATTTCTGTAGTTCAGTACTCGACCGCCACTCCATTGGCAAACTAGCGGGAAAGTTGGTGAAACTCTTGAAATGGGTGCAATAAAGGGCATCCGAAATCATGCCCATGATTGTAACAACGAAGCACATCCATCCATAGTCCTCGCACGTCCATTTGTTGCTCTGCACATCTCCTAATACAAGACAGCCAAACACGCTGAACCCTAACTATATCTCCTGGTTCTTCGAAGATTAGTCAATAGTTCAAGTACATTAAATGTACTTTATTCCCAATCTTATCGGGCCTTCAAACCCCTCCAATAAGTCCTAATATATAAGTTCTAGCATGTGCATGAATGACCTCAATACTGGAATTGTCATTTATAGGCAACAAATTATCTCTTAACCATTTTAGTTTGATCATAGAACCGACAATCGATTCTCCCTTAATCGGTGTTATACCTAATAAGGTATCACACATCTCGTCCTAGTCCAACATAGTTGGACCAATGATAGGGGGTCCATCGACAGGAAGCCCCAATTGAAGTGAGACATCTTACAAGGTTATGATGCATTCTCCAGTTGGAAAATGAAATGTGTGTGTTTCAGGCCTCCACCTTTCTACCAAGGCAGTCACTAAACCATGGTCAACCTTTAGATGTCGCAATTTAGCCACACCGACAAACCCTACTTCTTAAATTATAGGCACAATACTTGGATGAGGTTCAGGCATGGAGTGATAGTAAGACGACACAATGCTCCCCTCAGTGTCCTAAACAAAGAAGTAAAAGATATGATTACATAAAGAATTAGGTGTGTTAATAAGAAATGAAGTTGACATACCCGAGAAGAAATGTATGCAGCCCTATGCTCTTGTTGTCTCCATAACAACACTTTGTAGGTTTGTGTCGATAGTAAGAATTGAAAACAACAACATTAAACATTTATAAACAATGCAAGACTTCATGAGGGAAAACTTAGTCGTTGAATTACTCAAAGGAATGACATCTCTTAGATTGAGGTTGGTGCATTGTAATGTCAATGGTCATTAATGTGAATCTGAAAATTTGTCATGTGCAACGACCTTTTCAGACTTAATCTTACATGTTATTTGCACAGCATGATGGCGACTAAAGCTTGTATGAAAGTGACTACACGGTGCACACACCTTTTCAGAATTCGGGCTCAAAGATAAAAAAAATTGTGAATACCAATAAATTTTATTCATGTGAAGATAAATTAACCAAACAATAGTTCCTCATTTGTAAAAAAAGGTGGAGAATGAAGTAAAGTAAATGTCTTTGACAATTTTATTTGTGGTCTTAATGATGGGATAAATATTTTGTTTGTTTAATTTTTTGGAATAGAAAACCCGAAATTTGAACATGCAAAAGTTTAATTTGGATGACATTGAACATAAAGGTTGAAACATTGCATTTATTTAACTCAAAGGTTACATTTTTTGATGCTAGGATGGATTACAAGGGTTAGAGAATGATAACAGAATGCAATCAGTTACACAAATATTGCATCGTACAATGTCCATTACATAAACACTGAATATTCACCATCGTGGGTGTTTGATATCGCTGTCGTTAGGCGATCAAATTACCATTACTTTAGCAACTTCAGTATTGCCAATTAATAGTGAACAAAATAGTTAGGGTTAAGATAACCCTGAGTCGTCTCACAACGAATACGGAATTGATCTCAAATATTTGATTCTTAAAAATGCAATTAAAACTAGCAACTATAAAAATAGGGGGTTTTGATATGCAAAGAAAATAACACGGAAGATTGTAAACACAGTAATAGTAAATAGGTCAATTCCACTGCTTTTTCTAAATAAGATTCTTCATTGGTTATCTAGAGATTATTGTTAAATTAATTATTGTTGTTGATTTACAAATCAATCAATGTAAAGACTCAATTCATTTGTTGGCATCCTCACTTTTAATCAAAGTACAGTCTCAATTAAAAGTGAGAATTGTTAGATTGTCCATAGTAAATTCAATCAAAGTACAATCTCAATTAATTTTACTATGCCTAATCATGTCTATTCCTTTGTTTCTTCACCAAATAGAAAACTTAATTAATCAAAGTAAAGTCTTGAATAATTTTAGTTAAAGTAATTACCACTAATCAAAGTAAAGTCTCAATTATTGGCAAAAACTTATTTGATCAAATGAAAGTTTCTAGATAAAATCAAAGTAAAGTCTCAATTTAATTTAAAAACCTTTTAGCTCATATGATTAGCATGCATGTAGATTTAAAATCATTATTTTCTATTCGATTAAGAAGCAAAGGACATAGATAAACAAAAACCACAACAATAATCAAAATAACAAACACATAAATTCATCTAACCTCAGAATCTAGTTAAGAAATTACAGTGGAATCAACCCTAAAAGCTTAGCCCTCCATGGCTTTGATGGAATACATGATGATATGAAGGAAAGAAAATAAAAGAAAGAATGAGAGATGTGGTGGAGACAGTATCTGCCAAAACCAGAGAGTTCTAAGTGTCTAAGTTGTGTCGTTTCTACTCCCTTAAGTCTCTTTATATAGGCTTCAACTGGACTTTGGACTTTATCTGTCAGTTGCTAAAATCTTTTATTTTTATTTAATTAATTAGCAACTTAATTCCTGTCCAATTTCTAATTTTGCCCCTCTCATTTAACCATTTTTGCAGTTTTGACCAGAGTTGACTGCTGACTTTTACCAGTTGACCAGTTTGACTATCCTATCAGATGGTGACACGTGGCAGTGTAGATTCTCTCTCCAGAATTAGGGTTTCTCTCACACTTTGGCTGCGAAGGTGCAATGACGGCGGCTGCTGCCGTTTTCCGGCGAGGTGAAGTGCAGAAATGGTGTTGTTCCATCTTCGCAGTGGTGGCAGATGGTTAATCTCTTCCGCTGCTGCTGCGTGTTGCGATAATGATGGACTCGAATGCAGAAACGATGGTGAAGTTGGCAGCGAGAAGATGGAGATTGCAGGTGCGGTGGATGCTCGCGCAGTGCAGGTTTCAGATCTTCTCTTCTCCGGTGACGTGGTTGCTGCCAGCGACGTTGTTGCAGAAGGTTGCTGCTGGCGCGCGTTTCGCAGGTGCAGGCGTGAATGAAGATGGTGGAGTTGCTGCTGCAGCGGTGGCTATGGTTGCGTGAAGGTGATGACGGTGGCAACAGCGTGAAGATCTGATGCGTTACAGATGCAGTGTGGTTGCTCGCATTGAAACGGAAGGCATCACTGGTGCAGGTTGAATGTTGAAGCGGCTGCAGAGATGGTGCGAACGTGGTCGAAAAACAAGCTGATGGAGATGGCATCGCTAGATGCGCGTTGCAGGTGCAGTGGTGGTGTTGCGGTGCTGTTTCCAGCGTGAACGAAGAGGTGCAGTGGTGTTGATCGTGGCTGTCGTGACTGGTGCGTCTTCTTCTTCTCCGATGAGATTGTTGGTGATAATGGAGATGATGGAGCTGCGGCTGCAGCTGCGGCTGTTGACGGCGTAGTGCAGGGATGGGGGTGATGCTCGAAACAAGATGGAGGTTGAAGATGGTGCAACTGCGGTGGCCGGCGAGATTGGCGGCGGCGGCTGCCGTGGAGGGTGGTCATGGTGGCTGAAATTAGGGTTAGGGTTTCATGAGTGAGATGGAGGAGATGATGACGTGGCAAGATCTGATTGGTTAATTTGGTGAATGGAAAATTATGACACGTGTCAGCTTATGGTTGGCCTGATTTGAAAGGTGGGAATTGCCACATGGCATAATCTGGTTGAATGGAGTTTAAGTGGTAGGATGAGTGCAACTTAGTGAAAATTGGGGGTACAGAACATGGTTTTTGGTGGTCCACTTTAGAAGGAGTGTGCAAATAAAATCTGGGGGTGCATTAAGCTCCTGATTTATTCTTTTCCAGAATTTCTTGATTTTGGACATATTTTGTAACTTTGAATATTTCAAAATCACACTATTAATGACAAAAAATAAATTCCAGCTGAATTAACAAACGTTAGAATATCCAATAATATTTTATGCAACTAAAATCAATTTTTACGCCACTTTTACCAAACTTACTCAATAAATCCAATAATCACAAATCCTAATTAAATCAATCTTTAAGCACAGAAAATTCAATTAAATCCTCAAATTTAAATATTAAATGAGGGCAAAAATTTGAACTCATCAAGAGTGAAGTTGGAAATTATGTTCCGAGGTTGCAAATTTTTAAAAATAAATAAAAATGTTATTACGATCACACAATTTAGTCAGTTACATAAATTTTTCATCCTACAATTTTCATTCATTAATAGGGGTTCTTGTCTTACTTAACAATTGTCAAAATTCTCAACTCATCCATACATGGGGGGTCAAGCATTAATATGTGGGGAGTAGTGTTGTAGATTATGGACTGCATCTTTTTAAAAAATTCAAATATCGTATTGTCATCACACAATGCAGGGATTGACACACATTTTCTTACATACAATTTCCATAACCTTAACATTGAATATCCACCATCAAACGTGTTTCTAGTGCTTCAAAATTGTCAAAATCCTCAATTCATCCGTAAGTGGGGAGTAAAGAATTAATATGCGGGAAGTACTGTTGTAAATTTTGGACTGCACATGCATATTTAAAAAAATTTAAATATGGTATTATGATCACACAATTCAGTCTCTTAAACAAATTTTCCATCATACAATTTCTGTTATCTGACGTGGGTGCTTGTCTTACTTAACAATTGTCAAAATCCTTAAGTCATCCATAAGTAGGGAGTCAAGAATTAATATGTGGGGAGCAGTGTTGCAAATTATGAATTGCACTTACAGGTGGTTAAAAAATTAAAATATCGTTTTGTGATCACACAATGTAGTCACTGACACACATTTTCCTTCATAAAATTTCCCTAACCTAAACACTGAATATCCACCACCAAACGTGCTTATGGTGCTTCAAATTTGTCAAAATCCTCAAATCATCCGTAAGTGGGGAATACAAAATTATTATGTGGGAAATATTGTTGTAAATTATGGATTGCACGTGCATATTTAAAAAAAAATTAAATATGGATGAACATTTGGTGATGACATTTAATTTTTTCTTTTTTTAAGTACTACAACTGATGACCAAAATATCCAACATAAGTCCCCATTTCTATCATCACAACTCCCTACATAAGTCATAATTAACTTAGGAGACTTTTTTTCATGGTCATCATCCAAAGTAAAAGCTATCGAATTTAGTGGTAATGGAAATATTTTTGTCTTATATTATGCCCACACTGAACATTTGGTGTTCACATTATATATATTTTTGTTCAAGTACTGTAACAGATGATCAAAATATCCAACATAACTCCACATATAAGTCATAATTAACTTAGGAGACTTATTTCATGGACACCATGCAAAAAAGACGCTATTGAATTTAGTGGCAATGGAAATCGATTTTTCTTATATGATGTCCACACTGAACATTTGGTGGTTACATTTAATTTTTTCTTTTTTTTTAAGTACTGCAATTGATGACCATAATAATCAACATAACTCCCCACTTTTACCATTAAAACTCCCCACATTGGTCATAAGTAACTTAGGAGACTTTTTTTTTTTCATGGCCATCATCCAAAGTAAGTGATACTAAATTTAGTGGTAATGAAAATCTTTTTGTCTTATATTATGCCAACACTGAACATTTGGTGTTCACATTATATATACTTTTTGTTTAAGTAGTGCAACTGATAACCAAAATATCCAACATAACTTCCCATTTTTACCATCACAACTCCCCACATAAGTCATAATTAACTTAGGAGACTTTTTTTCATGGACATCATGCAAAGAAGACGCTATTGAATTTAGTGACAATGGAAATCAATTTTTCTTATATGATGTCCACACTGAACATTTGGTGGTGACATTTAATTTTTTCTTTTTTTTTAAGTACTGCAACTGATGACCATAATAATCAATATAACTCCCCACTTTTACCATCACAACTCCCCACATACGTCGTAAGTAACTTAGGAGACTTCTTTTCATGGCCAACATCCAAAGAAGGTGTTATTACTACAATCGAAAATGATATTTATTAAATTTTGAATTAAAAATTACAGACCACGTGGGCTCGGTGTAAAAATGAGTCTATTTTTAATGTCTATATATCATTTTCGGTTATTTATGTGAACAAAAATTAACCAGACAATAGGTGCTCAATAGTAAAAAAGGTGGAGAATGAAGTAAAGCGAATGACTATGTCAATTTTATTTGTGGTCTTAATGATGGAATAAATATATTATTTAAACTCAATTCTATAGTGTTTTATGCAATTAAACCAATGACATAAGTTTTAGATACGACAACAAATATTAATCCATACATAATGTCATCGAAAAACATGTACTTAGTACTTAAAGAAAAGTTCAATGAAACACAAATACTTTGTTACATTGCATACACTAAAGTCATTTATGGAAATTAAGTACTAATCATAAAGATTACTAAACACACTATTCAGACTTCCCTAAACACATAAAGAACTAAGCTTTAGGCATCGACATTATTGCTTGCAGCTGAGTTTATTGCATTCATGTTGTCATTTTCAGGAGGATGTAAGGTCACTGAAAGCTTCATTGGGAGATCATGTGGGAGTGGAAGGAAGAAGGCAGCCATATCGCGAACATCATCATTCGTTAGGAGCTTAATTGTTTCATAATGGTCCCATCGTCCTAACACGGGCTTGTGAAACCATACATCTTTGACTCTTCTTCCTTGACTGCAGCAACGATAACTTTCAATTTCTTCTTTCAACATCTGTAAATTTATAGCAGTCGACACATAAAAAGCACAATTAATGCGACCTTCATAGTTAACAACAACAAGAAAACTATTCTGAATGTTATTCTCATGATGGATCACCATCCTTGTTTTGGTAATAAGCAGCTATGGTTATGAACTGAACAACCTAATAATTTATAAGCGGATTGGTTACTTGATAGTCAAAAAAAAATCTTGACCCCTGCATTAAAGTGGGTTCACGTGACAAAGTAAAGTGGGATAAATCCTGATTGGCATTCATCATGCAATGTGTATATTAATTGTGCCTGTGATGTTGGTATCACGTGATGACATTAACTAAAGCCTACCACTCATTAGGTGCAGTGCTTTTAATTTTAACCTGACATATCACATGCCAAATAATTAAAGCTACAACACATAGGAAAAATCACTACATCACAAACCACTATGAAAAAAAATCCAAGGTTGTTCTGCAAAGTGGATCTGAATCTTGTGCGTTTGATTAGTCTACTTTGAATATAAACCATTAGCATAAACAAACAAAAATTGTCATTGTTGTAACCCACACTGAGCCATTCAGGCTATAAATAATGCCCTTCATCAATTGATTCATCAATCTAATCAAGTCAGTGCGAACTCCTAACCTCCAATGACATCTACAGCATTCACTGTGTTGGTGTACTTCAATGGCAACATCTATGTTGAAGATAACTATTTCGATAAATTCATTAGCTCCAACACGGCATGGGTGACCATAACAAATACCATAACGTTGTCCCAACATAAGCAGGCAATCCTCAAGGAATTCAATGGTGCAACATTGGACGACTATGAAGTAGACTTACGTTACAGGTTACCGATCTTCATATCGGGCGACATTACACACTACCGATCTTGTACGATGTGTGGAGATGACGATGTTGAGTCCATTTTTTACATGGGAATGATAAAAGCATGTCATCTTCTAGTTGAGATAATGTCATTTATTACTACAAGGCAAAACAACGCAATCCTTGATGAAGTTTATTTTTATTTTTCTAATAACTTTAACATGTCCCTCAACTTAGATTGAGGTTTATATTTTCTTATTTAAAGTATGTATTTTTATTTATGATGTTCTTCTTCATCAAATGTTTATGCAACTTTTACAAAATGAGGGTAGTGAAATGCTAATCTCTCATAAAACGTAGTGAAGTCACATGTTAACATTAGAGGTCGTGTCAGTCACATGGGTTTATAATAATTCGTGCCCCTCACATGGGTACATAAGAAGTCGTGTCAATCACATGAGTACATAAAAGCTCGTGTCACTTACATGATAACATTAACTATCGTGCAAGTCACATGTTCACATAATAGAAAGTGACATGATAACTTTAATTTCGGTATAAAAGACTACCCTTACTTTCTAAACTCACAATCTTAATCTTGCAATTTCTCTTCGCTTTGAAAAATCATCGAGAGTCAGATTCAACCACAACCTCTGATGGAAGGGTCAATGTTTGTCTGTGTATACGACGATGGAGAAATCGCCAGTAACGCTCAAACTAGTGTTTACTTTGCATCTGCAAAGACAATCATGATCCACATCTATAGAGGTTTCGACTTGTCCAAACTTATTCGCATAATAATGGACAAGGCAAATAGAGATCCAAGGGATGAAGTTCCACTTATTCACTTTAAATTTCTGACTAAAGTTTGTGGCCAACATGTGACATACACAACCACTCAGATCCAAGATGACGACGACTTGGATGACGCTTTCGACATGATACAGGCCACCCCAACTGTTACATCTATTGAACTCTGCACCACCCACAACTCAGGTACGAGACCTTCTGAAAATTTGATAGAGGTCGTACCCCACCAAATTAAAATATATTAAATGCAGTATGTGAAAGTGAACCAAGTCGTCTCCCAACGGCCAATATTTTCATTCAAAGCTTCAATTTCCAGATGAACACAACAACACAACACAGGGGGGGTTGGCAGATTTACAGATGCAACACACAACTGAAAACTTAAATGCAGACGTCTAAAATCAATGTAAAAGCAGCGTTGATTCCTTGCTTCAAATGAACATCCATCAATCACGGATTACAACTCAAAATGGTTATATTAACTCTCATGGAACTCGAACTCAAGTGCAATTAAGCAAAGCACACATCCATGAATCTGCTATTGTTCACTAAGCATGAACACACAATGATTCCACTCTGCAATTTAAGCAAAAACAGAATGGTTTCCTCATTTAAACCCAAACGCAAATTTAGAATTCAGAGATTAACATAACTTCACCGAACAGAACACTAATCTCAAGGTTTCAATCCATTATCTACAAAGAATCAACACATAAACTTAATTCCTCATGGAATTTGAATAAGGCTTAAACATAAATTTTGATTCAACCATCCAAATGAGTGCAAATTGATGCAGAAAACCTAAATTGGTGCAGGAATCAAAAATGAGCAAGGAAAGAAATGGGCAACAACGAAAACAACAACAAAAAATGAGAATACTTCAATATAAATGTTACCCAAACGGTTGAAAACGTTAATACAAGTTCAATGTGCTGTCCAAGACTCATAAAACGTGAAAAATGAATGGAAAACGTGAAAAATTAGCTTGTGCCACCATGGGTCACCTTCCAAAGCTTAAAAACAACAAAAATGGAGGTTTGAGAGAGTGTGGAAGAAGAAGGAGCGGCTGGTGCATGAAGTGAGACCTAATGATGAAGGATTATCTTGTTCCTTTTTAAGATTGTTGAATATGGTGAGTTGATTAAGAAAGCTAAGTGAAATCCCCACTGGACATTAAGATAGCAAGCTATCTAGATGTGAAGGTTCCTTTCACAAAGCTTAAAAGAAGAAGATGATGGATTGATTCAAAACAAAAAGGAAATGGAAAGCACATACACCATAGAAAACCAAGAACAATTAAAGGAAGAAGAAAACATAAAATGGAAAGGAAAGAAATGGTAAAAATGTGAGAAGCACATCACTACAAGGCTAGGCTAGAAGCCATGGCAACCTTGAAGATGAGTGGATGTGTGTCGCTACTTGCTATGCAAGATAAGGCTTAAAAGTATTCACTCCCAAGGGAGGAAACTCTCGCAAATAGTTGAGACACAAGAGTGTTTTTACTTCAAAATGTTCAACCCTTTTACATGTCTAGGAGCACCCCTTATATAGAAGGACTTAGGGGCCTCTAAGCAAATAAAAGATACATAAGGATGTCTCTACAAAAACCTAACCCTAGCTTCTAGAAACTAGGTCAAATAAGGTTACAAAAAATGAGAGACAAAAGAGCTAACTATGGTGTGTGCAAGGCTAATTTCGTTCTAGCACAATAGGAGACAAAGAATGTGTCTCATATGTCTCCAAAAAGTGGCCAAAGTGTGCTAAAAACAAAGGAGACCAAAGGTACATAGGTACACTTGTTTCATGCCTTTTACTTTATGCTTTATGCTTTTGCTTTACTCTCTCCTCCACATCATTTATGCTCCCTAATCACCATGCGCCACCTAGCATTGCTTTCTTACTGCTAATTAACCTACAAAGCAAATAAGCATAGATTAGCATGTTGGCTTAATTCAAGTCAACTATAGTCAACAAGTCAAACCTAGTCAAAGGTCAACAAGTCAACTAAAGTTGAATCAACTAAGTCAACTTTGGGAATCAAAATAACAAACACAAATGAAAGGGATGAAGGATTAGTGAACTTCCTTTCTAAACATGCTTAGTCTTCTTAAGCATGTGCCTCCATCCTTGGTTGGGGTCAATCCTTCATCACCCAATTCTCGTGGTCATTTCACTCTTCCACTCATTATTTACAAAATTGCCACTCAGCCACTCAAATTTACAAAAATGCCACTATGGCCCTCAAATGTTGACCCATTCACTTTGTTGACATGGAAATGATGTGGAAATGATGTGGCGGCTCTCTTCAACTGAATATTGATGTCCAAGCTCCAAAATTGCTTCACCCAAATACCTAAAAATAATTAAAAACAAAAATTAGGCCAAATAATGTGAAATTAGTCCAAATTCGGAATAGTGGCTCAATAAAGCCCAACAGATGAAAAATACTCTAAAGATGAACAATTAAGCACTGAACAACTGTCTAATGGGTACACAAAGGCTAGTGGAATGGAAGAAAATAATGACTCGTCACACATTTTGATGTGCGTCATCCACATCCAAACACTAAACCACAACAAGAACTTTTTAACATTAACACTACCTACTTAGGGGATTGGGGAAATGATATACATTCATATACCGAATTACTAATCAGTCCATCTACCTCAAATATTTTTCAAACTCCCGCACATCACAACATCCAAAGGTTCTATCCTCTAGCTATCGTAGAAGTTGAAAACCTAGGTCTACCTACAACATCCTTAGATGCATTTAGCGAAGATGAGGACAATATACTTTTTTATCAACATGATGACCATGACCAAACCCTAGATGTCCACCCCATACAACAACAACACCCTCACCCTCAGACACATGTCCCCTATAACCCACCACAACACTTCAATTATATGAAGAATACAATCAGACCCCACACCAGGAATTCCCAAACGCATATGACCACCACACAATGCTGCATGACAACTTTGAGCACGATGTTGGTACACTGACCTAAGGAATGAGGTTCCAAACAAAGGAACAACTTCTAGATGTTTTAAATAGGTACCACATAACAAACCATTGCACCTACAAAACCACACACTCAAACACAACAAGGTTGAGGGTGCAATGTGTGCCACATGTGTGTCCTTGGAAATGTCAGACAATATTACGTACAAGGGACCAAGTGTGGGAAATTAGAAAGGTTGAAGGTGTGCACACATGTGCCACACAACGCAAAACGTAAGACCATAGACACCTAGGCTCAAGAATAATATATCAACATGTAAGACAAATGGTGGAGTCAGACCCATCCACACCAATTGCAACAATAATTTCTTCCATCCAGACCTCTATAGGATATAACACAACCTACAAAAAGGCATGGTTGATGAAACAGCAAGCAATTGAAGATGTGTACGGAAACTGGGAACAGTCTTACAATCGATTGTCGTGCCTACTACAAGCCATGCAAACTTATTTGTCTGGGTTTGTATACAAGTTGAAAACCAGTCCAATTACACATGGGGAGGAGGTCCTAGAAAATCAACAACATTTTCGAAGAGTGTTCTGGACATTCAAACCATGCATTGATGGCTTCCCATTTTGCAAACCAATAGTGCAAGTGGACGGAACCTTTCTTTACGGGAGGTATAGGGGCACCCTTCTAGTAGTTGTTGAACAAGATGGGAGAAATAACATTTTCCCCATTGCATTTGCTATAGTAGAGGTTGAAACCACCGAAGCTTGGTTTTTTTCCTTAAAATCTAAGGACACGCATTACGCCTCAACAAAATTTATGCTTAATGTCAGACCGCCACAATTCAATCAGTGCAGCATTCAACAGACCCAGTAGTGGCTGGACTGAAGGGAACTGCGTGCAGGTGTTTTGTATTCGACACATTACACAAAATTTTACAGAAAGATTCAAGAAAATACAACTCTAAAAAAGGACCTCGTCAACATGGGTAAGTTATTACATGTAAATTTGTCTTTTTCATTTTTTTTGGCTGTTAATTTTACACACCCATTATTAGAAAATAAATTCTTCTTATAATTATATTTTTAGCGTACACATTGACGAAGTCACACTATAACTACTGCTACAACATTATTAGAGAAGACAACCCAGAAGCAACAACTTGGGTAGACCAAATTCCAAGGGAGTAGTGGTGTATTGCATATGATCAAGGAAGAAGGTGGGGTCACATAACAACAAATTTTGCTGAAGCAATAAATTATGTCCTAAAGAAGACAAGGCATTTGCCAATTTCATCCATAGTATTGGTCACGTACACCAGGTGCAACACATACTTCACAAAAAGAGGTAGGCAAATAACTGCAATGGTCAATGCTGGTCATGTGTATTATGAATATGCGACCAACTTCCTACAAGATACTGACTCCAAGTCAAACACGCACCACGTCATTGAATTTGATAAAAATATCACAAGATTCAGAGTGGAAGAGATGGTCAATACCAGAGAAATACGTCCTGTAGGAAAATTTGTAGTCAGATTAGACGAAAGGTGGTGCGATTGTGGAAAGTTTCAAAAAATACATCTACCATGTTCACATGTTATTGCAGCTTGCAAGCATGCACATCACGACTTCAACATGTAAATAAGTCCCCATTATAGGTTGGATGTCATCATAAAAGTATATGACAATTTATTTGACGAGTTAAGACATGAAGAATATTGGTCACCAAACCAAGGGCCACAGGTTTGACCTCATCCTGCCACAAAAAGGAGCGAGAGGGGTCGTCTTAAATCAAGTAGAATTAGGACTGAGATGGACATTAAGGAATGAAGACAATAAAAAGTGTTCCTATTGTGGAACTGAAGGACACACAAGAAATCATTGTCCTAATAACTCTCCACTTAGATGATCCACATCAAACCACTTAGTTTATGTTGTACTTTTAATTGTGTTCAATAAATTTGTACTTGACTCAATTCAGTGGTACATATTTTCTTATTATCTTTTATTGTTACTTATTTTACTTAAACCAAAAACAAATAACAAAATTATTTAAAATACAATAATGAAATGTTTTTAAATTATTTTAGTTATTTCCATCATTTTCAAAATATTTTTTACAAATTTTCAAAGGTTATAATATACAATTTTTTAAAATTATAAAAAATTAAAAAATAACTGTAATTTCAATATTTATAAAAATCTATTAAAAATAATTAATATTACACAAATTATAGAAAAAAATTAAATTAAATTGACTTTTATATTTTAAAATTGCACATAAAATAACTTACCACACAATACAAAATCTATTTTTAAATCAACAATTTCAAAAAGAAAAAAATATTATTTATTATTTTTTTCTTTCAAATAATACCTATAATAAATAAACACAATACTAGATCTATTTTTAAAAAAAATATATATTTAACCTTTAATGTAACATTTTACAAAAAGAAAACAAAAAATAGCTCTTATATCTATTTTATTAAAAAATTTAAAAAAAACATTAATTTTAATTTAAGTTAAAATACTCCGTTGGTCCTCGTTTTTGTTGCAGAATCTCAATTTGGTCCTCGTATTTTTATTAGTCTCAATTAGGTCCTCATTTTTGTAAATTAGTATCAATTAGGTCCTTTCCGTTAGTAGAGAACTAACACCGTTAAGTAGGTGCCACGTGTCAACTCCTCGTTTTTTTGAATTTTTGAATTTTTTTTTGAATTTTTTTTGAATTTTTTTTTGAATTTTTTTGAATTTTTGAATTTTTTTTTTTAAATTTTTTTAATTTTTTTTAAAAAAATATTTATGCCACGTGTCACTTCTGTGATGTGCCACGTGTCAATCTAATATGGTGACACGTGTCAAATTAATGTATGAATCTCAATTTGGTCCTCATATTTGTTTAATTGATTTGATTTGAGTCCCAACTTTTTTAAAAAAATTTCAATTTCGGGCAATCCAAATTTAGACCAAATTTTACTTTTATATAATGTTATGATTATTTTTATTAAAATTGATATTTTTATTAAATATTTTAATAATATTAATTATATTTAATATTAAAATTTTAAATATATTTATTTTAATTTTTTATAAAATTATTTTAAAATTTTAAATTTGAATTTATAAAATTGTTATTTTTAAGCCAACTCTAAAATATTGTTGATATTGAATATTATACAAATATTTCGAATATAAATTTATTAATTTATATATTTATAATTTTAAAATAAAATTTAAATAAAGTTTAATGTAAAATATAAATTTAAATAAATTAAATGTTGTTAAAAATATGTAATAGAAATATCACTTGTAATAAAAGTATCATCATTACATTTATAAAAAAATTAAATTTGTTCTACATTTGGAGCATATGAAATTAAAATTATTTTAAAAAAATTTAGGACTGAAATCAAATCAAATTAACAAATATGAGGACCAAATTGAGATTCATACATTAATTTGACACGTGTCACCATATTAGATTGACACGTGGCACATTACAGAAGTGACACGTGGCATAAATATTTTTTAAAAAAAATTTAAAAAAAAAATAAAAAAATTCAAAAAAATGAGAAGCTGACACGTGGCACCTACTTAACGGTGTTAGTTTTCTATTAACGGAAAGGACCTAATTGATACTAATTTACAAAAATGAGGACCTAATTGAGACCAATAAAAATACGAGGACCAAATTGAGATTTTGCTACAAAAACGAGGACCAACGGAGTATTTTAACCTTTAATTTATTTAAAAAAAACGAAAAAAAATAAAAAATAAAGTTCAAAATTCGAGTCCCTAGAGACCAAATTCTGACTTGGAATAGAAAAAAAGATAAAACATCACAAGTTGAAATTCGGCTCCTGGCGGACCGAATTCCCAACTAAAATAAAAATTGTGTTATCCATGTAAATTTAAAAGCACAATATGCTATTTAAGTGAAAAAAGTGGTGAACAGTTTTTGGGAAAAAAGATCGAAAATGTTTATGTAAGGGTTTTTAAGTTTTAAAATTTTAATATTTTTTAGTATTAAAATAGACTTTATGTATTTTCTTTTATAATTCACATTATTCACAATACTTTTACCTCATACTAAATTTGATATATTTATAATTCATACAATGAGCAATTGTAATGTACATTATATATTGATATTATAAATTTTTATGTAAATCTTATTTAAAAATATAAATTTATTATATCTAAATAATTTTTAAATAATTAAATATTGAATATAAGATGACAAATATATTGATAGATATATTTATATGAATACTTTAATTTTATTATATTTGAATGATTTTTAACATAAGCTAATACATTTGGTTATATATTTAAATAATTATTTAAGTATTTATTGTATTGAAATAATTTTAAATTATTAAATATTAAACATGTAATAATGGCTATGATCATACCAATTTATATGGATGTATAAAGATAACATGAATCACATATGTAACGTCCCATTTAAATAATAATGGAATTTAATGAAACATTACACATATTAGTATGATAAGTAAAGTCATGGAGTATAAACATTACTCCTTACAATTGTCCGGAATAAAACAGAAAAGAAACTAGGGCACACCAGGATGCTAGTTACAAAAAAATAGCGTAAGGGATCTAAAGTATTCAACATAAAGTGTCAAGATAAGGCAGTACATGGGTCATAACCCTAAAGGAAAACATAAAAGTGGAATCCAGCCCAGGTAGGCTATGCAGCGGAATCACCATTTCCCTGTTGACCACAAGGAGTTCTCGCATATGCTCACATCAATGATTTGATGATCATCGCAAAAAGAGAAAACCACACACGTAACAATCAAACAAGCAAAAGGGTAAGCTAGAGCAAAAAATGGTTTATCATACAGGTACATACAATTTCGCAGTCCAAAATGCATACGTCAACCAATCATGTTATGACTTGCAAACAATACACTAAGACTCAAGACGTGACTAATCCGGATACATATAATTAGTCGGATTCAACGGATGCTTGCGGTTGTGGTGGCCTTTCCTGCTCTACCGAGCTAATTGTTACAATGTTTCTTTCCCCTACACACAAGGTTAGCCCTTAAAGTGTTTCAGGCCTCCTGTTACTCTCACCACTTGATTCAGTACGCTCTATGTGCAATCCTTACCTTGAATCCTTACTAAATTATATAAATGGTGCACCACCATGAACTCCCACTAACAAGGGTCATGGAATTACGTCCCGACCAACTGAGGCACTACCATGAGGTCTCACCTAGAGGCTCATGGAATTATGCCCTAACTAATGAGGCACCACCACGAAACTATCGTGAAATTACGTCCTAACCACATCAAAATTATGTTTCACCAACCGAGTATGTGATTGTCATACATACAAATCTCATGCCAACACTTATAACCAATCCTTCATTCATAATCCATACCAAGTTCGTTACCAACTCATCCTTTCCAACCTATGAACCAATCAATACATGGAACATCACTCAATTCATACTTTAACATAATAATCCAACCAACATAAATTCATTTAACAAGTCAATTCCATACCAACATAGATAACCAACCATCCCATACAAATTATATGCCAAGATCATGCCAAACTCATTATTACAACCCATAACATCAAAGAATTCATACATACTCACATGCCTCTCACTTTAACTAGAGCAAACCATCCAATCATACCATCAATAACAAGCATGCGAGTAAACAATTCAATCTGTGTCAAGTCTCGCTCAAGGTAGGAGCCCTCGCTCAAGCGAAAGGAGTGCTCTCGCTCAAGCTGTAGGCTCTCGCTTAGGCGAGACTGCGAACTGAGGTCCTGGGGGTTTCACGAACTCTCGCTTAAGCAAGGCCATCTCGCCTGAGCGAGATGGTTTTTCACTCAAAATCACAGTTTCCTGCTTGAGCGAGTGCTCGAGCGAAAACCCCTGGGCGAGCTTCTACTAATCTCACTAATGAAGGATTGACCCCAACCAAGGATGAAGGCACATGCTTAAGAAGACTAAGCATGTTTAGAAAGGAAGTTCACTAATCCTTCATCCCTTTCATTTGTGTTTGTTATTTTTTATTCCCTAAATTGACTTAGTTGAATCAACTTTAGTTGACTTGTTGACCTTTGACTAGGTTTGACTTGTTGACTATAGTTGACTTGACTTAAGCCAACATGCTAATCTATGTTTATTTGCTTTATAGGTTAATTAGGAGTAAGAAAGCAATGCTAGGTGGCGCATAGTGATTGGGGAGCATAAATGATGTGGATGAGAGAGTAAAGCAAAGGCATAAAGCATAAAGTAAAAGGCATAAAACAAGTGTACCTATGTACCTTTGGTCTCCTTTGTTTTTAGCACACTTTGGCCACTTTTTGGAGACATATGAGACACATTCTGCCTCCTTTTGTGCTAGAACGAAATTAGCCTTGCACACACCATAGTTGGCTCTTTTGTCTCTCATTTTTGTAACCTTATTTGACCTAGTTTCTAGAAGCTAGGGTTAGGTTTTTGTAGAGACATCCTTAGGTATCTTTTATTTGCTTAGAGGCCCCTAAACTCTTCTATATAAGGGGTGCTCCTAGACATGTAAAAGGGTTGAACATTTTGAAGTAAGAATACTCTTGTGTCTCAACCATTTGTGAGAGTTTCCTCCCTTGGGAGTGAATACTTTTAAGTCTTATCTTGCATAGCAAGTGGCGGCACACATCCACTCATCATCAAGGTTGTCATGGCTTCTAGCCTAGCCTTGTAGTGGCGTGCTTCTCACATTTTTACCATTTCTTTCCTTTCCATTTTTATGTTTTCTTCTTCCTTTAATTGTTCTTGGTTTTCTATGGTTTATGTGTTTTCCATTTCCTTTTTGTTTTGAATCAATCCATCATCTTCTTCTCTTGAGCTTTGTGAAAGGAACCTTCACATCTAGATAGCTTGCTATCTTAATGTCGAGTGGGGATTTCACTTAGCTTTCTTAATCAACTCACACCATATTCAACAATCTTAAAAAGAAACAAGATAATCCTTCATCACTCGTCTAGGCGAGGCGAGCTCGCTCGAGCGAAAGTAGCAGTTCTCCCTCGTTGTTCTACGCCTGTAAAACCAGAGATTCGTCCAAACAGAAAACCATGCATATCCATCTCATCGTGGACATAATACAAGCATCAGAAATGCAACACAGAACCAAGAGCAAGCAGAAATAGATTTAGAATACAAAACCCTAGCTTCCCTTACCTAGAAAGAGCTAGCAAACGACTCGTACACTCAAACAGTGAGTACCGTAGCTTCGGGAGCAGCTTAGTGAGCTGGAACTTAGTGGAACAAAAAGGAAACAAGGTCAATAAGGGAAAACCTTAGTTGGAACCAAGACAGCAAAACCCGAATAGAGAAAATATCAGTTGGAAGATCAACTTACGTGGAATGAATGGAGTTCTTCTGGCTCAACGGAAAGTGGAAGTAAAACCCTAGCAGAGCTTGGCTGCTGCTCTAAGAGAGGGAAGGAGTTGTTTCTGGCAAATGAGCATAATGAAAGTGTTAGGGCTGTTTAGAGTCTTGTGCACCCTATGGGCCAACCCTTAAGTCCAACATATGGGTTAGGCTCCTTTAAATTTTTTTTAGGGCAAAAAAGAGGATTTTACAACATATCTAAATCAGAAATTAATTTAATAATATATAGAGTATTTATCAGTTATTAAATATTTAAATCTAATATATTATAGTATATTTTAACCCAAAAGTAGAAAAGGTTAAAGGAAAACTGAGGGGAAAGATAAAAAAAAAAGGCTCATAAAATGTAATTGGAGTTCGTTTTCGACAAGCTAATTTTAGAGTACCGGTTCTGATAGAGGAAAGAACACAAGAGGAGCAAGAGGAAAAAGAAGAAAAATAAACAAAAAGTAATAAAGATTAAAAATAATGTATTTCTACGAAAACAGTTTGTTAAAAGAAATCAATTAAATTTGTGTAAAATAAATTTTAATTGATTGGAGAAAGAAAGAAATTAAAAAGTTATGTGAGGTGAAATATAATTTGCTTTTGTAGAAAAATTGGTGAAAAAGTTTAGAATGAATTTTAAAAATGTAGTAGCAAATATTAAATTTTATGTAAAATGATTAATTAAATCTGAAGTGAAAATTAATTTGGTTTTTGTAGAAAAAATGGTGAAAAAAATTAGAATGAATTTAGAAAATGTAGTAGCACCACTCTAAATTAAATTAAAAAACAATAAAAGCAATCTTCCCAAACCACCAGTCTAATTTAATTCACAAACTATTCAGTGACACTAACCAAAAAAAGAAAGAAAAAAGTCTTTGGTGTAAGATGATGGAAGTGTTAAAAATGAATGGCAAGGTAATGCATGTTATTTTATCGACGAAATACCTGGGTGAGTTACGTGTGTAACTCCACATAATAAATAGATCCAATCCACATGCTGCTGCTTCATGATTCATTCCCCCACAAACAAAAACAACAAATTTCTATTATTCCTCCCCACTATCTTCTTTTCATCTATCACAAAAGGTAATTTATTAAATCTCTTTTATCTCTGTGTTTTTCTGTGACATGCCATAGATCTGTTATTCTATTATATATGCTGCAGTTTCAGATTCTTCAATTTGTCTCGTGTCGTTTGTTTGCATGCTTGTGTAGAAACTATAAAACAACAATTGAATAAAACATTTGAGTTCCATTTTTATGATTGAATGCCCTCTGGATTTACGATTTTTTATTTTTTCATGTATCTCCGAATTGAAAATTAGATCTCTAAATTTATCTCATCAAATGAACATGTACGTACATGATTTATAATCACCGGAATCATTCTATTCTGCGACATTATTGTCACAACGTCACGTAATAGTGTAATCCACACACACTCACACACAAATCGAGGACATGCATATATATATATTTCAGGTCTTTGAATTTGTGGGAAGTAATTATGTTGCTGTTGTTATTGTGTTGTTTGATATTGATCTGTGTATAGGGTGCTGTGAGAGAGAACAAAAATGGTGAAGATTTGTTGCATTGGAGCTGGGTATGTGGGAGGACCCACCATGGCCGTGATTGCATTGAAGTGTCCTAAGGTTGTGGTAACTGTGGTGGATATATCCTCGCAGAGAATCAACGGGTGGAACAGCGAACACCTTCCGATCTATGAGCCGGGGCTGGATGATGTGGTGAAGCAGTGCAGGGGGAAGAATCTGTTCTTCAGCACCGATGTGGAGAAGCATGTTTCGGAGGCTGATATAGTGTTTGTGTCGGTGAACACCCCAACAAAAACTCATGGTCTTGGAGCTGGCAAAGCAGCTGATTTGACTTACTGGGAGAGTGCTGCGAGGATGATTGCTGATGTTTCAAAATCAGACAAAATTGTGGTTGAAAAATCTACAGTCCCTGTGAAGACAGCAGAGGCAATTGAGAGGATCCTGACTCACAACAACAAAGGCATCAATTTCACCATTCTCTCAAACCCAGAATTTCTTGCTGAGGGAACAGCAATTGAAGACCTATTCAAACCAGATAGAGTCCTGATTGGAGGGAGGGAGACCCCAGATGGGCAAAAGGCCATACAAACTCTGAAAGAAGTGTATGCAAATTGGGTTCCTGTGGAGAAAATCCTGTGCACCAATTTGTGGTCTGCTGAACTTTCAAAGCTTGCTGCCAATGCCTTTCTGGCACAGAGAATCTCTTCTGTGAATGCGATGTCAGCACTGTGTGAGGCAACTGGTGCTGATGTGGCACAGGTGTCCCACTCCATTGGGACAGACTCAAGGGTTGGTCCAAAGTTCTTGAATGCGAGTGTTGGGTTTGGTGGGTCTTGCTTCCAGAAGGACATAATGAACTTGGTGTATATCTGCGAGTGCAATGGGCTTCCTGAGGTGGCAAATTACTGGAAGCAAGTGGTTAAGGTGAATGACTATCAAAAGACAAGATTTGTGAACCGTGTTGTGTCCTCAATGTTCAACACAATTTCAAACAAGAAGATTGCAGTTCTTGGTTTTGCTTTCAAGAAGGACACAGGTGACACTAGGGAGACCCCTGCAATTGATGTATGCAAGGGGCTATTGGGAGACAAGGCCAAGTTGAGTATATATGATCCTCAGGTCACTGAAGACCAGATCACAAAGGACCTTTCAATGAGGAAGTTTGATAAGGACCACCCTGCTCATCTTCAACCTCCAAGCCCCACTTCCATAAAACAAGTTTCTGTGGTTTGGGATGCTTATGAGGCTGTGAAGGATGCACATGGTGTTTGCATTCTGACTGAGTGGGATGAGTTCAAGAAACTTGATTACAAGAAAGTTTATGACAGCATGCAGAAGCCAGCATTTATATTTGATGGCAGGAATGTTGTGGATGTGAAAAAGGCCAGGGAAATTGGGTTTATAGTTTTCTCCATTGGCAAGCCACTAGATCCATGGCTCAAGGACATGCCTGCAGTGGTGGCTTGAAAGGGAAAAACACTTTCTCCACAAAATGCATTTCATCATCCTATTCTTATTCTTATAATTGCATTTCTCTTCCTCTCTTTTTTATTTATTTATACTTATGTTTTACAAGATTTGGTGGCACTCAAGTGTCAATTCTTGTGGTTTTAGGTAGGTAAAAACTCCTAATTTCTTGCCATTCCTTCATGTAATAAACTAGCATGGAATCCTGACTCTTGCACAGGGTCAGTTGCATGTGTTGATTCAACACTTAGTTTGATTGTTATACAAAAATGTGTTTTGCAATGTAGATAATAAAATCAATGATTCAGCACTTCAGCTTTTTTACTTCCTTCACTAGACCACATTCTCTTCACGCACGGAATTCGGTTCTTCCTGCCACCCAAAATTGCCCTATACTTTTTCTCTGTTATCTGAGGAACGAATTTAGACCTTTGTTTTACGTTCTTCGCCACGTACGTTCTCTAGCGGTGGGTAAAATATCTAATTTTCTTGATCCAATCCACTTCTGCTCCAATCTAATCCATTTATAATTCATTTTATTAAAAATCCAATCCATTTAAAATCTATTTAATGGATATGGATTTCAATCTAATCTACATTTTATATATTTTATGGATTGGATATCCATTTTATAAATCAAGATTTTTAAATATGGATAATCCAAACAATCCAATCCAAATTTTCAATTTAAATTTTTAGTTGGGTTAGACTAAAGGTTGAGATGGACTATGCTAAATTCAGACTTCGACGAACCTTGCTCGACGACCTATACGGATCGGGCAGGCCCGACGACCATAAGAGGTTGGGCAGGCCTAAAATTATGAACAGGCTAGGCGGGCCCGACAAACCGAACGAGTCGATCGGGCCCAACGATCCGGAAAATTCGAGTGAGCCCGAAGACCCGAACGGGCCAAACGGGCCAAGCAGGTTCGAAGATCCGAACGGGCCAAGCGGGCTCGAAAACCCGAACGGGCCAAGGGGGCCCGATGACCCGAATGGGTCAAGCAGGCTCGAAGAACCGAACAGGTTAGGCAAGCCCGAATATCCAAACGAGTCAGGCAGGCTCGAAGAATCAAACGGGTAAGGCGGACCAGAAGACCCGAACAGGTTAGGCGAACCCGAACACCCGAACGGACCAGGCAAGACAAGTGACGAAAACAGGTTAGGCAGCCCAAAGACCCGAACGGGTCAGGCAGGCCCAAAGACCCGGACGAGCCCGACAACCCAGACGGGCCCGATGACCCGGATGGGGCAGACAACCTAGACGAGCCCGGCGACCCAGACGGGCCCGACGACCCGCACGAGTTTGACGGCCTACACGGGCCTTACAACCCGGATGGGCACAACGACACGAACGGGCGAGACCATCCGAACGGACCTAACGACCCAGACGGGCCCGACAACCCAGACGAGCCTGACGACCTACACGGGCCTTACGACCCGGATGGCACGACGACACGAACGGGCGCGTCGACCCGGACGGGCCCTACGACCCAGACGGGCCAGACGACCCAAACATGCCCGACGACTCGGACAGGCTTGATGACCTTGACGTACCTGACGACCCAGACGGGCCCCACGACTCGAACGTGCCCGACTACCCGATTGGGCCCGACTATTTTTTACGGGTCCATTCGGGTCGTCTGGCCCTTCCGGGTCATCAAGCCCATTCGGGTCGTCCGGCCCGTTCGCATCGTCAAGCCTGTTCGTGTTGTCGAGTCTGTCCGGGTTGTCCGACCCGTCCAGGTCGTCGAGCCCGTTCGGGTCGTCGAGCCCATCCGGGTTATTCGGGCCTCAATGACACAAGTTTTAAAAAATTCAATTTAAATTTCTTTTATAAAAAATGGATTCTGGATTTTGAACTTGATCCAAATATTTGGATTGGATTTAAATCTTGATCCAATTATTTGGATCTGAATTTAAAAAAAAAATCCAAACTACTTTTGCTAAAAAAATAGATTTGGGTCAAAAATCTAGTCCAATTATTTAGATTTAAAATGGATGTGGATTGGATCATTAAAAATCCAATCCATGCCCACCCCTAACGTTTTCCATAAACAATTGTAGTACTGTGCAGTAGTTGAAGGAGAGGAAGAAAAAAAGTGAAAAAAAAAAAGTAATACAAAAATTAAATGTGTTTGGTGGATAAATTTAATTTAAACAAATTTATAAAATTGTGTAAGATAAACTTTAATTAGTTTGAGGGAGGGACGATATTAAAAAATTCTATGAGGTGAAATATCAGTTTATTTATATAAATTATAAATATTTTTAAATGTTAAAATCAATGATATAAAGTGAAAAATTGGTTATTGTTACTATAGTTATTGGAAAAAGTTTTGGAGGATTTTAAAACATAGTAGCAATTATATTTGCGTACGGTAAGCAATTTCACGTGAGTATACTAGGTGTAATTTTTGAAATTTATCACAATTGCACCACAATTCATTCAAGCATATGGTAAATCTTCTTGGTGATCGCATGTCTCTTAGATTTTGTGTTTCTTATATAAAAAAATTGGTGTTTCTCGTATCAAAGGAAACTATTATATGAATATTTGTCTTAAATTGTGCATCTTCTAATGCTTTCATCGCGACTTCAAAATAGACATGACCAACAACCATCATAGTTGTGATCTATTTGTTTCTATTAGTGAATAATTTGTTACAACGAGTGTATGTGTCATCACCATAAAAGAGATTGGAAGGTTTCTTGTTTTCTTCAGTACTAAGTTCATTGACTCAAAGAGATTGGTAGTCATATGTTGTCATTGTTGGGCATTGTCCCATGTAAGAGTTCACTTATCTCTAGGGATATTGTCTATATATTGTGTTGCCTCAATATTATCCTCTATGATTATGTAGTAATAGTAAAAAAATGTATAGCCTTGTCATTCCATGTGCTACAATTATTTGTTAGAAATGTAGTTAGTAAAATAACTGAACCTAAAGAAACTACAATTACAAATGAATCACATAAGAGAACTAAAAATCGAGTTATCCATGTTGACAACATCTTTCTTTAGTAATACATTTCTAAATTTCCTCATGAAGTTTTTGTGTAATGTGATTCCTCATGAAGTTTTTGTGTAATGTGACGGATGTAGTACATATGTACAAAAATGTTATTGTTTCAACTACTACGCTTCTCTGGAATATTCATTCTTGATTGCTTCGTGGTAGTTGAAAATTAGACAAGGGTTGTCTTTTAGAGTAACATATCTATGTAAGTTGTATAGGAAAAAGAACCATACATCAACAGTCTCACCCTTTACCACAACAAATGCAATTGGTAATATGTTGCAGTCATCTCGTGCAACTGCGGCCAATAATGTCCCTCTATATTTGTTGTATAAGAACGTCCCATCAACCTATATAATTGGCTTACAAAATATGAAACTATCAATGCATGTTTTGCATGTCCAGACTACCCTCTTAAGATGACGTGGTCCTTGTCTAATTATTTGTCTCAGAATGTTGTTGGTTGGGTATTCATTTTTCCAAATAAAGCCACTAATATAAATTTGCATTGCGTTTAGAAGGGAAGACCATTTTTTATACAACTTTCCCCATTGACATAAACATTTTTTATGGTCAGTTCTTTTCTAAGTCATGCCTTATTGTAGGTAACTGTATACTTTAGGATTGACTTTATATGAGCTATGATGACAGACACTAGGGAGGAAGGGTTGACCTAGATGATTTTATGGATACATTGTCCAATCATTTAATACCTCAAGTTATTGCGGTCTTGTGAGATCATGGGAGAAACATTGTTGTGCACACCTTCCAACTTCATAATTTCTCAATATTAATCCTTGGTGCACAAAATTGCTCTGTACCTCCTGGCACAATCAACATTGACATATTGCACCACAAAGATTTGAAAATTGAGTCGTGTATATGTAATGGGATACAATGTGAAAACGGTTTATGGCATCTTGCACTTCTTCCTTTATCTTAAATCATCGTCTTACAAGATAGTGTACCCAAAGGAGAAAATGAAGTGTCACGGTCCAAGGCATGACCAAATTTTGGGTTCAATACAGTTGCTTTAATTGGTAAGTATACAAAGTGTTGTAGTGGTTGATAGGGTGGGTGAAGCTGATGTGGTTTAATTTTTGTGACTTGCTTATTTTTGTCATCCCCTTCATCGTCGTCAATGTTCGCAAGGATTTCGTCTTCATCATCACCAAAGGATTGAGACTAGGGATGTCAAAAAAATTCGTATTGTGGATAAAATCCGCAACGGGAATGAAATGAATATTATAAATGGATACCCATGGATCACAAGTACATGTATTTTTAATACCGCATGTTAACGAAGCGGGTATGGGTATCATAATATCCGTACTTGTGGATACCTATGCCCATTAATCTCTAATTTATCAAAATACCTTATATATATATATATATATATATATATATATATATATATATATATATATATATATATATATATATATGTGTGTGTGTGTGTGTGTGTGTGTGTGTGTGTATTGTAATATCCCTATTTTTTTATAAACTGTATTATTTACTTTAAATAAAACACTTAGAAAATCTTCTATTTTTACTAATATTTCATATTTTATTATGATGTAGTTTAAATATTAAAAATATATTTTATCATGAGGTAGTTTTTACTTATTGAAAATAACAATAAGAAGAAAACAAAACTAATAAAATATGTATATATATATATATATTTAAAAATATATATATTAGGTAAAAATATATTAATTAAAATATTATTAAATAGGTGTGTATTAAAAAAAATCTTCTAAAGATATAAGAAGATAAAGAGAGAACATAAGAAGAACAAAAAAAAAGATAAAAGAAAAGAAAAAGGAAAAGAAGAAGAAGAAGAAGAAGAAAATTAAAGAGATAAACATTATTTCTTCATTAATAAAAGCAATGATGATTTAGATAAAAGCATGAGAACATGCACATGACTTGATATAGATATATATATATATATATATATATATATATATATATATATATATATATATATATATATATGGAATGAGAGAAGTTACGTGAGTTGAGAAGGTGAGAAAGTGAGAAAGAAAGAAAGGAGAAAGTATGAGAAAGAAAAGGACAGAGAGAAAGAGAAAGAAGAGTGAGAGAAAGAGAAAATAGAGAAAGAAAGTTTAGAGCAAAGATTCAAAGATATCTTTATATATATATATATATACATATATACATATATATATATATACATATATATATTAGTAAAGAAGTGAGTGATCTAGATTTTTTTTATATAGTTGCGTATCTCATCTTCATTCTTCAAGTAACCTTCCTTCGTTGTCTTCCAAGTACAACCTTTAACATCCTTCCACGTTTGTAAATATTTTTCATTTATATCTTAAGGAAGACAATTGATTCTACTATGTTATAAATTAAAGAAGCTATAGGTTTATTGTTGAGATTGAAAATGCAGAAGTACAAGTTTGTGGTTGAGATAGAGTTTGTTTTTGGTTTTGTGAAAATGATAAAAAGGAAATTAGTGTGGCTTTAGGAAAATGGGACAAAGAGGATATGTTAACATTAGAAACAAAGGCAGGTCTTAACTGGAAGTTCATTTCAAACAGAGCATAACAATGTTTGTTGAAAAAAAAAGACGCATTTCGGTTGTATGAAATCATTTTAAAAGACAAAAAATAGATGGAAAGTGGAAATCCATTTGCAATTATTGTAGCTTAATACTTTTGGGGAGGCAAGATAAGGAACATCACTCTTAATGACCCGCTTTAGGTCTTTCCAGCTTCGAACAACACAAGACATCGAGCGAGCATATCTAAAAGCACATAAACTTTAAATAATTTTGTCTTATTGCAACCTTTATTTAAGAAATTTTAAGGAATTATTATATGTATGCTCCTCATACTAGCAAAGTTATACTTTTGTGTACAAAATTATAATTTTGCATTATAATTTTATACAAAATATTGTATAATAATTTATTTAATATTTCCTTCAAAAAATAAACAACAATATCAATTGTAAGTGAATCGATTTGTTTATTTTTCAGGAATCAATCGTACAATTGTGGTTGTTGACTCAAACACTAATTGAAGAACTTCTATTGTATTGAACGTGATTTAATATTTACTTTTGTAATTTAATTTCAACTTGTATGAATTTATATTTATTTGAATTTTGTTTGAAACTTATGATAGTTATATATTATATTTTATTTGAATTTATTTGGACGTTGTTATCTTTGATTGATGGTTTAAAATTCAATTTTATATATAGATATTTAATAAATTTTTATATAGGTATTTTTTTAGATTTTCATAACTATACATTTTTTATAACTTCATACCATTTTGATATATTTTTAAACAAAATTTTTTATACATTTTTATGGTTAAATAATTTTAGAACTTTTTTGTAAATATCTCCAGGTACCCTATGATATCCGCAAATATTAAAAAAAATATGGGTATCTGCATAACAAATACCCATATGGATATAGGGACGAATACGAGGTAGATAATTATGCAGTGAGGAGGGTAACGATGAGCTACTATCCGTACCTGCTGATGAGTTCAAATTTTTGCCCTCATTTAATATTTAAATTTTGGGATTTAATTGAATTTTCTGTGCTTAAAGATTGATTTAATTAGGATTTGTGATTATTGGATTTATTGAGTAAGTTTGGTAAAAGTGGCGTAAAAAGTGATTTTAGTTGCATAAAATATTATTGGATATTCTAACGTTTGTTAATGCAGCTGGAATTTGTTTTTGGTCAATTAATAGTGTGATTTTGAAATATTCAAAGTTACAAAATAAGTCCAAAATCAAGAAATTCTGGAAAAGAATAAATCAGGAGCTTGATGCACCCTCAGATTTTATTTGCACACTCCTTCTAAAGTGGACCACCAAAAACTCTGTTCTGCACCCCTAGTTTTCACTAAGTTGCACCCCTCTTACCACTTAAACTCCACTCAACCAGATTATGCCATGTGGCAATCCCCACCTTTTAAATCAGGCCAACCATAAGTTGACACGTGTCATAATCCTCCACTCACCAAATTAACCAATCAGATCTTGCCACGTCATCATCTCCTCCATCTCACTCATGAAACCCTAACCCTAATTTCAGCCACCATGACCATCCTCCACACAGCCGTCGCCGCCAATCTCGCCGGCCACCGCACCTGCAACCTCCATTACAGAAGCAAACTTCCATTTCCACGCGAGCAACCATGCTGCAGCAGCAACTCTACCATCCATGGAAGCCACCCCGAGTTCTTATTCCCGCGAGCGTTCATCACCTCTGCAGCACCGCGCCGCCTCCATCTTCTCCGCACCGCGCCTGCACCTGCTCCATTTCCGCAGCCACCGCCGCAGATCGAACCAGACACAGCAACGTCCAGCACCGTAGTAGCGCACCGCACCTCTTCGTTCACGTCGGAAACAGCACCGCAACACCACCACTGCACCTGCAACGTGCAACCAGCGTGACCAGTCACGACCACCATAGATTCTCGCGCAACCACCGTTCCTACAATCTCCACCGCGAGCTTTCCCGCAACCACGAACCTGCACCAGTTTGCGTCAACCATTGCAGACGCGAGACAGCTTCATCTTCTCTGCACCAGATCCGCGTCTAACTATGGCAGCACCACCAGTCACGGTTGCGCTTCATCCCTGCACTAGCACGCACCAGATCGGAGAAGAAGAACCACTGCATCTGCAACCATCCCCGGCAACGGCGCCAAATTTGATATCGTTGTCGTTAGGCGATCAAATTTTTCACTACTAACTGGCAATACTGAAGTTGCTAAAGTAGTGGTAATTTGATTGCCTAACGACAACGATATCACCTGCCCCACCCCGTTGACATTCCTAATCCATACCAACTTCTTAATGATCTTGTGTTGATTGTAGTGAGCATTTTTCATTTTGATGTAGGGACCGATTAGTAATTGGGTATATGATTTCATGTGGTTTGGTGGGACAATAAATGTGGTTTATGGTCGTATGAGGGTAGATACTAATGTAGGGCATCATAGTGAGATGCTGGTGGAGGAGAGTATTGTATGGGTTGTGGTTGTGTGGATGAAGATGAAAACATTTTAAATGTTACATATACCTTGGGTCTAGTTTGGAGTTCAATTGAGTCATAGGTCCAAAAAAAATGCCTCAACATCGTTGTCATTGTCATCTCGATGTCTATGTAATGACTTAACCCTTCTAACAAGTCTGGTTGGATAATATAAATGCATTGTCAATGGGTACCCTCTGTTGTGCATCCTTGTGAAGTCGTCTAATGATGACTTGTTTCATCCTTTGTAGGAAGATACCTCTTTTGAAAATGACTACTTTGGGTGTTATAGAAGAAAATGAAATCCCTTCAATGGGACATTCGTTCAACATCCTGTCGTAGTCCACAATGATGAATATTGAATTCTATGTGTGAAAAAACAAGTGAAATTGATAGTGAGACTACATTACAAAAAGGAAAAAGACTTGAATGGGTGATGATCTAAGAGAATGAAAATATGTGTTTGATATTTATAATCATTACATGTGTGTGGTATGTTGAAGATGTTGTAACTAAAGAGAACTTACATAATATAATTATAAATTAAAATGTTGGACCCCGAGCATACTCAAACTTACATAGGTCCAACTCGGCTTAACCTAGCTTGACTTAAACCTTTTTTACTTGACTCAACTTGCCTTGATTTGGATTTGACACAACTAGACCCAACCTAACATAGGCTCAACCCTACTAAACACAACCTAAAGTGTGTTTAATGTCAAACACATCCTGACATGACTTTAATCCAATCAAACTTAGTATGAATTAAGGTTGGCTTAATATTGACTTGAGCTTGATTAGTCCCGACCAAGTCTGGCTCATCCAAACATGGGCAAGGCACAACATGACCCAAACTAACCTAAGGTCGACCTAACTTGACTAGGTCTAACCAACTCAATCCCAACTTGATTTAGATCTGACCCAACCTAACTTGCTTGTCCTCAACTTGATCCAACCTAAATTAAGGTTGGCCCCACTTGACCCAACCTTACATGACTTTGAACCAACATACCTTTCTCGAGCTAGGCCATTTGGGTTTGACTAAATTTGACCTATACCTTGTTTAATGTGGACTCTAGCATAGTCAAATTTACCTCGGCCCTGATTGATTCAACTCATGTTAACTTGGTTCAACTTAGATTGACTTGGTCTTAGTTCAATTTTATCTTACATAGACCCAGACTAACTTAACTTGAAATGTGCCTAAATTGATTTGACATAAGGTGAATATGTTGATTTTGTCTTAAATGGGTCTCGAGTGACTCAACCCAACTTGACTTGTGCTAATTCCTACTTAGCCTGACATGAACTCAATCGGAGGATTGATTCAACTTAGTCTCACATGTGTTTAGTCTAGCTTAACTTGACTTTGGTGTGACCTAATACAATTGGTCACAACATATTCGACGTTGCATGAATTTGGTATTTTTGATCCAATTTTATCTCATTTAACCTTTCATGATTTAAATTGAATCTCATTAATTTTTAATTTTCAAAATTAAAAATTATTTAATTTACGCTAATATAATCCAATTAAATTAATTAAAATTAAAATCTAAAATTATAAATTTAATTTTAAAATAAATATATTAAAATAAAATTAAAATATAAGCTTGAATAAAGATAATTAGATTAGAAATTTTCTTCATTTCTTGAAAAAAAGCACATTCTTAATTTAAACATGGAAAAAAAATTAATAGTGTTTTCGAAAATTTAAACACAATATTAATTTGGAAAAAAGAAATCATTTCTAGGTTTTAAGTTAGAAGGAAAAATAGATGAGTGAGACATGGCATGGCAGGTGGATGCAAGAAGTCGAAACGACGTAAGTTTATTATTTATTTATTTATCCAATAACTCTTCCCCATTTATGTGCAATTTGCGATCCACACGGCACCCCCTTCCTCCTTCGTCCGTGGTGTAGCCTGACGAAATTGACGCAGCAGGTGCAGTGATGGCAGGAGCAACGAGCCTGAACCTCTGGGGCATTCTATCGGAATCCAAACGCATAATCGACGCCCACTCCCGCCACTTCCTGGCCCTCTCGGTCATCTTCCTCCTCCCTCTCTCCTTCTCCATCATCGTCTCCCCCTTCCTCTTCCCTCTCTTATCCCCTCACCAATCCCAAAACACACACCTCCAACTCTCTTCCCAAACCCTAACCCTAACCCCCTTCTCCCTCCCCCTCATCCTCTTCCTCCTCTCCCTCCCCCTCTTCTCCCTCTGCGCCCTCGCCTCCATCACCCACAGCGTCTTCCACGGCTTCTTCGGCCGCCCCGTCAAACTCCCCTCCGCCCTCCTCTCCATCCCCCCCTCCCTCCCCCGCCTCATACTCACCACCTTCCTCTCCCACTTCCTCCTCTTCTCTCTCTCCCTTCCCCTTCCTTTCCTCCTCCTCCGCCTCTCCCTCGCCTCCCCGCTCATCCTCACCGCCTCAACCCTCCTCCTCCTCGCCCTACTCCTCGCCCTGCTCTACCTCCGCGTCTCCTGGTCTCTCGCCCCCGTCATCGTCGTCGCGGAGTCCACCTGGGGCCTCCAACCTCTCCGCCGAAGCGCCTCTCTCGTCAGTGGAATGACCCCCGTCGCCGCCTCCTCCTTCCTCTTCTTCGCTTCCCTTCAGGCCCTCCTCCTCTGGACCGCCTTCCTCCTTCGCTCCGACGGCTGGGCCTGGAAAGACTGGGCCTTCATCACCCAGATCGTCCTCACCTCCACCCTCCTCATGATCCTCATGCTCTACAGAGCCGCCGCCGACACCGTCCTCTACATGTACTGCAAGGCCGTTCACGGCGAGCTCGCTGTCGACATCGCCCAGGAGTTCGCTTGGCAGTACGTTTGCTTACCGTTCGATGACGGCAAGGTTCCTCACGTTGTTTCGGTTGTTCATGTTTAATCAATGTAGCGTCCCAGGTTGGTACAACGTTACTTTTTGTAACATCGCCTGTGGATCCTCTCTCTTGCTCCTGTAAATTTTTGTTATCGTTTACCAGAGGATGTGAAACATGTGGTTGCCAAATGTATATATTGTAATTTAGTGTGAAACTTTAAATTGATGGCAGCTATTGTTAAGTTGCACAATCATGTTATGGATGAATGGTCTTTTAAGTTAAGTAGTTAACAAATTGTGCTAATGGTTTGATCGTGTATGATTGGAATCATTTTTTGGTTTGTTGGAGTTTAGATGAATGCGAAGTGTAACAGAAGGTTTGGAACTAGAATCATTTGGGTGCAATCAATCTCATCTTTTTGAATCATGGTGGAATCAGTTAGGACGATGATTTTAAAGTTGCAAGTGAAGCTAATCAGCTTGTAGATCATCTTGTGATCCTTTGGAATTTCTTCCCTGAGATATGTCTGCTTGTTTGTTTAGGCCATCTTCATCAGTGAAAATAAACTAGAAATGGTGAACTGATGTCACCTTGTTCCAATTTCGCACAAGTCTTGGTGTTGGAGACATGGGATTTAATATAGCCAAGAATAATAGTGGTGGTATATTAGGTGGCATATAGAAAGATGTTTGCACTCTACAATTAGCATAATGAACTCCTTTTATTTTGGTTTTTGTTTATTAGATGCGTGAATAAGAAAATGATAAAACGAGATGATAAAAATAAGTGAGAAAATATAATTGTATTTGAAAATGTCTTTGAAAGACAGAAAGGTTCTATTGTAGTTGTCTGACTGAGTGTGTGCTACTTTGTTGTATAAATGTTGTGGGAAGTTGAAACAAAATATTGGCCACGCTGATTTGTGATGACAAATAAAGATTAAGATAGTCTGAAAGAAGTGGAGATCAGAGTACAGATGAAGATATGATCTTTATTATTCTTAGAATATGGGTGATGGAACTAGTGGCATACTTTTTCTTTTATAAAACAGGTGGCAGATTCATTTTGAAAGAGTATCCTTTCAGCTAACTTGCTTAAATGTGCAAAAGACATGTCTTAATTTATCTTGTTTTTCCAAAATCCATCCTTTCTTAAAGCCGAAATTCCAGATCTCATGTATTTATTGATAGTTAGATGAACTTGCCTACATATGAAAATAAATTTGTTTATTGAATATTTACATTTTTAAACATAATAATAGATGTTATTTATTAAAATAATTTACTAAAATCATCTCATTAATAAATTTATTGTTTAGTGTTCAGGTTATCGATTAGTTTATTTTAAAAAAAAAGATAAATAATTAGTGTTTCAGATATTATTAAAATTTCTTATAACTTCATAGTTTGTGAGACAAAAAGAGAATCATCACTCGTTATTATTTTATTAAAATGTTTTTTTCTTTTCTAAAAAAAAGTTTAAACAAGCAATGAAGTTGTTAGAATGTTTAATAACAAGTGAATTAAGCGCATTGCACACATATAACTACACTTACGGGATAGACGTTGGGTTACATTTTCAAATGTACAAATATATTGCTACTCTACACCATTTTTATTTACACGAACCTCTTCTTTTAATATTTACTTAAATACACACTAAACAGTACTTACTTATCATATGGCCTTGAACTCATTCGAGACATAGCAAAACTCGTCGGAGAAGAACATGTTTGGAAAGAGCTGTTACACACAACCTAAAGAAACAATTGTAACATTTTGGAGTTTGAGGTAGAGACAACAATTATGTTCCCAAAATTAGCAACATGTACTTCTCATGATAAAAATAGCAGGGCATTCTACACAGACCGACCGCACTTAACCAACAGCTACAACTGATCAGTTATAATCAACATGAAACTTTGTACATTGGTTCCCACATGATTAAAAGGTTCAAAATTTGCGAGTACAATCTTAAATGTTTAAGAACCTATTGCTCACACGTCAAAGAATGAAACTGGATGTGACTAACAAAACAAAAAGGGGTCACAATTTTCTACTGTGACCAACAACACCGGATGAAGATTCAGGCATTTTAATGGCACTTTCATCCATATGAGCTCTGAAAAGAACATTACTCCAATTTGTAGATCTCTGAACAATCCTACTAGGAACAACGCGATCACTGTCTTCCCCACCAGAAGCCTCATATCCATCACTAGTTGAACTTGACACAGGGATTTCCTTCAGAGTTGCAGCAGCATCAGCGGCTGAAGGCCCTGCAACTTGTCTTGCTTTTTCAACACCCGAAGCGAACACCCCAAAAGGCCGAATATCAGGAGAGTCTAAACTGCTTTCAGGTGATGAAGGAACCATCCCCCCCGCTAGGCTCGAAATCGCTTTACTTGTCTGAAATCCTCTGCGTCCTTCAAACGGTAGAGGGGCAAATCTAGATATGCCACTCAAACCTTTTTCGACATTATTGACAGAATCTTTTGTCAGAGATTCCATAGACATGTCGGCAAGAAGATGAACCCGCTTACCAGCTCGCTTCTTATTGTTCTCCATTCTGGGAAGCATTTTTCGGCCACTGCTACCAAAACTGCTTTCTGGTTCCTGTCTTGTTACAGGCTGCAGAACTTTGGACTTTCTTCTTGCTTCTGCAGCAGCCTTGGAAATTTCTTCTGCATTTAAGCGTGCCAATGCCCAAGGACTAATTTTTACTGTTCCGGGATTCTTTTTCTTTAACGGATCTTCTCTCACTGTCTTCTTTCCCAGTGAACTAACAGAACCTGTGTCTGGGGGCACCACATCAAACTACAACCGATGACACCCCAAAAAGAGAAGGAAAAAATGAAAACGTCAGCAAACGAAAGAAAGAACAGAAATGAAAATATTAGTAACAATCTAGAAACGACTAAATGATCAAGCTTAACAGTTCATAAATTTAGTTTTCCAGTTGGTGAAAGGTTAGTCCATGTTGTACATGATCTGCACAATATCAAAAACCATCCAAGAAGCTACTCTTGATATGTGTCATGTTTTCCATAACAATAAATTTTCTTTGGATATACACGAGATATGAAAACCATTCAAATGCAAGAGTCTTTTGCAGGGATGGTAATACCTAAAGGCATTTTAAGCAGAAAAGCATCCAAGCATAAGAAAACAGAAACAAGGAACATAGATATAAAGCAAGTCTAAATTGAAAAAATGTTACCTGATCTTCAAGTAAGAGGCGTGGCGGTGTGCACCACGCACCTCGGTGTAAATTAGTGAAGGAGCTTGCACTACTCAATCCAGTAAATGAGCTAACAGTTGACATTTGTGGACTTTGCTGACCTCCGTTACCTTGCTGCTCCTGATCCTGCTCCCTCATAGCTATGATGTAATCATACGTGCTGAGTCCCTGAATCACATAGCAAACTAACTATTAACACTTCAGATTGAGGAACATAGATTGATAATGTTTAGCAGTAAAACTAATATTGTCATTGTCTGAGAATTAAGACATAAACATGCATCTTCCACCGAGGAAAATGTTTTATCACCTACTAGGAACTAAAAGATGAGTCTTGTCAATTGTTGCATGTACAAGAAGTATGTAGGCTAAACCATCAACCACTACACATGGCCGGTTTAAACAGAAAAAGTTATGTGACAAAGGTTAAACGAACAATCAACATACCAAACAGCAGCCAAACTTACCTTTTTAATGAGGAGGATATGAAAGAAGAAAAGCTGAACAACTGGTAAGGTAGCAATCATTGCAAGAATGGTGCAGATGGACTGAAAATTTCACAAGTGAAAATAAGAATAGCTGCATCAGGAAATAGTCTCAAAGAATTTTATCAAATAAGTCAGTTTATCAGAAGAATATATAACCATTACGAGAGAAATATAGTAATCACATAAGAGGGAGAGGGAGAATGCTCACCACCACAAGAACAAAGGGAACCAAAGAGAAACTGGTTCCTAACTTGGAGGATATATCCACAGAAAATTGCTTCCTCTTGACAAAACAGAAGATAAGCACTAGTATCCCAGTCAACCATTGAAGAATAAACTGCAATCTCAATCCCAATGTGCAAAAATCATGTATAGACCTGTCATTAGTTAGTCAAAATGAAAATGACTAGGAAATACAAATCCATACTTGTGATGCTCTATAGGTTATGGCATGTTGCAAAAGTTATTAAGACAGGTTTGGGATGGTTCAAACAGAAATAGTTGACTCTTTATACGGAGACAAGGTAAAAAAGTTGAAAGATTTTTTTTGGCAATAGAGGTTGACTTCCAAACACTGATGATTCAATCAGAATTATATTTTCCAATTACGTAGGAGTGTTGATACAAAAGGTTGAAGATTTGGTGATTTTGATGTAGTTTGGTTGTTTGATCTCTGTGTTTTGAGTTGTAATTTTCGTGTTTAATCTTGTGTAAATGTTTCTTTTGCCTTTGATCAGGCATAGATTGTGAAAGAAAAATTTCATTCTGAGCTGTCTTGTTAAAGGTTAAATGCAGAAAAAAGTGTTAAACGGATTAGAAACAATTTTAATCTATTATAATGTTCTTCAAGTTGCTGGAAGTACAAAGAAGAATAATTTAATTGATTAAAATCACGATTTAATTGGTTAACACTCTTTTTCAATCAATTAAAACAAACTTTCATCCATTAAAATCACTTTAAGATCCTCTTTTAGTGATTTTAATGGATTAAGATGGACAATATTGCTTACCAAGAGCATAGCAGCAACCATGAGCGCAAAAAATTGGCAGTAGTTTTTCTTCCCTATACAGTTGTTAAGCCACTGCAAACCAAGGTAGCAACAGTCCTTCAGAACATAACTCGAGTGATAACTAAAGAAATAGTAAGATATATACTCATACTCGGCAATGATGATCAAAGTGATCTACACACTTGTCACAAACTCTACAGTGCTTGCTGTACTTGAAAACCTACATCAATGTTATTCTTCAGTGACATACCATCTAAGAATTGCAGAGTAAGCATGATTTTGTAACAGAAGGTAATTATGAAGTTCTCCATGCACAAATGTCAAGGCATTCTTTCACCCCCACATGTCATATTAAGGAATAAAGTCCAACAGTAATTTTAAAGGGATAACACATTTCTAGTTCAAAAATCTTCTACGCACCTCAACTTCACACAAACTGCAATAGAACATACCATCTTCACTTATTTGTTTGTCTGAAGATTTCTCGGTTAAACTTGAGCAGCTGCAGATATAAGCACAAGGAGAAGAAACCAAGAATACACAGGATGAACATGATGATGTACTCTTCTCCGCTGAATTCGAAGCATTTTTTGAAACCCCTTTTGTTCCCAATCCCTCCTTTTCCACATAATTAACTCCAGCTGTTGATGTATATGCTTCATGCATTGACGAAGTTGATTCTTCACCTAATTTAGAATTCTTAACTTCAGCAAGCTTTTTACTTTCTGGGATTTTGAGATACTTTTTCGACTTAAAAACCCCTGGATCTGCTGGATCTGATGCTGCACACCAAATGTACAGTCCAAAGACACTAGTAATCTGGCAAGAGAGGAAATATCACCATACTATGATGTCTTTCATAGGGAAATCACATAGTAAATAGCTCACAAATGGGGTGAACATAAGAGAATATAGAATGCATATCTGCATACATAGATAGTTCTAAAACTTGATAATATTGTGCTCTGGAGAATTGTTTGTGAGTACATAAAACTAAAGTATTGAATAGTGTATGGAGTTTTCTGTTGTTCCACTACGGTGTCTCGTTTTGACATAGGATTTAGTTGACATAAACGAAGATCTACACAAGGCAATTATCAGCAAAATAACTGCAGATATATAGGTAAGGATTTCACTCACTCTTAAAGTGTAAGTTTTTTATACTTCAACACCTATAACTTTCTATTAAACACACAATTCTCATAACAATAGAATTATTATATGATATCATCATGCAGTTCATATTTTTAGGTGAATAGAACACATGTATGTGTGTGATCTTATAATTAGAATTTACTTATATGTTGAAAAGCATGCCCTATGTTAAAATAAAATCTCTACTCACTAAATTATGAAATTTCAAACTAGCTTCGATCATGTTTTAGGAGCAAGAAAATAGAACCACAAATATAGTTCTAAGAGGAAATTTAAGAAAAAAGAAAAGTGTCACTGTTTTGGTCCCTGTCAACATTACCCCTTATATATATATATATATATATATATATATATATATATATATATATATATATATATATATATCCCATCTAAGACAGTCTCATGGTCCTTACACATGTAGCATATTTTAATATGCCCCCTTGCAACTAGGGATCAAATTAATAATATATTAAATATCAATTAAGAATATGTGGCACATATAGGGAGAAAAACCAAAACAAAAATATATTACACGTAGGGGTCAAATGAAGAATGAGTAAGAAGTGATTCAAATACAAATCACTTCAGGTTAAACAAAGTTTAACTTAATAAATAATCCAAAGAATTAAAAAAAAAAATCCTTGAAATGTAGTTCACAGATGTCTCGTGATGGCTATTTGTCATAACTCCGCGTGTTCTTAAAATGGATGTGAAAAATGTACAAGGGAAATAGACTTATCATGTAGAGAGACTGCTCCATAGAACCCTTCACTGAACTATACACGACAATCTTAACAGAGAGGAAGATCATATAATAAAAAGCAACCAGAAAACTTGAATAGAATTCAGATTTACAAAAGAAACCAGACACAAGAATCCGAGAGAAAAGAAAAGTCACAGATCTCACTCGTTTCACAAACCAACTTAGAAAGCAGAAAATGAGAATATTATATATCAAAAAAGGCAGAGATATAGGAAGATGAGTTACCAGCGGTGAGTAAAGGCCAATAACAATATACTGATACGTCTTATTTCCAACAAAAGGAGCGAAGAACACGTAGAAGGCAAAGCCCAGAGATAAAAACACAGCACAAGCCACCACCTTCAGAAATATTTTCCACGATGAATAACAAAGAGAAAAACTTTGTAGAAAAGGAATCAAATTTCGCAAGTACCTGAAGAGGGTGGTAAGGTAACTGCCATCCATGTTTCCTCATAGTTGTTTACTTTGAAGTTGAACTCAAAACTTCTGAGTAGGAAGAACTGAAAGATCAAAAAGAACAACACAGAACACAGAGAACACTAGAAGAAGAAGAACAACAACAAGGGACAGTTATTTTTGTTTTTGTGCCAACTTTTTCACGTTTTTTAAGGAAGAAAGGAATGAAAAATGAGAGAGTTTTTATGAAGGACAAAGAAAAGGAGGTTGAAGCGAATGGAAAGAGATGTGAATGAGAGAGAGAATTGAATGAGGATAATGGTGGTGGGTGTGAAGTGTGTCCAGAGGAAGCTTTTTCTTTTGTCTTTGTCTGGTTTCAAAGAATGTTTTAGTGAGGAAAAACTGGACTAAAGGTATGGTCTTGTTTGGATTTTGGTGTGTGGTTTGTTTATTGGTTGCAAAAAGCTCTTTTACAGCTCAGCGAGTTAGAACAAAGTTAGGTGTTCTAAGTTAAAATAAAAATTAAATTATTTTCTTCTGGCTCTTTGTAGATAAAATTTATTTCCTTTAAAATCTTAGTGTTATGATCTCTAATTATACAAATATTTTGGTTAGAGAAACTTTTTACTTGATGTGATTATGAAAATACTTTACCCACCCTTTTTACTTTTTGCTTTTTGGTTTCTGGCGCTACCTGCCACCACCACTGCTGCTAACTGCGTTTATCTTTTTGAATTGGCAAAATCATGTCTCACAGGGCACTAAGAAAATCTCCTTAATAAACGTTTAAGATTTTATTTTATTTTATTTTAATTCGTTCTCATCATATATAACCTATATATTAGTGAAAATTCATGCAGCCCCACGTATATGTATCATTTTTTTATTTTATAATAATGAAAAATAAAAATTAAATTTTTAATTCATTAAAATAAAAAAAATATTACTAAGCATATAAAAAATATATTTTCAAAAGTGGTTCCAAAATTTAAAAAGTAAAAATTCTTATTGATAAAAATATAATATATGCATAAAAAAAAAGTTATGAAAAATAATCATATATATGTAATATAGTTATTAAATAGTTACGAATATATATATATATATATATATATATATATATATATATATATATATATATTATTTTCATAAATTAATTGTCATAAATGAATATTTTGTTTTTTCTTCAGAATTATGATTTGATGCAATATTCAATTCTTGAATTTAAAACTATGACTATATGACAGTAGGGTGCTTTATTTAAGACTTTTCGTAAGACTTAAATATTAAGTTTATAAGACCTAAAATACTAAATCTAAAGACGTAAATATTCGATTTGACAGTAGTTAAGTTTCATACTTTTTGCAACAAACTTTTTCGTATATACCTCATCATTTAGCTATGAAATTTGTACCAAAATCCATTAAAGTAATAAAGTAACTTTTAAAATCATATATTAATTAATTTAGATCTTCAAATCGTAATGTATATCCACAACAATGATTAAGACAAATAAATAAAATCATATACTAAAAAAAGTTCCATATTAATTTTCGAAAATTTATTAAGTAATTTCTCGTTAACAATTTTTGTTATAAATTAATTATTAAATTGTTAGAAAATGTTTTGTAGATAAATTCATATATATATATATATATATATATATATAATTTTTGTTATTTTAGAGTTAATTTGTCTTTAATCTTTTACTAAATAAAGTGAGAAAGCTTAGAATTTATAATAGTTTGTATAACTTTGTTCTCGCTAATATGTAGCTAATTTATCGTAATTTTATTTTTGATAATCTGTAGTTAATTTGTCACAATTGTGCTCTCGTTAATTCGTAGCTAATTAGTCACAATTTTGTTCTCGCTAATTTGTAGTTAATTTATTTCAACTTGGTTCTGGCTAATTCATGGCTAATATTTGTTGCATTTTTTTTTGTTAATCAATAACTAATTTGTCGCAATTCAGTTCTTGTTAATTTATAACTAATTTGTCGCAATTCTATTAATCCCTCACAAATATTATTTTGTTAATTGCAATTACTTCATAGTTATTCACTCTCCATGATAGATCAAGTCCATAAACTTGTGCCCATAAGGAAAACGGAAATAGAAAATAAATTATTCACAAGAGTGTCTAAACAACTCTAATATTTGGAATACATATTGAAAAAGGAAAGTAGACAATCAATCTTGCAATGATCAAAGTATATCATGATTTTAGGACACAAGTGCATTAGAATATATCAACAAAAAGTAATGTATCAACACAAAAAATAGAAATAAAGTTTTGGATTCATTGAGACACATCTTCATTCTTGTTTCCTTAAAGTAGACAATAATTTTCTCTTAAGAGACTATATTTGTTGTTGCATAACTGCTTGCATTTTTGTTTGTGCTTGCATTAATGCTTGCATATCAGTCTATGTTTGCAATTGTGATTTTACTTGCTCTTGCAAATTAGATATTTGTATAGCTAATGTAGTGATTTCTTCATTTGTTTGATTTGGATTTTGGGAAGAGGGACCTTCAGATGAAACATGTGAAATAATCCTAATATCCAAACTGTGACCAATGCCATAGACTCTACCTTTGCTATTTTCCCCACCTATTTTTATCCAATGCCATATATTCATACACATGCTTGGAAGAAGATTGTAAGGTGCTAAAAAACCCGGCCAACATGACTATGAGCTACTTGAATTACAAAATGGATTATAACCATATATGCAAAAGTCCAAGCCTAACATTTTGTGGATCCAAAGCAAATGTAGGATGAGTTACTTTAAATTTTTTCCAATACTTTGCATCAACTAGATGCGACATCATTAATTTATGTTGACGTACTCCATCTGCATGGCATCGCATATATTTTGAAGTATCAACACACATAAAGAGGTGTTGAAGTCTTGGAATAATGGGGAAATATCTTAACACCGAGTAAGACACATCCTTGTTTTTTGTTGTAGTCTTGGGTTAAACTCGTGGTTCTTTACACACCAAACAAACATTTTTGTCACTATTTTCTTTGTAATGTAGCATACAATGATTAGGACAGGTATTTATCTTTTCATACTAAATCCCAATTCATTCACCATTCTCTTTTCCCTATACAAATTTTCAGGCAACCTTTCTAATCTAGAAGCATGCTTTTGATCATAGAAATCATTTGATCATAACAACTAACATTCATGTTAAACATTGTCTTCAAGTTTAAGAGTTTTGTTATTGTTGTTGTATGCTTCTTACAACCATCCCATGAAGGTTCATCAACATTCTTTAATAATTTAAAATTTTCTTAGCAGATGAATTTAGATCATTTCCCACCTCTTGCATATTTGGATTTCGTCTAACATAAAGGGCATTCATAACCAAATCATGATATGGATTTGTATTCGCTTTAACATGGTCTTTTCAATATTTAAAATGTCTTTCAAATGTGATACTTAAATTTTTTTGAATATACTACAAAATATAATCAAACAGATTGAAAAAAAAAACTAAAATAGAGACCAATTTAATTCCCAAATTATATTTTACTGGATGTAAATTTTGTATTCACAATTTTACACCTATGAAATATCAACAGAGTGGTATTAGAGTTGTAAATCACAGTAACAATGAAAAAATATTGAAAATCATAGTTAATTTGACATGACAAAATATTTAAAGAAAAAAATACTAGTGAATGACTTAAAGAGATCCATTAACGGTAGAATTATGTATGAGAATAAGTTATATTATACATTATCTAAAAAAATATTTTTAATTTCTAATTCATATGTTTATCTACAAATTAGTGTTATTAAGTTTCCCAGCTTTCTGTCACAACAAGGCAGAGGCGAATTAGTTTTTTCATGGCGGCCTATGATGGCCACTTTTGGCATGGTGGGTGGCGATGATGTAGTAGTTGTGGTGAAAAAATTGAACTCAAAAACAAAAACCATGATCGTGAACAGAAGAGAAGAGAAAAATTGTCAAGAATGGTAGCGACGACATTGTGGGAGGAAGAAGATAACTTGAAACCGTAAATTGATACTTCTTCCAATGTTTAACAAATTTGGCCTGGCCCATTAAAATATTTCTTTAAACAAACTTGTGCAAATTTCTCACCATTCACTCTCATTCTTTTATCCTATTTTATTATTTCACCTAAGTTACTGCAGCCATAGTAGTAAAACTTTTTACTTGAAAATTTTCTTACTTTTCTTTAACCCAAAATAGCAAAGCACGTTATTCTTTCACCACGGTACTGCAGTTAATGCCAACCACTACTGCCACTAGCTACCATCGCCAACAGCTGCCACCGGCTACCATCGCCAACAGCTGCCACCGGCTACCATCGCCATTGGTCATTGCCAAGTATGTTTTTTTTTTCTACTTCTCTACTTTCACTATAATTATTTTCCAAAAAATATACCTATTTTCCGGCAACAATAATGGCCAATGATCATGATACTTCAAGAATATCTCATAGAAGTGACCTGAGTTGGAAACACTGCCATTTAATGGATGAATCAAATTTAAATACAACTGTTTGCAATTATTGTGGGAAAGTTATGAAAGGAGGATTTACTAGAGAAAAAGAACATCTAATGGCAAAGAAGGGCAATGTCACTGCTTGCGCCAAGACTCTGAAAAATGTGAGAGAACAACTTTGAAAATTATATAGGGAAAGAACATACAACTCCTTCGTCAATCTTGGATATAGTGTAGCCAATGATAACCATGAGAGTGAAGATGAAGTTGAAATTTCCACGGCTAGCAATGATAAAAGGGAGAAATGGTGGTGGAAGAAAAGAACCAATTGATATGTTTTATAGAAATCCAATTGCTACAATATATAAGAGAAAAAAGGAAAAACTAAGGCAAACTAACATCAAAGAGGCATGTGACAGGAATTTAAAGACCTTGGTTCATCAATATATTGCTTGATTTTGGTACCAAGCAGGCTTGTCATTCAACCTTGTGAGGTTGAAAAGTTTTCAAGATATGATTGATGCCATAGGTGCTTATGGACCCAATTTACCCACTCCTAGTTATCATGAAATCAGCGTTCCACTTCTCAACAAGGAAGGTAGTACATTGAGAAGTTGTTGCAAGATCATAAATTGTAATGGAGCAAACATGGTTGTTCTATTATGTCATATGCATGGACTAACTAAAAGCAACAATGTTTGATTAACTTTTTGGTGAGCTCCCCTACAGGAACAATGTTTGTCAAGTCCATTGATGATTCAAACTTTGTGAAGACAGGAGAAAAACTATTCGAGATGCTTGATTCCTTTGTGGAAGAAATTGGAGAAGAAAATGTTGTTCAAGTTATAACAGATAATGAATTATTTATTGGCTGGTAAGTTTTAGAAGAGAAAATAACCCATCTCTATAAGACTCCTTGTGTTGCCCATTGCATAGATTTGATGCTTGAGGACATTGGAAAATTTCCTTTGATAAAGAAGACAATTCAAAGAGGAGTTAGTCTTGTTGGCATTATCTATAGCCATTCTAGTACCTTGAGTTTGTTAAGACAATTTACAAATAAGTGGGAATTACTAAGACATGTTGTTACACAATTTTCTACCTCTTATTTATCATTACAAAATGTTGCATCAAGAGAAGGGAAATTTGAGAAAGATGTTCATTTTTGATGAATGGAACAATAACAAGCTATCTAAGGAAGTCAAGGGGAAGAAGGCTATACAATTTTTTCTTATGTCTTCAATTTGGAATCAAGTAGTATTTACTTTCAAAGTCATGACTCCTCTTATTCATGTGCTTCGTCTAGTGGATGGGGAAAGAAAAACAGCTGTAGGTTATATATATATATATATATATATATATATATATACATATATACATACATATATACATACATATACACACATATATATATGTATGTATGTATATGTGTATGTATGTATACATATATATATATATATATATGTATACATACATACACATATACATACATACATATATATATGTGTGTATATGTATGTATGTATACATAATTATATATATATATATATGTATATATATATATATATATATGATTATGTACATACATATACATATATATATATATATATAATTATGTATACATACATACATATATATATATATATATATATAATTATGTATACATACATACATACATATATATATATATATATATATATATATATATATAAAGAGTTGGAGAAAGCCAAGAAATAATAATGAAGTCATTCAAGAGCGATGAAAGTAAATACAATTTTACAATCATTGATAACTGATGGACATGTTAACTTCATCGTCCCTTATATGCTGTTGGTCACTTTTTGAACCCAAAGTTCTTTTATTCCAACCCAGATATGGAATATTATTTGGAAGTTACAAATGGATTATATGATTGCAGCAAGAGGTTGGTGCCAAGTAAAGATGTGCAACAAAAAATTTAATTGAGTTGTCTCTTTATAAGAGTGCAAATGGGCTCTTTGGTGATGATTTTTCCAAAGAATCAAGGAAGACCACAACCCTAGGTTAGACACTTAAACACTTTTTAAATTGTGCTAAGATATAATGCTTACATTCTAAGTTAATTTTATGACTATGTAACTCAATGGTGGAAGAATTATAGGCATGCAACTCCCAATTTACAAAAGCTAGCAATCAAGATTTTAAGTTTGACATGTAGTTCATCGGGATGTGAGTGAAATTGGAGTGTTTTTTAGCAAGTAATGAGACATTAATCATTTCATTATTATTATTATTATTATCATATTTGTAAAGTGTAGAAAGAAATTAATTCACATATTACTTATTCATAATGAAAAGATTCATTCAAAGAAAAGGAATAGGCTGGATCACAAAAGATTGCATGATTTGGTTTACATAAAGTATAATCAACAACTTGCTCAAAAGATACGATATTAGAGATGAAATAGACCCTATTCTATTGAATGACATTAATGAATATAATGAGTGGTTAATGGGAGAAGTTGATGATGATAACGATAATGAAGAAGGGGTAATTAGTTGATTTTTTATGATGATCCCACTCTTAATCGGGAACCTGTTATGAAGCTTCAGGTATCGAAAAACCAGTAGTTTATACACGGAGATAAGAAACTAATAAAAGAAAGCAACCATCAAGTAGTGATATTGTAATTGGATTTTCCCATGTTTCTAAGAAAGGTCCAAGTGCAACTCTAACTCGAACACAAACCAAGAAGGTTAATGAGAAGACTCAAATTCAAGTTCAAAATGAATTGTGTGATAACTTTAATTCCGAGTTTGAAAGATTACTTAACTTTGACAAGAGTCTCTCAGAAGGGGAAGATGAAGAAGGATATGCACCATTTGAGGATAACATTGAAGACAATTATATTGTAATTAAAGAAGAATCTGATGATTAGAAAGAAACTTAATACATTTATTTTATGATTTATTGATATTTTATATTTTGAACTTTAAATTTATGGTGTTTTCATATGATGTTATTAATTGAATTTTTAGACATATTATCATTACTTTTTCATTAAAAATTATGTGACGGCATTATTACTTTTTACCAAAATATTTTTGTCATAACCTATTAAGATTTTCATTATAACTTTATAAAGATTTTTTTATCATCAATATTTTTCCTTATCCGATATAATAATAATAGTGGTCCAAATGCATTATTAATCCCACTTTGTTTATTTTTATGGAAGTAATTGAAATTTGTTAAATTATTCGGTCTAACTTTTACCTAGAGAAAAAAAATCATTATATAAGAAATAATACTCGCAAAAAATTAATGTTTCTATTCTCTCTATATAGTAAAGACTTTGGATGTAGAGCTTTGATTGATCCATAAACTTTTCATTCTCAGTTTATGGTTTTTATTTTATTTTAATTTTATTTATCTAATTTAGATGAAATGAAGAGATTTAGAAGGAGAGGAATAAAGACTACAAACATTTCAGGATCCGAAAACAAAGGAACTATGTGGGTATGAGTTCTGAAATTTTATTTTTGTCTCTTTATTTTGGGAATCTCTTTGTTTCGCTTTTGTTTGTGTTTTGGTTCCTTCCTTCTGATTCTGAGACAGGAGAAGGAAGAACTGCCGAGGAATCCAAGTTCCTCCCAGGAACGGCGATTCCTCTTTCGTGCTTTTTAAACTTTCTCCCTCTCAGGTTTCCTTTTTTATCTCTCTATCTCACATTTTTTTTATGAATCACAAATAACGATCATGACCCTTCTCTGTTACGTTCTCTGTGTTTCTGTTTCAACCCTGTGATCCTACTCAATTCCTTCATGCATGCATGCCTTCCCAGTGCAATCTTTCTATTATTTTCGCCTTATATTTTCAATGATAGCTAAGTGGCGTGAAATTATTTTAGAGAAAACACATTGAATAAAAAAGTCTGAAGGAATCAAACTGGGCTGAGTAATAGCACGCACAATGAAGTTTGGTCTAAAATTGTTGACACTGATTAACTCTGGATTTTTGTTTTCTCTCCTTCAGGAACTTATTAATGAATAGTATATTTTCAACTCTATATTCATTCTTCAGGTTTTATCAAAAGAAGGTGATCACTGTTTTACCATGGATCGAGGTCCATGTCAAATATAGAAGTAGGTGCATTATATATATATATATATATATATATATATATATATATATATATATATCTAGCAGATTAGGGGTGAGAAACGATCTATTTGTGCATCGTCCATCCAGTTCATGCACTAATAAATTCATCGATCTATCACTGGGCCTGAATTCATTATAAGTTGACAACAATGATTGGGGGATTTGTACAAAGAGTCATCGGAGGCTGTGCCTCCAATCCAAACAGGAAGAGGAACAATATCCATAAAAGAGAAAAGAAACATTTTAGGAAACGCAAGGGAAATGTTTCCACTTCACCCGCTGCCTTGCCTGTGAGAAGGCCTAGCAATGCTGGAAGCCGTGTGGGAGACTTTCCTTTTTCTGACTCTATGGACTTTGAGAAGGGTGCTCCAGCCACTTGCCTCAAATCTGATGTTTCTAACAAAAACTTTTATCAAAGTCATAGCAAAAAACATCTCAATGGTATGTTTTTTCTCTCCCTCCCTCCCTCCTTGGAATGAAAGCAGTTAAGAGATATGAGACTTGTAGTATATTGTTTTGGTGCGATTTATGATTCTATTTTGCTCTTGGAGAAGTTTTGAAGATGTTCTGATGGAATTGGATTTGTGTGGTGGACATAGATTACTTTGATAGTAATGATGATCTATTATATTTTGCAGGAAAAAACAATGAGGATGCCTGGTTTGATTCAGTTAGCATTATAGAGTCTGAATCCGATGACGATTTCATTAGTGTACTCGGAGGTGATGCATTTATATCATGAATTTGTCACTAATTTATCATTGTTACTTTGTTATGCTCATGAAATTTCTCTTTTTCTTTCTTTGTGGCCAACAGATTGTTTTCCCTTTGTTAGTAATGCTTTGGGAAGTGCCCCGAACGCTCAGCTTGAAGATGAATCATACTTTGCAGATTCAGGATGTAATGAAAGCTCCATTAAAGGTAGTAACAATAAGAATGCATTCTGTGTATGTACAAAGAAAACAGCAACAGGCAGATTCCATGCTTTCTGTGAATAAGAAATCCTTTGATGAAACTTTTAGTGGTTGTCGGGAATATTTCACTATTCAGATCTTTATTTCTTGAAAATCTTAAAACATATAATAATTATTGTCTTAAAGCTTTGGAGCTTTCCTTGTTCAACCATGACAATGTAATCTGTATTTAATTCAACTGAACAATTGTCTTTTCTTAGCTATTATTTGGTCTGGTCAAAGCACTAAAATATTAAAAAAATATGATGATATAAGCTATCTATGTATCTAGACCTAGAGGACTTATAATAACAATAAATGAGTGAATGGGCAGGTGCATCCGAGAGATTGTATCGTCCAAGAGCTGGGCTTCAGATTCTACATACAGCTCAAGAGAAGCCATGCCCTGGTTCCTGGTCCGTGGTTTCACCTTCAGTTTTCAGCCTCCGTGGAGAGAATTATTTCAGGCATGTCAGCAAATTTTATCGGTCAATCTTTTTTTTATGTTATGCAATCTATATCCATTAATCATTTGATTTCCTTTTGGTTTAGCTTGATACTGTTAACTTCTTTTATACAGAGATAAGCAGAAGTGTCCTGCTCCAGGTTTTAGCCCTTATGAACCAATAGGTGTTGATTTATTTGCCTGTCCCCGGAAGATAAATCACATTGCTAAGCATCTTGATCTTCCGCCTCTAAAAGAACATGAGAACGTGCCTTCCCTTCTAATTGTTAATATACAGGTTCACTCTCCATCTCAAACCACATATTGCTCCTTCTGAACTCAATCAACTGATAACTTCACCTTAACTAGGTTTTGTGGATATTGACACATTGTGTTTCTGTTTGAACAACGTACAAGAATGCTACATAGCTCAATTATGTTCCTTTTCTTTTTGTCTCAGTTGCCAACATATCCTGCTAGAGTGTTCCTTGGTGATGCTGATGGCGAAGGCTTGAGCCTTGTATTATATTTTAAATTGTCTGAGAATTTTGATACAGATACTTCTCCACACTTTCAGGAGAGCATCAAGGTATTTATTTCTTCTCGTTAATAATTGCATCTTTTGAATCCCAAATCTGTATGCTTACAGTAATTTTCCTCTAAAAGGAATTTTCAAGTAAAAAAAATCTTTAACCGTTCACAGCTTTCTTAATTTGCTTCCTGGACTATAGAATTTCAACATTTCATTGGATTGTATCATATTAAATAGTTCTTTCCCTACCATCAAATGATCCCTGATTTAGAGTATTAGACTTTGTTTCCAGTGGTTGATTACCCTCATGATATATAACCCAGTTATCAACGTTCTATAAATTCTTGGTTTTAGTAGTAGTAGTATAGAATGTCTACATAGTTTTGCTGCAGCGGCTCCCACTTGGCTACTTTACTTTTTTCAGTTTGTTAACAGTATTGTTTTCACAGAGACTAATAGATGAAGAGATGGAAAAGGTGAAAGGCTTTGCAAAGGAAAACTTGGTTCCCTTTGGTGAAAGGCTAAAAATTTTGGCTGGGGTAGTTAATCCAGAGGACCTTGAGCTAAATTCTGCAGAGAAAAAGCTTATTCATTCCTACAATGGAAAGCCAGTGCTTTCACGCCCTCAACATAGTTTCTTTAAGGTTACACAAATTTTTGTCTTTAAATTTAATTATCATGCAATACAATAAACCTTTATGTCCTTGTATTTCAGCTGTTAAATTATGTGTCTTCAATTCTTCATTGCAGGGACATAACTACTTTGAGATTGACTTGGATATACATCGCTTTAGCTTTATATCAAGGAAAGCACTTGATTCACTTCGAGACCGTACAAAAAATGTTGTACTTAATTTAGGCTTAACTATCCAGGTATAATATGGTCTTAACTGTTCACTCTCTTAGACAGATAAAAGACTCAGTTCTTTGATTCATCAGTTATTGTATGAATGACAGGCACAGAAGCAGGAGGAACTGCCAGAGCAAGTCTTATGCTGCTTACGGCTGAATAAAATTGATTTTGTTAACCATGGTCAAATTCCTACCATTGTAGCTCTTGATGATAACTAATTCATGTAGGCATCAGGTGGCAAATTGGGGTAAGATCCTCATGATCATCAAAGGGGGAAAAGAAAAGACAAGACTGAGTGCTGTTTTGTAAGAATTGGGTGCTGAATCTACTTAACAATGGAGGCAAAAGAAGAGAATCTGTGCTTTCTCTCACATGCAAGATTTTTGTTTTCTTTTAGTGTATTCAAGTCCTGAATCTATGTCTTTCTTGCACCTTTGATATCCCATAGATCATAGATTCTAAGGATTGTTCATGGTGATGCTCAAAATGAGGCTCCCCGAGGACATGCAAATTTGTGGTTGCCAGAGGAGGAGTTGCTGAATAGAAAGCATTGATTCTTTATCAGTTGTGTGATTTATCGAAATTGTTTTCTTCACCCTTTAGCATGATCACATCGTAGATGTAGACTGGGGGAAAAAATTAAGGGCTTTGCCATATCTATGGAAATGTCTGAGTAAGAGAATGTTTCGATAAGTATATCTGGAAACACTTCGACAAAATAAAATCAGATGTTTTTCGTAAGTTGAAATTAGTTCATATTTTATTATAATTTTTCTTACTTAGGTTGTTTAATTTTATTTTTAATTTACAAATAAATTTATCTGACAACTGGGGATCTTTTTGCATAAGCGATGTAAAAGTATTACATTTGTTAAAATCAATATAGAAAATAATTTTTTTTAAATAGTTTGTATTTGATTAAACTATGTACTATATCATAAATCTACCAAAGAAGGTACAGATCTTGTAATATTTATATAATGGGAGTAAAAGAAAATATTCTCTTTCACACATTCTTTTACTTGTATCTATATCATCCCTTATACATAAAAGACACATAGTAGTTAATAATATAAACAACACACATGCCAAAGTAAATTATTAAAACAAATTTGTAATGTAAGAAACAAAAAAATATACACAAAGATACATTTTAATTATCAACGGACACATTTTGAAAGACTCATATTAAATATATTATATCAGATACTAACATTTGATTCAATACTCAAGCTACACATCTACATATGTCAGTGTGCAAAAATTCTCAACTTCTCACCTTAGTCTATTTTAATGAAGTAAAGAAGATCTCTCTTAAAACATAGGTGTCAGTGTACTTAATATACAAGTAAAACAATCATTCACATATTCCAAATATGTGACTACAAATTCATATATGTTTTATCATTGCAATAATTATTTTCATACATGATAACTCTTTTGAACAAAATCTCAAATCAATATTCAAACTAATGTTCATTTTACATTTATAATAAACATTCAAATATAATTGATTAAAGATACAAGAAAAAGAAAAGGGAAGAAAGAAAAAAAATCCATTTTTTTTAGTTTGAGCGAAAATGTTTTCTTTGTTTGAGTAAACTTTGGATAGAAACATAGGTTGACTTGTAGTGTTAACTTTGCTTGAGCAAAAAGTCTTTCTCTCAAGGGAAAATAGAATTGAAAAAGGTTGATTTTCAACTCTATTTTCCTTTGAGAGAAAAGATTAGAAAAATCAATCTTAGTAGTAGAATCAAATAAATTTTCAAAGATATTTTCAAAAACATTTTAACAATACAACTTCTAAACAATTCAAATGATTAATCTAAATCACAACTTCTTCACATATCATGCTTTACTCATTTCAATGCAACCTTAGTCATTGAATATTTTGTATGTCAAGCTCAATCTAACAATTGAATATTTTGCTTCAAATAACCACATATTAAACTAGTTTGTCTCAAATGCACTAATCTAATTACTGAAAAAAATAATAACACAACAAATTGTATTCATTTAAATTAAACAAATCTCATTTCAAACTTAAACATAAAAAATTGTTAGTATTATGGTGCTTGATTTAGTCCCACATCGCTTAGAATTGTGAGATGTGGTTATCTATTTTACTATATAAGAGACTCTGTGTAAAGCTTTGTGATACACCAGAAATAAACATACTTCCTAGTGTAGTCATGGACGTAGACATACACATTGTACGCTAAACCACATTAAATTCTTTGTGTCTATTTTTCTCTCCTTTATTCTTTGGGAGGTGATTTGGATAGTAAAAAGAGCACAACAGGTTACATTTTTACGTTAGGTGGTACAACTATCAATTGGAAGTCCAAACTTGAAGGTAGAGTCTCCCTTTCAACCACTGAAGCTAAATATGTAGTTATCTCAGAAGCAGCAAAAGAGATTATATGGTTGAAGAATCTTCTAAAAGAATTAGGGAAATGGCAAGATGAATCTCCATTATTTAGTGACAATCAAAATGCCATTTGTCTTGCTAAAAATCCAATTCCTCATTCCAGATGCAAACACATTGAATTGAAGTATCATTTTATCATAAACTTGATAAACGATGGAGATTTGATTTTGTTGAAGATTCCAGTGCAGAGAATCCAGCTGATATGTTGACCAAGACTGTCATAAGTTGAGGTTTTACATTGCCTCAACTGGCCTTCAAGAAAATTGATGATGAAGGCACTACACTAGGTGGTAATATAAATCAAACCCCAAGTGGGAGAATTGTTAGTATTATGGTGCTTGATTTAGTCCCACATCGCTTAGAATTGTGAGATGTGGTTCTCTATTTTACTATATAAGAGACTTTGTGTAAAGCTTTGAGATACACCAGAAATAAACATACTTCCTAGTGTAGTCGTGGACGTAGGCATACACATTGTACGCAACCACGTTAAATTCTCTGTGTCTATTTTTCTCTCCTTTATTGTTTCCTTTATTGCCTTGTTCCTACCAAAAATAAGTTCAAAAAAACACAATCTTGCATAAAACTCAATATATTGTCATCATATCATCTTCGCATTCAGATCATTTATCCTAAGGTTCTGTAAAACATATAAATAATTTGACTTACTTACAATCCTATTTCCTCATAGCAACTTTCAAAACTAAACAATAATTCAAAATATAAGAACATAGAGTAAGGTATCCAAACATAACAAAAATTTAGTATGTAAAATAATAATTGTTCTTATAATTTTGGACTAATCAATTTATCCCTTTTTAATAATATTTATATGTAGTATTTTTGCATTGATCAATTATTTATAATATTATTTTTTATTTTATAAATTTTTGTAGGTTTAATCCATTCACAAAATGATATTGAATCAAATTCATTATGTTTCTTATTTTTATAATTTAGAATTTTTTTCATAATAGAGATCATGATAATGAGAAACAAATCTTTTATAATTATAAGCTAGAATGTGAGTAGGTGAGTGATTGAGTGAGTGTATGTGGGTGGGTGGGGGAGGGGTAGGTAAAGAAGCATAACAAAATTATTTAAACACACTCTTCTACTAAAGGCTAGTTGTTTGTTCTTCTATAGGGACAATTTTTTTTTTTATCTTTAGGATGATTGAGTTCAACATTGTCTCCTTTCTAAGGTAAACAAATGAGGTCGAATTAATTATATAAATCAACATTTTATCCACCAACTTTATTCTTTAGTTGTCGGCCCCTATAACACCATATATGATTCTAGAAAAGTTCACCTTAATGCCTAATGCTAATTCAAAACTCCTTGGCATTTTTTCAATCATCGAAACATTATGCATTATAACCTCCTTATGGAAGATTGTATCATTCACAAATTATAATACATTGATCTTTGTATTTCCTTTCCCCATTTTTTTTACCAAAATGGTGTAATTTTACACCAATTTTACTAGAATAAAAAAAGATTCTAAAACTTTTATGGGTTATGGGTAAGTTGAGCATACAAGGAATGAATTCACGTAATATGGTGTTTTTCATGCACAGGACTTCACATTGATTTTTGAACTTCTACAAAAGTCATGCAACAAAAAGAAGACTTTAGTTTAGAAAATATGATCCAATAAAATCATCGTGAGCACAACTTTGATTATCTTAATATGGTGAAGTCATATTTGTTGAGGACGGGATTCAATTTTATTTTTAAAATTAAGATGTTGTGCATGAGTTGCACGACTTCAATTAAAAAGCTTGCACACTTGAAGTTGTCTTAGCATGGGATGAATTTCAATTTTTTTTTTTAAATCAGAAGTCATGATGGGGAGCACGAATTCATTGCGAAGCCTACACACCTAAAGACGTCATTGCATAAGATGACTCTCAATTTATTTTTAAATCAGATGGAGAGCACAACGTCATAGAAAAAAAAATATTACACTGAAGTTATGTCCAACTACACTAACTTTTTGTGTATTATTTCTTCAACTTTTTATTTTTAATTTTTTTAAAACAAAAAATTTATGAAAATTGAATCAAATAATTTATATATTACATTAATTTTCTAATTTGGTGGGATACAAATTTTTGCGACATACTATTGAAAAAATGTAAAACAATGATTGACGGGTGTAATCCACCTATCATAAAAAGTGGTGCAATAATATTTTTGTAATAAATGTGAAACTTATTATGATTGATGTAATTCACTTTGTCATAATAAGTCACTTACTATGTTATTTTTAATTTTAACTGACATAGAAAATGCTTACTAGTGTAAAACACTAAAGCTTGTTTTGTCAGGTGCAACACACTTATCATAAAAAAAGGAAGCGATGACATTGTTGTAATAATAGCCAAATTTATTATGTTAGTTAAAATTGAAACTAACATGGTAAATACTTACTATGTCTATTCAATATAGAACCAATAAGTTATTTATTATGTGAGTTTTAATTTTAACCGACATAATAAGTGCACCCTAACTTCTACTCTTTTGTCTTTGTTTCGACAACAAAACCATTGAAACCCTAAACTCCTACAACGAAACTAATTGTGCTCTGGTTCGTTCTCTCAATACAAGAAATATGCTTATTATTTACGCTCAAAATTCATAGATAATGGACAATTTTCGTAGGTAACTTGATATTGTTTACGAATTATCTACGAAACAGATTTCGTAGGTATTTAGCCGGTAGGTAATTTTATCTACGAAATGTGCATTCGTAGGTAATTTTATCTATGAAAATTATCTACGAAGGTAGTCGTAAGAAAGAACTTTAGTTACCTACAAAAATTTTCGTATGTAAATTATCTACAAAAATCTTCGTAGATAAGTTACCTACGAAAATCTTCGTATATAAGTTACATACGAAAGTTTTCCTAGATAACTTACATACAAATTTTTTCGTAGGTAACTTAAATATATATACATATATACATATATATATATATATATATATATATATATATATATATATATATATATAAAACAAATTCTAGAGTATATATAGAAACTAGTGTATTTATTAACAATTCATACTCTTTGGCTTAGTGGTAGAGCATTTGTCTATAACTCAAGTGATCATTGATTCAAACCTTAATGGGCCATAATTTTTTATTAACACTATCTATAATTAAGAAATTCAACACTATAATTATACATATATAATTCCAAGTGCATTCACAATAAAAAATACTGAAGCTGTGACAATGATAAAAATTACAACACCTAACGATATGCAAAGGTTGAATTCAAATACATAAATATAACAAAATGAAAAAAATTTTACTCACCATAATAAAGTTCAAGAGTATACCAGCTTTATTCACCATAATAAATAGGAAGCCTTCTGCATAACCTTTATTTATACCAATACAAGAAGTAAATCTTGAAATATTAGAAAATATCGAAACTAATCCTAAAAGATAATCCAACATATTCCAGATTACTATTAAGATATAAACACAGTAGTGTTTGAAATTTTAATATATTATAACATCTCCTTAAGTAAAGCTTATTAAACTTTAAACTTGTTAACAATAAACCGTTTAGATATGAGTTTAAAAGTATATGCAATCTTACTATCTAATATAATATTGTAGCAGTTGCAGTGTTTTTTTTTTCTATATTAAAATACATGCAAAAATATATTTTAAATATGATTGGTATAAAGTTTTGGGTCATTGAAAGATCATGAATGATTCTCTATAGGTTACATGTCTCTTTCTTAATGCTTAATTACATCATTATTTACATGACATGACTTTTAAGTTATATGAAAAAAGAGACATTATATAAAATTGTTTCAGATACATGAAATTAAACATAAATATTGTTTCTAATCAAAGCTACATTATAAAGTCCTTGTCTTTGATATACTTGTGGCTTACTAGAAGTTAAACATGACAAATCAAAGTCAGTTAGGGACACATGCCCACTGCTTTGGATTAACACATTTTCAGGCTTCAAATCTCGATATATTATCCCTATTAATACTAACCAAACAATGTCATGTTAAACTTTGTTCTAATGAGCAAGTGTCTTATTTAACTCGCAAGATTTCTTTCATGGAAAGAAATTTCAGTAAGTCACTCCATGACACTTGATGTAATGAAATGAAAAATAATAATACTGCAGTAAGATAAGCTCATCCATGTAATTATGAAAGACAGTTTAAAAAAAGAAGACAATAATGGTTATATATCATGATGCTATATACAATATACATGTATATAAGGCGAATAAGAGTCTACCTTGGCAGTGAAGATACTCCATTGCAATCACTACCTCAGTTGCATAAAATCTAAAAGAAACATGTAAAAATAATTTTGATCAAAATTCTTTCTCATTTTCTTCATTCCATCATCTTAAAAGAATCTTTAATAGCGCCCCATATGTATTTTTATAAATTCAGTATGAAGTAGTATAGTATACCTTACAACGTCTTCCTTTAGAACCTTAGTTGGTTGCTGGTCAAGAAGCATGAATAATTCTCCTCCGGGACAATAATCAGTTATCAAACAAACGTGTGTTTTGGTGTGCAAGTTAATCAAGTAAACATAATCACGTGAATATCCTTAATACTCTGCAATTCATGATTAGATGTAACAGGAAATGAAGAAATTAATTCAGGTTAAGACAATGTAATTCGTTAAATTACTATCCCTTAAACAAGGATCCCATGGTAAAAGGTTGATATGACATATTTTAACTTATGATAGTTGATAAAAAATAATCAATATGCTACTTATGTAAAAGTACTATTCAAGTTTCTAACCTACAACAAAGCATATAATGCAGGTAGAAAAAGGTGGTCCAGCTTGTCAAGAATTTCTCTCTCTGCGCAAGCTCTATGCACCTGTGGAAAGTTTATAAAGGTCAATCTATTACAACAGCAGGGGTAAATGCTGCTATAATATTTACACAATTACAATTAGTATTTCGATGCTGAGAAATCCTTATTCACATAATAGAAGTTAGATGCCAAAAGGAAAAGAAAACAAAGCCAATACAATAATGTTTACTTTTACATAAAACATGTCGGTAGGACATGGTAAATAGATCCAGAAGTTAGAAACGAGAAGCTAAACGAAAACTTATGTTAATCATAGAATTCATATCATAATAGAACCTTGTTACGATTGAGCATAACACTCTTATCCATAGCATTCATGGCAAAATATTGAGATGTTCCACGTAGTGAACAAGGGCCCATAGCATCCACTTCATTATTGTAAATTTAGCATTATTAAAGATCATAATAATCTTTTAATCATATTAAAGCAATTTTCTAAATACAATGACACAAGGGGAGATTTTTGTATTAAAAAAGTGTTGGGAAAATGAATACCTTAGGAAAACATTTTTCCAGAACCTGCACAACACTTGTATTCCAACCAATATATCGTCGATTGAATATATCAGCTTGTGTCATCCCAATGTAAAAAAATGATTGTTAAATTGACGAATGTTCATGTAGAAGTTATTTTCTTCTTCCAAAACAAAGCACACGCAAAACTCAACAATAACTTCTCCAATAGAAAAAACGTCTAAAAAGGTTTGAACTCAATTAAGAATCCCTTCACTAGTGCAACAAATACTCTTCCATACAAAGATAGAGGAAAATGAGATAGCGAAGTACCGAGTTAGCGGAAGAGCAAGATAGAGGAGCATGAGTCAGCGGAGGAGTGCGACGCAGGACAACGAGTCAGCAGAGCGGAGCGCGACAGGCGAGTGCTGTTGGGCACGACAACGAGCTCTGGTTCGCAAAAGCAATAGTTCGGCTGAGAACGAAGGGAAGAAAAAGATTTTGTGTGAAATTGGAGTTAGGTTTTATAGATAATACCTTGGGGATGAGGGATTCAGCGAGAATTCTTCTATCGAGCAAGGGTTTGACGATGCTAGGGTTCAACGATGTGTTGGCATGAGGGCTGGACAACGATAGGTTTGCCAACGATTGGATTCACGATGTCCATTGGAGAAGGTGTCAAAGGTGATTAGAGAAGGCAGTGAAGGTGACAAAGAAGGTGGAAAGGGAGATAAGAGAACGTCGTGAAGATGTGTAAGTAGAGTACAAATAAAACCTAAGCCTAATAGGTGCAAAAATATGTTATCTACGAAATATTGAATGTAGATAACATATTATTTTTAATTAATATATATATATATATATATATATATATATACATAATTGTTACATACGAACTTTATTTTCGTAGATAATATTTTTAAATTTAAATTTTATTTTGTTTTTTATAATATTTATTTTCTATGATTTCTTTCGTACGTTAATTTTTGTATGAAAAATATTTGTTAAAGTTATTTATCTTTATCTACAAAATTTTCATAGGTAATTTTTTTTTTGTGTTACCTACCAATATTGATGTTATCTACAAAATATTTTCGTAGATAAAACAAAATTATCTAGGAAAAAAATTTCGTAGATAGATTTTCGTAGATAATCAATAATTTTCTTGTAGTGTCTCTTTGTTCACCATCCAAGTTGTGCTTCAATTCATGGTTGGATTTGTGGTCCAATTCACACTCCATATGTGCTCTAGTTTCTTCTCTCTTCTCCAATGGTCTATGCCCTAGTTCGTGGTGTGGTTTGTGCCTTCTTCTTACTATTTGTGAGTTTGTTCATTTGTTTGCTCATTCGTTTGAGTATGCTTTAAGTTTTCCTCTTTTGTTTCCAAGTTATCATGTTGCTTTTTGTTAAGTAAGATGTGACGTGGCTACTTATATTTGATTTGGTAGTATGTAATTGTTTACCCACTATATTCTAATAATGCATTGTTATGCTAAGTTTGCATAAATGAAAGGATATGAATTTAGTTTAAAAATTTTGTCATTTGGGGCATGGATATGATTGGGAATTGGTTTAGTTAATGGCATAAACATCCTACAAAAGTGATTAGCACATTAGACTTTCACCTCTAGGATTGTCTTGAAGAAATAAGCCTTAAACAAAACTCTATTCTAGGTTATTTCTAGTTCTGATTCTGAATTTTGAATCTCATTTTGTTTTCCAAAAGCATTATGAGTTTAATGATTGAAGTGAGGGAGAGCACATGTGCTCTCTACACTTACAAGTAGCTAGATTTGTCTATTCAAAGAAACAAAATGCATTGTGTCTTCTACTAAATGTATAATTAAATTATTTTATTTCATTTGTAGTTTTCATACAAAACAAATTTGTTATATCTCATAGTTCTTCATTTATCTTTTTTGAAGTTTATATTTTTATTTGTGAGCATCTTTAATTAGTTACAAGTTCATTTTTTTGCGTATTATTAATTTGGATGGAGATTTTTTTATGATATTGATTTATTAGACACAGGTCTCGCATAAACAATAACTGAATTTCAAGAACATTACCCACAAGCTAAAGAAGAAGGTTTTGCAAGAATATTTCGATCTCATTCTATTTTTGAAGATGTTGTTATGTCTTTGGTTATTTGTTATAGCTCATAAGTTGTGGTTAATTAATAGAGATGCATGGCTAATTAATGTTATTGTTACTTGTTTTTTAGTATCTTTTGTTTCATTGAATTTTAAAAAGTATTAATATGATATTTTCAACTTGCTGATGTATTTGGACATGGGAGTTTTAAAGATATCATGTATACTTTCTATTTTAAAAATATGTTTATTTTGATAATTTTAAACTAAAATATTTGACAAATTATTTGAATTTTACATCAAATTATTTTAAGAAATGCTTATTTTGATTACTTTTAAATAAAATCACCTTCAAATTCATATTTATTGTAATTTTGTCAAACTATTTATCATTTTTAGAATTGTTGATTGGGTGAAATCTTTTTTAAGTTTTTTTTTTTCAAATGTAGTATGTAATTTGGGGAGTGATATTTTTATGTTTAAATGAGAAATAATTGTCCAATGATTTGAAAATTTGATAATTATGGGTTTTGTTGTTTAATATTGATTGAATTATAATTGATTTTGTATTAACATGTGGCAACAAATTCTAAAGATGGATAAATCTCTATGTGAGCTTTAAATACTCTTAAGTAGTTCAAATAAAAAAAACTAAGAAAAGTTAATCCACAAAAAGATGGAATAGGAAATTTTCCTAATTCAAAGGAACTTATGGAAATAGGTGAAAAGAAAATTGGAAAAAACATTGTAGGCTAGGAATGTGAGCAAGTTACATTATCAAATTGACTAAAAAGTAGAGAAAAATTCTATATTAGAGAAATATGAAAATGGAAAGAGAGTTTGTTTGCGTATTCTAGATTGAATAAGTTTAAAAGGTTTGGTCCATTTTCCATTGCATTAACCCTAGTGTGTATGGGAAGGTATGAGAAAGTTCAAGCTAATTCAAAAATAAAAAGATACTTATATAAGGTTGTTTTTAAACTTTATGTACCATTTAATTGTTAATTAAAATCAAAATCACTCATTATTTTATGACTCATTTTATAAATAGTTATATATATTTGTTGTATTATATGAATCATATAATTTGTATGGTTAAAAAATATTTTACCTATTACTCTTATTCTTTAGGTGTTTGGGATGTCCAGTAACATAAGTAAACCACTGGATAAAATAGTTGAAGAAATTTATAGAAAATGTGCACCATTTCAGTGTATTACATATTTGTATTTTAAAAAATAATAATGTGTTTGTTAAATTTTATATTATGCATACTTGAATGTGTTTAAATTAATTCTTGATCTCACTTTTTGTAGATATGAGCTTATACAAAGTTATGAAAAATCTTATGGGAAATTAATTCTTTAGATAAATACAAGTATCATAATATAACAACATCCCATTCTAACAAGCAAAAGTTTGCCTCCAAGTGATGATTATTCCTATGATTTAGTTTAAAATTAGGCTTCAAGTAATTTTGGTGATGTCAATTGCTAATTTTTGAAATTATGAACTAAACTGCTAATTTTTTAGTTGTCTTAAGTTATCCCTTTGATGATACTTGAAGCTTATGTTTTGTGATGAAAATCATATTTCAAATTAAAATTGTGATTTGAAGTTTTGATTTATTTGAAGTTTTTTGGATAAAGTAAGTTAATAAAATTGTTGTCTGAAATTGTCTAATCTTATATGCAGGTTATATTATCATGAATAAAGGAAAACTGACAAAATTAGAAAGATAAAAAAAAGCTCACTTCCTATGTCAAGTCTAGGAATATTTGTGATAAGTCACTTATTATGACAAGTCTACAAACACTTGTCATATTAAGTTAGACTTATTATGATAGGACCTGTCATGGTAAGTTGGACTTATTATGTCAAATCTTTGGATATCTATCATAATAAATTGGGCTTATTATGTCAGGTCTTCTTAATTGACGTAAAAAGCATAAAATGTCTTTATCACCCACAATTATGACGTTAGAAAAACCATTATAAAAAGTCATGTAGAACCTTCATAAAAAGTCTCATCTTTACTAGTGCCATTCAATTGAATTCATTTTAATTATCTGAAGAAATTTTGTAATTAATTGTAAGCTTAAATACTAATTTAGTTCCTATTTTCATTTAGTTTTGCAATGTGGTTCTAGTTTTTTTTTCGGTTCAATGAGATTGCAACAGTAAGACTTAGGAAAAGACTAAAGGGAAACACATGGAAAAAATTAATGGCTTGATTAATATTATTGATTTATTTAATTCAATTAGGTTATTAAAATTATGAAATATGAAATAATTATTATTTAAGTGATGTAAGTTATTATTTTAGTTATTTTAAATTTTAATATTATATTTAATGTTGCGGATATGTGTATATAATTAAATGGTGCATATTGTAATATGAGAAAGTATTGGATTGGTGGTTGGAGAGTATATTTGAGGTGTGGAGGGGCTTGGGTTTGAACTTGGTAGGGATAATATTATTGGTTTTATTTCTTAAATATATGGATTTTTCTCTTTCTTCTTTAATTAATTGTGGGGCTCTCGAAACTCTTGCAATTAATTTTCTCTCTCCTCATTCACGGTGCAGGGATTTTCAAAATGAAATTGTAACTCAATCCATGTTTCATGTTGGTTTTTTTTTTTTTTTGCTGTTATGGTTCTTTTAGAAAAAACGTTGCTGCCATATAGTTTGAAGTGAATAAAAATGGTAAAAATCTTGTTTATCTTTTCCTTCCTATATTCTCACTTTAATAGATAACCTAGGGTTAGGTTTGGGTTGATGATAAAAACCCCTAGTTTTAGGTTTTTAAGTGGGAGAAAGAAGAGAAAACAAATGGAATGGAAGAGGAGTCGTGAAGAGTGAAGCTGGAAGCTAGGAGGAAAATGTTTGTGGAGTGTTGCAGAACCAGGTAAGGGAAGCCAACCTTGCTTTCTTCTCTTGTTTTCTTGTTGTTTGTTTGATGAATGAGACTTTGAAAAACATGTGTGGGTATTTTTCCTTTAGTTTCAAACTGGTTTGTTTTATGGTTATGTTTTTCTTTTGCTTATATGAGTGTTGTGGTGTCATGCGTTGAAGGTTTGGAAGTGCAGGGCATGCGTTTCTGCAGGTTTATTTTCGATTTCTGGATGCATGGGCATTCTATTTTTTTTCTAAGGTCTCGGTACAGCCACGTTGATTGTTTTTCCATGTTGTAATCCTATATTTTCACCAATATCATCCATCAATGGTTTTATGATTGTTTAGCACTTTGGGCACAAGAAACTATGAAGGTGTGCATGTTTACAATGTAGAGAGAATTCTAAGTTGTTGGTCATGCATCATTTTCCAAACTTTAATTTTGGTTTCCTTCTTTAAGTTTTTGGTGTAACTCCACTCTTCTTGTTCTGTAAAAATTTACGTTAAAGGTGCAGCCAGGGGTAGTAGTTTTTCTTCTAGTTCTCTCAACTTTAACATGTTTGGTTGGTGCATGGGTGGGGTCCACATGCAAAGGTTTGTTTTCTCTTTAAGCTATTGAGTTGAATTGTGGTATATGATGGTGCAGTATTTGAAACGTAAATGAATGGAGGTATGATGGACATCTCTTTTTCTCTTTTGTCATATTTTCTCTTCTTTGCATTAGGTGTACCTAAACTTTTAAGTGCAGGTTTCTTTTTCTTAGTGGAATTATGGGCTCTTATTCACCACATGCCATTTTGTTTCCTTTCATTATATTTTGGGTGCAACATGTTCTTTTTGGGTTCCATTCTTTTATCCTAATGTGGGTTTGAAAAGAACCCATAGGTTGCATACGTTCCTTCTTACTCACGGGGTGGACTACTTGGTGCAGCTTGGTTATTTTTTTTATCACATATGAATTTGTTTTACTCCTTTGAACTTTTAGGTAGTGTTGTATTGATTTCTTTCTTCTTTTTTACGTTCTGCAGTAGGTATTTACTTTAAAAGGATTGTGGTGGTGGCATGGCTTGTTTCTCTTTCCTTGCTTACATTATTTTTTTTTTCACGTAAATGCATGGGATTTAATAGCTGGGCCACACACATGTGAAATTGCTTCTTTAAGTATGGGTTGTAGGTGCAAACCTTGTAATAAATAGTATAGTATGACTTAGTGTCTAGTGCTTTGTCTTATTTTGATGGGATGAGAATTGTTCCACAATTATTACGCTGCAGTAAGCTTAAAAATAGCTAGTATCAAATTGTTTTTTCTTTATTACCACATATAAACCTAGTTTTATTCCTTTTTATTTCTGGTGCAGTCCATGATAGTAAATGTTTCCCCTAGCTTGGGGTGTTAGCCAAACTTTAGTTGGTTGTGGGGTCGTAGGTATTACCTAGTAGTCTATTTATCTTATTGTAAGCCATCTTTGGTTTTAATGGAATTAGTGCATTTGAAGGTATTAAGTGTAGTGGTTCGGTTAAATTCTCGGTGACCAGTACCTAAGTTCTTTGGGTGGAAAAGTAATGTATTTAATCTTAAGCCCTGTGGGGGCCGCATGGGTGCATCATGGTTATCGTGTTTTAGTTGTTGTTCTAGCTTTCAAGTTTTGTTTTTTTTTACCTAACGTAGATACAGTGCAACCAGCCACTCCTTTTCTTTCTCTTGTCGTGATGCATGGAATGGTTTTCTTATTTTCTATGGGTTTTTTTAGTTATTGTTTGATGCATGATAATATTAAATAATGCTATGATATTATTTGGTTATCTATACTTATTAGTGTGACTTCGCTTGATTGGAATGATATACGTTTTCATGGGTTGCATGGTTATGGAGTTTAAGTGGTAGTTTGAGGATAATTACTTGTGTGTGATGTTATGGTTATGCTTGAATGAATGTCATTCGTTGAGTTCGATGATTGAATATATTGTTTGGTAAGTTAATGGGCTTTGATGGAACCGTATTTTCCATGCATGATGTGATGGTGTGGATTTCGTTGGTAATTTGTAACTCTGATGTATTGCATGTTGAGAGTATTTTTCCTTTCTTAAAGACTCTTGGTGGAATTAAGTGTTGTGTGAGGTTTTCTGTACCTAGAGACCCAGTGAAGACTCTTTCGCTTGTGTGAAGCAATGAGAATGGGTCCTCTTCGCCTGTGTGAAGCAGTGTAGAGGATTGGTTCGAGTGTTGTACTCTCTCGCATGTGTGAAGCAATGGGGAGGTCAAAGATGTTTCACGTTATTTCGGCTCGTTGCGAGTATAGTGTCTGGTGTGCGATGCATCAACGTTTTTACTCATAATTCCTTGAGGAATCAGAGAGACAGTCTGGCTGCGATAGTGGGACACGACGAACCATCTATTTCTAGGAAACTAGATGTTGTTGTGGGGTAAAAGGCCACGAAAAACAAAAGCTTGATTATGATTATTTTGTTGAAAGATTTTAGATGAATGTGATAGTATGTTGGTTTGATATGGTTGTTTGGATGTTGGGGGTTATGTGTTCAAAATAAAGTTTGATTGTGATCTTAATGCTTAAGTGTTACTTGAATGAGGTGTTGAGTATTATTTGTCATGTTTTATTTATGAAATTCTTTTATATATCATTGTTTATGGCTAGCTTACCCCTATTTGTTTATTTGTGTGTTTGTAGTATGTGCGATGATTGTATAACGTGTGTGTTATACAAGAGCAGATGATATTGCAGATAATCTTGGCATGAAGTAGATTGACGAGAGGCTGGGATGGACTCGAGAGTTTTTATAATATATTTAGTTATTTTAAATCAGATACTAAAAATTATGTAATTTTCTTTTGTTCAAAATTGTTATTTATATTTTTCTAGACAAATTGACGTTTTGAATTATGTATTTAAATCAAATTAAAAGTTTTTTATAGTATATTTTCAATGATAAATCCTTTTCCGCTAAACGTGAAAATTTTCTGACGTTCGTGACATCCCAAAATAGGGTGTTACAACAACTTTTATTGATTGTGTTTAATTTAGTCTATATTTTTCTAGACAAATTGACGTTTTGAATTATGTATTTAAATCAAATTAAAAGTTTTTCTATTAGTACATTTTCAATGATAAATCCTTTTCCGCTAAACGAAAAAATTTTCTAACGTTCTGTGACATCCCAAAATGGGGTGTTACAACAACTTTTATTGATTTTGTTTAATTTAGTCCTTTTTGCTAACACCGTCCAAATCGTTAACGATATAGTGTACAACATGGTCCATTACTATGACGTGGCACTCTACCTCCTTCATTTCTTCATCACATGCTCACCTTCACACATCATTAAGTTCCTCCTCTCCATTATCACCTCAATCATTGAAACCCGATTCATCTCCACAATTTTCATACACAGTTTAATTTTTGTTTTGCTTTCCAATTTTAAAAGTTTTAGGTTTGTGCATTTAGGGCAGAGAAGAAGAAATAGGGGGAAATGGATGAATGCCAAAAAGCACAAGAAATATGCAGATTCTACTTAGGAGGAAGCAACATTAACACCAAATTGTGGATCTCTAAATCATCCACAATCGCAACATTCTATTCAATCACAATGATTGGAAGTGGAAGGTGTGCTCATAATTGAAAGTGATTGGAAAAGGAAGTGGAAGGTGTGCCCCTGGTGTTAATGGAAGGTGTGGCTCAAATTAGGGGTTTTAGGTGTGCCCATGCTTCTCTATTCAATTTTTAAATCATCACCTACTTCCTCAAGAGTGTCCATAGTCACGGATTGGAAGTGGAGAAAAAATGGAGATGATTATGAATGGTTAGGTGGAAGGTGTTTGAGAGGATGGAAGTGGATGGGTGATTGACAAAAAAAAGAGAAAGAGTTTGCATGGAGGGGTAGAGAGGAAGAAGGTAATGGAGGTGAATGGGGTGATAATGGAGGAGATGATAAATGACTTATGACGAAGGTGATAATGGAGGTGAGGAAGAAGATGATGCGTGAAGGTGAGCGTGCGATGAAGAAATGAAGGAAATGGAGTGCCACATCATGGTAATGGAGAACCACCTCAAAAGATCATTATATGATTTTTGCCATCAGTCAAATTCCATGTCAAGAGCTTTTGGTTTGCAATCTAAGCTTTTCTATATGACATAATACCCATGACAACATTTTATTTCTGCAATTAAACTTTTGATGGGATTGGACAAATTTTCCTTGAATGAATTCAACATTATGGAAGTAATTTGGATTGAATCCAAATTTACATATTTTTAAGAAAGAATGGTTGACAAGAAAATTTGAGATGCATCAGTTTTTATCTCCCAATTGTTGTATTTTACAAAAGAAGCTCATATTCACCATTGGCACTTGTTAATATAATGTATACATCATGCAATACACTTCTTTGTCTTGGATTCTACCACAATATAATGTAGTCGTTGTCAATGCCATATTGCTTAATGGCAGACAATGTATCCCACTTTGTATCAAAAGACATGTGTTCATAAAGGACATTGGCTTGAGCAACTAGATGATTGAAGTTCTTGGGCTGATGTTTTCGGAACATCTTCCTTAGATTCATACTCATGGTTACCCTCATCTTCACTAAAATCTTCAACGATATATGTGGCGATAGGTTGTTCATTGATAGACATAGAAGTTTCACCCTCGTACAACGAATCTATCTTTGTGATGATACGCATTGCTTCAAACCTTATATGAGAATAATATGGAATTTTAGTTAAGTGTATGTGTGTCTGAAGTGTAAAGGTGGAGAAAAGTTTTAGCTTGGAAGAAGATTAGTAAGTTAATATACATAACATTGTGCTCGATTTAAAAGAACTAATATCTTGTGCTTGATTCATTGAAGTTATAATTCATGAATGCAAATGTTTCTTTCAAGCCAAGTCCAATCTCATCGCTTTACCTACACGATTATATTCTCTCTATTTTGGTCCCGACAGTTATAGAATCATACTCTCCCTACATCTATTACAGTACACAATCAATGAGGTTTGAAAAATATGTCAACTTGAACAAGTTTTAAATGATTGAGTAGTCATTTAGAACTTAAGTAATGGACAAACCTTATGACTTCAAGGCAAATTGAAACACAACACAAGTCGTACATGTCTCACACGACTTCAGCCAAAAGGAAGACGTATGCTATTGTACGACTTTAGAAAAGAAAAAGGTGTTCATGTTGCCCACAACTTAAGCCTAGATGAAGTTGTTCTCATCCCTCATGACTTTTAAGTGGACAAAGTCCTCCTTGTTCATAGACACACATTCAGTTTCTTTTTGCATTGATTCCCACAAGCTTAAATAGCCTTGATTCAAAGATTCTTTGCATAAATGTAGAGTTTAATGGATTCAATGAAGCAACATGAATTGGTTTGTTTTGGCTTCTTGTTTTAATAGTTACCTTTGATTCCAAAATACAATTAGGCAAGGATCTTGCACCCACTTAAAGACATGCCATGAATTGTCACATTATTAAGGTTGTTATTTGTTGCTAAAATGCATTGAGTTGTCATGTGGTTAAAAAGAAATGCACAAATAAATGTTGCTTGCACACAAAAATTTACTACATTGTAACCTTTTAAGGTTGTTCTCTATATAATTAGGTGAGCCAAGCTATTATATTGTCACCTCAACACAAATACATTGCATTGTCACCTCCACAGTTGGAATGTCTATATATAGTGCACTAGATCACGATATCAAATTTAATCAAAACAACATCAGAGGTTGCATGTTACTTTCAAAATACTAGATTTGGCAACTCATTACATGCATTTCTTATGTTTATTAAGTCATTAAGTAATGGAGAAACTGTTTTAAGGCTTGGTTTCCCTCTTATGAAAATTTCTTTATTTTATTTATCGAACAATTTTACAATGAATGAAAAGATAGATAATTTCACCTTTTTTCTTTTGAAATATTTCGTTATGTTTATCATCAGGGGACTCAAGCAACACAAATGATTAATACAAGTACAACCATAGTTAGTCAAATACGTAAAACACTTAATCAATTGCACACTAGACATTTACTAAATAACGAAAGTTACATATGATTTTAGTTTTATTTTCATATTTTTTTATACTAAAGATAAGCCTATTCTTTTTTTGATAGCTTATGTGGACTATTTACAAGAGTGATAAAGTTATTCAGTTGATTATAGTTAATATTTCTCTTGTTAGTCATATAATTGTTCCTTTTATTTGTTTCACAGTAGTCAAATTTCATCAAGTCGATCAGGTCATGCGACAATTTGGGTTTCATCAAAGCATTCCAACTAACCCATTAAACCTAAATCAGGTCCATAAAAACAACATGAAAGGAAGAACTAATAGATATTGGCCAAACTATCACAAAAGATGGACAACCATGTGGAATGACTAACATAGTCGTGTCATTCAAGGAACTTTGTTTAGTTAAAATGACTATTTGCATAACAATATGACATATATGTGATGTTTCATCCATAATACTATCTATTACATATCACCTCATTGGCAACCATATCATCACCATGTTGAGTTTACTTCTAATTTTCAACAATAATCATTTGGTTAGTCAAGTGTGCCGCCAACTTAATGTTTGAATATATGCACCCACTATACAACATGTCATCTCAATCGTCATACCAACAAGTACCCTCCACTTACATTATTTTTCCACCTCATCCAAGTTTTGTTACAAGTCCATTAAATATGTTTGTCACTTCTAGCATGAAACCACCATGTACCTACAAGAATTCAAAAATTCAATTTAGTTTAGTCAACCCAAAGACAATGATGATGATAGTCCATGTGTTGAATAAGACCGTCAAAGACCTAAAAACCTAGATGACCACCACATGACATTGGTTCTCATAAATGATGTGTTTATTGTAATCTTATAACAATTCTATTCTTATTATTTAATATCCATTATTACTTTTCCAATTTTACCAAGACTCATATTCTTTTATTTATCAAATTTTTTTACGCATCAAAATTCACAAATTACACTTTTTCTTTTTCAACCATATACTTATAAAAAAATTAGGTTTCAAAAAAAAAAAAAATATATATATATATATATATATATATATATATATATATATATATATATATATATATATTCAAACTCAACATTAAAGCAAATATTTTTTAGACTTCAAACAATTCCTTGTATTTTTATTTTCTTAAAATTAATAAAACTTAGTCAAAATTTTATTACATAACTTTTAAAATAAATCTTATAATTAATTACAAAATTTCTTAAAAAATTAAAATAAATTCAATTAAGTGAAATAGAAATTTGTATCCCACAATATTAAAAAATTAAAATAATATATAAATCCTTTTATTTTATTTTCAAAAAATATTTTTGCTTAAAAAAATACATATAAGTTGTTATAGCCACACACGACTTCTTATAATATTTTTCCACTAAATTCGTTCATGCTTGAGTTCTGATTTCTTAAAACAAAAGTTGAAAATCGTCCCTTGAATAGATGGCTTCAGGTATGTAGGTTTTACATTGAAGTTGTGCATTCCATGCACAACTTTTAATTTTAAAAAACAATTAAGAGTCATCTCATGCAAAACAACTTCAAGTGTGTAAGCTTTGCACAAAAGTCATACTCCTCATGAACCACTTATAATTTTTTTTTTTAAGTTGAAAGTCAAGACAACTTCAAGTGTGTAGGTTTTTGAATGGTTATCTATTAGTAATACAAAATGAAAGAACACAAATGGAACTTCAAGATTTTGGGAAAAAAATCAAATAAAAAAAACAATTTTAGCTATATATCTATACATATTACAATTAAAATCATCACAAAAGGCAAAAAATTTGTCACAAACAATCACAAAATGCAAAACACAATAAAAGTAGAAATTTCTACCCACTCTTATTTTGTGACATATAGCACCATAAACCATTTTCCTCCTCACCTCTCAATGCAACATCTGACAAATTCTCCTTCTTACATGTGGTCTTCTAGAACGTGTATTGCAAGGAGCAAAATAATTTTTTTGTCTTTCTCAACAAGCTGAAAGCATAAAATGTAATTTGCAAGGAGCATAATAATGATTTTCTCTCACATATTACCCTTTAAAACCTAACCTCTCACCATGTTCTACCTTTGTTAGAAAGAAAAAACAAAATGCTTTGCATCTAGGGTTAAGGGTTCAATGTTTGCCCTTCGCCCTGAAAAAATCAAAGCTCTATACATATACTAATGTATGTGTTGTGTTGTCTGCTATATTTGTATGCATTAGTTTCCATTTTTTAATATGACAGTTTTGTCTTTTCTTGAGGTTATTTAGGGTTTCACGTTCGGGATAAGTTTCTAATGTGTTACTTGATGTGGATGATTTGGTAAGATATCCATCTCAAATATTTTAATTCAAATTTCAAATTTAAACTCTTAATCGAAATGTTTGATGTCACTTTTTGTGATAATTTATCTATGTTGATTTTTTTTATACAATTGTGGTGATTGGTGCTCCCATCTCATTTTCTCCCATGTTTGATAGATTTTTAACTAATACCATTCTACATTGTCTTATAATTATTTATAAATTTCTACTTATTCTGGAAGATATCGATTGCTAAGCGATAGACATTTTAATTGCCCCTCATGCAACCACAATTATGTTACTTGAAAAAAAAAAGATTTGGTTTGTTTTATTTATCAATGTTTTTACTATTATGTTGTTGCAATTTCTTTTTACCTAGGCAACCATGTTCTAGTCATGATATTCCTACTAGGTCCAAAGTCAAGTCTTGCGGTAGAATAAATATCAATGTTGCATTCCTTTGGACCAACAAGACACAAAATAATGATAATTTCTTTATTATTTTTTTTATTGATTAAATATAGATAATTAATTCCAAAACAAATGAATGATGATCTCCTTTTTTTTAAAGATTGGCGAAAAATGGCATGCCACGTTATAGAATTCTGGCTGTTGTGACTTCTGGAAATTTTGGTTAAATCTTTATATGTAATGATGAATGCTATTAATTGCGTGGAATTAGGCTGCGTAATAAACCGTATGGCAATGGCGAGTGGGTGATCCTTGAATTATGAGAGAGCTTGGAAGAGAGGTATTAGGAACCTGATTTCAGTGTGTAATGGACATTAATCGTAGTAATGTTTATGCCTTGTGCTATCTAGATTGCTTGTGAATCTGACATAATTGGATGGTGAGACAATGTAGCAAAACATTTGGGGATTCTCGCTTGGGCGAGGTCTTCTCGCTTGGGCAAGATCTTCTTCATCTAGAACCAAAGTCTCTCGCCTAGGCGGTGAGTCAAGCAGAAACACACGAATTTTCCACGATTTCTCACTTAGGCGAGACACTCTCGCCTAAGCGAGATGACTTGTCGCCCAAAGTAGGGCTCTCCGCTTAAGCGAGATGCTCAAGCAGAACCACACAATCCCCACAATTTCTCGCTTAGGCAAGGAACTCTCGCCTGAGCGAGATGCTTTGTCGCCCAAAACATAGGCTCTCCGCTTGAGCGAGAGGCTTGAGCAGAACCAGGGCCGAGTCTCTGCTACTTTCGCCTAGGTGAGGCTTGCTCTCCTGAGTGAAAATAGCAGACATCTTCCCTGTTTACACACGCAAACACTAGAACAAAATACCAAATCACAGTTCAATTGATACCAAGCAATCTATAACAGCGAGCCAAACTCATGAACATGTTTTAAACCCAATTGGACCACCAAAACTTGAGATTAAACTATAAACAACCATATAGTACAAAACCCTCATCATATTCGTATAGAGGCATAAGTGACTTATCAAACAACATCAGAAAATCAAACCTCTCAATCACATCACATTGATCACGAAAATTCATGGCACGCAAGCATAAAATGATAAAAGCAAGACTCACAATCACAACACATACCATTTAATTTTTAAAACACATAAGCACAACCCCCCTAACCTGGTTTCCTTTGCTTAAATTTGAATGGGTGATAGTTCTTCTTGACCTAAAATGGCTCCCTTTAGTGCTCCCACAATTCAGCTCCTTTGTTTCACTTTAAACTCACGTTTCACTTAGAATTTGTGCTCCATAAAACACTCTAAGTTTTCAGTCTTTAAAACCCTTCTATTTGCCTTAGTTTGCCTTTTTAATACGGTCCTTAATTGGGGTTAATGACTAAAAACGAAAATGGCATTTAAATGAATATAATTGCCCATCAAAGACCATTATGGCTGTTTTTCCCTGCCTCTCTTGGCTGCCCATTGCCACTAGGGTTTCTCTACCCTTTCACATTCATACCAAAATTAAGTTTAGCAAAATGAAAGAAGTTAATTGCATTCTTAACAAGGTTTGAACCCACAACCACTAAATCACAAAGCAAGTGCACAACCAATTCAACCAATCATGTTTTGTGATAATTCCTATAATTTTAGGATTACATTATCACTACTCACATTCAATCATAACATTAAAATAATGCACATAATAAAATATCATACAACTAGCACACATAAGACTCAAACCCAAGTCCTTTCAACACCACTAAGTACTCCCAACCACTTGAACTAGTACTTTTCTCATGTCATAGCAATCCGCATTAAATGCCATAAAGGCTTCTACTGCCTGCCTTTATTAAATAATTATTTGTTTAATTATTTAAATTTCTCGAGTCTTACACCTTTCACATCACACGATCCCCTCATTGAAGTACCACTCAAATGACTTGATCAAATATGACTCCTGACATACCAACAAGAAGTGAACACTCTTGGTCACTTTTGGTCTTAGGTCTCAGGTCTCAATATGAAGATAGTTTTAGGTCTCAATCTTAAACATGTTAGTTATCCCTTCACATCACTTGATCCCCTCCTTGAAGTACCACTCAACTGACTTGATCAAACATGACTCCTGACATACCAACAAAAAGTGAACACTCTTGGTCACCATATCCACCACCATCCTCATTACATGATGATTCCTTTACTGACTTGGGTCAGTGGGTAACAAAGTCCACAACAATGTTATCCCACTTCCAAACTGGAACCTTCAACTATTGCAATGACAAAACCAAATTCTAACATTCCATCAACACCTTTTAAACTACTAACCAATAAACATCCCTCTTTAATATCCTTAGAACCACATCTTTTTTCAACTTTAAACCACTAGTTTGATTAGTACCTAGCAGTTTTATGGTACACTCACTAGCTATAGTTAGGTGACTACACTAATGAAATCTCCTCCGACTTTACATCCCAGCTCAGATTCTTGTACTTATCCATAAACTTTTACTCTTACCTCGTCAAACCAAGGACTTGAAACCCCTTTTTTTTCTAGTTAAGAATCTACTCTCACCCCTAGGTTGACACCTTAACTTGGAACCATAACTTTGTTCATCTCTCACTTCTCTTGTCCAACTTCCTTTGTTTAACTCCACACTTATAGCTATAGATGATCACTTAACACCTTTAATTAATCCTCATAAGAATGACACATGTGTTGTTTTAGAGAACTCCCTACCGCTCAACCACTAGGTCATGAGTAAGGTAACTCTTCTCATGGACCTCTCACCATTGAGAAACATAGTCTATCACTATTATATTGCACTACTCTGATCCACACAAAACTCACTTCTTTGTTTGGTCAAAAGGATGATCCTTTCATGTACATTGTGACAAGTAAACAATCACCTTTGAGAAACCTCCCTCAAAACATTCAGAAAACCTGTAAGACCCTTAAAACTTCCCTTTATTAATAGTCTTAGCATTTCATTTCCATAACTTTGTCTCCACTTTTTAGCCAAAACCTACATTTAAACAGTTTGACATACTACTACTTCTCCAAGATCAGCCAAACTTGTAACTATTTTGGTGATTACACTAAGTTCAAACCATTACTTCTCTAACAACTTCTCCATCTATTTCTTTTACTTCAGACTCTCAGTAGAAACCATCTAATTAGGAACTATTGGCACTAGTTCTGCTTCAGACACCAATACAATAATGAACTCCACCGCTCCTAGGTGAAAATTCTAGGACTTGCTTTGGAACACTTTTAGAAACTCTTCCACAACTAAAATCCTTTACATTTATTCTTCACTTGCCTTTGTCAACGTCTCTGCCCTCACATTTCAACTTGATCCATACTTGATACGCAACCACTGACTTATATACCACACTGGCGATCACAAGCGATATACAACCCTAAGCGAAACCAAAACTCTTAGTCCAAGCACCACCTTTATAACTTGTATCTTTGAATTAGATCATGTGTGTTAATCACTTTGGCACCAACTATCGCAAACACCTTTTCAATTACTTAAGACTTTTCTTTTCCTTTCCTCCTTCATTGTGCTTTGACATTACAAGTTGTCATTCCCAACAAAAATAAACTTAAAGATGTGCCTTGTATTCTAATACTTGAAACCCTCCACCTTATGTCCAAGGTCAAACATTTCTCTTGTGTGAGCTATATTACTTAAAACATCCCTCCTACTCTTGAATTTAATGTTGCTACGTTTTGAGAAATCTAACCATATCTTTCTGGTTGTTGAACTTAACATAACACTTCTATGATACTCCATTCTCCTCAAAAGACTGCCTTTCCCTCTACTTAGGAAGCACCAACCTACCTGACTGAACATCAAGCTCTGCCTCATCTTAGTCTCCCACTAGAGATTTGTCTTTTTTATACACTTCATAGTATCTACCATTTTAGCTTTAACTTCAAACCTTCCACAACTTTCCTCCTCAAACCTCAAAGATTGTCAGGATGTAGAACCAAATTGATTTCTAGAAAATTTGTATCTTTTAAAATAATAAAACTCGACTATAATAATTTTATTTATACTAAAACTTTTTAATATTAAAACAATCAAGTCTCATTATTTTCAAATTACTATCAGTAAACATCATTTTTCAAAATTTTACATATTTAACAAAAAATGTTTTTAAATTTAATTAAAATTATAAAATTATAAGTTAAAAAAATAAAATAAAATAATTTAAATATATAATTATAAAATATAAAATTATAAAATTATAAGTTTGTAATTTTATAGTTTTATAATTTCATATTTTATAATTTTGTAATTCCATAATTTTAAAATTTCATAGTAATTTTATAACCTTACTATTTTATAATTTTATAATTTTTTTATTTTGTAATTTTAGAATTTTAGAATTCTAAAATTTTAATATTCTAAATTATAAAATTTTAAAATACAAATTTACATAATTAAAAAAATAGAATTACAAATAATTAAAATATTTAACTATAGAAAATAAAATATAAAATTACAAAATTATAAAATTAAATTTTTAAAATTGTAAAATACTAAAAATCTAATAATTCTACATTCTTGAATTTTAAAATTTTAAAATTTTAGAAATTCAATTTTATAATTTTATAGTTAAATATTTTAATTCTTAGGTAATTCTATTTTTTTAATTATATAATTTTGTATTTTAGAATTTATAATTTTAATTGCATTTAAAATCAATTTTTTTAATATAATTAATTTTTAAGATCTCGTTATCACGATATTTTGTAATCTATGACGATATTTAAATTAATTGCAATTGCAGTACAACATAATCTCTACGTCATAAAATTAACAAACATTAATCACAGAAAAATTTAACTATAAATACTTAATTAAAAAATTTTAAAACTAAAAATTATTAAAATGTTGAAAATCCAATAAAAACTAAAAATTTAATTAAAAGTTCTCGATATTTAAAACTTGTTTAATTAGTTTTACTTTGACATTGACTTCAATTCTGAGCTAATCTTGAACTATACAGAATTTCGGCTTTTGTGTTATATATATTAGTGTGTGAGTTTAACATAATATTTTGTATGTACGTGGAATTATGAGAAACAAATAAAAGATACAATAACTTATGAAAGGAAGAAAAAGCTAAGTTATCTGTTCTTCCTTCAGTCTTAGACTTGGCACTGGTCGTTGCTCACTGCCCCCAACACCTCTGCTACTGAAACTATGCTTCTTCTCATCAGTAATGGCATTCTGTGGTTTCAGCTGTGATGAACTATTGTTTGCAAGTGTGTGACTATTAGTCTTAGCTGCTGGTACATCATGATTATGTTTTCCTTCATATGTTGTTATTACAGCTTTAGGATCCGTCGAAGCCCTCTCAACATGCTTCCGAACATTGCAACCTGGGGTCGTGCACTTGTAATAGCTCCTATATATATATATCACAAAACCATGCATGACTGAGTATGAGGAATAACTAAGCATCATGGAAACCATGTTTCTTGGAAGTTGGTTACAATGTTAAGTCAAATGAATGTATGAGTGGCTCTATTTGTCTGTTCTTACTAGACCGTAACCCATTTTGTTAAGAGACAAATCAAATGTGGAGGAAAAGCAATATCACCTTGGATATGGGTTTCCTTTGACAACTTTCTGCCCATATTTGCGCCATCTATATCCATCATCCAACAGATCCACTTCACTTGTTGTTTGCACTATGATTCTGGGCTCTGCCACAGTTCTATGCAAAGAGGCTGGATCCTGGAATCTGGCTTCTGTGTTTCTGCGAAAGAACAAAACTTTCAAAAATCACATAAGGTCAAATAATTGTCCCACCACAGGTTTATATGAACTAAATCCTTACCTCCTCTTGGGATCAGGTTCATCATTTTTCTGATCCACTTCAGTTTCATGATCACCTACTTCCTCACTGTCACTTGTTCCAGATTCTAGATCCATCTGAGACACCGACTGAGAACTCATCTCTTCTTTCAACCTATCTGATGAATTCTCAGTTGATGTTGTTAGGGTGCCTTTTGTGGTCTTACGTTGATGGTTGTGCTCTCCTTTGTAGATAATTGCAGTTACATGACCCTCAAGAGATCGCTCAAGCTTTTTCTTAACAGGACAATTTGGATGTGTGCATTTGTAATAACTTCGAGAGAAGTCACTACCCTTTACATGTTTCTGCCCATACTTCCTCCAGTTGTAGCCATCATCATTAGGCTTCTCAACAATGACAGCGGAAGACTGTAACTTTTTGTCAGAGTGAGAAAAACCAAAGGATTCTGTCATCACAGAAGCTGGCACTGATGCGGGTTGTGGTATCAGGTGCTGTGTCAGAGAGGTGGCAGGAAGTGCTGCTGCAGAGAATGGATGTTCAGCTTCAATTTGCTGCTGTGTCATTCCAAAGTGTCCCTATATTACAGGCTTTGAATATGTTATACAAAATATTGATTAGGATTCCAAAAAGTGATGCTGCAGAATTTTCTAATAATTTCTGTCTAGATATGTTAAATCTCATACAATAATTTCTCTTGCTTTTGGTAGGTGTCACGTGAAATGAATGAGAAATACCTTTGAAGAAACTTTCTGTATCATCATAAGATATCCCAAAAGGAACCCAACCCCATCTTCCCTAATCAATGAATGAACTTTAAAGACAACTTTCAGAAAGTCATACTTAAGAAAACCTATGCAGTGACCAAAATTCAAGGCTATATGGTCATCATGTACCATATTTATCCTAACGTCCTAACGTAAAATCTACATACCCACACATTTTATTTTATCATATTTCTTGATTTAAAAATAAAAATTAATTATGTAAAGATCTAAGATTACATAAATTTAGGAAAGGCATAAATATGCGGTGGGAACAAATATAGCAAATGAGATGTGTTACTTGAGTAGATGAATCGGGAAAGAACCGAGGAGGGGTGGGGTCCATCATAGCGCCGGCAAGAAACTCCGAGAACGATTTATACTCATCGCCGTCGCCGAACAAGCTAGAAAGCAGAGTCAGGGGACCGGGGCTATACCCCGCGGTGTCCCCGCCGTTGAAAACGCTCTCTGCGGTAGCGCGTGGGCGGAGATCACTTCTGGGACGCGCCGCCGTGGAGTGTGGTGCTCCCTCTCCATTTCCACCGCCAACCATTCACCTTGAATGAACCAAGACTTAAAAAAAAAAAAACCTTCTTTTTTCTTTCTTTTTTTCTATCCTCAACCAAACCCAATCAAAATATCCAACCTTTATGCTCTGTGTATGTTATACAATGATTCTTGTGTTCTGGTTGGATGATTTGACTTTTTTTGGTTTCGTGGATCTCAAACTCAATTCTCAATTTCGGCAAAAAGTCCACGCCTCTGATACTGCAGGAAAAAACCCACAGTTCGGCTCCCGCATCTTCTCTTCTCTCTCACGTATCAACAAAGTTATATATATTTGATTTTTTTTTAATTGCATAATGGTATCATCATTTTCTTTCTTATCTACAAAACTGAGCACGAGGAACATTATTCTGTAATTTAAGTAACAGTGAAACATAACTTCCTTCTATTTCGTCCAAGGTTCATGTTAGATTGTCCACTATTAAAAAATATCATTAAAGTGATTTTACCTGAGCTTAATCTCATGTTAAAAAATGATTGTATTTATGCATATTTTTGAAGTTAGTTTTGAATGTAAAAGTAAAATTGTAAGTGACGGGTCTTTGTGTTTCATTCTGATTATGATTTACGAGAAAAATGAGAACGATGCGTGAAGAAGGGTGAGGGGATTTGAGCATTGTCGATATTGCCCTCAAAAGAGTCTAGAAATTACATGGATTCAGGGAAGGTGCACCAATAGTGTGTGGTAACGTGAGGGGCAGTAGTGAGAAAGGAGTAATTTTGTTGCGTTGTGTTTGTCTTTGTGAAGATAAAATAAGGACCAAACTCAGTCAAGTCACAAAAACTGACAACAACGTTTGTCACTATAATACTCAGGGAAGTTTTGCCGCCACAGGAGGATGATAAAGATAGGTTCAAGGATTTTTTTTTTTAAATTAAAAAACAAATTACTTGGTTTTTAATTTATTTAAAAAATTACGTACGAAAGAGTTAAACAATAACAATGCCATTTATTTTCATTTTCTTTAAACTTCTTAAAAATACTTACTTTTCCATTTCTTTTATATGGGATTATTTAGTAAGAAGCAATAAATTTAAAATTTGTTATTATAATTAAAAGTATTTTAAAGACTAAATAAATGTTATATAACAGATGGTGGTTTTATTTTCTACTCTAATTATGAATTTGAAATTTAATTTTAAATGATGAAAAAAAATATAATTCTGTTAGCGACTTTTTTTTTTTATATTTTTCTTAAGAGGGAAAGCCTTATTTCAATACTTTATATATGCAACTTGGTAAGTCTCTCACGATCTCTCGTATTCTATTTTCTTTTGGTGTGAATCGTGACAGGAAATTTTTATTTTTTTATTACTTTTTTATTCTCAAATTCAGAATATTTTTTTATTTATATAAACTTAAAAACTTGATGTTTCTAGTTATCGTAATTTAACAAAAAATAATAATCTTTTGGGTTGAAGAAACACTAAAGATTTTTGTTTCGATTATAAATTATTTAACATAATAAATGTTTTTATTTTCAAAATATTCGTTGAAAATTAGGTAAATAAAAATAGATAGAAGGATTAAATCATATATAAAACTAAAAAATCAGAAGGAATAAAGACACAAATGTATAAAAAATAAACTTGTATATTTTGATGGATAATTACGTTGTTATATCAAACAAATCATATGTGGATCTGTGGCGCAATGGTAGCGCGTCTGACTCCAGATCAGAAGGTTGCGTGTTCGATTCACGTCAGGTTCACTGTTTTGCATTTTTTTATTACTGTTAATTAATGTAACAATGGTTTCATTTTTTTATTAAAAAGTAAATATCAAAAAATTTTCTGTTCAATTATTCATTTTAATCGTGAGTATTCAATATTCGTATATTATTTTTTTTTTCAAATGACATTCATATTTTGCATATTTTTGATAAAATGATTTCTTTTATTTTAAAAAACTATATTCATTGAATTTGAATAAAAACTATAAAAACTAAAATTTCAAGTTTAAAATTTTAAAATCTAAGTTTTTTATATGCAAAAAATTAAAACAAATTATAAATAAAGACAAGTGACGATATTATTATAAATATAAGAGGATAATGTCATTTAAATGACAAATACCTAGTATCAATAATGTAAGCCCCTTTTTCAGCTTATAAAGGTTTGGGCCTGGCCTTTTGGTAGGCCCAAGACCAGTCCTCCAAAGGACCTAATACCCCTTCCAGCTGACTCATTATTCACTTGTCACATTTTCAAAAACAACTCCTTCCTCTCCTTCTCATATCTCCAGCAAGGTGCTCTGCTAGGGCACAATACTCTTTCATCTCCGAGCTAGCAAAGACCATTCCACCTTCAAGTAAGTTGAACCTTAAGGTTTTGGATCTGTTTTCCTCCTCACCGTTTAAGTGTGTTGGTTTGGTTAGGGTTTAGTCTCATACCCTAGTTTGTCTTCGTTCTATGTTTCAGCTCACTGCTCTAGCCCTTGGAGCTGAAGTACTCCTTAGTTGCGGGTCTGTTGCGTTTTATTAGCACCTAAGCAAGGTAAGGGAAGCTAGTTTTTTTTTTCGTCTTTCGTTGTAGGTGCTTGTTTTCCCTTCTGTTGTGGCATAAAATGAGTTGGAAAATGTTTGTGCTTGTGTGAGATCAAAAGTAAGATGTTTGGTTTGATTGTTTCTGGGTTGCATGCGTAGAACAGTGGGGGAGAACTGGTATTCTCGCCCAAGCGAGCTCGTCTCTCCTAGGTGAGAATAGCATAAGCTCGCCCAAGATTCTGCCTCGAGCGCTCGCCTAAGCGGCCAGTTCACGTTTTGAGCGACGCCCCTGTCTCGCTCAGGTGAGAAGGCCTCGCCTAAGCGAGAGCTCATGAAATCTCCCAGGGGTCATTGTTGCAGTCTCGCCTAAGCGAGAGCCCACAGCTTGAGCGAGGTAATCTTTCTCGCCTGAGCAAGGTTGGTGCAATGGTGCATGCTGTCATTGTTTTTTGGACTGTTTAGATGATTTGTTACATGTCTTATCTAGATTATTCTTCCTAAACAAGATGTACGTGAATATGCTTGGGTGTTTGAATTTTATGAATGAAATTGGCATGCTTGGTATGAGATTGATCATGGATTTATGGATTTGTGATGTCTTAACATGAGAATTGGATGAATGAAATAAATGAGGTGGTAATTGTATGAGAAACATGATTCTGATTGTGAGATAGACGTAATTCCATGAGTCTCGTGGGGAGATCTCATGGTGGTGTGTAGTGTATATATTAAGATAAGGATTCAAGTAAGGATCACATCCCGAAACTCTAAAGGGTCAGTGTGTCTCATATAGAGCAAACTGACCCAAGTGGTGAGAGTAGCGGGAGGCCCTAGTCTCTGGCAGGATAATGGCCTTAGACGCTTAAAGGCTAACCTTGTGTGTGGTAGGGTGAAACCCATTGGCAATGGCTCTACAGAGCAGTAGAGGCCACCACAAGTGCAAGCATCCGGTGAATCCGATCTTAGTATATGTATCCGGATAATTGAGTCATAGTGTCTTGCTTGGTTGCTCTAACATGAATTGATGCCACTTTGATGTATGCTTGAGAACTGTTTTAAGTACCTGTTTGCTATAACATGTTAAATTCATCTTTCACTAGCTTACCCTTTCATGTTTCGTGTATGTTCTTGTCTCGCTTTCTCTTTTGCAATGATCACCTTGTTGGTGGGAGCAGATGGAGGAAATGTTGAAGGAAGATCTGATGGTGGCGGTGGTGCAGTTTAGATGGCTTGTTAGGTGTGGCTCTTAGGAGTAGTTTTAGGGTTCTATTGCCTTTGAAATCCCTTGTTGTATGGTCAGCCTCTTTTGCAAAACAGTTAACTTTTAGATTCATGTTTGCTTATGGCCTGGTGGAATGCCTAAGTTCTTATCTAAATACATTTGATGGATGACTGTAATTGTGGATCCTGTTAAGTGTATTGTTCATCTCGTGTGCTCCTTATTATTATAACTATGTGATGTTTTATTTAGTAGATTATTCTATTTGAATGGGATGTCACATATAACATTTTATGATCGTCTAAGATAAAGATTTCAATCAATTTTTATAAAAAGGTTTGAGTATCCCAAATGTTCTACTATTTATAAATTCTTTATTGATAAAATAAATATTTTATTAAAAATATAAAATAAATAAGTAAATTTTTTTTAAACTAAGTGTAATTTAGTATAATTTTAGTAAATAAAAATGATTTTTTCCGACTAAATATTCAAGAAATTAATTAATATATTATGTCTACTTTATTTAAAAATAAAGCAAGTAACTAAACTATTACTATATTTTTTTTATAATGTATGCCGTATAATATACTAATGTAATTTCTTTAAAAATATTAACACATATTAGAAATCATCTCTTAATCAATCCTCTCAACTTCTATTTCAAAATTTAAACTATTTTTTTTTCATTTAGTAGTTTTTATGCACGACATCTTCTCAGCTTGTCACGTACATGATTCACTTTTTTTTCCTCCTAAAATCAAAACACATTTTAAAATTCTCTCTTATCACTTTCTAAAACTCTATCTTATTTTTTCTAAAATCTTTCTAAAATTCTCTCTTATCACTCTCCCACCTCTCTACTTGTTTGAAACCTTACCCTACAATTCTCTCAAATTTTTTCTTACTCTTTCATCATCAAGGCAACCCTCTACGAAACATGCATACTGCATCTTACGATCTTATCTCTCAATTACCTAACTCAAATCTTTTTGAATTTCAAATCCTAATGTTGATTTTCGTCATATCATAGTTTCTTATCACAATTTCTTTTTGTACTATATGTCCCATCGGGCTATCGGTAACGCACAATTCACCGATCTATCGAACAAGGTTGGGAGGGCTTGTATATGAAAAAGGACCATCGGTGGATCGACCCACAGAAACCATGCGAACTCATGGACCATCGGTCAATCGGCCACTTAAGGTACCTCACATGGGACTATCGGTCGACCGGCCCCATAGGTAACTCATGTTACCTTACATGGGACCATTGGTCGATCGACTTCGCGGGTAAGTCGCACATTACCTTATAGAGGTCCATCGGTCCATCGGCCCCATAGGTAAATCGCGCAGTACCTTACATATGACCATTGGTCGATCGACCATATAGGTTAAATATATCACTTAAGGTTCTTAAACCCATAGAAAATAACCCGCCTAGCCAAGCGACCATCGGTCGATCGGCCAAACAGAAAAGCTGAACTACTCAGCTGGATTAATTAAAATTAAACAAGTCAATAATCACGATTAAGGGATCATTGGGCCGTGATTAAGGAACCCTAATCATAGGGCCCAAAGGTAGGTTGGTGGGGATCTTAAATTCGCATTTATTATAGCAGTTACACTTATCGACCGATCGGTCCCTCAACTGACTTAAGCATCAAAGCCTTTTAGACAGGTACCCCGATCGTCTGTTCAACCGATCGAGCGACAAAGAAGATTACGTGGAGATGAAGTCTTAACAGATTACTTGGAGAGGGCATAAAGGAGAAAGGAGTAATTTCGAAGTGGTTCTTAGTAGCTGCTTGGCCCCTACACCCGAAACATTTTGGCGCCCACCGTGGGGCCGAGCAGTCGCCTATAGACCTTATACCCTTATAGTGACCATAAGAAACTGAACAAGCAATGCTGACGGAGGAAGGATGGCTGACGATCAGGCAAACACGAGAGAGATGATTAGGGCGATGCAGTAGAGGATGGATGAGATGCAGTGAAACTACAAAGTGCAGATGCAAGTTCTGCGAGAAGAAAATGCCGCCCTTCAGCAAAAGGATGAGGCCATCCCTTCAACCCCCACTATGCCCGATCCGCTCCAACTGAGCAGGGTGCAACAACATCGGGAAGCCGAGCGGGTGGAGAGCAGACTCCCTCCCACGGAACAAGAACAGTCGCAGCCCCCGTGGGTGGAGAGGACGTAGGCGTCAAGGGGGAATGCTTCCCACACGATGAACGAGAGTTTCGGGGCCAATGAGGGGGGACACCCTTCCAGGCAATCGATCCACGCTTCGGGTAATTTCCCCTTCACCCAATTCATACTGGAGACCCCCCTGCCCGAGAGATGGAAGATGCCGACCTTCGAGAAGTACAACGGCACGACCAACCCCGACAATCACATGCCGGTATTCACCCACCAGATGATGTTCCATGTTGTGAGCGACCCGATCTGGTGTCGAGTGTTCTCAACCTCCCTGACGGGAGAGGCGCTAGAATGGTTCTCCAAGCTGCCGGCCAACAGCATCGACTCCTTCGCCACTCTGAAAGCCAGGTTCAGCATGCAGTTCGCCCCCTTGAGGCCAACCATACTGACGGTGGATAATTTAGTCAACATTCGCCAAGAGGATGGGGAGTCGCTAAGGAGTTATCTCGATCGGTATAACTGCATGTCGATCAAGATAAAGGACCTCAGCGATGAAATTGTTCGGCACCACTTCTCATACGGACTGCAGCCGGGCGTGTTTACGGATAAGATAAGCCGCAAGAAGTCAAAGACGATGGAAGAGATGAGAGAGCGAGCGACCAAATTCATCCAGATGGAGGATATGCAGGAGTTTATGGTGAAGAAGAGGGAGAAGGAAGACGCAGCTTCACAGAAGAACCCCCCCCCCCCCCCGACCGAGCAAACCCCTTACTCGGCCCAACGAGAAGAAAACGCCCAAATTCACCACGTATACCCCCTTGGTTGTTCCCCGGGCGAAGATCTTGCAGGAGGCCTTCAGTGCTGACTCACTCCCAGCATCCAGGAAGAAACCTCCACCTCCTGATGTCGATGGCAGCAACCATTGTCAGTACCATCAGACGATCGGCCATACCACGGAAGAGTGCCACACGCTCCGCAATAAGATTGAGGAGCTGATATGCCAAGGGCACTTGAAGAAATACATCCAGCAGGATCACCCCCAACGAAGCTCGGTCAGGAACGAAGCTCGGCACGAAGACAGGCCCCAGCTAAGTGGGAGAAGCGACGAGAGCGGGAGCCCGATAGGCGAAGGAGGGAGTCATCTAGAGCACACTGAAGCCCGAGGAGGAGTCGCAATCGGAGCAAGGATAAACCCTTAAGGGGTTACATCAATACTATTTCGGGAGGATTCACTAGAGGAGGATCGAGCTCGTCTGCTCGAAAGAGACACGTCCGGGCGCTCAAGTCGGTCCACCTGGTGGAGAAGAAGGTGCGATCGATGCCCCCCATCACCTTCACCGATGAGGACTTCAAGGCTCCCGACCCCGATCATGATGGCCCGATGTCATCTCCATCGAGGTAGCAGAGTATGGAATCGGGAAGGTCTTGGTGGACCAGGGAAGCTCCGTCAACATTTTATACTGGAAAACTTTCCAGAGGATGAACCTGTCCGAGGACTTGATCGTCCCATACAATGAGCAAATCGTCAGATTCTCGAGCGAGCGAGTGAACACGAGGGGTTACCTGGACCTCCGCACCAGGATCAGCTCGTGAAAAGACGGACGGGAGGTAAGGGTTAGGTTCCTTTTAGTTGAGGCTAACATTTCCTACAATGTCTTACTAGGAAGACCCTGCTTGAACGCCTTTGAAGCGATCGTCTCGACCTTGCACCTGACCATGAAGTTCCCGTCGGATAGAGGGACGATATGTACGGTGAATGTGGACCAGCAGATCGCGAGGCAGTGCTAAGAAGCTGGGTTAAGGATCGCCCCTTATAGCCGCCCCCGAAAACAACACCGATCGGAAGTCGCCATGACTGATCTGGATCCCTGAACGAACACGGAGGATCGGATCCAGCCTGGCGGAGACACCAAGGAGATGTCCATTGGGACGCAACTAGGCCAGGTCACCAAGATAGGTGGCGCTCTGAAGCCGGATGAGGAGGAGCTCTTGGGTGCGGTCATCGTCGAGAATCGAGATCTCTTTGCTTGGTCGTCAGCCGACATGTCGGGCATCCACCCAGACGTTATGTCTCATAAGTTGGCGATCTTCAAAGAAGCCCGACCGGAACCGTAGAAGAAGAGAAAGATGGGGGAGGAGCGGAGACTAGCGGTCGAGCAAGAAGTGAAAAAACTGGTGGGAGCGGGGTTCGTGAAGGAGATAAAGTATACCACGTGGCTGGCGAACGTGGTAATGGCGAAGAAGGCGAGCGGGAAGTGAAGAATGTGCACCGAGTTCATGAACCTCAATAAAGCGTGCCCGAAGGATGCGTACCCCCTACCCTACATCGATCGGCTGGTCGACGGAGCGTTCGGGCATAATTTCTTGAGTTTTTTGGACGCGTACTCAGGATACAACCAGATCCCGATGTACGGTTCGGATAGATCAAAGACAACGTTCATCACCGACAGGGCTGATTATTGCTACGAGGTCATGTCGTTCGGCCTAAAGAACGTCGGGGCGACGTACCAAAGGCTCATGGATCATGTTTTCAAAGACCAGATCGGTCGAACCATGGAGGTATACATAGACGATATGGTTGTAAAATCGCAGACAGTCGAAGACCACGTTCGTGAGCTCAAGGAGGTCTTCCACCAAATACGCAAGTATAACATGCGTCTCAATTCGGAGAAATGCGTATTTGGGGTACCGGCCGGTAAGTTCCTGGGCTTTATGATGACCGCCCGAGGGATTGAAGCCAACCCTGACAAGTGCACCGTCATCGCTGAGATGAGGAGTCCCAAAAACCTCAAGGAGATCCAACGGTTGGTCGGCCGTTTGACGTCTCTCGCACGCTTCCTGCCTAAGTTAACAGAGAGGATAAAGTCGATCCTCAAGATCATGAAGAAGCAGACCGCTGAAAAGTGAGACGATCGGTGTGAAGAGGCGTTTCAACAGATAAAGGGGATGATCAGTATCCCTCCGATAATGAGCCGACCGGTGGAAGAACTGCCTTTGTAGTTATACTTGTCTGTCTCGGATGACACGATCAGCGCAGCACTGGTGCAAGAAAACCTGGAGCAGCGGCCGGTATATTTCATCAGCAGGGTATTGCAGGGAGCAGAGACCAGGTACTAGTTGGTAGAGAAAATAGCCCTAGCGTTGTTGACGGCCGCCCGTCGGTTATGCCAATACTTCCAAAGCCATCAGGTGATTGTCCGAACCGATCATCCCATTGCCAAGATACTGAGGAAACCCGACCTGGCCGAAAGGATGATAGCCTGGTCAGTAGAGTTATTCGAATTCGGCCTCAAGTATGAGTCGAGGGGGTCCGTCAAGGGGCAGCACTTGGCAGATATCGTGGTAGAACTCCACGGATCGGCCTCCCATCCGGAACAGACGTGGGTGCTCTTTGTCGATGGCTCGTCAGATAAGCGCAACGTAGGAGCGGGGATAGTCATCGAAGGACCGGGCGGCTTCACAGTAGATCACTCTTTGCAGTTCAAGTTCAAGGCATCGAACAATCAGGCAGAATACGAAGCGCTGATTGCAGGTCTCAAACTTGCGAAGGACCTAGGGGCACGAAGACTAAGATGCAATACCGACTCACGGCTGGTGGTCGGGCAGGTGCAAGGGGAATACCAGGTGAAGGACGATTTGCTGCTGCAGTATTATCACAAAGTGATAGAGGCTATGAGAGAGTTCGATGAAGTAACCGTTCACCACATACCCCAGGTGGAGAATGCCAAAGCCGATAGGCTATCCAAACTAGTGGCTGGGAAAGAGAAGGGTCAGCTCAAGACCATCATCAGGCAAACCTTGATAAAACCCTTAGCAGGAGAATGCTCGACCATTGACCGACCGACGGACTGGAGAAGTGAAGTGCGGGAGCTCCTGAGGAGAAGCGACACCGGGGAAGATATGAAGCCGATCGAGCGGCGTCGGGCGCTCCGATTTGTCATAATCGGAGAAGACTTGTACAAGCGAGGGTTCACCGCACCGCTCCTCAAGTGCTTGTCGGAGGACGAAGCAGGCTACGTCATGAACGAGGTCCACAATGGCGTTTCGGGATGCACACCAGCCAACGAACGATGAAGGCTTGGATACTCCGAGCAGGTTACCACTGGCCAACTATGGAGAATGATTGCGAGGTGTTGATAAAAAAGTGTGAGGGTTGCTAGGCGCACGGGAACGACGTCAAGAGGTCCCCTACCGTGCTGCATAGCTGATATCGCTGTCGTTAGGCGATCAAATTACCACTACTTTAGCAACTTCAGTATTGCCAGTTTGTAGTGAAGAAAATAGTTAGGGTTAAGATAACCCTGAGTCGTCTCACAACGAATACGGAATTGATCTCAAATATTTGATTCAAAAATGCAATTAAAACTAGCAACTATAAAAAAAAAGGGGTTTTGATATGCAAAGAAAATGACACGGAAGATTGTAAACACAGTAATAGTAAATAGGTCAATTCCACTGCTTTTTCTAAATCAGATTCTTCATTGGTTATCTAGAGATTATTGTTAAATTAATTATTGTTGTTGATTTACAAATAAATCAATGTAAAGACTCAATTCATTTGTTGACATCCTCACTTTTAATCAAAGTACAGTCTCAATCAAAAGTGAGAATTGTTAGATTATCCATAGTAAATTCAATCAAAGTACAGTCTCAATTAATTTTACTATGCCTAATCATGTCTATTCCTTTGTTTCTTTACCAAATAGAAAACTTAATTAATCAAAGTAAAGTCTTGACTAATTTTAGTTAAAGTAATTACCTCTAATCAAATTAAAGTCTCAATTATTGGCAAAAACTTATTTAATCAAATGAAAGTTTCTAAACAAAATCAAAGCAAAGTCTCTATTTAATTTAAAAACCTTTTAACTCATATGATTAGCATGCATGTAGATTTAAAATCATTATTTTCTATTCGATTAAGAAGCAAAGGACATAGATAAACAAAAACCACAACAATAATCAAAATAACAAAACATATAAATTCATCTAACCTCAGAATCCATTTAAGAAATTACAGTGGAATCAACCCTTAAAGCTTAGCCCTCCATGGCTTTGATGGAATACATGATGATATGAAAGAAAGAAAAAGAAAGAATGAGAGATGTGGTGCCAAAACCAGAGAGTTCTAAGTGTCTAAGTTGTCAGCTGTAAAAATTGTCAGTTCCCCTCTTCTGCTCCCTTAAGTCTCTTTATATAGGCTTCCACTGGACTTTGGGCTTTATCTGTCAGTTGCTAAAATCTTTTATTTTTATTTAATTAATTAACAACTCAATTTCTGTCCAATTTCCAATTCTGCCCCTCTTATTTAAGCATTTTTACAAAATTGACCAGAATTTGACTGCTGACTTTGACCAGTTGACCAGAGTTGACCAGTTGACCAGTTTGACTGTCCAATAGCAGCCTGACACGTGGCGCGTCTCTCTCCAGAACTAGGGTTTCTCTCTCACACTCTTCCTTCGCTGCGCGGCTGACGGCGGCTGCTGCCGTTTTCCGGCGTGGTGGCGCGACGCGGTGGTGCTGCTGCAGTGGTGGCTGACGCGCTCGCGGGAAGAAGAACTCGCGGTGGTGGTGTGGTGGAGCTTGCGCGATCTGTGGTGGCGCGAGTGAATGACGAAGAAGATGGTGTTCGTGGAGGAGCTGTGGCGTGGTGCAGAGAACGTGAAGATCTCGCGGTGGCCGTGAATCTGAAGGTGGCGGACGGAAATGGTTGCGCGTCGCTGCAGGTGCGGAGGCGCGACGGAGCTGTGGAGAAGCTTCGCGGAGGTTGTTGCGCGATGGAGGAAGATGGTGGCGGAACAGGTGCAGCCATGGCTGCTGCGTGAGGAAGAAGATGATTGCACGATTCGTGGTGCAGTGGCGTCGCGATGATGTGCTCGCGGTGGTTGTCGGAAACGGCGGCGCGAATGGAGGAAGATGGTGGCGATGTCACGGTGCAGATTCCGGCGAAGTGCAGGGACGGTGGTGAACTGCGCGGAGGTCCGGCGAGGTTGGCGGCGGCGACTGCCGAGGAGGGTGGAAGGGGAGGAGAAAATTAGGGTTAGGGTTTTGGGAGATGAAGGTGATGACGTGGCAGAATCTGATTGGTTAATTTGGTGAGGGTAGGATTATGACACGTGGCTTGTTCTGGTTGGCTAATTCTAAGAGGTGGGGATTGCCACATGGCATGATCTGGTTGAGTGGAGTTTAAGTGGTAGGAGGGGTGCAACTTAGTGAAAACTGGGGGTGCAGAACAGGTTTTTGTGGTCCACTTGAGGAAGGAGTGTGCAAATAAAATCTGGGGGTGCGTTTAGCTCCTGATTTATTCTTTTTCAGAATTTCTTGATTTTGGACTTCTTTTGTAACTTTGAATATTTCAAAATCACATTATTAATTGACCAAAAATAAATTCCAGCTGCATTAACAAACGTTAGAATATCCAATAATATTTTATGCAACTAAAATCAATTTTTACGCTACTTTTACCAAACTTACTCAATAAATCCAATAATCACAAATCCTAATTAAATCAATCTTTAAGCACAGAAAATTCAATTAAATCCCCAAATTTAAATATTAAATGAGGGCAAAAATTTGAACTCATCAATAGCCTAACGCCCCCCTAGCCGTTCGCGCAATGGGGTATGGATATAGTCAGACCATTCCCAATCGGCAGGGCGCATAAAAAGTTCATACTAGTCATTGTGGATTATTTCACCAAGTGGGTCGAAGTAGAGGCCCTAGCCAACATCACCGCTCGGCAGGTCCACTCGTTCGTCTGGCGGAACATCGCCTGCCGTTTTGGCCTGCCCCACACCATCATCACCGACAACGGCCAGCAGTTCATCGATAAAAAGCTAAGGGACTTCTATAAGCAGGTAGGAATACGCCACCTAACCAGTTCAGTCGAGCATCCTCAAACCAATGGTCAAGCCGGGCCATGAACAAGGTCATAGTGGCAGAGTTGAAGAAAAGATTGGGAGAAGCTAAGGGAGCATGGGTAGATGAATTACCGCAGATCCTCTGGGCCTATCGGTGCACCCCGCATGGGACGACCGGAGAATCCCCCTTCAACCTAACGTACGGAACAGACGCCATGCTGTCAGTTGAAGTGGGAGAACCGACGCTCCGACGAGAAATGCAAAATCTTGACATGAATTGTGGGCGCATGCAAGAAGAGTTGTACTGGACGACCGAGCGACGAGAAAAAGCGACCGTGCAAGCTGAAGCATGCAAGAGGATGGTGGCGAGAAGGTACAATGAAAAGGTAAAACCTAGGAGCTTCATCCGAGGAGACCTGGTGTGGAGGAAGACCAATGAAACGCGCAAGAAATCAGCACAAGAAAAGCTGGCATCGAACTGGGAAGGGCCGTTCCGCGTGACCGAACGCCTACGGAACGGAGCCTACCGGCTAGAGTACCTGAGCGGAAGGGAAATACTAAACACATGGAACGCTTCGCATTTAAAAATGTACTACAATTGATGCCACTATGAATAAAACGAGTGTTTCATGCAACTCCGACTAACTAACTGACGGGGCTCCCTACGGGACCCGAGCAAAAGCCTGACCGGTCAAGGTGTGGGCTTCCACGAGGAAGCCCCACCTGGTCAGCACTAATCCAAGCGATCCAACTAACCCCACGGGTAAAATAAGTGACACGAGCTGTCGGCCACGATCAAGGCACAACACCAACGATCCAAACTGGTTAAAGATAAACGCATAAGAATAAAGCTCGACCGTTCGGGCCTTAAGCGCAGCAATTAAACTAAGAGTCAAGCACGCCGAACCGACATAATCATGGGCCGACCGCCCGACCATTTTAAACGTGAAAAGGGGCATCGCCCTCGCTGCTCAACACGAAACTAATAAAAGATGGGCCGACCGCCCCAACAATTAGCTAAAAAGAAAAGGGCCGATCGCCCTGAGCACTCAACGCAAGCAGTATAATGATAGATAAGGCCGATCGCCTGAACATTCATAAGAGGCCGGTCGCCACCAACAAAAATAAACAAAGATAAATTCGATAGAGCGAAAGGAAAATATGCTTGCCATATACATATAATTGTTTGACAAAAAATGGCCTAATAACCGATCGAGCGCGATCGACCACAAGGCCGATCGAACTTGATTAGTTATGTCAAAATATACAACTAAAAATCAAAAAGAAGCCTAAAATACTAGTCAGGAATCAGTCGCAGGAGGAGCGAAGGTAGGAGCGGGAATGGTCATTTCATCGAGTGCTTCGTAGACCCTCTCCAGCTTCTCGTCCACGACCCCCAAGTGAACGTCAAACCGATCGGTGGGGCAGCGGTAGAAGTAGACGACTTGATCGACGACATTCTGGAAGCTCGTCTCGTACTGAGCATAGACCTGCTCGTTGGTAATACATAGCTCGGCCTCATACTCCTTGGCCTTCTTCTGCCAATTCGCGGTCGACCCGACGGAAGCTAGGTGCTCCAATGACAAGTCATCGAAGTGGCGCTGTAGCTTTTGCAGCTCGTTGTTGCCTCCTTTGCCTTCTGCTGCTCCTCCTTTGCCCGATCGTCAGCCGCCTTTAGCAGGCCGGCACACTTGGCATGCTCGGCCTTCATGACGTTCAGCCGATCGAACTGCGTCTTCAAATCCGAAGCGGAGGCCTTCACCTCCTGCAGCTCTACCATGGTCGTCGCGAGCTCCTTCTCCAAACTATCAATCCTGCTCCAGTCGGCCTTGGGAAACTTGGTGCAAATCGCTGACAGCCTTAGACTAAATTCTCCGATCGTCCGCAAAGCCTCCTCCTTAGACACGTCCTTCAGCATGTCTTTCACACGAGGGCCTAAGTGAAAGGAGACCTCCTCGTCAAGTCGCACCTCGCTGCCAAGGAAGGCAATAGCTAATGACCCCGAAGCTTCTGCCTTCTTGCTTCGCTTGGACGAGCGGCCAGCGGGGGAATCATCCTTCTTTGTCTTTTTCCCTTTATCCCATACAGCAGCAGGAACAGTATTGAGGGGGGGATGACGAGTATCTGAGGCCTAGTCCCGACACCCGAAGCCCCGGTCGGTGCGTTAGTCGTTGGAGAAGGAGCTGTTGAAGGACCGACCTTGGCCCTTCGACGAGTCTTCGTGCAGGCCATGAATTCAGCGTTGGAGATTATCGTTCGAGCCATGATATCTGCAAACAAACAAAAAATTTCGATAATTTAATGCAACCCCTAAGACGATCGGGAAGATCAGAACAACTAACCATAAACCGCCCTCGGTAAGTCCGGAGAGCGGAGACATTGGATCAGCGGCATCGGTGGGATCTTTTCGGGAAGAGTCTTGAGAACGGTAAGGTCGGCCCGCTCGGCAGGGGTCAATCAGTCCTCCGCCCAAGGATCGACTGGCGGGGGCATCGTCGTCCAATAGAGGGGGAACTTCTGTCGATCCTCCTCATCAAAAATTTAAATTATTTTTTTCTCATTTAGTAGTTTTTATGCACGACATCTTCTCAGCTTGTCACGTACGTGATTCACTTTTTTTCCTCCTAAAATCAAAACACATTTTAAAATTCTCTCTTATCACTTTCTAAAACTCTATCTTATTTTTTCTAAAATCTTTCTAAAATTCTCTCTTATCACTCTCCCACCTCTCTACTTGTTTGAAACCTTACCCTACAATTCTCTCAAATCTTTTCTTACTCTTCCATCATCAAGGCAACCCTCTACGAAACATGTATACTACATCTTACGATCTTATCTCTCAATTACCTAACTCAAATCTTTTTGAATTTCAAATCCTAATGTTGATTTTCGTCATATCATAGTTTCTTATCATAATTTCTTTTTGTACTATATGTCCCATCGGGCTATTGGCAACGCATAATTCACCGGTCTATCGAACAAGACTGGGAGGGCTTGCATATGAAAAAGGACCATCGGTGGATCGGCCCACAGAAACCATGCGAACTCATGGACCATCGGTCAATCGGCCACTTAAATAAGCTACATATGAACCTCATAAAGGACCATCGGTCGACCGGCCCCACAGGTAACTCACGTTACCTCACATGGGACTATCGGTCGACCGACCCCATAGGGAACTCACGTTACCTCACATGGGACCATTGGTCGATCAGCTTCGCGGGTAAGTCGCACATTTCCTTATAGAGGTCCATCGGTCCATCGACCCCATAGGTAAATCGCGTAGCACCTTGCATATAACCATCGGTCGATCGGCCATATAGGTTAAATATATCACTTAAGGTTGTTAAACCCATAGAAAATAACCCGCCTAGCCAAGCGACCATTGGTCGATCGGCCAAACAGAAAACCTGAATCAATCAGCTGGATTAATTAAAATTAAACAAGTTAGTAATCACGATTAAGGGATCATTGGGCCGTGATTAAGGAACCCTAATCATAGGCCCACACCGAAAACTATAAATAGGGCCCAGAGGTAGGTTGGTGGGGATCTTAAATTCGCATTTAATATAGCAGTTACACTTATCGACCGATCGGTCCAACGACTGACTTAAGCATCAGAGCCTTTTAGACAGGTACCCTGATCGGTTGTTCAACCGATCGAGCAATAGAGAAGATTACGTGGAGAGGAAGTCTTAGCAGATTACTTGGAGAGGAGGCATAAAGGAGAAAGGAGTAATTTCGAAGTGGTTCTTAGTAGGTGCTTGGCCCCTACACCCGAAACACTTTTCATTAATGGCTTATTCAACCACTGTTTGGTAAGATGTTGGTGTTTCGTGTGTAGATGATTACTGTTTCTATATTTTTTTCTAACTTGGTTTTGTTGTTCCTTTTGGGTATGTCTTCACTAACAAAGAAGGAAAAGACCGAAGAAGTTTTAAAGTCCAAACTTTTAGGCTATCAAACAAAGTGATGAAGAGCTTTTCATGGTATTTTTTTGGGTGATTTCACATTTTTCACGGATTCATTTTGGACTTAATCAGTCTTTTTATTATACAAAACATTTATTTATGACAATTGTTAGCTATACATTTTATTTTACATCTTTTATATATTAATATACAGAGGCAAGGTCGAAGGAGATACCCTGATGTTTAATGATGATTTTTTGGTTGATGTTTCTTATAAAATATAATTTTCTTGTCATTGAATGTCTAATTTGAGTGTCCATAGGTGAATTAAAAGGATCATTGAATCTGAATTTTCATATCCATAGGCGAATTAAACTGTTGGAACACTAGTGCATAATGGGTTTTTTACAACGCCCTATATGCCTTAGTTCACCTGCAAACGAGGCATATGAAGACCCGGTGGCACTTTTGTTATTTTTTCAAACTTTTATGCCTCAGTTGTACTTAGAACTAAGGCATAAACCTCCTAAAATTTTTATTTTTCCTACTGCTTTGATATTTTTAAATTGGTGGCAGACTTTTATGCCTCAGGTCACATCTAACCAATGCAGATAGATGTTTATGCCTCATATCTATTTTAACTGAGGCATATTTGATTGCTTTTCAAGTGGAATATACCTCGGGTGACATCTAACCAACGCAAATAGATGTTTATGCCTCAGTTTAAAATCAACCAAGGCAATAAGCCTTCTTAGGATTTTAAAGAAATTGTGCCATTGTTCGTCTTTTTCGCGTGAAGCAACGACCATTTTTCTTTCTTCCATTTTCGAACACCATTGTTGCAGAACGCAGAGGTTCTTTCTTCCACACAGTTGTAGTTTCGTCTCTCCACCATCAGTCCGCCATCGAGCAGGCCTCCTTCGTCACGCCTGCCTCCTCCACTATTGTCGTCGCAGAGGTTGCAAAGCTGCCTCGATTGTCGTCGTTCAATCCCACTTGTAGGTATGTGCTTCTTCTTTTTCTAATCATAAAACCCTCTTGTGGGTTTCGAACGTCGATATGTGTGTCGAAGTCGCGATTTGGCTCACGCTGGTTCAGTCGTGGGTGGTTTCACGTTTTATGTTCATATATGGTGGTGAAGAGAGGTTGTTTTGCGTCGTCGACGAGATGAATGAAGGTGTCAGGAAGTTGTTTCGGCATGATGCGATGGTCGAAGATGGTGGTGACGACACACTGGCGACATTTAGGGTTTGAATGGTGGCTAGGGTTTTTGATTTGGGAGAAGGTTGAAGATGATGATGTGGCACACTATGGTTGGTGCAGGTGTGTGTACATGGATCATGGATACGTGTCATGTTGTTATTAGGTCAAAAAGTACTTTTTTTTTTAATTTGTGATGGACATTAGGCCTCGGTTCCCTCTAGAACCGGTAGTAACCCTCACATATGTCTCAGTTTATAACCGATGCATAAACATATCCCTTTTTTAGCTCGCCAACATATGTCTCGGGTGTAAAACCGAAGCCAAAAGGTCAAAATAACCATAGCATAATCTCTTTCCTGCACTAGTGGAAGTCTCACATTGACTAGAGATAAAATAATTTCATATCATATGAGTGGTGGTGCAAACCTCACCTTACAAGCTGGTTATGTAGGATTAAGTTAGGCCTAAAATTCATTTCCTAACCACTCCAAGTACATGTATGCATAATCTATTTTTTTTTTCTTCTTCTTCCGTTATTGTTCTTTGAATTTATAATTTTTTATTGGTTTAACATCTTGGTTTTCCGTTATTTATTGTACTCAATGTTGATGTTGATTCAGTCAATGTTGATGTTGGTTCAAAGATATAGTTTTGATTTTTTTCAATCCATTATGTATTTATATTTCATTATACTTAATTTGATTTGGTTTTCACATGCATGGGTAGTTGTAGATATCTTGACATCATATTGACATCATAAGAGTGTGTCAATATTAACATGCCACCTACAATAAATGGAACTTCATTTTAGAACATAAAATCTAATTATTTACTGATTTTTGTTCTCTTTATCATATTTTTCTTTCAATTATTTGTTATTGTATTATTTTTTTTCTTCATTGTATGTATGAAGTAATATTCCTCCTTTATCACTTTTTGAGCTCATTTATTTTGTGTTGACATAATTATAAAATTGTCAACATAATTATGAGATATGTAACTTATATTTAAACTGATTTTACTGAACAAACTTATTAATAAATCAATATGTAATACAGTGGCGGAACTTGGAAAAAAGTTTGGAGGTGCCAAATTATATTATATTATATATATATATATATATATATATATATAAGTTAAAAAAAGCTCTTCATTTTCTTTTCTCATTTCTTCTACTTAAAACAAGCATACATAATAATAAAATTCAAAAAAATATGACTATCATTCGTTATTATATCATAATACCAAACCATGAATATCATTTTAGATAAGCCCTTCGTACCTCATCAATTTTATTTGGTGAGTATTGTGAAATTTGAAGATACTTTTCTCAAATTGCGTTCTAATGAATTTTTAAATTCATTATATGTAACTCTAGGAACTTTAGAGATTTGTTTTTCATTGTCTTTAATTGTTAGTTCTCATGAAATTTCTCAAGTTTAGTTAACGTAGATGCAATTTTTTTTCACCTTTATCACAAACTTTACTCCTTAAAAAAAAATAATTCTTTTACTCTTTATTATAATCTTTCTAATATAAATTTATCATTTCTCCTATGTAGATTCAAAACTTTACAAAATTTACCATAGGCGAGAAAACACAAAATCCCAAAATTTCATAATTAAAGATTATACTAATTTGGAAAAAATTATAAGTAGGGTTCATACCAATTTCATAAAAGAATCCATAAAATCATAATTTGGGTTTATACTAATTTGGGATAAACATCCTAAGAAGAATCATAAATCTAACATACATAAATCATTATAAGATATAAGCGTGATATGTGAGAGATCATCCATAAATGTATATTTCAATCTCAATCTATGTGTTCTCCAACCTCTGTTTCCAAGCTATCTCTTCGTATTTTTTTTGCCCTCACAGACTTTCATAATAACTTACATGATAAAAAAATTTTATAGCAAAAACAAAATCCTAATCTCTTTTGTAAATCAATGTTTCCATTACATTTGTTATTTTATTTTTTATTATTATTTTCCATAATATAAACTTAATATAAATAATATATAATTATAATTTAAAAAATATATATAAATATATATAAAAAAATCCAAAAAATTTTGGGGAGGCGTGGCTCCCCTGTCCCTACGATGGTCCGCGGTTGATGTAATACTTGCCATTTCCTATTGGTATTGTACATCTTCTCTCATTTACTTTACATTTTTTAAAACAATAAGTTCACAACTTAATCATCTATTATAAAATATCATAAAAAAACGACTTTAATAAAGATTCATGATTCGAATGAAGATTTAAATATTATGTAACGTTAGGTTTGCTATTTTTTTTAAATAGAATTGATAGCTATCATTATCTTTCTTCATAATTTATCATAACTTAAAGTTAACTATTTTTCCAAAATTTAATTCAAATTTTGTTGATGAATAAGTTTTGAAATAAATTCATATATTCTCAATCTTAAATTTATGACATATATTTCGTTAGTCTTTATAATTGTTTTTAGAAAAAAAATGCATAATATTTCATATTTTTAAATACTTTTTAATTCAAATTTTGTCGATGAATAAGTTTTGATATAAATTCATATATTCTCAATCCTAAATTATTGGCATATATTTGGTTAGTCTTTATAAATTTTTTTTTGACAAAAAATTGGTATATGTTTTCGTATTTTTAAAACTTTCTTTCTTCTAATTTTGTGGATGAATAAGTTTTGGTATAAATTCGTAAATTCTCGATCCTAAATTTATGGCATATATTTTGTTAGTATTATAATTTTTTTTTTTGACAAAAAAAATGTAATATGTGTAATTTCTTCTCTCATTCATGTATGTGGTATTTTTATTTTTGATTTTCATACTTATTCAATTCCATCTAAGATTTGAAAAATATTCATTGAAAATCGTTACACTTATTACTTTCGAGTAAAAATTTGGTCATATCTATAAGTTTTGCAGTATTATTGAAAACCTATTTATTTTTCATTTTCACACAAAATATAACACTCATAAAGTCTCATTCCGTATATGTGGAACTACATGTGGAGCCATCTCTGCTTTTAATGTTTTCCCAAACCATACTTTCATGTATTTTGAAATTGTTTTGTATCTCTAAAATTGTAATATATTTTTAATGCTTTCCAAGGCTATTTCCATATGGTTTTGCATCGATAATTGTGAAAAATTGAATATCAAATATGTGAAAGGACTCTTAATATTTTGTATTGTTTTTTTATTTGGAATTGGAAAGTAAAAACATTATACACTACAAGAAAATTGTTGATTATCTATGAAAATCTATCTACGAAATTTTTTTTCTAGATAATTTTGTTTTATCTACGAAAATATTTTGTAGATAACATCAACATTGGTAGGTAACACAAAAAAATTACCTATGAAAATTTCGTAGATAAAAATAAATAACTTTAACAAATATTTTTCATATAAAAATTAACCAACGAAAGAAATTATAGAAAATAAATCTTATAAAAAATAAAATAAAATTTAAATTTAAAAATATTATCTACGAAAATAAAGTTCGTATGTAACAATTATATATATTTTTTAATTAAAAATAATATGTTATCTACATTCAAAATTTCGTAGATAACATATTTTTCCACCTATTAGGCTTAGGTTTTGTTTGTACTCTACTTACACATCTTCACGACATTCTCTTATCTTCCTTTCCACCTTCTCTGTCACCTTCGCCGCCTTCTATAATCACCTTTGACACCTTCTCCAATGGCCATCGTGAATCCAGTCGCCGACAAACCTATCGTTGTCCAACCCTCATGCCAACACATCCTTGAACCCTAGCATCGTCAAACCCTTGCTCGATAGAAGAATTCTCGCTGAATCCCTCTTCCCCAAGGTATTATCTATAAAACCTAACTCCAATTTCACACAAAATCTTTTTCTTCACTTCGTTCTCAGTCGAACTATTGCTTTTGCGAACCAGAGCTCGTTGTCGTGCCCAACATCGCTTGCCTATCGCGCTCCTCTCTGCTGACTCGTTGTCCTACTTCGCACTCCTCCGCTGACTCGTGCTCTTTCGCTGACTCGGTACTTCGCTATCTCGCTTTCCTTTGTCTCTGTATGGAAGAGTATTTGCTGCACTAGTGAAGGGATTCTTAATTGAGTTCAAACCTTTTTAGACATTTTTTCTATTGGAGAAGTTATTGTTGAGTTTTGTGTGTGCTTTGTTTTGGAAGAAGAAAATCACTTCTACATAAACATTCGTCAATTTAACAATCCTCTTTTTACATTGGGATGACACAAGCTGATATATTCCATCGACGATATATTGGTTGGAATACAAGTGTTGTGCAGGTTCAGGAAAAATGTTTTCCCAAGGTATTCATTTTCTCAACACTTGTTTTTAATACAAAAATCTCCCCTTGTTTCATTGTATTTAGAAAATTGCTTTAATATGATTAGAAGATGATTATGATCTTTAATAATGCTAAATTTACAATAATGAAATGGTGCTATGGGCCCTTTGTTCACTACGTTCAACATGTCAATATTTTGCCATGAATGCTATGGATAAGAGTGTTGTCACTACAAAAATTTTATATATTAGTTACGGAAAATTTCGTAGCTAATCCGTAGCTAAACCATTTTGAGACAGATTAACTATCAAATTGTTAGGGAATTTTCTGTAGCTAAATACATGTAGCTAATTAGAGAGGGATAAAACCCGTAGCTAATATGTAGCTAATTCATAGCTAATCCCTCTCTATTTCCTCTCTAATTGAAGTAAAAAAGTTTTACAATTTCTAGCTAATTCATAGCTAATCCCTCTCTATTCCATCTTTAATTGAAGTGAAAAAGTTTTAAAATTTCTAGCCAATCCGTAGCTAATTCGTAGCTAATTTGTCGCAATTTTGTTGTCGTTAATCCGTAGCTAATTTGTCGCAATTCTATTGTCGCTAATCCGTAGCGAAACCGACACAATTCTGTTGTCGCAATTTTATTCCCTCTAATCCGTAACTAATCTGTCACAATTTTTCCCTCGCTAATCCATGGCTAATTTGTAACTAATTTGTTGCAATTTTTTTCTCGTTAATCCGTAGCTAATTTGTCGCAATTCTTTTATCACTAATTTGTATCATGATTGATTAGTTAATTTATTGCAATTCTATTAATCTTCTACAAATATAATTTTGTTAATTGCAATTACTTAATTGTTATTCACTTTCTATTATGAGTCATGTCCATAAACCTATGCCCATAATAAAAAAAGAAGACAAAGAAAATAAATTATTCACAAAAAGTGTCTAAATACCTCCAATATTTAAAAAGGATAGATAATCAATCCTACAATGATCAAAATATATCCATCCAATAGTACAAAACAACATAAAAGTTTCCACCAATGTATAATAGTTCTAGGACACAAAAGCATTGGAGGGTATCAACAAAAAGTAATGCATCAACACAATTAAAACACAAACAAAGTTTTGGATTCTTTAAGACATGTCTTCATTATTGTTTCTTCAAAGCAGACAATAATTCTCTCTTAAAGGGTTGCATTTGCTCTTGCATCTATTGTTGCATAGTTGCTTGCATTTATGCTTGTGCCTTCATTTGTGCTTGCATTAATGCTTGCATATCAGTCTGTGCTTGCAATTGTGTTTTCACCTACTCTTGCAAATTAGATATTTGTGTAGTTAGTGTATTGATTTGTTCAGTTGTTGGATTTAGATTTTGGGAAGAGGAACCTTCAACTGTTGAGGATAAAACATGTGGGCCAATGCCAAGATCCAAATTGTGACCAATTCCATAGATTCTACCTTTCCTATTTTCACCAACTGTTTTTATCCAAACACCAGAGTCAACTATAGGGTGCTTTGACGTGTCTTCTGTTAGTTTTGAAATGGTTAAAAATCCAAGAAAGGGGGGGTTGAATTGACTAGTTAAAAATTTAGGCTATCTTTGCAAGCTAAAAACCACCTTTAATTGAATCAAATAGATCACCAAGTTAGGATGCAAACAGTACTGAACTATACACTTTCAATCGATCAAAAACAGAGTTAACAGATTGATTTTACTAAACAGATTCTGTTTTGGTATAATCAATCGATTGAAACTGAAAAATAGTCGACTAAAATACTGGGAAAAATGCAGAAATGTGAATTTGAATTCTAAACCAGAAACAATGTTCAAGAATTATCAAGATCAGTTCCAAATGATTATACAAATATGCTCAATGCTTCAGATGCTATGAAAACTTGCAAGAACATGAAAAAGATTATTAAAGCACAAGTTCTTGAAACTTTAAAATGAAAATGCAATTAGAGAAGAAAGGACACCACAAATTTTTATACTGGTTCACTCAAACTTGAGCTACATCCTGTTTGTCAAGGAAACCTTAGCTTGACTTTGCACTATTTCAAAAGTTTTACAAAGTATCCACCCTTACACTTACAAAATATGCAAAAACACCACAAAAGACTCTTGAATCACACAAGAATCACACGAGCACAACAAGAACCCTCTTGCAGACCTGGAAAACCACCAGGCACACACACAAAGCTTGAGAAAGATCAAACCTCAGTGGTAGCACAACCTTGCCTACCATAAACCACTTTCTCCAAGCTTTAAACCAAGCCAAAAACTTCAAGAATTGATCCAAGATCAATCTTCAATAACTGCAACACCTATGATCACGAAGGAGAGAGTTTCCACAAGTTTCAAGAACCAAATCGTGCTCTAAAATGATCAACTGACCTCTCTTTCGAAAATCACAGCTTTTATAGTCAAACTGTTACGAAATTCAACAGGTTGATTTTCAAATCAATCGGTTGATTTCACTTGACTTAAGTGAAATCAGTCGATTAAAAACTAAATCAACTTATTGAATTTGTTGCAGTTTAAGACTACTGCAACCAACCTTTTAACCTGTTGAAAAACCATTCAACAGACTAAAAGAGACATTTTAACTTAAGAGCACACATTCCAGCCTTGATCACCATGGATATCATCAAATCTCCTTTCCTTCATCAATGTAGGCTTCATTCCAATGGTTAAGGCTTCAAGATAATTCAAAAGAGCTTCATTCAATCTTCATCAAATCTTCAAGAAGCAAACCACCTTGGCTTCTCATGTCAACATCATTCCCATATTTTTCAGTAATAGCATTTTCATATGATTCCTACATCAAATCAATATGTTAGCAATATTATATAAATAAGTAGTTTAACATTTATAAAATAAACACATTCTTACAATGAAGCTTTTTGCTTTGTTAGACACATATTGACCATCTTTTCGTTTGTGAACTTTGTTGTATAATTCACCATAAGAAATTGGGCGTTTGTATTCTTCTTCCTGTAAAAAAAATGCAAATTATGTATAAAAACTGATTAGTTTCCTTAATGACAGTAAAATGACATATTCATCTTACTTTCTGCCATGTTAGTATGGAAGTTGGTTTATATCAAACATGTACAATATAACTCCATCTTTCTGTATCATATCTCCTTTTAGTAAGTTATCAGCTAACCAATTCCAAAATATTTGTTTCTTTCTATCAAGTGACCAACTCATTTCTATCTGATAGACAATTGCTATCTGATATTGCATTTTGAATGTGACAAATTACAATGCATTATATTTGACTTATAAATTCAAATGTGAAAAGTAAAAATACCATTTTTTTCAAGTGTTGTCCAAAGCTTCGTGATCCTGCTGTGTGAATCATGGCAATCTTTCTGACTCTGGAAGCATGCTTTTGATTATAGCAATCATTCGATCATAACAACTAACACTCATGTTAAACTATGACTTCAAGTTTAGGAGTTGTGTTATTGCTGACAATCTTGTATGCTTCTTACAACCATCCTATAAAGGTTCATTAACACTCTTTAATAGGTTAAAAAACTTCTTAGCTGACGGATTTGGATCCTCTTCCACCTCTTGTACTTCTGGATTTGATCTAGCATGAAAAGCATTCATAACCATATCATGATATGGATTTGTACTTCCTTCAAGACGGTCTTGGACAACAGACGCACCATCTGTCCACCTTTCTTCACCATGAAGGGTCCAATTTGTGTACCCATCCATAAATCCATGGTGATACAAGTGCTTTTCCACATTAAATGATATATCCCAATAACGATTCCTACATTTTTCACATGGACAAGGAATGCGCCCTGTTACATCAGCAAACTTCGGATCTCTTTTAGCTACTTAAATGAAGCCATCAACATCATTTCTAAATTCCTCAATTATACTACCAAATTGATCTTTTCTTCCCAACATCCATCCTTTATCAAGTCTCATTGTCCTTGTAGATAGTTTAAATATTGGTCAACATTTTGAAAAGAATGGATTGACACTAATTGAAGACATAATTAAAATATCACATCACCCTATTAATTTAATGAAAATAAATTTTTCTTTCCACTACTCATTCTCAAATAAAAATAAGTCAACATAAACATAAAATTTAAAGTATAAGTATTTATATTCTGCAGTTAAAAATAAAACAATATGTAAAACTACAAAAACATAAACATATGCAAAATCTTTATGTTTAGTGGGATTGGGAAATAAAGTTTTGAACAATTCTAAATACAACAAATATAATTTATAAATAAAATTTATATGTGTGAGGTATTAGGGCTGCAATATCAAATTTTAATGAATTTTAATATAAAATTGTCACATAAAGGTCATGAGTGTGAGTGTGTGTATAAGTTCAAGGAATTGAATACAGATTTGTATTCAATTAATGTGTGTAGACTTCAGAAAAAACAAATGTATGCTCAAGAGTCCAATCTAATTAGTAGGGTGATTACACGATGCTTTGTTTCATTTATATAGCTTTAATACACACGTATTATTTATCACATACCATAAACTACTAGAGACAGGAAAGAAAATTATCCTCTGTTAGAGTGTGGGTAGGATTGCCATCTTCTGTATTAAATCAGTTCAACATCTCAGTGATATATGTTGTTGCTAATATAAAAAATATCTTTTAAAGAAAAACAAAAGATATCCTAATTGACACTACTCATACAAGTTTAAAGCACCAAAAGAGAATTAAAATCCGAGCTAAAGACTGAAAACAACAAAGATAAGGAAAAAGTGCATATGAAAATCAATCTATACCAAAAATTAGTAACATGACAAATGGTAACAATCGTTAAAACTACTTCTACATTTAACTCTACTATATGATGTATAAAATGCAATATTTATATATAAGCAAGTTTAAATCAATTAAAGAAAGCTAATGAAAAGGTCAAATTCACAAAACAACACCTAACTAAAATGTCTACTACTTAAACCTATGACAACTTAGTATAACAAAACAAATTTAAAGGTGAAACTGAAAACAGTGAATTAAAATCCTATTTAACTATTCCTAAATGCTAAAATTAACAATAACAACTGCTAAGTGAAATTGATTACAAGAATTTAAAAGTACTAGAATACTACCTATGATTATCAAGCTAAACTGAAGCAGAGAAATACTAACTGAAGCATAAGTACAAGAAAAACAACACCTAATTAAAATGTCTACTACTTAAACCTATGACAACTTAGTATAACAAAACAAATTTAAAGGTGAAACTGAAAGTAGTGAATTAAAATCATATTTAACTATTCCTAAATGCTAAAATTAACAATAACAACTGCTAAGTGAAATTGATTACAAGAATTTAAAAGTACTAGAATACTACCTATGATTATCAAGCTAAACTGAAGCAGAGAAATACTAACTGAAGCATAAGTACAAGAAAAATAAATCAAATCACAGACGTTACCAAGGCAATAATGAAATAAAGAAAGGAAAAGAAACAAGAGAACAAAGAAAGGAAAAGAAACCGAGAATATAATCGATTATCGGTTATTGAATCCATTGAAAATAAAAATTGCGAGTGATGAAACCTAATCGCAAAAAGATGAAGCAGATAGAGCGTACAAGGGTGATGTACTCTTTGCCGAAGATAGTGTGGAGAAGTTCAAAATCGATAATTTGGAGTTGCCGGTGATGTACTCGAATTGTCACTACAACTTGAGTAGTTCACCATCCATGGATTGATCTTCACGCACACTCCGACACGTATACTATGCAACAAAATTTGAGAAAGATAACCACGAAGAAAGGAGTGTAAAAGATTAAAAATTAAAAATATTAAAATAAAAAAAAATGTTATTACGATTAAAAAATCCTAACACAATTGTTTTTATTCTAACGGTTCCGTATAATCCTAAAAAATCAATCCCTAATAAAAATTAATTTTTTTAGTGAACAAATAAAAAACATTTTTTCTAAATAACCAAATATAAGTAAATCAGAGAAAATTTTTAATAATGTTGTAAAACTATCGTAATAAAGAGATAGGATAATTTTTTAGTTAAAGTATCAAGTATATTTTTTTCTTGTTTTAATTTACATTTTTTAAAATTTATAATTCTTTTACTAAAATTAAAATTAAATCTATCTTAATGTTATTATGTAAACAAAATTATCTAAATATTCCTATTTCTTTTTAACTAAAATAAATGTAAAGCTTACAATTAATTACTTTATATATATTTAATTAATTTTAATTTTAACTTTCTAATATAACTTAACTGTTATTTCTTTCAAATTTATAAAAAATAGTTATAAGGGTAACTAATAATATTTTTCTAAATAAAAAAATAGAAAACAACTTTAATATTTCTTTCTTAAAACTGTTATAGTAAATAAAAAATATAATTAGTTTTAGTTAAAGTATATTAAGCTATCTCTTTCTTTAATTTATATTTATCTTAGACTTTTAATTCTTTTATTAAAATTAAAATTTATATATCTAATCTCCAATCTTATTTTATTATATATTTTAATTAATTTATTAATATTTATACTTATAATTTATATTTAAATATATACAATTATATTTAAAAAAATAATTTTAAAATATTGTAATTAAAAATAATTTTAAAACATTTAAATTAAAATTAATTTAAAATATTTAAATTAAAAATAATTTTAAAATATTTAAATTAAAATAATTTTAAAAATATTTAAATTAAAAATAATTTTAAAATATCTAAACTAAAAATAATTTTAAAAAATTTAAATTGAAAAATATATATCTTTACTAAAATTAAAAAAAATTATAATACATTTTAATTAGGAAGGATTAGCTACAAATATATTTTCTAGTAAATTTGTAGCAATTATGCTATGGACCAGCTACAACTTTATTCCTCCGCTATTCCGTCACAAATTAGTAAAAGATTAGCTACAAATATATATCCTAGTAAATCTCTAGCTACTTTGCTACGAAGAAGCTACAAATTATTTTTTTCGCCATTTTCTCGCAAATTAGTAAGGAATTAGATACAAATATATGTTCTAGCAAATCTGTAGTTATTTTGTTACAAAATTGCTACAATTTTATTCTTTCGTTATTTCCTCGCAAATTAGCTAGGGATTAGCTACAAATATTTTCCCTCGCTAATTTCTCTAGCTAAATAGAAATTTTCTTGTTGTGTATGCTCACCGTAACAAGGTTCTATTCTAATATGAATTCTATGATTAACATAAGTTTCCGTTTAGCTTCTCGTTTCTAACTTCTGGATCTATTTACCATGTCCTACCGACATGTTTTCTGTAAAAGTAAACATTACATATTGTATTGGCTTTGTTTTCTTTTCCTTTTGGCATCTAACTTTTATGTGAATAAGGATTTCTCAGCATCGAAATACTAATTGTAATTGTGTAAATATTATAGCAGCATTTACCCCTGCTGTTGTAATAGATTGACCTTTATAAACTTTCCACAGGTGCATAGAGCTTGCGCAGAGAGAGAAATTCTTGACAAGTTGGACCACCTTTTTCTACTTGCATTATATGCTTCATTTCAGGTTAGAAACTTGAATAGTACTTTTACATAAGTAGCATATTGATTATTTTTTATCAACTATCATAAGTTAAAATATGTCATATCAACCTTTTACCATGGGATCCTTGTTTAAGGGATAGTAATTTAACGAATTACATTGTCTTAACCTGAATTAATTTCTTCATTTACATCTAATCATGAATTGCAGAGTATTAAGGATATTCACGTGATTATGTTTACTTGATTAAGTTGCACACCAAAACACACATTTGTTTGATAACTGATTATTGTCCTGGAGGAGAATTGTTCATGCTTCTTGACCAGCAACCAACTAAGGTTCTAAAGGAAGACATTGTAAGGTATACTATACTACTTCATACTGAATTTATAAAAATACATATGGGGCGCCATTAAAGTTTCTTTTAAGATGATGGAATGAAGAAAATGAGAAAGAGTTTTGATCAAATTTATTTTTACATGTTTATTTCAGATTTTATGCAATTGAGGTAGTGCAATGTAGTATCTTCACTGTCAAGGTAGACTCTTATTTGCCTTATATACACGTATATTGTATATAACATCATGATATATAACCATTATTGTCTTCTTTTTTTAAACTGTCTTTCAGAATTACATGGATGAGCTTATCTTATTGCAATATTATTATTTTTCATTTCATTACATCAAGTGTCATGGAGTGACTTACTGAAATTTCTTTCCATGAAAGAAATCTTGCGAGTTAAATAAGACACTTGCTCATTAGAACAAAGTTTAACATGATATTGTTTGGTCAGTATTAATAGGGATAATATATCGAGATTTGAAGCCTGAAAATGTGTTAATCCATAGCAATGGGCATGTGTCCCTAACTGACTTTGATTTGTCATGTTTAACAACCACAAGTATATCAGAGACAAGGACTTTATAATGTAGCTTTAATTAGAAACAATATTTAAGTTTAATTTCATGTATCTGAAACAGTTTTATATAATGTCTCTTTTTTCATATAACTTAAAAGTCATGTCATGTAAATAATGATGTAATTAAGCATTAAGAAAGAGACATGTAACCTATAGAGAATCATTCATGATCTTTCAATGACCCAAAACTTTATACTAATCATATTTAAAATATATTTTTGCATGTATTTTAATATAGAAAAAAAAAAACACTGCAGCTGCTACAATATTATATTAGATAGTAGGATTGTATATACTTTTAAACTCATATCTAAAGGGTTTACTGTTAACAAGTTTAAAGTTTAATAAGCTTTACTTAAGATGTTATAATATATTAAAATTCCAAACAATACTGTGTTTATATCTTAATAGTAATCTGGAATATGTTGGATTATCTTTTAGGATTAGTTTCGATATTTTCTAATATTTCAAGATTTACTTCTTGTATTAGTATAAATAAAGGTTATGCAGAAGGCTTCCTATTTATTATGGTGAATAAAGCTGGTATACTCTTGAACTTTATTATGGTGAATAAAGTTTTTTTCATTTTGTTATATTTATGTATTTGAATTCAACCTTTGCAGATCGTTAGGTGGCAGCTTTTTCCAATGGAAAGCAAGAAGATAGTATTATTAGTTTGCTTAGTTTTTGTAAATAGTACTTTTACTTTGATATAAACTTGGATATTAATATCGTCCTTGTAATTTTTATCATTGTCACAACTTCAGTATTTTTTACTGTGAATGCACTTGGAATTATATATGTATAATTATAGTGTTGAATTTTTTACTGTGAATGCACTTGGAATTATATATGTATAATTATAGTGTTGAATTTCATAATTATAGATAGTGTTAATAAAAAATTATGGCCCATTAGGGTTTTGAATCGATGATCACTTGAGTTATAGACAAATGCTCTACCACTAAGCTAAAGAGTATGAATTGTTAATAAATACACTAGTTTCTATATATAGTCTAGAATCTGTTTTTTCTTATATATATTTAAGTTACCTACGAAAAATTTGTATGTAAGGTATCTACGAAAACTTTCGTATGTAACTTATCTACGAAGCTTTTTGTAGGTAACTTATCTACGAAGATTTTTGTAGATAATTTACATACGAAAATTTTTGTAGGTAACTAAAGTTCTTTCTTACGATTACTTTCGTAGATAATTTTCGTAGATAAAATTACCTACGAATGAATATTTTGTAGATAAAATTACCTACCGGCTGAATACCTACGAAATCTGTTTTGTAGATAATTCTTAGATAATATCAAGTTACCTACGAAAATTGTCCATTATCTACGAATTCTGAGCGTAATAAGCATATTTCTTGTAATGATATTCACCATTGACCACGAAAAAAATAGGGCATGTTGATATTTATTATTTATTTGTGAAACTTTATTAGTATTGTAATGCATGCAAAGTCTATTTTGAAATGATTTTGTATCTTCTGAAAGTTTAATTTATATTTTTCATCGTCACAATATCTTTATAACCCCAATTTGTGAAAGAATTGATCGGCCTTTCCTATTTTATATCATTTTTCAATTTAGAATTTGAAAATAAAATTCTTTACAATAAATAAATAAATAAATAAATTATATATTATGAAATGCTTCGATCTATATATCTCTATTTGTCTGTCCTAAGTAAAAACTTATCAAACAAATGTATGTATACAAGATGTTATATATTTATTGGTTTGTCCAAAAGTATTTCAACCTTTTTTAAAAAAAAAAAAAAAAGATATTAAATCTATACAAAGTACAATTAACAAATCTTTGCTCCATTGGTTAAAAATAATGTATGCAAACATAAAAAATAATTGAACCAAGTAGTTATAAAAGAGATTAAATTGAGATCATACATGAAATCATACTTCGATTTGAATAACCAATAAAATGGAAGTTGTGTGTGCAACATTTAAGCTAAAGTTGTTGTTTGAACTTAATTTTCTGAGAAAAGTTTAAAAGAGAAATTTCAATATCAAGGTATTTCAGAATAATACTTTCCATTTTGAAGTGGTATTGACAAACATGATTTATCTGTGAAGTGTTTCTTTTTTTTTCTTTTTGCAATTTCCTTAAATTTTAATAAAAAAAATGCACCATTAAAAAACCGAGGAATGCGCAGTTGGATCTGCATATAAAATGTATGCGCCAAACCGACAATCAAACTTTGGCACTTGTTAATGAAACACATGCCAAGAATTGTCACACAATTCCAAAACAATTTCGCGTTTCAAGTGGCTTGCAAAATAGTTAGGTTTCACACATTTTGAACTTGTCTTCATGATTTTAGTGGTTGAAATTTTTTCTTTTTTCTTTTTATTTTTTTAATTTTATGAAAACAAAAAAAAAAAAAGAGTTGAGAACCAACTTTCTTTGTTTCTCTCACTAAAGCCTGTTTGGTACAGCTTGACTGCTTCCATGCCATGCTATCTGGAAAGAAGGAGCACATAAGGACATCAATGTAGTTTACAAAATAAAATTGCAGGTTTCATTCCTCAAAATAAATTAAAATTTTATTTTAGTCCTTACTAGATTTTATGAATTTTAATTCCTATATTTACCGATAGTTATTTAATTTTAGTATCGTTGATTAAAAACGTGTTCTATTAAAAAAAATATTGATGCCATATCAAATTAATAAACATAAACTGGTATATATTTTTGTTCCAATAATTTAATTTTAATATTTTTTTAACTGAACAGTTTTATCTCTTCAATTTACATTTACATGCATAATTAAGTATAATACCCATCATTGAGAGCGAGCACATATGATAGTTATTTATTTGACGAAAATATATATTTGCCTCTTAGTTTTATTAAATATCACTTAAATTTAAGGAATTCAATTTTAATGCATTATTACAATTTTAATGCATTATTACTTTTAAAGCATTTTGAGAAATCAACAATTTTATCATATAACAAAACGTAAAACGTATGGATTTAATCTAAAAAGTGCCAATAGTTTAAAATTTCTTAAAAGTTTACAATAAGTTTATAGCCCCTAAACTCTAAATAATTTTTCACTGTTAGATCTTTTCTTAATAAAAGATGATTGTGAAATGTGAAAATATCTTATTCTAATATAAAATCACGTTTTTGGTATCTAAAATTAAATATCTTAAAGAAAAACGTAATGACACACGTGGTCGATGCAAAACACAACAGGACCCACACGTTCTGGAAAGTTGAAACGTAAAATTGGCATGCGCGTGTTGGCTTAGTAAGTTTCTGAATCCGTTCAAAAGTTCTGCATGTGTCCAAAGTGACCAAAATATGCCTCGAATCTTCGCTCTGATTTGTGTGCATGATGCATGCATATATATTCGTGGTATCTATTAAGACATTCTCGTAAGCCATAAAATTCAAACCCCAATATTGGACCAAACACATTTCAACTCAATGGCAACCACTAGAATACTGCTGCGTAACTCTAGGCCAATTCAACTTCCTCCTTCATCTCATTCTTCTTCTTCTTCTTCTTCTTTCTATATGAAATGTGTACGGCTCCATAGCAGGGCAAGTTTCAATGGAGATCTTAACATGGCTTCTGCTAAAGGAGAAACAAAACCAGTTGTAGCCATGAGAGCAACGATGGCTACCACCGAACACACAACCACATCACAACCAATGCTTCAACAACGACTCTCAGATTTTGCTGCTTTCTTCGCTAGTATTCTCACTGCCATTCTTGTTCTTTTTTGGTCTATTGTCAAAAGGAAAAAACCAAGCAATTTACAACCTCAGATGCAAATTGAAAAGGTTTGTGTATATATATTATTATTATTCTTATTAAATATATTCTCCTATATTTGTTTTATTCTTATTTTTCTACTCATCTCACCACTAGCGTATGTGCAAAGTAGTTGCATGCAGTCCAATTACAAATATTTTTATTCTGTTATGTGTAAATGTGCAGTTCAATAACGATTAGGTTGTGCATGTGTGTGCCTTCAGTGACTACACAGTATATGTGATTATTAATATGTACAATTTTCTCTGGTGCAGGCCATAATCGATTGCAGATTCTTTACTTTGTTCGCTGTCGCAGGATCTTTAATTGGATCCGTACTGTGTTTTGTTGAGGTATGTTTATGAAGCTTTGTGCTTTGTTTTTGTTATTTGAAGACGAAGAAAGAAAACTCTTATGAACAAACGTGTGCTTGCACAGGGATGCCTTCTTGTTATGGAGTCATTCGCGCATTATTTCCATATGTTATCTCAAGGGTTGGATCAAACACATATGATGCATCTACTCATCGAAGCCATAGGTTTGTAAAGCAAGATATATATACAATTTGTCTATAACAGTTAGTTTCTTGTGACATATCTGAATGCATGTTATGCAGACTCGTTTCTGGTGGGAACTGCATTGCTGATATTTGGGATGGGAATGTACGTTATGTTTGTGAGATCAAACACAACTAGTAAAGAAACAGAAGCTGATTCAAGGTTTCTTATGAAGGTATTACATATTGAATGAGAAAGTACAAGTATTAAGAGTATAAAACAAAAGCTAAGACATTGATATATGTTTAATGAAGTTTGAGGCAGCACCAGGGTGGTTAGGGATGCAATCAATTGCAGAGGCAAAGTTGAAGATTGGGCATGCAGTGATGATGATTCTTCAAGTGGGAGTGTTGGAGAAGTTGAAGGACATTCCCTTAGTGACAGGACTTGATCTTGCTTGCTTTGCTGCTTCAGTTCTCACATCCTCAGCATGCATTTTTGTCCTCTCTAGACTTCACCATCAATACTAATGTAAATGTAAATCCAATCACTCTTTCAACTTCATATTCTTCCCATCTTCTATACAAATAAGCTATTCTTTTCATTTTTTATTTGTAACTCATTCAAATATTCAATTTAGAGGACACGTTTATCCAATAGTATCCTTTGTTCGTTTTTCAGTTAATAATTTGTTAATCACAGTGGTTTAATTGTACCAACTTATTTGTAATTTGGAGCTTAACAAAAACAATTGACTGGGTTCAATATAATATTGAGTTAAAAAGTAAACAAAAAAGTTAAACAAAAGGGTAATTAATTTTATTTGCAAAAGAAATCGAAGAATTTAGATTTTCAGCATGATTTTTCTATACTTATACTTTTTCTGTGTCGTGTTTTCAAAGTATATTAATGATCACTAATTTTAAAATTTTAAAATACATTAAAAGAATTTTAAAATATCAATATAATATGTCTTTAATGTTTAAGAAAGGACAATAAAAAAAAATTCAATAAAAAATCTGGATTCGAAATTAAATTAGAACACCCGTGCAAAGGGAAATGGCTTTATGGAACACAATAAACAATTCTAAATTTTTTTATACATGTTCTGGAAATTTTGTTTAAGAAATCATATTTCAAAACACATTTTATATGTTCTAGAAAGTTTACACTAAAAACTTCATTCCAGAAGATCATGTTGGAAAGCATCTATGTATTCTATAAATTTTGTTCCGAAAATCTCATTCAGAATGCATTTTACATTTCCTGAAAGGTCTATTCCAGAAATTTTATTACGAAAATCCTATACCAAAAATCCTTTTCTGGAAATTCCAAAAAAATTGATATGAAATATTTCTTGAATAGATAATCAGAAATCATTTTACAAAGATAAAATGTCATTTTAAAAATTATAGGAGAGCAATTAGAAATTAGGAGGTGCATGAAGAAAAAAAAGATAATGTTTGTCTTGCAACTCAACTAATAGTACAAGTTGGTATACCAGGGGATGTTTGTGGACAAAAACTTACTTGTCATTGTTTTTGGTGAAAATTAGTTTTAAAAATTTAAATCTAATAAAAACAATATCAGTTAAGAATTATTCTTAGTTATATTAATAAATTAAAAAAAAAACTGTATGTAATAGAAATGTATGAGTAATAAAAGGTTTCAATGTAAATATTTAATTTTAAGTAAAATACTTAATGTTTACTTTTAGAATTGTTTGGTTTTCCACATTAAAATCCAAACAAGTATAATTTTGTAATTTTATATTTTTTTTAAAAAGCTTAGCACAAACTATTTTCAAAATCAAAGTTTTATGAAATAAAAAATCATTTGGAGATACAATTAAATATTTAGAAAAGAACTTTTAAAATATAAAATACATGATCACATAAATAAAGGACAATGAATTTACATTCAGAAATTGAAAAAGAGACAATGATAATAATAGCAATTAGAGATGACAAATAAATCTGCTTATGTGAGTGTAACATCCTGTTTTAATAGTTTTTACGCTACTAAACAAAACATTATATTATGATTAATCAACACAGATAATAGGAATAGATTGATATAAAGTATCAATACAGTCATCCAAAAATAACCATATTTGCACCAGGTATATATATAGCCTACACTATGAAAGGGTTGACAAAACACCCAACGTTTAAACAGAACATGAAATAGAGGCTACTGCTATATCTCTCACGCCACAGATCAACTCCTATCCAGGAAGGGTGTGTCTTCACCTGTACTTTTATCTGCTCACACCAAAAGTAGGCGATCATTGCAAGGGAAAAACACACAAGAGAACAAACATAGGTAAGAAAGGGTAAGCTAACTTAATTAAGAGAATTTATGCAGTTCAATAATCGATATCAATCAAGGACTTATTACATCTGTCAAATTATTTAAGCCACTGTAACCACAATACATATGCATGACTCTAGACTCAATATCCGGATTACGTAAGAGGCATTGGAGCTCTTGGTGGCTTGCACCTATGACGGTTCCCAAACTCTGCAAAGTTTGGGCACAAAGGGTTATCACCCAACCACTCCCAGGGTAAGTAACCTTTGCATCTATGATTGATCGGGTCCATAGACTAGGACCTCCTGCTACTCCTCACGACATAATTCATTACACTCTACATGAGTCTTAATGGTTATTGGACGTCAAGATACCACCAAAACTGAGTCCTTATGCCTTTACGTTCACTAAAACACTCCTTTTAGAATTTCCCTTGAAATCCTAATTCAATCACATTTTCTAATGAATCAACTCCATACAATTCCATCACATATACTATTAGTCGCAACAACCGAAGCATAGAATGAACAAACATCACATTTCATTTAGTATAGCTTCATTCAATTAAAATAGAAAAATAAACTAAATACAATAATGGAACTCGCCCAAGCTAGAAGATCTCGCCTCGGCAAGAGGGTTGTCTTGCTTAAGCGGGTCACTCTCGCCTGAGCGAGGTCCCAAACAGAGAGCAACTCCTATTCTGGGCGAATTCTCGCTTAGGCTAAGCTGTTTCGCTTAGACGAGAGTGACTCTCGCTCAAGCGAGACCTCACGCAGTAACAAGGGTGAATTTCTGGTATTTTCGCTTAGGCGAGAGTTGCTCACCTGGGCGAAATTATCAGAATTCCAATATGTTTTCACATGCAAAGCACCGTAATTCATACCAAAATCTTAATTCAACACAAACAAGTGATCCTAATCATCTATCAAACAAAAAAGGGTTAAATATGTTTTTAGTCCTTGAACTTTGGCCCAAAATTGGAATTCGTCCCTGGTCGAAACTTTGATAAATTTCGGTCCCTAAACTTTAAAAAGGAATGAATATAGTCCTTTTAACCCAATTTTGTTAATTTTTTTTTAGGTTTCGAACGCATTTCTTAGTAAATATTGGAGTTTTTACACCATTTGACACATTCTCAACTCAACATTTACTGAGAAATGTATTTGAAACCTAACAAAAAGTTAACAAAATTGGGTTAAAAGGACTATGTTTATTCATTTTTAAAGTTTAGGGACCAAAATTTATCAAAGTTTCGATGAGGGACGAATTCCAATTTTGGGTTAAAGTTCAGGGACTAAAAACATACTTAACCCAACAAAAAATCATGCAATCCAAGTTCCCAAGGATAATTTCTATATGAAATTTGAGAAAAAGGCCACCTTCCCTTACCTCTAATGACCACCAACAAGCAAAGATGACTTCCAACCGTGAGGCACCCCAATTCACCACCTAAGGAACTGCAATAGAGGTTCACACAGTGAGAATAGGACCCTAAATTCAGTTTAACCATAATGGAGCTTCCAGAATTCGAATTTGAAAAGAATTTGAGTATTGAAATTGACTTACGTGGATGGGAAGGAGACTCAATTAGGGAGAGGGGTTTTGTGTTGATTTTCATACTTGCTTGCTGCAATAGGAAGAAAAGATGAATCAGAAGAGGTTTAAGTCCTCTGGTTGGAGAGAGTGAGGGAGATTAGTGAAGAGAGAAGAATGTTGAGTTTGTGAGGGGTTCTATAAATGAAAATGAGAAGAGAGGGGGAAAATAAAAGGGGTATCACATTCTCCCCAACTATAAAAATTTTCGACTCAAAAATTTGAGACTTACCCGAGAACAGGTGTGGATATGCCTTTTTCACGTCCTCTTCAAATTCCCAAGTGAAATCACATGTTCTCTTGTCCCAGATGACCTGCACTAGACTGATGGACTTCCCTATAAGTTGTCTTGTCTGGGTATCACCAAGATCAACAGGCTGAAACTCCACTGAAAGATCTCCTCTAATCTGCAAGTCTTCCATCTCAAGCACATGGGTAGGGTTAGGTACATACTTCCTTAGTTGAGAGACGTGAAACACTGAGTGAGGTTGGCCAACTGAGGAGGAAGGGGGATCTCATAAGCCACTGGTCCAATTCTCCTCAAGATCTAATAGGGGCCAATGAACTTAGGAGACAACTTTCTCGAGCGAATTGCCCTTCTCACACCAGTAGTCGGGGTAATTCTCAAGAAGACATGGTCCCCAGGTGCAAACTCCAAAGGTCTTCCCCTCTGATTAGCATAAGATTTATGTCTATTCTAGGATGCTTTCATTCTTTCTTGTATGAGCTTGACCTTCTTAGTAGTCTGCCTCAGTAGCTCTGGTCCCACCACCATTGATTCCCCATCTTGGTACCAGCACAAGGGCGTCCTGCATCTCCTACCATAGAGGGTCTCATATGGTGCCATGCCAATGCTTGCATGGAAGCTGTTATTATAGGTAAACTCCACCAAAGGCAAGACCTCATCCCAAGCACCCAGATGATCAAGCACGCATGTCCGCAAGAGATCCTCAAGAGACTGGATTGTCCTCTCGGGCTGACCATCCGTCTAGGAGTGATACGTTGAGCTCATAGCCAATCTACTACCCATGGTACTCTGCAACGTTTGCTAGAAACGAGATGTGAATCGTAGGTCTCGATTTGAGATTATGCTCAACGACACTCCATGCAACCTCACGATTTCACTGATATACAAATGCGCCAACTTTGCCATGGACATCCTTAGGTTCACTGCTAGCAAGTGGGTACTCTTGGTCAGACGGTCTACTATAACCCATATGGCATCGTAGCTCCTCACGGTCCGTGGTAAATGGTAACAAAATTCATAGCAATGGTATCACATTTCCACTGGTATCTCTAGTTGTTGTTGCATCCCTTCAGGTCTTTGATGCTCTACCTTGGCCTTTTGACAGGTCAAGCAGGATGACACATACCGAGCAATATCTTGCTTCATGTCCGACCACCAGAAAGATTCTTTCAGATCATGATACATTTTAGTTATGCATGGGTGCATGCTAAAATGACTCTTGTGCCCCTATTCAAGAATCATACCCTTCACTTCTATGTCTTCAGGTATGCAGACCATGCCTCTGAACCTTAACACCCCATCACCTCCTATCATGAAGTCCTTGGCTTTCTTGGTGCCAAGCAACTCCACTGTCCTCTACAACTTGGGGGTCAGATAATTACCTCTCCTTTATTAGGACGAGGAAATAACTAGACACAGTTAGATGATTGCATTTAATGACACCCTCTCCTAAAACCACTTGCAACTGCATGTCTCTGAACTGTTCCACCAAGCCCAACTCCTTAACCATCATGTGAGATGCATGAACTGTTTTTCGTCTTAGGACATCAGCCACCACATTCGCCTTCCCCGGGTGATACAACATTTCGAAGTCAAAGTCCTTTAAGAACTCCATCCACCGTCTTTGCCTCATGTTTAACTCTCTCTGGTCAAACAAGTACTTCAGACTTTTGTGGTCACTGAAAACCTGGAATTGTGCACCATATAGATAGTGTCTCCAGATCTTCAGTGCAAACACCATCGCTGCTAATTCCAAGTCGTGTGTGGGATAGTTCTTCTCATGATTCTGCAACTGCCTTAAGGCGTATGCAACCATTCTCCAATCTTGTATCAGAACACATCCCAATCCCTGATGGGAGGCATCACAGTAAACCTCAAAGGGTCTATTGGTTTCAGGGATCACCAACACGGGGGCGCTAGTCAACTTTTGCTTCAAATCTAGGAAGCTCTCTTCACATCGGTTGGTCCAAGCAAAAGGCTGATCCTTACGAGTTAGGTGTGTCAATGGTGCCGCTATCTTAGAGAATCCCCCAATGAACCTCCTATAGTAGCCAGCCAGCCCCACAAAGCTTCTTATATCAGTTACTGACTTAGGACGCTCCCACTTTAACACAACTTCCATCTTAGATGGATCCACATATATGCCCTGAGTTGAGATCATATGCCCCAAGAACTGGACTGCAGTCATCCAGAACTCACACTTTGACAGCTTCGCATACAACTGCTTCTCTCTCAAGATGCTCAAAACTATTCTCAGATGCTCTGCATGCTCCTAATGAGTTTGGGAGTATATCAAGATGTCATCGATGAAAACCACCATGAACTTGTCTAGGAATGGCCTGAAGATTCTGTTCATATAGTCCATGAACAAGGCAGGAGCATTAGTCACCCCAAAAGGCATCACTACGTACTCGTAATGCCCGTATCTGAACTTGAAAGCGGTCTTCTGTACATCATCAAACTTGAATCGAATTTGATGGTATCCTGATCTCATATCGATCTTAGAAAACATCGCAACTCCGTGTAACTGATCCATCAAGTCGTCTATCCTTGGTAGGGGGTACTTGTTCTTGATGGTTAACTTATTTAGTTGCCTATAATCCACACAAAGCCTAGAACTGTCGTCTTTCTTTTTAACCAACAACATTGGCGCTCCCCAGGGTGATACACTAGGTTTGATAAACTGTTTCTCTAGCAACTCTTCAATTTGTTTCTTCAACTCTACTAGCTCAACAAGAGCCATTCTGTAAGGTGCTATAAACATTGGCCCTATTCCTGGCACCAGATCAATGGAGAACTCTATCTTCCTAGAAGGGGGTAAGCCAGGCACGTCCTTAAGGAACACATATGAGAAGTCCCTTACCACAGGTGTTTCAATATTTCTGCCTCCATTCTCAATAGATAGTTGAGTCAGAATTAAGAAACGTTGAGATCCCTCCTTGATTTCTTTATCCACCTGTTGTGAGGACATCAACAGATCTTCATCTTCCAAGCTAGGGAACAACATTTTTTTCTCATTGTAATCAATGAGAATGTGATTGGCAAATAGCCAATCCATTCCCAAAATTACATCTAACTCTTCTAGAGGTAAATAGATAAGGTTTATCATGTACTTGCGTCCCTCAACCTCGATAAAACACTTAGTACACACTGTCGAGGTTCTGACGAACCCATAAGCAGACGTGGACACCCCCAGGTCATACTGAAGTTCCCTCACCGGAAGACCCAACTCTACCACTTTAGATTCCGAACAAAGGAGTGTCTCGCTCCAGAATCATATAGAACATGCAAACTCTTACCAGCAATCACACAAGACTCGATGATGAGGTTACCTGATCTGGCCACCTCTGCACTATTCATGGCGTACAACCGGCCAACCGCTTGAGGCCTTGCACCTCTCCTTGTCTGATGTGGCTGAGGTTGTGCTAGAGGCCTCAACACTGTACTCCTACCAGCGGGGCAATCCTTGATGAAGTAGCCCTCTTGGCCACATCTATGACATGTTCTCCTGCCAACAAGCTGGGGGCAAGCGCTCTTCAGATGGCCCTCCACAATGAAAACATTGCGGCCTAGAAGGCTGAGATTGTTGAGGTTGATGTTAGAACCCCTTAGGCCCCCGAGGCTGAGGCCTAAGGTATGGCTTCCTCCTGTCGTCATGCCTGCTTGTGGACCCAGATGGTCCTCCCACCTTCTGCTGAGATCATTGTTGAGCTTCAACTTCAGCCTTAAGCTTCTCCATTACTCGTGCTTTCTCTACCAAAGCGGGGAACTCCTTGATAGAGAGTGGAGCCACCATGAGTTTGAGATCACCTCTCAGCCCATTCTCAAACTTCCTACATTGTCAGTCCTCAAGCATCTTCAAGGTGTGAAATCTGCCTAGGTGTTTAAACTTTTCAGCATATTCTGACACTGACATGTCTCCTTGCATCAGCTACAAGAACTCAACCTCCTTTGCATACCTTACACTATTTGGGAAATACTCAGCATATGACTCTTTCTTAAATAGCTCCCAAGTGATGGGTTCCCTGCTATCTTCCAACATCATCTTCATGTTGGACCACCAATACACGCCCTCTCCAGCAAGAAGGTACTCAGTGTATGCTAATATGTTCTCTGTAGGACATCTCTTTGCATCATAGATTCGTTCCATATCTCGCATCCACTGATAGGCTCCATTCGGGCTAGTCTTGCCATCAAAATGAGATGGATGATGCTGGAGGAAATCCTCCAAACTCCGCTCTTGCACTCGGGGTGGTGGAGCTTGGGAAGAACCGGCTACTGAGTAGGGCTTCCAAGTGCCTCTACTGAGTTGCCTCTATTGCTAGCCTAGCAGATTCCATTTGTTTTAAAGCTAGGTTGTGTTGATTCACCATGTTGGCATTTTGTTGTTGCATGGTTGCAATCATCGCTTCAATTGCTCCCACCAAATGAGGGTTATCCGAGTTTGGAAGAAGAGGAGGAGGAGTCCTAGGTGCCATAGCTCTGACCACACAAAGAAAGGAACCATCAGTCTAGCTAACAGATACCACAACTATGCCAAAGACACTACAAGGAATACACAACAGAAGCCAAGCAAGCTCACACCTACAGATCCTAAAGGAACCACTGCTCTGATACCAAAATGTAACATCATGTTTTAATAGTTTTTACGCTACTAAAAAAACATTATATTATGATTAATCAACGCAGATAGTAGGAATATACTGAAATAAAGTATCAATACAGTCATCCAAAAATAACAATTTTTGCACCAGGTGTGTATATATATATATATATATATATATATATATATATATATATATATATATATATATATATATATATATATATACATACAGACAATCTAGCCTACACTAAGAAAGGGTTGACAAAACACCCAATGTTTAAACAGAACATGAAATAGAGGCTACTGCTATATCTCTCACGCCACAAATCAACTCCGATCCAGTCTGCTCACACCAAAAGTAGGCGATCATTGTAAGGGAAAAACACACAAGAGAACAAACATAGGCAAGAAAGGGTAAGCTAACTTGATTAAGAGAATTTATGCAGTTCAATAATTGATATCAATCAAGGACTTATCACATCTGTCAAAATTATTTAAACCATTGTAACCACAATACATGTGCATGACTCTAGACTCAATATTCGGATTACGTAAGAGGCATTGGAGCTCTTGGTGGCTTACACCTGTGACGGTTCTCAAACTCTACAGAGTTTTGGCACAAGAGGTTATCACCCAACCACTCCCAAGGTAAATCCTCTTTGCATCTATGATTGATCGGGTCCATAGACTAGGACCTCCTGCTACTCCTCACGACATAATCCATTACACTCTACATGAGTCTTAATGGTTATTGAAGCGTCATGATATCACCAAACCTGAGTCCTTATGCCCTTACGTTCACTAAAACACTCCTTTTAGAATTTCCCTTGAAATCCTAATTCAATCACATTTTCTAATGAATCAACTCCATACAATTCCCTCACATATACTATCAATCGCAACAACCGAAGCATAGAATGAACAAACATCACATTTCATTTAGTATAGCTTCATTTAATTAAAATAGAGACATAAACTAAATTTTGTAGTGGAACTTGCCCAAGCTAGAAGATCTCGCCTAGGCGAGAGGGTTGTCTCGCTGAGGCGGGTCACTCTCGCCTGAGCGAGGTCCCAAACAAAGAGCAACTCCTATTCTGGGCGAATTCTCGCTCAGGCTAAGCTGTTTCGCTTAGACGAGAGTGACTCTCGCGCAAGCGAGACCAGCTCGCCTAGGCGAGACCTCGCGCAGTAACAGGGATGAATTTTTGGTATTTTCGCTCAAGCGAGAGCAGCTCTCGCCTGAGCGAAATCATCAGAATTCCAATCTGTTTTCACATGCAAAGCACCACAATTCATACCAAAATCTCAATTCAACACAAACAAGTGATCCTAATCATCAATCAAACACAAAATTATGCAATCCAAGTTCCCAAGGACAATTTCTATACAAAATTTAAGAAAAAGGCTAGCTTCCCTTACCTCTAATGACCACCAACAAGCAAAGATGACTTCCAATCGTGAGGCACCCCAATTCACCACCTAAGGAACTTTAATAGAGGTTCACATAGTGAGCATAGGACCCTAAATTCAGTTTAGCTAGAATGGAGCTTCCAGAATTTGAATTTGAAAGAATTGGAGTATTGAAATTGACTTACGTGGATAGGAAGGAGACTCAGTTAGGGAGAGGTGTTCTGGGTTGATTTTCAGACTTGCTTGCTACAACAGGAAGAAAAGATGAATTAGAAGAGGTTTAAGTCCTACGGTTGGAGAAAGTGAGGGAGATTAGTGAAGAGAGAAGAATGTTGAGTTTGTGAGGGGTTTTGTGTATATGAAAATGAGAAGAGAAAGGGAAAATAAAAGGGGTATCATAGTGAGTATTGCCTGAACCCGTTCCCGCATTGACTGGGTATGGGTATGGGTAGGGAGAATCCCCGACTTTTTCAATTGGGTATGGGGATGAAGATGTACATATCCCCGCCATAATACTCGTCCTCGTTTAAATTATTAAAATATTCACAATTAATTAAGTAATCATATATATATTATTTTTTATTTTTTCTAATTATTTGGTTTGTCATGAAACTCATTCGCATCTCAATTATATTCTTCATCTTATCATACCATTTATGTAATTATGTTAAAAAGATGTATGTCAATTAAAAAAATGTTATGCCTCACATTTGAATATTTCTATTATTTTTTAATATTTTTATTTATTGTATATTTTCCTTTCACATGAGAATGTTTAATACTCTTAATTTAAGTATTTAATAGTACAAACCTTTCATTTACTAGGTAATATAAAAAAAAATTTACTTATTATTTTTAGTTTTTGTTTCATTTGAAGAACTCTTTTTGTTTCGCTAAAACAATTTTTGTTATTTCTCAACCATTGATGTTGATATTTGAAAAGTTTTCTTAAATCTCTAAGATATTTTTCAACTTATCATACCCTTAATTATACGTTTGTTTTCCTTTGTGTGATTTCTTTCAATAGTCTGTCAAATTGTTTGTAAACATTTGTTATTTTTTTAATATTTTTATTTGTTGTTTATTTTCATTATGTAGAATACTATTTCAATATATTTTATCTAATTATTTTTTATTTTCTAACTCATTATCAATCATACTGTAATTTTTTTACTATAATTGTATAAATAAATTTTATTTACTACAATATAAAAATTTAATGTAATTGTCATGAATATTTTTTTATCACCATCCAACATAATTGAAGTTCAAAAGATACAAGATCTATGTTAAAATTTTATTATTATGATTATTATTTGTTCTTTGTATCATTTTAATCAAGTAATGTATTATAACTTTTATTAGTGTATAAAAAAGAGATTCATTAGAATTTAAAAGATTGAAGTAAACAAACATTTAAAATATATTTTAATTTGAATATTTTCCTTTTATATTTTTAAAAAAATATTTTTAAATTTTATCAACTAGATTTCATTAATGTTTGAAAATTTAATAAATGTGTTGGTTCTCATGAAATTTTATTTGGTATTATAATCTAAAATGTAAACAATTATAATTTATTTTAAAATTGTATTATGATTATTATTTGTTCTTTGTATCATTTTGATCAAATGATGTATTATAACTTTTATTAGTGTATAAAAAAGAGATTCATTAGAATTTAAAAGATTGAAGTAAAGAAACATTTAAAATATATTTTAATTTGAATATTTGTTTTCCTTTTATATTTTTTAAAAAGTATTTTTAAATTTTATCAACTAGGTTTCATTAATGTTTGTAAATTTAATAAATGTGTTGGTTCTCATGAAATTTTATTTGGTATTATAATCTAAAATGTAAGCAATTATAATTGTTTTTTAAACTTTTACTATGATTACTATTTGTTCTTTGTATCATTTTGTTCAAATAATGTATTATGACTTTTATTAGTGTATAAAAAAGAGATTAATTAGAATTTAAAAGATTGAACTAAACAAACCTTTAAAATATATTTTAATTTGAATGTTTTTTTTTCTTTTATATTTTTAAAAAAATATTTTTAAATTTTATCAACTATGTTTCATTAATATTTGCAAATTTGATAATTGTTTTGATTCTCATGAAATTTTATTTGGTATTATAATCTAACAATTATAATTTATTTTAAAATATTTGATATCGAAGAAACAATCATCCTTCTAATATTGAATATTTGATAATATTATGTTTTCTTTACCATAATTTTTTATTATTTTATAAAAATTAATTAAAATTAATATTGAAGTAGTAAGAAAATGTATATAGGTATGGGTACGAGATTATACCTATTATCCACTAGAGATGGGGATAAAACAAAAGTTTGATACCCGTTAAATTTGTCTATGGGGATGAAAATGAATTTTTGTACTTAAATGGATATGGATAGTGAAACAAGTGCTCACCCCGTCCGTTGCCATCCCTAATAGCAATAAAAGCTTATCAAGATATGGAACGCCTGAATAACTAATAAAACAAATGACCTAAAAATAATAATAATAATAATAATAATAATAATAATAATAATAATAGATAAAGAAATGTGTCTCTCCAACTTTCCCTATGTTGGAACATGTTTATGCATTTATTTCCCTCCCTCCTCCATATACCTCACAAAACACTTCATAAGGATTCTTATAGTTTCTCTTTTGCTCCCCCTCACTTCTTTTGGCACCACCCTCCGACATTTGACCAGCTACATACAGATTTTTGTTCGTCTTTGTCTCTTACTTACACCAAGATATCAATGCTGCGTAGTAAGGTGATCATCTTCAAGTTTTTTTTTTAATTAAATATATTAACATTTTATATTTTTGTTCACCTCCCAAATTTATATATTGATATAAATATATATATATATATATATATATATATATATGTATGTATGTATATATATATATATATATTATTTGATAATGATAATTATTATTTTATATAAACTGTCCCATTTAATAGGGATCTTCTATATATCTCCTAACTTAGTTTTTTTTTCTTTTAAATTTGATGCAAATGGGAAATTCCGGTTTAGGTAAAGAAAAAACAAATGACTGTGTAAAATTACAGTATTTGTTTTCATAAAATATAAATAATAATCAGTTTTGTCAGCATAATTGGATCTGTGGCGCAATGGTAGCGCGTCTGACTCCAGATCAGAAGGTTGCGTGTTCGATTCACGTCAGGTTCAATTTTTAAATATTTTGTCACTTATATACCATTTTCCGTTAATTACGTTAAAAAACTAAATAGCATACAACTAGATAGAGTTATTATTTAATCAATTACATGTTTTCACTTTTTTAAACATGAAATTAATTCAGTAATGTTTTATACGATTTAGAAATCTTTTATAACTATTTTAATTATTCATATCAATTTATCCTATTTATTTTTACAATCAGGATTTAGGATATACACTGCATATATAATTCTTTATTAGCTTTATACTTTATATATATATATATATATATATATATATATATATATATGTTAAAACATTTATCAATTTTTATTAACTTTAAGCTTTGTTTCTTGTAAAATATGAATACTAAAGTTTATTTTCTTAAAATGTGTCCTTTGAAATTCTCTAAAATTTATTAGTACTAAACATGTTTTTTCAGCAGCATTTTTTCGTCTTTCTCATAGTACATAACGTGTTAAGTGTGATATTAAGCATTCATCGTTCATAAAAAACATAAAATCTCACGGTTTTAATTTTGTCTTGTGATAACTAGTATGTGTGAGAAGGGGGTGTAAACTTTATTTAGGGTTTGAACTTTGTATTGCTTCTCTACTTGGGAAAAAGTTTACATTTTTATGGTTTTCTTTATTATTTTTATGTTTTACATGTTGTTTAAGTACTTAATCAAAACTAGATAAAAGAGTCAATTAAATTACTATATAACAATATGTTAGTATGTGGTAGATGTGTCCAATACTTGTTATTTACAAGTCATTGAGTCTCGAATTGAATTGAGTTTAACTCTTAAAAAAGTTGTTTGCGTGGAGTATCTTTCAGTACATTGTTTAAAAAATTTTAATATTGTTATAATGTTGTGAGATCCTTTTAAAAGAATGAAGAATAGGTCTTTAGGAGTTTGACATGTACCATGAAATGCTCCAGTTATACATATGTAAGGCGAAGTACACTTATTGTTTGTTCAAGTAAAAACTAGTCAGAAGAAAAACACTTATCCTTTAATATATGTGCTCAATACTTGCTATTATACAAGTCATCGAGTCATGAGCTGAATTGAGTTTATTTTATTTTTGGGGTTCTAAAGTAAAAGTAGATATATGGGTGAAAAATGTACTTGTAATTATATGTATTAGATAAATAATGAATTAGAAACACATAGTATAATTCAATATTCACTATTTTTTATAATAAAAAAACATGTATTTTATATTTTGGGTTAAACAACACTAGTTTATCCTTTGTTTATATACATTATGTGTTTGCGATTATAATGACAATATGTTAAGACATCAACTAATAACATTATAAGTATAAGAAGGACACAAAAATCTACGTAGAATATTTTACTGTATGTGTATTGAAAAACATAAGTTGTATATTATTTTATTTGTTAAACTTAATATATTTTTTAATTTTACACACATATATAGAGAGATGTGTGTATGTATGTTTTGAAGTTTTAAAGACTTGTTTTCTATAGTAATAACAATCCAAGGAGCACAAAAAGACAACATTTTCCATGTGTAACAACTTTATAATTTTTTACGAAAATTAAAATAAAAAGGAACATATCCTTAACTTAAGGAGGAAATAACTAAAAGTAAAATATTTGTAAGTGAGTCAACCCATCAATTCGTGATAGGTCGAGTCATATTGCAAGTAGAGCTGCCAAAAAGGGTTGGAACCTGTGAGCCAACCCAGCCCATCATGGGTTCGAGTCAGGTTGAGTTGAAATTTTTTTACAAATTTCATTATAGATTAATTTTTGACCTGACCCACCTAGAACCCGACTCACCCGGATTGAACCCTAGTGAGCTGGATTGCACACCAACCCAAAAATAAAGAGTCACAAAAGTGTTTTTTATTATATTGGCTTTGCATTTGGGTCGAGTTAGGTTGTTTTTTAATCAATACATTGATAATTTGTATTTTTGTGATTTTGGTTTGTATTTGGAGTTTAACATCCTTTTGGATTGCATTTGGATTCTATTGAAGTTTATTTAAATTTTAATCATAATTATAATTTAGTTTTTTTGAGACTGAAGAAAAAAATGTATTTTTTTTAATTAAAGTAGCTAGTGAGCCATCCCCTTTAACTAGAGATGGCAAATAAACTTGTCCCCATGGGTATTGCCCGAACCCGTTCCCGTTTTGACGGGGAATCTCCGCATTGACTGGGTATGGGTATGGGTATGGGTATGGGGAATCCCCGACTTTTTTAATTGGGTATGGGGATGGTTATGGGGATGTACATATCCCCGCCATAATACCCGTCCCCGCCATATCTTCATCATCATTTAAATTATTAAAATATTCACAATTAATTAAGTAACCATATATATATATATATATATATATATATATATATATATTCAATTTTTTATTTCTTCTAGTTATTTAGTTTGTCATGAAACTCATTCACATCTCCAATATATTTTTCATCTTATCATAACATTTATGTAATTATGTTAAAATGATGTATGCTAATTAAATTTTTTTATGTCTCATATTTGAATATTTCTATTTTTTTTAATGTTTTCTTTTCACATGAATATGTTTAGTACTCTGAATTTAAATGTTTAATAGCATAAACCTTTCATTTACTAGGTAATATAAAAAAATTCTTTACTTATTTTTATTAATTTTTGTTTCATTTGAAGAACCTTTTTGTTTCGCTAAAACTATTATTCCTCAACCATTGAGTATATATGTTGATGTTTGAAAAGTGTTCTTAGATGTCTAAGGTATTTTTCATCTTATCATATCCTTAATTATACATTCGTTTTCCTTTATGTGATTTCTTTCAATAGTTTCTCAAATTGTTTCTAAGACATACATTTGTTAATTTTTTAATATTTTTATTTGTTGTTTATTTTCATCACGTAGAATACTATTTCAATATATTTTATCCAATTATTTTTTATTTTCTAACTCATTATATCAATTATACTGTAATTTTTCACTATAATTGTATAAATAACTTTTATTTACTATAATATCAAAATTTAATGTAATTGTCATGAATATTTTTTTATCATCATCAAACATATATTGGAGTTCAAAAGATACAATATCCATGTTAAAATTTTATTATTATGTTTATTATTTATTTTTTGCGTCATTTTGATTAAGTGATGTATTATCATTTTTATTAGTGTATAAAAAAAGAGATCCATTAGAATTTAAAAAATTGAAGTAAACAAACATTTAAAATTTTAATTTGAATATTGTTTCCCTTTAATTTTTTTTAAAAATATTTTTAAATTTTATCAACTAGGTTTCATTAATGTTTGTAGTTTGCAAATTTAATAAATGTTTTAGTTCTCATGAAATTTCATTTGGTATTTTAATCTAAAATATAAAAAAATATAATTTATTTCAAAGTATTTGATATCGAAGAAACAATCATCATCCTAATATTGAATATTTGATAATATTATGTTTCCTTTATCCTAATTTTTTATTATTATAAAAATTAATTAAAATTTATATTAAAGTAGTAAGGAAATGGGTACGTGTATGGGTACAAGATTATACCCGTTACCCGACAGGGATGAGGATGTGATAAAACTTTGATACCCGTTGGGTTTGAGTATGGGGATGGGGATGAATTTTTTTTACAGGGATGAGTATGGGATAGCGAAACCCGTCCCCGTCCCGTCCCGTTGCCATCCCTACCTTTAACCCACCAACCTATAATGTGTTGGATCAGGTTCAATTTTTTTGGACTCACTAATAAGTGAGTTGGGTAGAATTGGCTTGGGTTGACTCACTAAGTGGTCAACCTGTGGTGGGTTGGACCGGGTTACTCGTTTTGACAACTCTAGTTGCAAAATTTTTTATTCACAGAAAAATAAGTCGGGTTTACTTGACTCTTTTTTAGCTCAGCTCTAGTGAGTCAATCCATGTGAGTCGGGTTGATTCACTTTGAAACTTCTAATTAGATGAAAGTAGACAAAAGAAATAAAAGAAAGCAACTCATGAAAATAATAAAAAATAAACATCATACAAAAACATGACATGAAAATAAAACACCAGACAAAATTGTTTAATTTTATAAAATAAAATATTTATATTAAATTGTAATTATATATTTTATAAACACACATTGATTTAATAAATATATTATATTTTTTAAAAGTCCCGTGCCTTTGTAATTTTCTTTCTAACCCAGTTCTAATTTAATTTATTCATTTTTTCTGTTAAAAAAATTTCAATGGCTGAGATTTGTAATGATTAATAACAATAATTTTAGAATAATGAATGATTGGATCTGTGGCGTGCCTTTGTCTTAATGAATGATTAATAACAACAAATTAAATTAGAATAATTGGATCTGTGGCGCAATGGTAGCGCGTCTGACTCCAGATCAGAAGGTTGCGTGTTCGATTCACGTCAGGTTCAATTCTTAATCTTTTTGTCATTTATTTAACAAATTTCATTTATTACGAGAAAAATATTAGGTAGCATAAAAATGTTTTATTTTTAAAATTAGATACCAACTAGTGTTATAATTTAATCAATTATATATATATATATATATATATATATATATATATATATATATATATATATATATAATGTTTTAAACACATGGAATTAATTCAGTATTGTCTTATAAGATTTAGAAATTTTCTATAATTATTTTAATTGGTTTTCATTATAAGTATTCATATCAATTTATCGTTTTTTATAATTAACATTTACGCTTTTTAATTCTCTTTTTTATATACATTTTAATAGAGAACTTTTTTAAAATATAGACAATATAACGTTGTATGCATCAATTTTTTATTTTATTAATTCTCATTTCTTTAAAATTGAGATTTAACTTTTAAGGAGGTACTAGATTCAAAATTATTTGAATTAGTTACATTTTTCATTTGAATAAGTAATTTATTACATAATCAGAATTTAGTATTTTTTTTTGTTCTCTTTCTCTTGAATGGTTTTTTAAAGGAAGATATTATTTTGTGTGGTTTGATACTTGAAACTTATTAGAATATCTTTCTCTAATTTTATCGAGTTATTTAATTGAGTTATATTTTAGTTAATTAAAAATTAAAAATTTTCTAAAACTTGATTTTATGTTTGTTTATTTTCTACAATATACTATGACAAAAAAAAAAGATAAAATTATATTCATATTTATATATATTTTTACATCATAACATCTACATCATTATACATTATAAACATATATTTATACATATAATACATGTGTGTGTCTTTGTATTATACAAGGAGAAATTAGGAGTTTTGTACAAGGAGAAACGAGGAGTTTTGTTTATTCACATCTCCTTTACATAATAATAATAATATTAAGATATTAGTTTGAGTAGCGAGAGGAAGTAAAAAGTAACGACCACCTGTCTTTCTATAAATTGAGGGATCGGACATCGAATCATAGAAAAAAAGTTAAGATTGTCATTAATAATCTTTGAATGGGAGTATAATTTGTGAATATATATATATATATATATATATATATATATATATATATATATATATATATATATATATATATATATATTTTGTTCCTGCAGAGAACAAACAAGATAAGTTAGGCACAAACGTCACCTTATCCATGTAGTCCGCTATCTCCCTTTAGTTTTACTAAATATATTGGAGTAGTCGGCCTAGGCCGACTACTTTCCTTGACGATTTATGTTGGTTATGTGTTGCCTTGTACAGGTTGTTTCTCTGGACGTTTAGGTTACCGGTTTAGTCTGGTAAGGCTTAGGCCAATTTAGCTTAGGCTGACTACTTGACTGCTTTGGCATATACGTATTGTTTTATTACTACTTGGTCGAGTTGGCTAGGTGTGGTACACCAGTCCCCCAGCCTTGGCCGATATAGGTGTCGGTCAAGGGTGATATATGTTGGTACGTTAACGGGATCAGCTGGGTGTGGTACACCAGTCCCCCAGCCTTTAAGTGTGATGAACAGTGTTAAGGCTAAAGGTGATGAAAGGTTAATGGTAGGTGAAAGGGTGTCAGGGGTCAAATCAGGGGGTTTTTGGCGCCGTCGTTTTTAAGAGTTATGTCTCTTGTAATGATTGTGTCGATTTGTATGGGTTGTTGTTTTGGCGGGAAGGGGTTTTTGCCGTTTGGAATTCTGGCCTATAAATATGGATTTCAAAACAAGTAAGGGTTTACTGGTTCATTTGCGAGAATTTCCTATTCAGAGATCTTGTGTGCGTTTTCTTATCCGACTAGTTCCCAATTCCAGTCGACATCTTTCCAGAAACACGAGTAAAGGTATGTCTAGTAGTGATAGTGTGTCGTTATCTACGTCTAGGAGTGAGAGTGTAGAGTCGGGGAGGAGTAGAGGTAGGCAAGTTGACGAGGAGTGTACCGGTTCTAGAGGTAATGTAAGTGGAATCCCTATGGAAACGGTGAGGGAGGTCCAGGAAGATCCCCCCCAGTGGAGTTGGCCGAGAGTAACTAGCCGGCCAAGGGCGATTACGGGTGGGTAGCTGTTGATGTCCGTAATCAATCATCCTTATTCTGGTGGTCTCGCCTTCTGAACTCTTGGCTGAACTGTACGTTTGTCATCGCAAAGGGTGTAAGCGGGAGTATCGTTTCCCTGGAGAGGGTTAGCGCCATCGACCGTGTGTGTCACGGGCAAGAGGGGGCAACAAATAAGTTCTTCTACATGTACATGTGTCACTTTTCTCAGCTACATGTGCGGCTGCTGTTAGATGATTTCACTATGGGTGTGTTGCGCGCGTTGGACGTGGCACCTGCGCAGTTGCACCCAAACAGTTGGGCTTACATGCAAGCCTTTCGCATTTTATGCCAATCTCTATATTTGGAGCCTTCGCCTTATGCTTTCCTGTATTTCTATGACACTAGACCCCGCCAACCGATAACTTGGTTGTCTCTGATAAGTCATCCCAACATCAGTAGATTGGATGCATTTTCCCAGTCTTTCAAGCACTTCAAGGATGGATACTTCAAAGTTGTGGTGAAGGAAGAGGGCAAGCCCTATTTCTTGAACACAGATGGGAGTACAAAGTTCCCATTTAGCTGGACGGGCACCCCTTCTCGGTACAAGGATATGGGGATTGATGAGTTGTTAGCGGGGGATAAGGAGGTGGTGGAGACTTTGATGAAGTTTGTTGATAAGTTGCCCACTAAGGGCCTAGTTCGAGTTTATAATTCGGTGCATCCGATTATAGATATTGAAGGTATCTGTTTGTTACTTAAACTGTGTTATTGATTCTAAGTTGTTTTAACCGGGGTTTGATATGCTATTGTAGGGCACATGGCACAATCGGGGAAGAAGAACTTGGCGCTATTCCAGTCGTTGAGGAAGGAGATGGCCGCTAAGGCTAAGGCAGCTGGGAAGACTGATGTTCCCAACTTGCAAGAGTCCGTGGTTGAAGTACATGTGCATGGCGGAATGAAGAGGAAGGCCGAGTTGCCGCCTCGCTGCCTCGCCCGGACAAGGGGAAGGATGTGAAGAAAGTGAGGGCGGCCCTACTCGGGGCGGGGTCGGCCAGTGGGGCAAGGTCGGCTAGTGGGGTGAAGGGTCCGAAGTCTGGCTTGATTGAGTTGTCGGAAACATCTGTGAGGAAGGATATCACAATCAACCTCCCAGATACCATTATAAACTCTATTAATGGTATGGAGGCGGATCATATCGTGAGGACAATGGTGGAATTTGGGAGCAAAGCCTTGATATTAAGTCGCCGCGTGGGGTCTTTATATCGGCGGGAGGTGAATGAGGGAGGTCAGGAAAAGGTAGAAGAGTTGTAGGAAAAAGTCGACAAGTTTGAGGAAGAGAGGGCTGCGTGGAAGAAGGAGAGGGAGGGTTGGGAGGAAGAGAGAAGGAGGTTGGCAACGTGGAGGGTTCGCTGTTTGGATTCAGAGGGAAAATTGAACAAGAGAATAAGGGAGTTGGAGGAAGACTATGATGAACTGAAAGACAAGTATGAAGGTGTTGTAGGTGAGCTTGACGACTTGAAGAATTGTATTATACGAGAGCACATCAACAACTTTGAGAAGGGACTACGTCAAGCAGCCTTTCTCCACCAGGAGGTTGATATTACGGACTCAAAGTTTGATCTGAACAAGGATGTTATTGATGGGAGGCTTGTCAAGGAAGATGAAAGCAGTGCAGGTGATGAGGCGGAGGAGAAGGCGACTGAAGAGGTGAAGGAAGCGGGTGATGCCGAGGAGATGGCCCCTGATGCAGTAGAATAGGACCTCAATTTTTATTGATTGGAAAATATTATTTGAGCCTATGTTTGTAATAGTTGGTACATTGCGTTACATTGGTACACTTTTGCATTTATGTTTAATGTGATTAATGTTCTGTATGTTATTGTGAATGATGGATTTTGATGATTTGTGGTGTATGTATGGCGCGTTCGATTGTATGTTAAGGGTGTTCGACCCAGGCCGCTTACTTGTGTTAAGGGTGGGGAACTTAAGCGAACTAAACATAAGTTAAGGGTGTTCGACCCGGGCTGCTTACTTATGGTAAGGGTGGGGAACTTAAGTGAACTAAACACAAGTTAAGGGTGTTCGACCCAGGCCGCTTACTTGTGGTAAGGGTGGGGAACTTAAGAGAACTAAACACAAGTTAAGGGTGTTCGACCCAGGCCGCTTACTTGTGGTAAGGGTGAGGAACTTAAGCGAAGATGAGAGTAAAAACATAGGAAAGTTGTATAGTTGAGAACCCTTCGTTTTATTTATTGAATATGGGGTGCCTCGTTAAAACCTCCCTGGCCAAAACCCTCCTTAGGGAAAAAAGACCAGGTGAGGAAAAAGAGTACACCCAAGGTTACAAGTATTCGGCTTAATGCAATATACATTTAACTGAAATAGAATTTGAGGTGGGACACGTTCTAAGTGTTAGGTATCTCTTGCCTAGATAAATGTTTAAGGCGATAAGCTCCTCCTCCTGCATCTTCACGTATGCGGTATGGGCCGTCCCAGTTGGTGGAGAATTTGCCATCCTTCTTTCTTTCACTACTGGCCATTCTCCATACTAAGTCCCTGATTGCAAACGATCGTGGACATAGGTTTGCGTTATACTTTCTGGCAGCTCTTCGTTTGACAGCTAAATTACGTATCTGGGCTTTTTCTCTGAGTTCGGGTAGGAGGTCAAGATGAGTGGCCATGTTTTGATGGTTGTGGGTTGGGTCGTATAGTTCTCAGCGCAGGGATGGTTCGCCAATTTCAACCGGTATCATGGCATCTGCACCATAAACTAGGCTGAAAGGGGATTCATTTGTTGATGATTGAGGGGTGCACCTGTAAGCCCATAGCAGTTCTACTAACTCTTCAGGCCATCGGCCTTTGGCGCTATCTAATCTCTTGCGTAGTTCCACTAGGATAACCTTGTTGGCCGCCTCTGCTTGTCCATTAGTTTATGGGTGTTCTACAGAACTTGTGATGTGTTTGATGCCTAGGCTAGTGTAGAATTTGACTAGCTCCTTATCTATAAATTGTCGGCCATTGTCGGTGATGATGGTGTGTGGGACGCCATATCTGCATATAATATCCTTCCAAATAAACTACTGAACTTGCTGGACCGTGATAGTGGTTAGTGGCTTGGCTTCTATCCATTTGGTGAAGTAGTCGACGGCTACAACCAGAAATTTCACTTGCCCCTTGCCGGGTGAGAAGGGGCCAAGAATATCCATTCCCCATTTTGCGAAGGGCCATGGGGATAGTATGTGATGGAGTTGTTCCTGCTTCTGGTGGATGAGGTTGCCATGTTTTTGGCATGGTTTGCACTTTCTGACATAGTCCTGACAGTCTGCTTCTATAATCGGCCAGAAGTACCCGGCTCTAAGGACTCTAGTAGCCATGGTACGTGTGCCGGAATGGTAGCCGCAAATGCCTTCGTGTAGCTCTTTAATAATATACTGTGCTTGATCTGCCGTGACACATTTGAGGAGAGATTGGTCGTACCCGCGTTTGTAAAGGTCATCGCCTATCATGGTATACCTGGCGGCCTTAGCCAGCCAAGTTTTGTCCGCATCTTGTGGGGGGTTGCCAGTTTTTAGGTATGGGATATAGGGGGTGGTCCAGTTATGGCTTTGGGGAAGGGTTGTGTTGTCAGTTGGTGCGTGGGTTAGGTTTTGACAAGTTTGTGTGATGGAGGGTGTAGATAGTGTTTGCTGCAACAGGGATCGGTGGCGGCTTTTTAATTTGGTGCTGGCTAATTTGGAGAGGACGTCGACTCTGATGTTGTCGGTCCTTGGGATGTGTTCGATGCAGACTCGTTCAAAGGCGGATTGAATGACTGTTCGGACCAGATGGTAATATTGTAGAAGGATGGGGTCTTTAATCTGGAACTCGTCATTTAGGTGCCCTACAGTAAGCTTGGAGTCGGTTTTGCATGTTAGCGTCCTGACACCTACTTCACGGGCAAGGGAAAGGCCGGCGAGGATAGCTTCGTATTCGGCCTGGTTGTTTGACGTTTTGAAGGCAAAGTGAAGGGATTTTTCGATGAGGATGTTGTTGGGTCCTTCTAACACAATGCCAACACCAACACCTTATGGATTTGAGGAACCATCTACATGAAGTGTCCACTGGTCCTCTGTGGGTGTGTAGGATGTTGAATTCCGACAGCTCGACGGTCTAGGATGACATCCGTCCAGCTAGATCTGGTTTTTGCAAAATTTTTTGGATTGGGTAGTCGGTTTTGACGGTGATGCTGTGGTTTTGGAAATATGGGCGTAGGCGGCGAGCTGCGTGGACTAAAAATAAGGCCAATTTCTCCACCATTTGATATCTGGTTTCAGGATCTTGCAGTGTTCTGCTAACGAAGTAGACAGGATGCTGCATGCCTTCTATTTCTTGGACGAGCGTGGCGTTGACGGTGTGGTCGGTGACTGTGATGTATACGAGGAAGGTTGGCGAATGTCCGACTTGTGGAGGATAGGTGGTGAGGTGAGGGTGGTTTTCAGTTTTTGAAAGATTTGTTCACAATCGTCAGTCCACGTGAACTAGGTGGATTTCTTTAGAAGTTGGACTATGGGTTGGGTTTGTTCAGCCAGTTTGGGTAGGAAGCGGGAAATGGTTGTGAGGCGGCCTATGAGGCGTTGGACCTCTTTAATGGTAATGGGATTGCGCATCTCGATAATGGCCTTGCATTTTTCGGGATTGACTTCTATGCCGCGTTGGATTAACATAAACCCAAGAAATTTACCTCGGTCGACGCCGAATACACACTTGTTAGGGTTGAGGCGAAGGTTGTATTGGCGTAGAGCGGAGAAGACCGCCGAGAGGTCCTCGGCATGTTGGTGGTGGCTTGGAGACTTGACAACCATGTCGTCATCATAGACTTCAACACATTGTCCCATTAGATGATTGAAAACCTTGTCCATTAGTCATTGGTAGGTTGCTCCAGCGTTCTTAAGACCGAAGGGCATAAATCTATAGAAGTAGTTGGCATCGTCCGTGATGAAGGCGGTCTTGTTCATGTCAGATGCGACCATGGGGATTTGGTTGTACCCAGAATATGCATCCAAAAAGCTGAGCACTTTATTCCCTACCGCGCCGTCAACAAGTCGGTCGATATTGGGTAAAGGGTAGGCATCGCGAGGGGCAGGCCTTGTTCAGATCCGTGTAGTCTACACACATCTGCCATTTGCCATTGGCTTTCTTCACCAAGACTACGTTAGAAAGCCAAGTGGTGCACTGAGCTTCTTCTATGAATCCTGCATTTAGTAACTTGTCGGCCTTAACCTTAGCCGCTAGCCGACGTTCTTCGCCAAGTTTGCGTTTCTTCTGGGAGACGTAGCGGGCTTCTTTGTAGATGGATAGTTTGTGGGATGCTACTAGAGGGTCCACCCCAGGTAGGTCAGCGGCTGACTAGGCGAAAAGGTCTGTGTTGTTGATGAGGATGGGTGTGATGATGGCACGCTCGTCAAAGTTCAAACCGGTGCCTAGGTTGATGGAGTAGCCATTGGGAAGCTCAAGAGGGGAGGTTTCCTCAACTGGTTCGAGACGAACATCCCGACCTACTCTGGGGTCTAGATCTTCGCCTGATAGGGCGATGCCAGAGCCAGGTGGTCGCTCAATATGGTTGGTTTGTTGAATTGGGAGTTGTGGGCGCAGGCTGGTCGTAGTGGATGGTGAGGATGTCACCGGAAGGAGAAGGGAACTTCATGGCCAAGTGGGGGGTGGAGACAACAGCGTCAAGGGTGTTGAGGGAAGGACGACCCAGGAGGACATTGTAGGATGTTGGCGCGTCGACAATAAGGAAGCGAATTGGAATGGTTTTGGTTTGGGTTCTTTCGCGAAACACGGTGTGGAGGTCGATGTAGCCGCGGGTGGATACCTGTTCGTCAGAAGAGCCATAGATTGGTTCGTCATATGGGACCATAGCAGTGTCCAGTAGTTGGAGTTTTTGGTAGGTGGCCCAGTAGAGGATGTCAACGGAGCTGCCCTGGTCGACGAGGACTTTCTTAACGGCGTAGTTTTCGATTTCAACAATGATGACCATGGGGTCATCTTGTTGATGGTCAAGGCCATGAAAGTCGTCATCTGTGAAAATGATGGGAGGCATACAACGTCTGTGGTGGGAATGGGTGATATGATTGATGGTCAAGGCCATGAAAGTCATCATCTGTGAAGATGATGGGAGACATACGACGTTTATGGTGGGAATGAGTGATATGATTGATGGATTGGATATGGTGGAGGTGTTTCTTTCTGGTAGAAGAGGTGGATCCTCCACTAGCGAAGCCACCAGAGATGGTGTTGATGGTGCCACGTAGGGGAGGGTCGGCGGGGGTGATGTCGGTGCGGGCTGGTTCGGGTGCCTGGTTAGCGGGTTGGGCTGGGCGTCTGTGGTCGGAGCGAGGGGGTGGTGGGATCGAGAGGAATGATCATCTCTACGGATGAAGCGGCAAAAGTGACCAGCATAGACCAATTCTTCTATCTTATCCTGAAGTGCTTTGTAGTCTTCTGTGGTGTGGCCATAGTTGCGATGGTAGCGGCAATATTTGGTCATATCAGCATTAGGAGGTGTGGTTGTCTTGCATGGTGGAGGGATGAGGTCAACTTGTAGGGCCTCATCGAGGATGCGGGAGCGAGCTACGGTAAGAGGGGCATATCTGGTGAAACGGGGTTGGCGGGGCTTACGTAGGCGGGTATAAGGGCGGGGAGGTTGCGGGGTAGGGTTGGCGGTGGTAGCTGCATAGTCATTGCAGAATTTGGTATGGAGGGTCTGCATCTCCTCCATGTGGACATAGTCGGCTGCACGTAATTTAAGTTTGTGCATAGAGGCAGGTGGGTGGAGGTAGACGTTGTTGGCGAATGGGCTGGGTTGTAGGGTAAGTGCCATGCATTGGAGGATCATCTCTTGGTTGAGGTGTGGGGTGCGAAGAGTTGCCTTACTGAAGCGATCTATGAACGCTCTAAGTGGTTTGCCTTGTTCCCATCTAATGCCCAGGAGGGAGATTGTGGTAGTTTGGTGTGGACGGCTGCCAGCGAAATGGCTGGAGAACATGTGTGAAAGAACGTTGAAGTTGTCGATAGAGTAAGACGGAAGGGTGGTGAACCATTCCAGAGCAGGGCCCTTGAGGGTGGTGGGGAAGGCTTTGCAGAAGACTGCGTCTTGGGACGTGTATAGGGCGACATGGGTGATGTATACTTTGAGGTGTTCATTGGGGTCGGTTTCGACGGTGTAGCGGTCCAGCGTGAAGGGTTCCCACTGGGCAGGAAGGGGGGTGTTGGCGATAAAGTCAGTGAAGGGATGATGACGTCTGGGCTGGTGGGGAGGGAGCAGATGAGGTGGGATGGGATGGTTGATCATAGTAGGGAAGGTGGAGGTAAGGTTGTGAGGGGGGATGTGGGTTGTTGGAAGGTAATGTGGGTTGTAGGGTGGTACATGTGTAGTGTGTAGGGTGGTGGGTATGTTGTAGGGGATCTGGGTGGTGGGGAGGGTAACAGCAGGGGTTGGGGCTGTAGTATGCCCTAGGTGAGTGGATGGGAATTGAGTGGGATGGGTAGAGGAAATGGGTGTTTGTTGGGTGGTGGTGAAGGTGTGAGGGGTGGGGTTGTATTCGCTTTCCTCTTCTGTGGGCTGGAAGGCCGGGGACCTTGCAGCCTCAGACGCCTCCTTGGCCTTTCCCTTCAGTGTGGGATCAGCCTCGATCTTTCGCCTAAGGCGAAAGTTTTCTTGCCGCAGCGCCTCCATCTCATCAGCGCTGTGTTTCTTCAGATCTGCTAGTTCTTGTTGCATCTTCGCCTAGCCGTCCAGGATGACGGCTAGGTCAGGGGTGATGCCAGTAGGTCCTAAGGGACCAGCATCCGCTTGCTTGTTCACTCCAGCTCTGCTGCGGGTGGAAACCATCTTTGGAGAAAAACGGGTACTAAAGGTGTTCGTCTCGAGCCCCACGGTGGGCGCCAATTGTTCCTACAGAGAACAAACAAGATAAGTTAGGCACAAGCGTCACCTTACCCATGTAGTCCGCTATCTCCTCAGTTGGCCTCGTCCCGGTTGATACATGTCGGCTTGGACCTAGGAGGGTTACCTGTAGAAGGGACTCCGAAGCTCAAGTAAGTCAAAGCTCTCAGAAGGTCAAATCTGTGATTAATGGAGTAATGAATGCATACCTTAAATTACTGGGGTCCACGTGTATTTATAAAGTATTAATCATGTTTGGTTATGCCAAGGGCTGGGCCCTGGCTTGGGCTTCAGTTTGGGCTGTAAGTAGGCTTGGGCCCTAGCCCAGGCCCTTAAAAGGACTCACTGAACACTAGGGGGGACCTTAGTTTTACTAAGTATATTGGAGTAGTCGACCTAGGCCGACTACTTTCCTTGGCAGTTTATGTTGGTTATGTGTTTCCTTGTGCAGGTTGTTTCTCTGGACGTTCAGGTTACCGGTTTAGTCTAGTAAGACTTAGGCCAACTCGGCTTAGGCTGACTACTTGATTGCTTTGGCATATACGTATCGTTTTATTACTACTTGGTCGAGTTGGCTAGGTGTGGTACACACACACACACACATATATATATATATATATATATATATATATATATATATATATATATATATATATAAGAGTGTATGTATGCATGATGTTGTATATCCTTTAGTTGGTTTCTCGTGTTTTATATATTAGAGATAAAAGTGGATAAATATAACACTTCTTTTTGAAGTTTTTTTTTCAATTTTTTTATTTTTATATTAATTAAATGGACATTTGATGTTTCATTTTTATAATTGATGAGTTCAAATTTTTGTCCTCATTTAATATTTAAATTTGAGGATTTAATTGAATTTTCTGTGCTTAAAGATTGATTTAATTAGGATTTGTGATTATTGGATTTATTGAGTAAGATTGGTAAAAGTGGCGTAAAAATTGATTTTAGTTGCATAAAATATTATTGGATATTCTAACGTTTGTTAATGCAGCTGGAATTTATTTTTGGTCATTAATAGTGTGGATTTGAAATATTCAAAGTTACAAAATAAGTCCAAAATTAGGAAATTCTGGAAAAAAATAAATCAGGAGCTAAATGCACCCCCAGATTTTATTTTATTTGCACACTCCTTCTAAAGTGGACCACCAAAAAAACCTGTTCTGCACCCCAGTTTTCACTAAGTTGCACCCCTCCTACCACTTAAACTCCACTCAACCAGATCATGCCATGTGGCAATCCCCACCTTTTAAAATTAGCCAACCAGAGCAAGCCACGTGGCAACAATCCTTGCACTAACAAGCTGTCCAATGGAAGGCTGCCACGTCATCATCTTCATCTCACAAAACAGAAACCCTAATTTTCCACAAACCCTAGCCGCCGCCAATCTCGCCGGCCACCGCGACGCGCCACCACCAGAGGAGAAGAGAAGCTGCCATCCTCGCGCCAATCTCGCCGGCCACCGCGACGCGCCACCTCCATTGCGACCATCTTCTCCGCGAGCGAGAGCGAACCAGATGCAGAGGTTCCGCACAACTACAGCCACCGCGCGCCACCAACGCATCTCCATCGCGAGCAACCACCGCGAGGTTCCGCACACCACCTGAACCAAGCAGCAACCACCGCGAGCTTTCCCGTAACCACCAGCGCACCACCTCCACGCAGCCTTGTCGCCGGAATCTGCACCACCATCACTGCAACGCACCATCTTCTTCTTCCCGCGACCAGATCTCGCGCAACACCATTTTCTCGCGAGCACACAACAACGTCCATCACCACCGCAACTCCGCCACGTTCCTGCAACCTTCAAAACCAGTCACGGCCACGCCGGAAAACGCTGCTGGAGCAAAGTCACCGTGAACCACCATGCTGTGAGCATCGCCGGAGAAGAAGTCGGAGCAGTCGCGCCGTTAGCCGCGCCATTACAGCAGCCACAAGCCTCTATGAAACCCTAAACACAACAAACCCTAGTCTGGAGAGAGAAAGTGCTTCTGCGCCACGTGTCAGCATCTGATAGGCAGTCAACTGGTCAAACTCTGGTCAAAACTGCAAAAATGGTTAAATAAGAGGGACAGAATTGGAAATTGGACAGGAATTAAGTTGCTAATTAATTAAATAAAAATAAAAGATTTTAGCAACTGACAGATAAAGCCCAAAGTCTAGTTGAAGCCTATATAGCAGAAACGACATGACATCAGACACTTAGAACTCTCTGGTTTTGGCAGATACCGTCTTCACCACATCTCTCATTCTTTCTTTTATTTTCTTTCCTTCATATCATCATGTATTCCATCAAAGCCATGGAGGGCTAAGCTTTTAGGGTTGATTCCACTGTAATTTCTTAACTGGATTCTGAGGTTAGATGAATTTATGTGTTTGTTATTTTGATTATTGTTGTGGTTTTTGTTTATCTATGTCCTTTGCTTCTTAATCGAATAGAAAATAATGATTTTAAATCTAAATTCATGCTAATCATATGAGTTAAAAGGTTTTTAAATTAAATTGAGACTTTACTTTGATTTTATTTAGAAACTTTCATTTGATTAAATAAGTTTTTGCCAATAATTGAGACTTTACTTTGATTAGTGGTAATTACTTTAACTAAAATTAGTTAAGACTTTACTTTGATTAATTAAGTTTTCTATTTGGTGAAGAAACAAAGGAATAGACATGATTAGGCATAGTAAAATTAATTGAGACTGTACTTTGATTGGATTTACTATGGACAATCTAACAATTCTCACTTTTAATTGAGACTGTACTTTGATTAAAAGTGAGGATGCCAACAAATGAATTGAGTCTTTACATTGATTGATTTGTAAATCAACAACAATAATTAATTTAACAATAATCTCTAGATAACTAATGAAGAATCTTATTTAGAAAAAGCAGTGGAATTGACCTATTTACTATTACTATGTTTACAATCTTCCGTGTCATTTTCTTTGCATATCAAAACCCCCTATTTTTATAGTTGCTAGTTTTAATTGCATTTCTAAGAATCAAATATTTGAGATCAATTCCGTATTCGTTGTGAGACGACTCAGGGTTATCTTAACCTTAACTATTTTGCTCACTACTAATTAGCAATACTGAAGTTGCTAAAGTAGTGGTAATTTGATCGCCTAACGACAACGATATCAAATTTGGTGCCGTTGCCGGGAAACACTTTCAGGTGAACTGCATAGGGCATGACTCGGGCCAATCCGGGTCAATTCTATCAACTTGATTCAGAACTTGAAAGGAACTTACGTAAATCACGCAGGAGACTTGAACTCAGGTGTTCTACTGAAGGAGCACCGTCATCATCTGAACCTACCACTGAAAGTGTACCACTGAAGGATATCGCTGTCGTTAGGCGATCAAATTACCACTACTTTAGCAACTTCAGTATTGCCAGTTTGTAGTGAAGAAAATAGTTAGGGTTAAGATAACCCTGAGTCGTCTCACAACGAATACGGAATTGATCTCAAATATTTGATTCTCAAAAATGAAATTTAAAACTAGCAACTATAAAAATAGGGGGGGTTTTGTTATGCAAAGAAAATGACACGGAAGATTGTAAACACAGTAATAGTAAATAGGTCAATTCCACTGCTTTTTCTAAATAAGATTCTTCATTGGTTATCTAGAGATTATTGTTAAATTAATTATTGTTGTTGATTTACAAATCAATCAATGTAAAGACTCAATTCATTTGTTGGCATCCTCACTTTTAATCAAAGTACAGTCTCAATTAAAAGTGAGAATTGTTAGATTGTCCATAGTAAATTCAATCAAAGTACAGTCTCAATTAATTTTACTATGCCTAATCATGTCTATTCCTTTGTTTCTTTACCAAATAGAAAACTTAATTAATCAAAGTAAAGTCTTGACTAATTTTAGTTAAAGTAATTACCTCTAATCAAATTAAAGTCTCAATTATTGGCAAAAACTTATTTAATCAAATGAAAGTTTCTAAACAAAATCAAAGTAAAGTCTCAATTTTATTTAAAAACCTTTTAACTCATATGATTAACATGTATGTAGATTTAAAATCATTATTTTCTATTCGATTAAGAAGCAAAGGACATAGATAAACAAAAACCACAACAATAATCAAAATAACAAAACATATAAATTCATCTAACCTCAGAATCCATTTAAGAAATTACAGTGGAATCAACCCTAAAAGCTTAGCCCTCCATGGCTTTGATGAAATACATGATGATATGAAGGAAAGAAAATAAAAGAAAGAATGAGAGATGTGGTGGAGATGGTATCTGCCAAAACCAGAGAGTTCTAAGTGCTTAAGCTGTCAGCTGTAAAAAAATGTCAGTCCCCCCGTTCTGCTCCCTTAAGTCTCTTTATATAGGCTTCCACTGGACTTTGGGCTTTATCTGTCAGTTGCTAAAATCTTTTATTTTTATTTAATTAATTAACAACTCAATTTCTGTCCAATTTCCAATTCTGCCCCTCTTATTTAAGCATTTTTACAAAATTGACCAGAATTTGACTGCTGACTTTGACCAGTTGACCAGAGTTGACCAGTTGACCAGTTTGACTGTCCAATAGCAGCCTGACACGTGGCGCGTCTCTCTCCAGAACTAGGGTTTCTCTCTCACACTCTTCCTTGGCTGCGCGGCTGACGGCGGCTGTTTTCTGCCGTTTTCCGGCGTGGTGGCGCGACGCGGTGGTGCTGCTGCAGTGGTGGCTGACGCGCTCACGGGAAGAAGAACCCGCGGTGGTGGTGTGGTGGAGCTGCGATGGAGGCGAGAAAACGATGGTGGATGTTGGATGCGTCCTCGCGGTGGCTCGCGCGTTGCAGAGGTACGGTGGTGTTCGCTGCATCTGCGTGTGGACGGAGAAGGTGACTGCGGCGGCTGCTTGATGGTGGTGCGCGAACGACGCTGTTGGATGCGAGAAGATGGAACTGTAGTGGTGTTTCGTGACGGCGGCGCGAAGGCGAGAAGATGGTGCTGCGGAAACTCGCGGTGGCTCGCGGTGCTGCGACGGAAAGGATGGTTGTTGTGGTGGCCGCCATGGTTGTGCGCGAGGAAGAAGATGGTGGCGCGGTGCTCATGGTGGTTGACGGTGGAAGGGGCTGTGGTGGCCGGCGAGGTTGGCGGCGGCTGTGTGGAGGGTGGAAGGAGAGGAGAAAATTAGGGTTAGGGTTTTGGGAGATGAAGGTGATGACGTGGCAGAATCTGATTGGTTAATTTGGTGAGGGTAGGATTATGACACGTGGCTTGTTCTGGTTGGCTAATTTTAAGAGGTGGGGATTGCCACATGGCATGATCTGGTTGAGTGGAGTTTAAGTGGTAGGAGGGGTGCAACTTAGTGAAAACTGGGGGTGCAGAACAGGTTTTTGGTGGTCCACTTTAAAAGGAGTGTGCAAGTAAAAACTGGGGGTGCATTTAGCTCCTGATTTATTCTTTTTCAGAATTTCTTGATTTTGGACTTATTTTGTAACTTTGAACATTTTAAAATCACACTATTAATTGACCAAAAATAAATTTCAGCTGCATTAACAAACGTTAGAATATCCAATAATATTTTATGCAACTAAAATCAATTTTTACGCCACTTTTACCAAACTTACTCAATAAATCCAATAATCACAAATCCTAATTAAATCAATCTTTAAGCACAGAAAATTCAATTAAATCCCCAATTTTAAATATTAAATGAGGGCAAAAATTTGAACTCATCAGTGTACCACTAGAATCACCTCCGGTGATTAACATATCTTCTGATCCATCACCTGAACCAGAAATTCAAGAAGATAGAATGGAAGAAAGAACAATAAGAGAATTGGCTTCACCGGATGCAGCAATTACACAAAACATGTGCATCCAATATCCAGATGGAGAATGTGAGCTTAAGTCTGGGTTAATCCATCTTCTACCCAAATTTCATGGATTAGCAGGAGAAGACCCGTACCATCATTTGAAGGAATTTCATGTTGTTTGTTCATCCATGAGACCTACAACAGTGACAGAGGAACATATCAAGCTTAAGGCTTTTCCATTCTCATTGCAAGATGCCGCTAAGAATTGGTTATACTGCCTTCCACCAGGATCCATCAATACTTGGGAGACTCTGAAAAGATTATTTCTGGAAAAGTTTTTTCCAGCATCTAGAGTTGCTACTATTCGTAAAGATATTTATGGGATAAGGCAACAAGAAAGAGAAAATCTTCACGAGTATTTTGAAAGATTCAAAAAGTTATGTGCTTCCTGTCCTCATCACCAAATAAACGAGCATCTCCTCATTCAATACTTTTATGAGGGATTGAGTATCATGGATAGACAAATGATAGATGTTGCAAGTGGAGGGTCATTGGTGGACAAAACGCCAACAAATGCAATACAATTGATTGAAACTATGGCGTCGAACCATCAACAATTTTCAACAAGGAGTAATTCTATAACTCTGTTGAAGGGAACCCATGGAGTAGAAGCTTCATATGTTGCAGATCACAAGAAAATAGAAGGAAAGTTGGATGACTTAGCGGCCATGGTAAGGACCTTGACAGACTTACAGAAAAAGCCTATCCCTTCTACTTTATGTGGAATTTGTGCTTCTACTAATCAACCTACAAAGGCTTGTTCTATGTTAAAAGAGACAGGGACGTTAGAGAATGAACAACCTCAGGCATATGCTGAAATATTTATGGCAATAATAGACCACCTCAGCAGCAATACAACCATGATTTTTCCTCCAACAAGTACAACACAGATTGGAAGGAATATCCCAGCCAGAAATGGGGAAATCAACAGCCTCAACACCAACAAGTCTATGTTCCATCTCAACAGAGGCAACAACCACAACCAGCTACAACCTCTAGTGACTCAAACATGGAAGCAATGATGAAAATGATGGCTGACATGATGAAGGGACAAATCAATGAGTTGAAACAGATGATGGAAGCAACCAATCAAAATTTGCAGAACCAGATTGGACAAATGGCAAATGAGTTAAATCAGATGAAGTCTCAACAAGGCTCGAGCAATTTGCTTGCACAAACTGTAATTAACCCGCGAAATGTAAGTGCTATTACTTTAAGATTGGGTAAGCAAATACAAGGCCTTGGGGATGCCCAAGAAGATGAAGATAAGGACAATGAAGTTGTACCTAATGATGAAAGAGGAAGATCAGATGAAGCAACACAAGCAACATCTGAAATGCCTGCACCCAGTGATAACTCCAGGTTGGTATTCCCTAATACTTCCTCTGAAAATTCTTCTCCTTATTCTCCTCCTCCTCCCTATCCAAACCGTTTGAAACCAAAAACTAAAAAGATGGAGGAGTTAGACAAAGAAATCTTGAATACTTTCAAGAAAGTGGAGATAAACATCCTGTTCCTGTAGAACAAATAAGATAAGTTAGGCACTAAGTTTCACCTTACCAAGTAGTCCGCTATCTCTTCAGTTGGTCTCTCTCTCTTTGATCGACACATGTCAGCTTGAACCCAGGAGGGGTTACTTGCAGAAGATTCTCCGAAGCTCAAGTAAGTCAAAGTTCTCAGAGAGTCAAATCAATGATTAATGAATGCGTACCTTTAAATGATGGGGTCCACGTGTATTTATAGAGCATTAATGATGTTTGACCATTCCATGGGCTGGGCCTTGACTTGGGCTCTAGGTGGGGCTTGTGAGTGGGCCAGGGCCCTAACCCAGGCCCTTAAGGTTTATTGGGCGCGGACGCTTCCATTATGTTGAGTTCATTAGAGTGGTCGACCTAGGTTCTAAACTTAGTGGATATGATGGAGTAGTCGGTCTAGGCCGGCCATTTGTCTTGATGGCTTATGCTGGTGTAGGTTGTCCCTTTAGATGTTTAGTTTAGGTCAAGACTGGTATAAGTTAGGTTAAGTCGGCCTAGGCCGGATACTTGGCTGCCTTGATGTGCACATTGTTTACTTATTTGGTCGAGTTTGGCTAGGTGTGGTACACTAGTCCCCCAGCCTTGTCCGATATGAGTTGTCGGTCAAGGGTGATATGTGTTAATATGCTAGCGGAACCGGCTAGGTGTGATACACCAGTCCCCCAGCCTTTAAGTGTGGTGAACAGTGTTAAGGCTAAGAAGTTGTAACTGTCAGAAGGTAGGTGAAGGGGTGTCAGTTGGTCAAATCGAAAAAGTTTTGGCGCCGTCATTTTGAAGCGTCATATCTTTCGTGATGATGATGTCGATTGGTCTGGGGTATTTTGGCGGGAAGATTTCCATCGTTTGGGATCGTGGACTATAAATGTGGGTTTGAAAACAGATGGGGGGTTACTTGTTTCATTTGCGAGAATTCTGAATCCAGAGATTTTGTGCACGTAATATTGTCCGACTAGTTCTCACTTTCGACCGACATCCTCTCGTAAAAATCAAAACCAGGTATGTCTAGTAGTGATAACATGTCTACGTTTAGTAGTAGCGAGAGTACTGAGTCAGATAGGAGACTTGGTGATGAGGGTACGAGTTCTGTGGTTGGTACTAGTGGGATGTCAATGGAAGTTATGAGGGAGGTTCGGGAGGATCCCCTCGAAGAGTTGGAGGAGAGCAACTGGCCAACGAAAGGCGGCTACGGGTGGGTGACGGGTGATGTTCGTGATCAGTCATCTCTGTTCAGGTGGTCCTGCTTACTGAACTTTTGGTTGAATTACACACCTGTTATCTCCAAGGGTGTCAGTAGGGGCATTGTTTCTTTGGAGAGGGTCAGCGCTATCGACCGGGTATGCCACGGGCAGGAGGGGGCTACCGAAAAGTTTTTCTACATGTACATGTGCCACTTCTCTCAACTACATGTACGATTGTCGCTAGACGATTTTACTATGGGCGTGTTGCGGGCGCTAAATGTGGCACCCACACAGTTGCATCCGAACAGCTGGGCTTATTTGCAGGCCTTCCACATCCTGTGCCAGTCTTTATACTTGGAGCCCACCCCTTACGCTTTCTTGTATTTTTATGATACTAGACCTCGGCGGCCGGCTACTTGGCTATCCTTGATAAGTCGCCCTAGCATCAGTAGACTGGATGCCTTCTCCCAGTCTTTCAAGCATTTCAAGGATGGGTACTTCAAAGTCGTCGTCAAGGAAGGGGGTAAATCTCACTTTTTGAATGCGGATGGGAGTACCAAGTTTCCCTTTAGCTGGACCAGCAATCCTTCTCGATATAAAGACATGGGAATGGAGGAGTTGTCGGCTAGTGATAAGGAGGTGGTGGGGATGTTGTTGAAGTTTGTCGATAAGTTGCCTACTAAGGGTCTAGTTAGGGTTTATAATTCGGTGCACCCGATAATAGATATTGAAGGTATCTGTTTATTACTTAAGCTGTGTTAATGATGCTAAGTTGTTTTGATCCGAGTCGTGACGTGTTATTGCAGGGCATATGGCGCAATCCGGCAAGAAGAATCTGGCGCTCTTTCAATCATTGAGGAAGGAAATGGCCGCTAAGGCCAAGGCGGCTGGGAAGGCTGATGTTCCCAACCTACAGGAATCAGTGGTGGAGGTACACGTACATGGCGGAACGAAAAGGAAGGCTGAACTACCGCCCCGCCCCGGGAAGGGCAAAGATGTGAAGAAGATAAGGGCGGCTCTTCTTGGAACGACTAGTGGGGCGGGGTCAGCTAGTGGGGAGAAGGGGCCTGAAGCCGGGTTGATCGAATTGCCGGAGATATCCGTTAGGAAGGATATTTCAATTACCCTCCCTGATATCGTTGTTAATTCTATCGACAACATGGACGCGGAGCATATTGTGAGAACAATGGTCGAGTTTGGGAGCAAGGCCTTAGTTCTGAGCCAACGTGTGGGGTCTCTTTATAGGAGGGAAGTAAAGGAGGTGGGGGAGTTGCAGGGTAAGGTGGATAAGCTGGAGGAGGAGAAGGCGGCTTTGGAAAAGGAAAAAGAAGGCTGGGAAGCGGAGAGGAAAAGGCTGGCAACATGGAAGGTGCGTTGCTTGGATTCTAAGGAAAAGCTGAACAAGCGCATAGGGGAGTTGGAGGAGGACTATGAGGACTTAAAGGACAAGTACGATGTGGCTGTTGGGGAACTTGATGATCTGAAGAACAACATTATCCAGGAGCACATAAATGGTTTTGAGAAGGGGTTGCGGCAGGCGACCTTCTTCCATCAAGATGTGGACGTCACGGATTCCAAGTTCGATGTGAATAAGAACGTAGTTAACGGAAAGTTGGTGAAGGACGACGAGGGGGATGATGAGGAGGTGGAAGATAAGGCGGTAGAGGAAGAGAGGAAGGTGGATGATGTTGCAGAGGTGGCCCATGATTCAGCAGAATAGGACATTGATTTCTTAATGATGTAAAAGTATTATTGAGCCTATGTCTGTATTAACTGGTACAATATGTTCGTTGCGTTGGTACATTTCTTCGCGTTTATACTTAATGCGTTTAATTTCTGTATGTTGATGTGTGTATCAGATTTTGATGATTTGTGGTGTATGTTATGTATGGCGTAAGCGATTGTATGTTAAGGGTGTTCGACCCAGGCCGCTTACTTGTAGTAAGGGTGGGGAACTTAAACGAATTAAGCACGAGTTAAGGGTGTTCGACCCAAGCCGCTTACTTGTGGTAAGGGTGGGGAACTTAAACGAATTAAGCACGAGTTAAGGGTGTTCGACCCAGGCTGCTTACTTATGGTAAGGGTGGGGAACTTAAACGAATTAAGCACGAGTTAAGGGTGTTCGACCCAGGCCGCTTAAGGTTTATTGGGCGCGTACACTTCCATTATGTTGAGTTCATTAGAGTGGTCAACCTAGGTTCTAAACTTAGTGGATATGATGGAGTAGTCGGTCTAGGCCTGCCATTTGTCTTGATGGGTTATGCTGGTGTAGGTTGTCCCTTTAGATGTTTAGTTTAGGTCAAGACTGGTATAAGTTAGGTTAAGTCGGCCTAGGCCGGATACTTGGCTGCCTTGATGTGCACATTGTTTACTTATTTGGTCGAGTTTGGCTAGGTGTGGTACACTAGTCCCCCAGCCTTGTCTGATATGAGTTGTCGGTCAAGGGTGATATATGTTAATATGCTAGCGGAACCGGCTAGGTGTGATACACATCCCTTTGTTGGATGTTGTGAGACAAATTCCTAAATACGCCAAGTTTCTCAAAGAATTATGTACACATAAAAGGCGTATTATGGACAAAGAGGTAGTGAACATGGGAAGAAACATGTCTAGCTTAATTAATGATGAAGGATTATCTTGTTTCCTTTTAGAGTTATGAATATGGTGAAGTTGTTTAAGAAAGCTTTTTGAAAATTCCCACTGGACATTAAGATAGCATGCTATCTAGATGTGAAGGTTCATTTCTCAAGCTCATGAAAGGAAGAAGAGAGTTGGATTCAAGCTTAAACACACACGGCAATAACAACACTAAAGAGCAAAATGAAAGAAGAAACAATAAAAATGGAAAGCATAGAAGATGAAGAATGGAAGAAGCACGCCACTCATAGGGGGGGATCTAAGCCAACCAAGCCCTAGAGATGAGTGATGGTGCCGCCACTTGCAAGCAAGATAAGGCAAAGGTGAGTTCACTTCTAGGAAGGAGAGCTCACGAAAATTTAAAGGTTGAAACACAATAGTTTAGAAACAAAATGATCAACCCTTTTACAAGACAAGGAGCACCCTTTAAATAGGAGTTCATAGAGGTCCTTTAGCAAATACAAAAACATGAAAAAGGATTAACTAGCAAACCCTAAACCTAATGTGAGAGTGAGTCTTGGCCAAGTGAAGGGAGATGATTGGTGGAGGCATTCCCATGAGGATTCTAGGCCAAAAGAGGAAGGAGACCAAGTGACCTTCTAAGACATAAACCACAAAGGCAAAAGGAGACAAGGTACATGTCTACTTTTGCTTTTGCTTTATGCTTTTTGCTTTCCTCTCTCTTTCACTTCATCCAAGTGCTCCAATCACCAAGTGCCACCTAGCCATGCTCTACTTTCTCTTAATTACCTACAAAACAAGACAAACAAGGATTAACATGTTGGTTTAAGTTAATCTAATCTTGGTCAAAGGTCAACTTTGGATCAAAGTCAACAAGTCAACCAAAATAAATCAACTAGAAACCAACTTAGGGAATTCAAACTAAAGTAATGCAAAACAAAGATAAAGGTGATGGAATAGAAGACTCCCCTCTAGACATGCTTCTAGTGATCCTTCTTGATGGAGCTTCTAAGGAGGTGGTCATGCCTTCATCATCCTCCCCTTCTTGGAGAGAATTCGACCACGAATTCTTAAACCCTACATCAAAAGGAGAAAGGTCACAAACATTAAATGAGTTACTTATGTTGTAGCTTGGGGGTAAGTCTAACTCATAAGCATTGTTGTTAATTCTCCTAATGACTTGAAAGGGGCCATCCCCTCTAGGGAGGAGCTTAGACTTCCTTTGAGTAGGGAATCTCTCCTTTCTCAAGTGAAGCCAAACCCAATCTCCCTCTTGGAAGATGACTTCCTTTCTTCCCTTATTACCATCCTCTTGTTGTTTCTTAACTCTTCTCTCAATGGTTTCCTTAACTTGTGAATGCAAGTCTTGGATGTACTTGGCTTTGGTCTCACCATCTTGGCAAGTCCATGCCTCATGAGTGGGTAGGGGAAGGAGGTCTAAGGGAGTTAGGGGATTGAACCCATACACAACCTCAAAAGGGGAATGAGAAGTAGTGGAATGCACAACCCTATTGTAGGCAAACTCTATGTGGGGAAGAAGTTCCTCCCACTCTCTAATGTTTTGCACTATCATACATCTTAGCATTTGCCCTAGGGTTCTATTAACCACCTCGGTTTGGCCATCACTTTGGGGATGACAAGTGGTGGAGAAAAGAAGCTTGGTGCCAAGTTTACCCCACAAGGTTCTCCAAAAATGGCTTAGGAAGTTGGAGTCCCTATCACTTACAATGGACCTAGGTAGGCCATGTAGTCTTACCAATTCCTTGAAGAAAAGATTTGCAATATAAGTTGCATCATCAATCTTATGACAAGGAATGAAATGGGCCATCTTAGAGAACCTATCCACCACTACAAAAATGGAATCCCTACCTTTTTTGGTCCTTGGGAGACCTAAGACAAAATCCATAGAAATGTCAACCCAAGGCTTGGAAGGGATAGGCAAGGGGGTGTAAAGACCATGGGGTTGGACTCTAGACTTGGCTTTCATGCATGCTATGCAACCTTTGCAATGCCTATCTACATGCTTCCTCATGTGAGGCCAATAGAAATGTTCTTTCAAGACTTCCAAAGTCTTGTTTGGCCCAAAATGCCCCATTAATCCTCCCTCATGTGCCTCTCTAATGAGTGATGCTCTTAAGGAACCTTGGGGAATGCAAAGTCTCTTACCTTTGAAAAGATATTGATTGAGGAGGTAAAAGTCTTTGTAAGCCCCTTGGTGGCACTCACTAAGAATGGGGGAGAAATCAACATCCTTTGGATACAATTCCTTAATATGATCAAAACTAAGAAATTTAGTTTCAAGAATGGAAAGGAGGGAATGCCTTCTTGAAAGTGCATCCGCCACAATGTTAGTCTTTCCTTGCTTATGTTTGATCACATATGGGAATTGTTCTAAGAACTCTACCCACCTAGCATGTCTCTTGTTTAACTTGCCTTGGCTTTTCAAAAATTTGAGTGACTCATGGTCACTATGTATCACAAACTCCTTTGAAAGAAGATAGTGTTGCCAAGTTTGCAAAGTTCTCACAAGAGCATAAAGCTCTTTGTCATAGGTGGAGTAGTTGATGTGACTCCGCTTGAGTTTCTCACTAAAATAAGCTATGGGGTGCCTTTCTTGGAGAAGCACGGCCCCAATGCCTACATTGGATGCATCACACTCAATTTCAAAAGTTTTGGAGAAGTTAGGGAGGGCTAAGAGTGGTGCATTGATCAATTTTTGTTTTAAAGTTTCAAAAGCCTTTTCTTGATCTTTGCCCCACTTATAGGCCACACCTTTCTTGACCAATTCATTGAGAGGGGCAGCTATGGTGCTAAAGTTTGGCACAAACCTCCTATAGAAACTAGCTAACCCATGGAAAGACCTAAGCTCACTTACATTCTTTGGGGGAGGCCAATCCTTGATTGCCATCACTTTTTCTTGGTCCACATGGACCCCATGTTGAGTTATTTTGAAACCTAGGAAGATCACATGATCCATCCCAAACACACATTTCTCCATGTTAGCATACAAGGATGCCTTCCTTAAGGTTTCTAACACACTCCTTAAATGATGCAAGTGGTCATCTTGAGACATACTATAAATGAGAATGTCATCAAAGTATACCACAACAAACTTCCCTAAGAACTCTCTAAGAACATGGTGCATGAGTCTCATGAATGTACTAGGTGCATTGGTCAAGCCAAAAGGCATGACTAACCACTCATATAATCCAAACTTAGTCTTGAAAGAGGTTTTCCATTCATCACCTTCTTTGATTCTAATTTGATTGTACCCATTTTTCAAGTCTATTTTGGAAAATATGGTTGCACCATGTAACTCATCAATCAAATCATCTAACCTAGGAATGGGATGCCTATACTTGATGGTTATGTTGTTGATAGCCCTACAATCTATGCACATTCTCCATGTTCCATCCTTTTTGGGGACTAGGATCACGGGCATTGCACAAGGACTCATGCTATGTTGCATCCACCCCTTTTCTAACAACTCATTCACTTGTTTTTGAATTTCTTTAGCCTCCTCGGGACTAGTCCTATAGGCTGGCCTATTAGGCAAAGATGAGCCTTGTATGAAATCAATTTGGTGTTCTATACCTCTTAGGGGTGGGAGACCCTTTGGAGGTTCTTGAAAAACATCTTTGAACTCATCTAAGACTAATGACAAGTCTAAGGGACATCTAGAGTGAGGGTTTTGGAAGGAAGGGGAAGATTCACTAGGATAAGCTAGGAAGATGGGTTTTTGGGCAAGCATTACCTTCTTCACCCCCTTGAGAGTGATCATGCTCTTGGACTCATGCCCTTGCGCCTTCTTTTGCGCCTTCTCTTCTTTTCTTTTCTTAATCATTTGCAATTGGTCCTCATTGACTTCTCTTGGTGAAAGAGGTAGTAATGTGATCTTTTTGCCTTGGAAGCTAAAGGTAAACTTGTTAGCATGGCCATCATGAAAAGCTTTTCTATCAAATTGCCATGGCCTTCCTAATAAAATGTGAGTTGCTTCCATGGGCACTAAGTCACATAATACCTCATCCTTGTAGTTTCCAATGGAGAAGTTAATAAGGACTTGTTTGTCCACTTTAATTTCACCTTCCTCACTAAGCCAAGAAAGCTTATAGGGCTTGGCATGAGGGATGGTTTTCAAGCCAAGCTTGTCCACAACCCTTGTGCTAGCCACATTAACACAACTTCCACTATCAATTATGAGGGAGCAAGTTTTGTTGTTGATTTGGCACCTTGAGTGAAAAATATTTTCTCTTTGGTTTTCAAATTCTTTAGGCACTTGGCCTAGCATGCGCCTAACCACCAACAAACCTCCTTCATTAGGTTTGATTTCATCCTCACTTGAAGATTGGGAAGAAGTGTGGGAGGAAGAACTTTTAAGGGAGGGGGGAGAAGAATGTTCACTTTCAACCTCTCCTTTAGGGTTCAAGATCATGTTCCTTTTTGTTGGGCAATTTGAAGCAATGTGACCATAGCCCAAACACTTAAAACATTTGATGGAACTAGTTCTTGAACTTTGAGAAGAGTTTGCATTTTCATGGGAGGTTCTAGACGAATTGGTCCTAGGTGGGTGGTCTTTGGAAGTAGGTTTCTCATCCTTTCTTTCTTTTCCTTTCCAAGTTCTAGAGTAGTATTCATTGTATGAAGTATTCCTCTTGGCCTCTTGTTTCTTTTTCAATTGACTTTCAACTTTTAAGGCCAAGTGTAAAATTTTGTCAAGAGTGGAATACTCATACAACTCAACTACATCTTGAACTTCTCTTCTAAGACCACTCACAAATCTAGCTACCTTTTCTTCTTCACTTTCAAATTGGAGTCCTACTTTGAGAAGCATTGACTCCATCATTTTAAAATATTCATTAACACACATAGACCCTTGTTGAAGCCTTTGGAGCTTCAAAAGAGTCTCCCTCCTATAGTAGGAAGGAACAAATCTAGCGCGCATCAAAGTTTTAATGTCCATCCAAGAGGCCGCGGGTGGCTCTTGGTTAATATTGTCCATACACAATTGATGCCACCATGTCATGGCATAATCTTCAAATTCTAAAACTACTAAATCTACTTGTTCTTGATTACTAACTAAATGAATATTGAAGATTTGGTCCACTTTTTGCTCCCACTCTATGTAGAGGTTTGGATCATTCTCCCCCTTGAACTTTGGAATCTTGATTGGTGGAGGTTGTCTTTGTGGGAGTTGATTGCGCCTTCCACCACCATCATAGCCGTGTCTTCTTCTTCTTCCACCATGGCTAGAGTCCTCGGAAGAGGACCTCCTCCTTCTCCTCTCATCTTCCCTAAGCTCAAGTCTTTGGATGTGCTCTTGTAGGAAGATCTCACTTTGCCTCCTACCCGCCCTCAATTGGTCAAAAGTTTCTCTCCTACTCACTTCCATCTCACGTAAGATGTTGGCAAGGGTTATTTGTCCACTTTCTTGGGCCATAGGAGTCACCATGGGAGGGGAATAAGGTGAGGCCGACTCCTCCTCTTCTTCTACCTCCAAGATTGGATCCATATTCATGTTCCTACACCAAAAACTCACCAAAAACCGAGACAAAGAAGAGGTTAGCTAACAAACAATTCCAAACCCGAGACCAAGTGTGGTCTTCTCAAGCACCCAAGTGTTTTTGATCACACTCCCAAAGCACACAAGCAAGGCTAGCACTCAAAAACCTTCCAAACAAGTGAAAACACCTTTAAAGAGATGAAAACCTTTTCAAAGCTCAAACAAGTGGCTCGGCCACAACACTCTAGGAAGACAAGGAAAGAAAACTACTAAGACAAAACAAAGATTACCTAAAGACAAGCAAGCAAAGCTAAAAAAAAAACAAGAAAGTTTAACTTCTAAGGAAACTTGTTTTTAAAGACAAAACTTGAACAAGACTAAAACAATAAAAAGCACTTTTAAGGACTCTATGGAAAGCATTTGAACAAGCCAAGATTATACCTCAAATTATGCATACACCGTGAAAGATCATAACCAAGTCAAAGCATGGAACTAATTTGCCAATATCACCCAAAATCCAAGTATAAATTTTGGTAGCATAACACCTAGTAAAAATGGCCAAATGGATTCACCAAACATTGTAAAAGCTCGCGGCCAAACTGTTTTTGGTCTTGAAAACACTTTTTCTTTTCAAAACTAGGTACTTAAAATGATGATAAGGATGTTTTAGGGTGTCTTGAACACTTAGTTCCTTAAAATTAGGTCAAAATCAATTTCAAGGAGCATACAACAATACAAGGCATAGATCTCACGCAATAGTTCAAAAACTTAGAAACAAGAACAAGAAAACTCAAAGAAGCATATGACAAGAGACTCAAGCAAAAGTTAGACACATTTAAAGACTCAACATGACATACATAAAGACACAAACATGTAGCTATCATGCATTTAAACTCATGGATTTGAGGCTCAAAGAGTAAGCATCAAAAGACATGTTATCCAACCACATTTAGGAGCAAAAGAGTCACAAAACCGAAGCCAAAATTTCCACAACATAACCTGAAAACGTTGTTTTTCGTATTCTCGGCAGCTCTGACCTTTGCTGACTCATTTGATCATAACTCTCTCCACAAAACTCCAAATGCGTTAATTCTTTTTTTGTTGGAAACTAGACACACAGAGCTTTCTTTTGATATAAAGAACGTTACTTTTGGACCACTGAGCTAGCTGCAGTATTTTTTTCAAAAACGTACACGTTGCTGCCAGCACTGTTTTTTTTTGTGGACCATTCAAAGATAGCTACACAAAACAAGGTTAGAACATGAAAACACCATATTCAAGGACAACCAAAGCTCTAGATACCAAATGATGAAGGATTATCTTGTTTCCTTTTAGAGTTATGAATATGGTGAAGTTGTTTAAGAAAGCTTTTTGAAAATTCCCACTGGACATTAAGATAGCATGCTATCTAGATGTGAAGGTTCATTTCTCAAGCTCATGAAAGGAAGAAGAGAGTTGGATTCAAGCTTAAACGCACACGGCAATAACAACACTAAAGAGCAAAATGAAAGAAGAAACAATAAAAATGGAAAGCATAGAAGATGAAGAATGGAAGAAGCACGCCACTCATAGGGGGGGATCTAAGCCAACCAAGCCCTAGAGATGAGTGATGGTGCCGCCACTTGCAAGCAAGATAAGGCAAAGGTGAGTTCACTTCTAGGAAGGAGAGCTCACGAAAATTTAAAGGTTGAAACACAATAGTTTAGAAACAAAATGATCAACCCTTTTACAAGACAAGGAGCACCCTTTAAATAGGAGTTCATAGGGGTCCTTTAGCAAATACAAAAACATGAAAAAGGATTAACTAGCAAACCCTAAACCTAATGTGAGAGTGAGTCTTGGCCAAGTGAAGGGAGATGATTGGTGGAGGCATTCCCATGAGGATTCTAGGCCAAAAGAGGAAGGAGACCAAGTGACCTTCTAAGACATAAACCACAAAGGCAAAAGGAGACAAGGTACATGTCTACTTTTGCTTTTGCTTTATGCTTTTTGCTTTCCTCTCTCTTCCACTTCATCCAAGTGCTCCAATCACCAAGTGCCACCTAGCCATGCTCTACTTTCTCTTAATTACCTACAAAACAAGACAAACAAGGATTAACATGTTGGTTTAAGTTAATCTAATCTTGGTCAAAGGTCAACTTTGGATCAAAGTCAACAAGTCAACCAAAATAAATCAACTAGAAACCAACTTAGGGAATTCAAACTAAAGTAATGCAAAACAAAGATAAAGGTGATGGAATAGAAGACTCCCCTCTAGACATGCTTCTAGTGATCCTTCTTGATGGAGCTTCTAAGGAGGTGGTCATGCCTTCATCAATTAAGAAGCTTGCAGTCAAAATGCCGCAAAAGTGTAAGGATCCAGGTATGTTTTCTGTTCCCTGCATTATATGAAGTACTAAGTTTGACAATGCTATGTTAGATTTAGGAGCTTCCATTAATGTAATGCCTTTATCAGTTTTTACTTCACTTCATCTTGGACCTCTTAAGTCTACTGGTGTGGTCATTCAATTGGCCAACCGTAGCACAGTTAACCCTGCAAGTGTGTTAGAAGATGTGCTTGTCCGTGTGGACAAGTTAATTTTTCCTGCAGATTTCTACATCTTGGACATGAAGGATGATGAAGGAATGAGTTCAACCACAATTATTTTGGGAAGACCATTCATGATGACAGCACGTACCAAGATAGACTTGCATGCAGGATCCTTAACTATGGAGATAGGAGATGAGAAGGTGCAGTTCAATGTGCTAGAAGCCATGAAGCACCCAATTGAAGACCATTCTTTGTTTTGTATTGATTTATTGAGTAATGCAGTGAACAATTATGCTTTTGGACTTTTGGACGTTTTATCTGGTTTTTCTTCTTCTTTGGATTTTTCTCTTTCGAATATTTCGGGCTCAATTTTAGACGAAAGAGAAAATTGTAAAACAGGTGATATTGAGGACGCAGTGTCACTATTTGATACCTTTGTGGCGTCCAAGTGTGATGTTGAGGTGGCTGAAATTACCTTAGGCAGTAAAATGTTGCCATCTGTGGAACAGCCACCCACTTTGGAGTTGAAACCTTTACCATCTCATTTGAAATATGTTTATCTTGAGAGGGATGGGAAACTCCCTATTATTATATCTGCCTTGCTTACTGACGAGCAGGAACAAAAGCTATTGCAGGTTATCAAAGATCACAAGCGAGCAATATGATGGACTTTGGCTGATATTCCTGGTATTAGTCCTTCTTTCTGCATGCATAGAATACTCTTGGAGGAGGATGCTAAGCCAGTAAGGCAACCTCAGAGGAGACTGAATCCTCAGCTGATGGAGGTTGTGAAGAAAGAAGTCACCAAGTTGCTACAAGCAGGTATTATATATCCTATTTCTGACAGCACTTGGGTGAGTCCTGTACATGTGGTCCCCAAGAAATCTGGGATCACCGTGGTCAAGAATGTGAAGAACCAGTTGATTCCTACTCGTATTCAGAATAGCTGGAGGGTCTGTATTGATTATAGAAGACTAAACCAGGCCACTAGGAAGGACCACTTTCCTTTACCATTCATGGACCAGATGTTAGACCGATTGGCAAGTAAGTCTCATTACTGTTTTCTTGATGGATTCTCTGAGTATTTTCAGATTTGCATTGCCCTAGAGGATCAACATAAGACTACTTTTACTTGTCCATTTGGTACATATGCTTATAGGAAAATGCCATTTGGCCTTTGCAATGCTCCTGGAACATTTCAGCGATGTATGATGAGTATTTTTATAGATTTGTTGGAGCATTGTATTGAGGTTTTTATTGATGATTTTAGTGTATATGGTTCATCTTTTGACCACTGCTTGTCTAATCTTGCTAGAGTCTTGGAGAGATGTGAAGAAACTAACCTTGTTCTAAATTTTGAAAAATGTCATTTTATGGTGGAACAAGGTATAGTTTTAGGTCACGTTGTTTCCAAGAATGGTATATCTGTAGATCCTGCTAAAATTGATATTATTTCACAATTGCCTTACCCATCTTCTGTGAAAGAGGTTCGATCTTTTCTTGGACATGCAGGATTTTACAGGAGGTTTATCAAGGACTTCAGCAAGATAGCCAACCCTCTCTCCAACTTGTTGCAAAAGGATGTAGTATTTGACTTTGGAGAGAGGTGCAAAGATGCGTTTGATACATTGAAAAAGGCGCTTACCACCACTCCTATCATTCAGCCACCTGATTGGACATTACCATTTGAGTTGATGTGTGATGCATCAAACTTTGCAGTAGGAGCGGTGCTTGCACAAAAAGATGGGAAGCTATCACATGTGATATATTATGCTTCCAGAACGTTGGACACAGCGCAGGCTAACTACACCACGACTGAGAAGGAATTATTGGCTGTTGTGTTTGCCTTGGACAAATTCAGACCATATATACTTGGTTCCAAGGTAATTGTTTATACTGATCATGCAGCATTAAAATTCCTTCTAAAGAAAGCAGATTCGAAACCAAGGTTGATCAGATGGATGCTACTGCTCCAAGAGTTTGACATTGAGATTCTAGACAGAAGTGGAGCACATAACTTAGTAGCCGACCATCTTAGCAGGATTGAAAATGGAGAAGATAACATTCCTATTAAGGATGACTTTCCTGATGAAGTCCTCCTAGCATTGACGGTTGTGAAAGGTATGTTTCCTGAACCTTGGTTTGCTGACATTGTTAACTATTTGGTTGTTTCTGCTATTCCTCCTTCCTTCTCCAAATATGAAAGAATCAAGCTAAAAAGTGAGGCAAAATACTATATCTGGGAAGACCCAATCTTATGGCGCATTGGTAGTGACCAAGTCATAAGGAGGTGTGTTCCAGATATCGAAATACCTCATATGCTTGAGTTCTATCATTCGTCTCCTTTTGGTGGACATTATGGCACACAAAGAACAGGTAGGAAGGTGTTGGATTGTGGATTATATTGGCCTACCATCTTTAAAGATGCACAAAGGGTATACGAAAATTGTGAGCAGTGCCAAAGGGCAGCCAGATCCATCACAAGAAGGGATGAAATGCCTCAACAACCCATGCTATATTGTGAGGTATTTGATATTTGGGGTATTGATTTTATGGGTCCTTTTCCTCCTTCTTTTGGGTTTTCTTATATTTTGCTTGTTGTAGACTATGTCTCCAAATGGGTTGAAGCCATAGCTACAAGGACTAATGATTCTCGAGTTGTTATGAGTTTTGTCAGGTCTAACATTTTCTGTAGGTTTGGGATACCACGGGCCATCATCAGTGACCAGGGGACTCATTTCTATAATAGGCTACTTGAGAACATGTTGAAGAAGTATGGGGTGACACATCGCATTGCTACACCATATCACCCCCAAACTAATGGGCAAGCAGAGATCTCTAACAGGGAGATTAAAAAGATACTAGAGAAAGTAGTGAAGCCTAGTCGAAAGGATTGGGCCACAAGATTGGATGATGCACTTTGGGCACACAGGATAGCTTACAAAGCACCTATAGGTATGTCGCCTTTCACGGTGGTTTTCGGAAAGGCTTGTCATCTACCTGTGGAGATTGAACATCGGGCCTATTGTGCCGTGAAAGCATGCAACTTGGATTTGGAAGAAGTAGGAAATGAGCGAAAACTTCAGTTGCAAGAATTAGAGGAGATTAGGCTTGCAGCCTATGAAAACTCAAAGTTCTACAAAGAGAAAACCAAGAAGTTCCATGACCAAAAGCTTGTGGCTAGAAAGGATTTCTAGGTAGGCCAGAAGGTGTTACTATACAAATCCAAGCTTGGTCACATGAGTGGTAAGTTGCGCTCTACTTGGGAAGGACCATACATTGTTACAGAAGTTTTCCCTTATGGAGTAGTGGAGATCAAGGAAGAATCCTCAACAAGAACTTTTAAAGTTAATGGGCATCGTCTTCGGATATTCAATGAAAATCAAGATATGCTGAATAAGACGATGGATGGGATGAACTTGACTTCTCCCTCATACCTTCCACCTTGAGGAGGTAAGTACCCTTCATACTTTTTCTTTGCATTTTATACATATTGAATACATTGAGGACAATGCATGGATAAAGTGTGGGGGTGTGGGGAGATTTCCCCCTTTTTCTGATTTTGTTTTCTATTTGTTTTGTTTTTCCTTTTCTAATTTTATTTTCTGTTTGTTTTTTTTTTCAAAAAAAAAAGTTTCTGTTTTCAATAAAACATATTGACATTGGATTTTGGGATTTGATTCACTAATTGGAACAGACATAATTCTGGGAAAATAAAAGTCATGTGCTATGAATGGATTGTTTCTGTGATTTACTAATTGAGTTGATTTGAGAGTTTCTGGAATAAATCTTTTGTGAAAGAGTTTTTGACCTTGTGAGTTTTGAGTTTTATTGTAAGGATGAACTACCATGTGTCATTCCTATTTTTCTTGTGTGACTTGCTCATGTCTTGTTGGTACTCAAATGTTTAGCTTGATTCTGTTGTTTTGCATCTTAGGTGAACATGCATGATTTGATATGACTGAGGCATTTCTTGTTTTTAGCTACTCGGCCAAATAAGCTAACCATGACATTGATCCATTGGCAGCCCCTTGAGCTTAAACCTCTTTTTCTTGTTTTGAGCATATTGCTAAACCTTAAAAAGAAAAAGACCATTTTTTCCCCTTACCTTAGGGAGAAAGAAGGAGCTAGTGGATTATGTTGAGATTGGTTGAGGAATAAAGTGTGGGGGTGAGTATTTCCCCCACAAAGTTATAAAAATGGCAAAAGGAAAATAATTGTTGATGACAAAGTGTTGAAATGAAAAATGATTGCTGTCTGAAAAAGAGCAACAAAGGATAAAAGAAAAAAAAAACAAAGAAAAAAAGTAAGGCTTGTTTTTGAAACTATGCTCCATAACTCTTTCTTCCTTACTATTTCAAAAACACACAAATCCTAAAGTTTTTCCTACCTTTGCCTTGGCCTCATTATAACCTGTGAAAAGTCCTCATGATTTTTGAATGCATGTTTTCTGAAAGTTGTGAATATTAGAGTCTTGCTAAGCATTGAGAGTGTTTACTTGCATGGGTATTTTGAGTGAAAACACAAGCCAAAACACTTGAGCGAATCTTGGTGAGAAAATATACATTTAACTTGAGTGTTTCTCTTTCATATTTGATTATCTTGTAAACTTAAAAGACTAACTCATGTGTGAAAAACATAATTTTATCCATTTGTATGTGCATGACAACATGATTTCTAGAAGATTGATCTGTTTCCATTTGTATTCATTTCTTTAATCCACTGAAAATATGGAATAAAAGACCTTAGAATAAAGTTTTGAAATTGTTCAATTTTGCCCAGGAGTGCAAAAGGATAAGTGTGGGTGTGTGATGAGTTCAAATCTTTGCCCTCAATTTTTGCCCTCATTAATAATACATTAGGAATTTCAAAATAAAAAATATACTTGTATTACCTAATAATATTAATGTGACTAAAACATTGTACGAGAAAATATAGTATATCATAAGTTTGGGATGTTGCGAGTTAAATATAGTTCGTTAAATATGATATTATTTAAATGTGTGAAGAGTGTGTTGTTGATCTTGGTATGCATTTATATTAAAAGTTGATTGTATAAATATGATTATTAGGAAATTAAGTATGTTCTTTGAAGTATATAAATTATATATACTTGTTGTATTTTAAGCCGTCTTCTCAAGTATTTTCTAATAATATTATGTGTTGAAAATGAAAATATTATGGTCTCTTCTTTAGAAATTTTCTCTTTAGATTTATATCACTCAAACAATGGATTGCTCCTCGAGCAACAAGTGGTGGGTCATGTGAACCACTCATTATCGCTTAGTGTTAACATGGACTCTAGTATCATGACGTTAAAACATAGATGATTAGACAAAATTATGCATGATCTCTCTCTTTCTCTCTCTCTCTCTCTCTTTAATCTATATTGTCTAGAAGGCGAACTACAATTCTAATACTTAATGCATGTGAGATTATTCATTATATCTTGGAACTCTTTTCTTCTCATAATTGTGTTTCCTTATATAGGTGTAAAAAAATCATTGTAAATTATGTGCATCTTGATCCAAAGTTTTTTAAGAGGTTCATGACTAACCATTTACATTCTATAACTTGTAGTGTGATGACGAGATTAAATCATGCTTTGTATGGTGGGATGTCTCTTGTATCATCAATAATACCAAGAATGACATGTGCACATTGATGATGATTTGTGCTTGTGTCAAAATCTCATGGAAAGTCATTTGAGTTAATTGTATATAATATACAATATGACACAAATGATGCATCTAAGGCTAAACACTTTAATCTAGCATCTATATTACATGACTTGATATATCTATTGTTGGGCACCTAGGTACATTTATCTACTCTTGTTTTCTTTCAAGAGTCATATGTTCTTAGTTATCTTTAGAAAATTGTCGTCTATTTGTTCTTATCTCTAACACTACACACACACACACACACACACACACACACACACACACACATATATATATATATATATATATATATATATATATATATATATATATATATATATTAAGGCTATAAGTGTCTTCTATTTAATCTTCAACTTGTGTCTTCATCCTGCATTCTCCTAATGCTTCTTAATTAACATTTCTTCATTAATATTTTTTTCTTAACTTCTATTCTTTCTTGTTTCATAGGAATTGTATCTTGTACCATTAGGAGTGACTCTTAAGATCACTCAAGATGTGGTCATCTATTGATGTGATGTATATTAGAGAACAACATCTACTGATAACAATGATCATGTAGCACTACTTGTTGAATACTTTTTCGCTTATTAAATTTTTTCTTTTTTGTACGTCAACCATGATTTGTACCCGTATTATGAACTTGGTCTTTTTTCATGGTCAGGTGTCATCTTGGGCTTTTATTTATTACTTGTGTACTAGTTAAAGTATATTAGACACTCCAAAATTATTTTATTTGTTATAATAAAAAATCTAGATGTCAAATGACAAGACTTAAAGTATTAAGACTTTCATTTTATGATACTTGAACGCATCTCTACTTTAACAAGTTGGATCCTCAAGGGTTAATATTTTGTTGGAAAAAATGTGAGCAGTATCTTAGAGTTGAAACAGAGGTTCACTAGTGTACCTGTGTTGATTATTTTCTGTTAGAGTAAATCCTTTTAGGTTTATTTTCATGCATCTTGTTAGCGTTTAAGATGTGTGTTGATGAAAATTTGAAGGATTATGAATTTCAATTACCATTCAAATAATTTTAATGTGGTTGTTCATGCTTTAAGTAAAAAAATAGTGCAAATGTCCCTTGTGATGACTACAATTTATTGAAGGTTTTTTTAGATATGAGGTTGGATGTGACAATGATATCTTATCATACTAGTTGTAACATATTTGTTATGACTAATGATTTCCTTTAGGAAAAACAAATACATAATTCTATTTTGAGATATAATAAGGTTTTCTAAGGTATTGATCAAGCAAGGGATTTATTTGTTGGATTTGATGAGATATTGAGATTCGGAAAAAGAATGTGTGCTTGGTGATGATGAGTTGAAGAGAATAATTCTTAATAAAAGTCACAAGAGTAAGATGATTCTTCATCCTTGTATAACTAAATTGTATTTGAAGTTGTAGTAATCTTTTCATTGGTTTGTTATGAAGGCAGATGTAGCAAGATACATCTCATTTTGTTTGACTTGTTTGAAGTCAAATGTAGAAAACTAGAAGTCAAATGGTATGTTACATCATTTAGACATACCAGTCATATAACATCTTTATGGACTTTTTTACGTATTTACTATATCTATTGAAGAGGCATAATGTTCTATAGGTCACATGGATCATTGGATGAACATTGTTCATTTCTTACTATATTCTTCCATGTCTCGATCCATTGGAGATCTCCTTTTCTGACCCATTATACTATTTCATAACTCAATCCATTGAAGATCAGCTTCTCTGGCCACTATATTCTTTCATACTCAGTTTATTGGAGACCTGCTTCTCTGACCCACTATACTTAGTTCGGTCCATTAAACATATGCTTCTCGAATCTATTTTACATCTTCAACTCTTTTTTTCTTCAATACTAAATCAGTCTACCGTAGTATAGTACAAATTTTCAACTCTTTTTTTCTTCAATACTAAATCAGTCTACTGCTATATAGTACAAATATATGTTTCAATTCAAAGTTGAAGAAGTATAAAACTCATTATTATTTAAAAACCTAATATTTCAACGAGACAATAAAAAATCGTGTTCCATTCTCCCATAAACCAAAAATTGAAAGTCCACACTGAATCATACTATCTGGTACTTATACTTATTTGAGAAAATGTGCTATTGAGATAAATAAAAAAAATTCAACTATATTATTTCTAAAAAAAAAATCTCAATATGATGAATCTATGCAAGAGTACGATTATTCCCATATAAGTGTGAATATTTTGAGCGTTGAACCACCTTATTGATGACGACGCTAAACCCTTTGTTTACGGTTGATGAACCACCTTATGGACTTCTAAATTGAACTATATTCTCTTAGACTCCCAAATCCCAAATCGTTTTCTCTTTTGATTCTTTTCTCTTTGTTCACGTAAAAATACGTCAATGAGCTAAAACTTAAATTAAAACAATATAAACAAAATTTATAAAATATTTTACCAAGTAATTTAAATATTAACACATACCAACATGAAGGTGTTTATTAAAAGTGGAAATGAAATTGTTGGAAGCATGAAGTGAATTAATTATTCCCTTTTGTGGGCCATTGTAACAATAAAATGAGTGGGGCCCCTACATCTAGTTAGCCGAATCTTGAACTAGTTGGAGGCTTTAGAAAGCTTCACTCATTTTCCCTGAAAGTGACATTGCAAGAGAGAGAAATCATGGCTCACAAAAATTATTATAATGCATGAAAATGACCTTCCCACTCAAATTAACCTTCTTTTATTACCAAATTTAATATCACACTTTAAATTTATATACAATTTTAATAATTTATTTTCAAGTATACGTGTTTAATCATATATTTATCACACTAATTATTATGTTCATGCGATAATTAAAATCCCACGTTTAATCCACTTAAAAAATACTAATATTCTCTATTTCGTTCTAACCTTTGTTTTTTTTTTTTACAAACTACCTTATAATTCTTTATGTTTGTGTTTAAGGTCAAAGATGACACTTCTTGCAAAGTTGTTGTGCACTTATATAAGGTGCATCGTAAGCTGTCTATTTGAGTTTGGAAAAGCCATTTTCGAGTTTGATCAATTCTATCAACTGCTTAGTTGTAGTTTTATTCCTTTATTCTAAGTTACGTACGATTTTGATGTTTTATATTTTGCTCAAATTAATTAAGATATTTTTTAAAAATGAAACAAATTTACTCTTGTTTTTTTCTCTTCTAGAAGCCATCGACCACTTTGTTTCATTTCCTATTATGAAATAGACAAAATTCAATGAAGTATTTTACTTATTTGTAAACTACTTTTTAGTGGAAATTTGAGTTTTACCTTAATATATAATTAGTTACAACATTCAATATTAGCTTCTATAATAACTAAAGACAAAAATAATACATTTTTTTTTTGAAATATGTTTTAGTTAATATTTTTAACCCTTAGAGTTGAGAAAGAAAACACTATTAATGTAATAAAGACTTTTACTTTTAATGACAGTTTCGTTTTTAATTATCTAAAATTATCTTTAAGGCTAATGTTACCGGACGTAAACAAGGAAAATATTAATCATGAGATCAAGAATTCAAAGTTGGACTGTGATTAAATTAAAACAACCAATCTACTACAAATCTTAACAGTTCTTTTTTTTAATAATTATTGTTTTTTAAAATGTTTAATGTGTGCTTGCTTTTGTATGAACTCGTGCACGATTAAATCAGTTCATCGAATTGAATAATTAGTAGTTACCCATTCTACATCATTAATTAACATAATTTATATCTCCACTTGGACAACTTGTTTTCATCCAAACACCATTACTATTTTATACAAAACACTTCCAACTATAGATAGGATAAAATATATTTTTCATTATCGAATTATTTTTAAAAATTGTGTTCATTAGCGTAGATTTGACATTTTACTTCGCCTTATAGGTCTCGATTATAGTGGAACCGAAGCCTATAAGGAGGCGGTGACATTTTTGCAATTTCGTTCAACTATATTGTTTCGAGTCTCTAAAAATCAATGCAGTAAAGGGACTTTTGACCTCGGTTACAAAAGAACCGAAGCCTATTGATGAAGGATTGACCCCAACCAAGGATGAAGGCACATACTTAAGAAGACTAAGCATGTTTAGAAAGGAAGTTCACTAATCCTTCATCCCTTTCATTTGTGTTTATTATTTTTGATTCCCTAAGTTGACTTAGTTGAATCAACTTTAGTTGACTTGTTGACCTTTGACTAGGTTTAACTTGTTGACTATAGTTGACTTGACTTAAGCCAACATGCTAATCTATGTTTATTTGCTTTGAAGGTTAATTAAGAGTAAGAAAGCAATGCTAGGTGGCGCATGGTGATTGGGGAGCATAAATGATGTAGAGGAGAGAGTAAAGCAAAGGCATAAAGCATAAAGTAAAAGGCATGAAGCAAGTGTACCTATGTACCTTTGGTCTCCTTTGTTTTTAGCACACTTTGGCCACTTTTTGGAGACATATGAGACACATTCTTTGTCTCCTTTTGTGCTAGAACGAAATTAGCCTTGCACAAACCATAGTTGGCTCTTTTGTCTCTCATTTTTGTAACCTTATTTGACCTAGCTTCTAGAAGCTAGGGTTAGGTTTTTGTAGAGACATCCTTAGGTATCTTTTATTTGCTTAGAGGCCCCTAAACTCTTCTATATAAGGGGTGCTCCTAGACATGTAAAAGGGTTGAACATTTTGAAGTAAAAACACTCTTGTGTCTCAACCATTTGTGAGAGTTTCCTCCCTTGGGAGCCTTATCTTGCATAGCAAGTGGCGGCACACATCCACTCATCTTCAAGGTTGCCATGGCTTCTAGCCTAGCCTTGTAGTGGTGTGCTTCTCACATTTTTACCATCTCTTTCCTTTCCATTTTATGTTTTCTTCTTCCTTTAATTGTTCTTGGTTTTCTATGATTTATGTGATTTCCATTTCCTTTTTGTTTTGAATCAATCCATCATCTTCTTCTCTTGAGCTTTGTGAAAGGAACCTTCACATCTAGATAGCTTGCTATCTTAATGTCCAGTGGGGATTTCACTTAGCTTTCTTAATCAACTCACACCATATTCAATAATCTTAAAAGAAACAAGCTAATCCTTCATCACCTATAAGGCAACCCAGTAAGCAAATTTTCAAAATTGCCACTAACGTCAATATTTTTGGCCTCAGGTGTTTAGAGACCGAAACAGTAAAGGGACTTTAGGCCTCGATTATTAATTGAATCGAGGCCATAAAGCCTGTTAAATTCCCAAATCACGAAACTCTTTCACTATTCATCATCTTCTCAAAACTCTCTGCGCGCAAAACCCCTCTTCACTCTCTCTGCCACCACCATTGTCCAGCTCCGTCGCCGACCAGTTGCAGCCGTCGTCCGTCGTCACCTCCGTCGTGCCATCCATTGTCGTTGATTAAATCGTTGCCTCTCGCTACTGGTGAGTTCGAAAAATGGGTTTCCCTTCGCGTTTTTTTTTTGTTTTTTTTTTTACATTTTTGATTCGTTTGTGTTGCTTTTGGGGTTCACAGATTTGGGGTTCACGAAGAGACACCACAAGCGAAGAAGTGTCTTTACCATCATAACCCACCATTGAAGTAAGGATCCTGATGTTTGAATTTTTTGTTGCATATCACGTTGTGAGGGATTTGGCTGCTACTGCTGCTACAAGCCCAATTGTTGTTGCAACTATGTGGGCTGAGTGTGAATTTGAGGCATTAATTGCTTCCTGTCGGCGACCACCATTACTGCAAGAGCTCCAAATTTTTTACAGAATGGCTTCGGTTCACATTAGAACCGAGGCAAAAGAGTAGCTCTATGGCTTTGGTTCACACTCGAGGCCAAAAGCGATCCTCTTTTGGCTTAGTTCTAATATGCCTCGATTATGAAACCGGGGCAGAATATCAAAAACAACTAGGGCCAAAAGCCCTTACTGCATTGGTGGTTTTAATTCTAAATTAAGTATATACATATTTTGTTTTTGTATTTTATAAAAATTATGTATTTTTTTTTCAACAACACTATTAGAAAAAAGTCATTTAGCTATCGACTTTAATCACCAAATAATGTGATCACAAATTATGACTAAAATAGTCACAAATTTCAATTAGTCTCAATAAGTCACGGAAACAGTGACCAAATTGTTTGTTAGTGCAATTAGTTCTTATAACGATGGGAAACATTAGTGACAAATATTCAATCGTAAATTGGTGGCAATGAAAAGTAAAAACAAAAGTCGATTTAGCCACTGAACACTAACACTTAAATGACTTTTAACATCTGTTATTTTTGGTCTTTTGACATCTGATCAAACTTCGATGTCGTATCAAGTGACGTTAAAATTGACATCAGAGTGAAAATCTGATGTCCCTTAACATCGTTCTCTCTTCCATTAACGGTTTCCACCACGAAGAGCGCCACTTTCCATAGTTGTAGGCCATGTTCATGTCAGTGAGACTTATTCTATAGGCGTTGTAGAAGACTAGGGACGAGGCTAGACTATAAACAACCACCACGTAGAACCACTTTAGCTATGGAAACATTAATGGGATTACCACTACGGAAACCCAACGACAACACCAAGTATTCGTCTCTTTCTATCCACATGAAACGTTGTCCCATAAAAACACTTCCTTTTGTTTAAGCTTTTCCACGTTATTGTTCCCGTCCTCATCTATGGCCCCTGCACGTTAGAACCACAATATAAATTTGGTGGGATACGATTGGGTGGAACTCACTCGAAGCAGGAAATCTTAGAAAATAAGCGAGACCTCATCCGAGGAAATAGAAGGTTAGGTTGGAAATGATTCAACTAAAGCTCCCTTTATTAGATCAAGTCACTATCGTATCGGGGCAGATTGCTATCAGGTATAGGATTTCATCTTGCCGCTTTGAAGACTGCACAAACCCTCGCTGAGGGAGACATAGGAAGGAACTTCGGTAGAGCTGTCAAGATGGTATATGATTTTATTAAGTTGGGCTTTACATTTGGGTCATGTTAAGTTATTTTTTTATCTAACACATAAATAATTTGTATTTTTTTTATTTTGGTTTGTATTTGGATTGTATTAAAGTTTATTTATATTTTAATTAGAATTACAATTTAGTTTTGACTGAAAATAAATAAATAAATATTTTTTTTTAATTAAGTGAACTCGTGAGCCAACCCGTTTAACCCGCCAACCCGTGGTGGACCGGGCCCAGTTCGAATTTTTTTGGCTCGCTAAAAAGTGAGTCGGGTTGGGTTGGCTCACTAAATCATCAACCTGTGGTGGGTCAAGACGGGTCGGGCTGGGTTACCAATTTTGACAACTCTGAACTTCGGATAACGACTTGCCCGTGCCTAGCTTGGAGATGCTTCTAGAATTAGGATTTTCATGGTTTTTCTAATTAGCCCTAAGACCATCTATTTAAGGGGAGCTATTCCACTTGTAAAAGGGTTGAATACTTTGAATCTAAACACTCTTGCTTTTCAACCTCTTTTCTGTGAGTTATCCCTCCTCCCAAGGAGTGGAAGACTCTTGCCTTATCTTGCTATACAAGTGGCGGCACCATATACTCATATTTAGAGCTTGGTTTGGCTTTGCCCCCTTTATGAGTGGCGTGCTCCACTTCCATCACCACTACTATCTTCTCTTCCATTTTATTTGTTCTTCTTCTTTCAATGCATTCTCTTTTTTTTTTTGTTCTTGCTATTTTCGTTCCTAAGCACTTAAAACTATCTTTTCTCCTATTGAACTCTTGAAAAGGAGCCTTCACATCTAGATAGCTTGCTATCTAATGTCCAGTGGGGATTTCCTTGAGTTTTCCTTAAACAAATCTTCACCATATTCATAATCTTAAAACGAAACAAGATAATTCTTCATCATTTGGTATCTAGAGCTTTGGTTGTCTTGAATATGGTCTTTTCTTATGCTAACCAATGATGTTTGTGTTTCTTTGTTCTTGGTGGACTCTCGACCTTATGGTGTTCAAGAGGGTGTGCACATAATTTTTCCACTTCACTTGAGGTTAAAGTATCCAAAAACTCCATCTCTTGGTATATGTTGCTTATTTGTTCTTTTGGCCGAGAGTTATGTTAATGTTACCATGCCAAAAAATTTCTTCACATGTCTTTTTTCTTTAGCCTTTTGTTTTGAGTCATATGTCATATGTTAAGTTGAAGTTGTCTTATTTTTGTTTTTCCAAATATTTGAACCTTGCTTTCACTACATGTCTTACTTGATGTATGCTCCATGAAATTGATTTTAGCCTAAAAACTTGAGGAACTAAGTGTCCAAGCCACCTAAAAACTCTTTCTCACCATTTCATGAAGCTAGTTGTGAAAAGAAGAAAATTTTTGCACTAAATCTTGTCAAAAACCGAGAGCAAATTTACTTATTGGTGAACTAAAAATGTGTTTTTCACTAAGTGTTATGCTACTAGTTTTCATGCTTGAGAAATGGGTGATATTGGTAAATTAGTTCTATGCTTTAATTTGGTTATGATCTTTCTTGGTGTGTGCATGATTTAAGACTAAAGAATGCATGTTCAAGTATTTTCACATATCATGCTTATAATGTGCTTTTCTTGTTTTAGTCTTGTTAAAAGTTTTGTCTCAAACTTTCCTTCCTTAGAGTTTAACATTTCTTGCTTTTGTGCTTTTCTTGCTTATCATTAGGTACTCCTTGTTTTGTCATAGTAAGTTTGTCTTCTTGAAATTCTTGAGTGTTGAACCGAACCACTTGTGTGCAAGAAAAGGATTTTGAACAAAGTGTTTTCTTCACTCCTTGGAGGAGCTTTGAGTGTAGCCTTGCTTTGCCTTTTTTTGGGGAGTGTGACCTAAACACTTGGGTGGTTTTTAGCACACAATATTGGCCTCAGGTTTGGACTAATTTATACCATTAACTTGTGTTTGTTGTCTCGGTTTTGAGCTTGTTTTGTAGGGAAGATGAATTTGGATCCAATAGTGGAAGAAGAGGAAGAGAAGGAGTCAGTTTCTCCTTAATCTCCTCCCATGGTGACACTAGTGGCACAACAAAATGAACACACTTGCCAACATCCTAAGGGAGATGGAGATTAGTAGGAGGGAAACTTTTGAGCAATTAAGAGCGGATAAGAGGCAAAGTGAGATGATACTTCAAGAACACATCCAAAGGCTTAAGAATAGAGAGGAAGAAAGGAGGAGAAGGAGGTCCTCATTTGAGAGCTCCAATGGTAGTAAAAGGAGAGGAAATAGGTACGATTTTAATGGAGAAAGGAGGCACAACAATCCTCCCCAAAGACAACCACCTCCAATTCGGATTCCCAAGTTCAAAGGAGAGCATGATCCCAACATCTACCTTGAGTGGGAGAAAAAAGTGGGTCAAATTTTCAATATTCATTTAGTTATTGACCTAGAGCAAGTAGATTTAGTTGTCTTAGAATTTGAGGACTATGCCATGACTTGGTGGCATCCATTGTGTATGGACAATATTAACCAAGAGTCACTCACGAGCTCTTGGAGGGACATTAAACATTTAATACGCGCTAGATTTGTTCCTTCCTACTATAAGAGGGAGACTCTTTTGAAGCTCTGAAGGCTTCAACAAGGGCCCATGTGTGTGGATGAATATTACAAGCTCATGAAGTCCATGCTTCTCAAAGTAGGACTCCAATTTGAAAATGAAGAAGAAAAGGTAGCTAGGTTTGTGAGTGGTCTTAAGAGAGAAATTCAAGATGTAGTTGAATTGTATGAGTATTCCACACTTGATAAAAATTTACACTTGGCCCTCAAAGTTGAAAGTCAATTGAAAAAGAAACAAGAGGCCAAGAGGAATACTTCATACAATGAATATTACTCAAAACCTTGGAAGGGTAAGGAAAAGAAAGATGAAAAAGTACCCCCCAAGTCTCTCCAAGACCCCCCACCTAGGAGTAATGTGCCTAGGACCACTCATGATAACTCAAGCTCTTCTCAAGGGCCAAGAACAAGTTCTAATGAAGGCTTATGTTGTTCCTTTTTAAAATTATTGAATATGGTGTGAGTTGATTAAGAAAGCTAAGTGAAATCCCCACCGGACATTAAGATAGCAAGCTATTTAGATGTGAAGGTTCCTTTCACAAAGCTCAAGAGAAGAAGATGATGGATTGATTTAAAACAAAAAAGAAATGGAAAGCACATAAACCATAGAAAACCAAGAATAATTAAAGGAAGAAGAAAACATAAAATGGAAAGGAAAGAAATGGTAAAAAATGTGAGAAGCACGCCACTACAAGGCTAGGCTAGAAGCCATGGCAACCTTGAAGATGAGTGGATGTGTGCCGCCACTTGCTATGCAAGATAAGGCTTAAAAGTATTCACTCCCAAGGGAGGAAACTCTCACAAATGGTTGAGACACAAGAGTGTTTTTACTTCAAAATCTTCAACCCTTTTACATGTCTAGGAGCACCCCTTATATAGAAGAGTTTAGGGGCCTCTAAGCAAATAAAAGATACCTAAGGATGTCTCTACAAAAACCTAACCCTAGCTTCTAGAAACTAGGTCAAATAAGGTTACAAAAATGAGAGACAAAAGAGCCAACTATGGTGTGTGCAAGGCTAATTTCGTTCTAGCACAAAAAGAGACAAAAAATGTGTCTCATATGTCTCCAAAATGTGGCCAAAGTGTGCTAAAAACAAAGGAGACCAAAGGTACATAGGTACACTTGTTTTATGCCTTTTACTTTATGCTTTATGCCTTTGCTTTACTCTCTCCTCCACATCATTTATGCTCCCCAATCACCATGCGCCACCTAGCATTGCTTTCTTACTACTAATTAACCTTGAAAGCAAATAAACATAGATTAGCATGTTGGCTTAAGTCAAGTCAACTATAGTCAACAAGTTAAACCTAGTCAAAGGTCAACAAGTCAACTAAAGTTGATTCAACTAAGTCAACTTAGGGAATCAAAAATAACAAACACAAATGAAAGGGATGAAGGATTAATGAACTTCCTTTCTAAACATGCTTAGTCTTCTTGGTTGGGGTCAATCCTTCATCAAGTTCCGTCAAATGTTTTAAGTGTTTGGGTTATGGTCACATTGCTTCAAATTGCCCAACAAAAAGGAACATGATCTTGACCCCTAAATGAGAGGTTGAAAGTGAACACTCTTCCCCCTCTTCCCCTAAAAATTCTTCCTCCCACAGTTCTTCCCCATCTTCAAGTGAGGATGAAATCAAATCCAATGAGGGTGGATTGTTGGTGGTTAGGCGCATGCTTGGCCAAGTGCCAAAGGATTTAGAATCTCAAAGGGAAAATATTTTTCACTCAAGGTGCCTAATCAACAACCAGCTTTGTTCCCTCATAATTGATAGTGGAAGTTGTGTCAATGTGGCTAGCATAAGGGTTGTGGACAAGCTTGGCTTGAAAACCATCCATCATGCCAAGCCTTATAAGCTATCTTTTAGTGAGGAAGGAAAGATAAAAGTTGACAAACAAGTCCTCATCAACTTCTCCATTGAAAATTATAAAGATGAGGTTTTGTGTGACTTAGTGCCCATGGAAGCAACTCATATTTTACTTGGGAGGCCATGGCAATTTGATAAAAAAGCTTTTCATGATGGCCATACCGACAAATTTTCTTTTAACTTCCAAGGCCAAAAGATCACACTTTTACCTCTCTCAACAAAGGAAGTCAATGAGGACCAAATGCAAATGATTAAGAAAAGAAAGGAAGAAAAGGCGTAAGTGAAGGCGCAAGGGCATGGCAAGGAAGCCAAGAAGAGTATGATCTCTCACAAAGGGGTCAAAACGGTAATGCTTGCCCAAAAAAAAGTTTTTCTTGCTTTGCCTAGTGAGTCTTCTCCCTTTTTCCAAAATCCTCACTCCACATGTCCTCAAGACTTGTCTATAATCTTAGATGAGAAGATATTTTTCAAGAACCTCTAAAGGGGCTTCCACCCCCAAGAGGCATAGAAGACCAAATTGATTTCATTCAAGGCTCATCTTTGCCTAATAGGTCGGCCTATATGACCAATCCTGAGGAGGCGAAGGAAATCCAAAAATAAGTCAATGAATTGTTAGAAAAAGGATGAGTGCAACATAGCATGAGTCCTTGTGCAATGCCCGTGATTCTAGTCCCTAAAAAAAGATGGAACATGAAGAATGTGCATAGATTGTAGGGCCATAAACAACATAACCATCAAGTATAGGCATCCCATTCCTAGGTTGGATGATTTGCTAGATGAATTGCATGGTGCAACCATATTCTCCAAAATAGACTTGAAGAGTGGATACAATCAAATAAGAATCAAAGAAGATGATGAATGAAAAACCTCTTTTAAGACTAAATTTGGATTGTATAAGTGGTTAGTCATGCCTTTTGGCTTGACCAATGCACCTAGTACTTTCATGAGGCTTGTGCATCATGTGCTTAGGGAATTCTTAGGCAAGTTTGTTGTTGTCTACTTTGATGAAATCCTCATCTATAGCTTGTCCAAAGAAGAGCATGTGCATCATTTAAGGAGTGTCTTAGAGATCCTAAGGAAGGAATCCTTGTTTGCTAACATGGAGAAATGCATCTTTGGCATGGATCATGTGATCTTCCTAGGGTTTAAAATCAATCAACATGGGGTCCATGTGGACCAAGAAAAAGTGATGGCCATAAAGGAGTGGCCTACACCAAAAAATGTGAGTGAAGTTAGGTCTTTTCATGGGTTGGCTAGCTTTTATTGGAGATTTGTGCCCAACTTTAACACTATAGCCGCCCCTTTAAATGAATTGGTTAAGAAAGGAGTGGACTTTAAGTGGGGAATTGATCAAACAAAGGCCTTTGAAACTTTAAAAGAAAATTTGATCAAAGCCCTCGTCCTAGCCCTTCCAAACTTTTCCAAAACTTTTGAAATTGAGTGTGATGCATCCAATGTAGGTATTGGGGTCGTACTTCTCCAAGAAGGACACCCCATAGCCTATTTTAGTGAGAAACTCAAAGGGAGTCATCTCAACTACTTCACCTATGACAAGGAACTTTATGCTCTTGTAAGGACTTTGCAAACTTGGCAACACTATTTCCTTTCCAAGGAATTTGTGATCCATAGTGATCATGAATCCTTAAAATTTTTGAAAAGTTAAGGCAAGCTAAACAAGAGACATGCAAGGTGGGTATAATTCCTTGAACAATTCCCCTATGTGATCAAACATAAGCAAGGGAAGGCCAACATTGTGGCGGATGTGCTATTAAGAAGGCACTCCCTCCTCTCTATGCTTGAAAAAAAATTTCTTAGCTTTGATCACATTAAGGAATTGTATCAAGATGACAATGACTTCTCTTTCATCCTTAGTGAGTGCAACCCTGGAGCTTACAAGTACTTTTACCTCCTTAATCACTATCTTTTCAAAGGTAAGAGACTTTGCATTCCCCAAGGTTCCCTAAGGAATTCTCTTATTAGGGAGGCACATGAGGGAGGATTAATGGGGCATTTTGGGCCTAACAAGACTTTGGAAGTCTTAAAGGAGCATTTCTATTGGCCACACATGAGAAAGCATGTAGACAAGCATTGCAAGAGTTGCATAGCATGCATGAGAGCCCAATCCAAGGTCCAACCTCATGGACTTTACACTCCCTTACCCATCCCTTCTATGCCTTGGGTTGATATTTCAATGGATTTTGTCTTAGGGCTTCCAAGGACAAAGAAAGGTAGGGATTCAATCTTTGTGGTAGTGGATAGATTTTCAAAAATGGCCCATTTTATTCCATGCCACAAGGTTGATGATGCAACCCATATTGCAAATCTCTTCTTCAAGGAAGTAGTGAGACTTCATGGCATCCCTAGAACAATTGTTAGTGATAGGAACACAAAGTTCTTAAGCCACTTTTGGAGGACGCTATGGGGAAAACTTGGAACCAAACTCCTCTTTTCTACAACTTGTCACCCCCAAAGTGATGGCAAAACCGAGGTGGTTAATAGGACTTTGGGTCAAATGCTACGATGCATGATAGTTCATAACATTAGGGAGTGGGAGGAACTTCTCCCTCATATTGAGTTTGCTTACAATAGAGTGGTGCATTCCACTACCTCTCACTCTCCTTTTGAAGTTGTTTATGGGTTCAATCCCTTGACTCCTCTAGACTTTCTTCCCTTCCCCACCCATGAGGCATGGACTTGCCAAGATGGCCAAGCCAAAGCCAAAATAATCCAAGACTTGCATGCACAAGTCAAGGAAACTATTGCAAAAAGGGTGAAGAAACACCAAGAGGTGGGAAACAAAGGGAGGAAAGAAATAGTCTTCAAGGAAGGGGATTGGGTTTGGCTTCGTTTGAGAAAGGAAAGATTTCCAAATCAAAGAAATTCCAAACTCCTTCCTAGAGGAGATGGCCCCTTTCAAGTTATTAGGAGAATCAATAACAATGTTTATGAGTTAGACTTACCTCCTAGTTATAACATAAATAACTTATTCAATGTTTGTGACCTTTCTCCTTTTGACATAGGGTTTAAGAATTCGTGGTCGAATTCTCTCCAAGAAGGGGAGATGATGAAGGATTATCTTGTTTCTTTTTAGAGTTATGAATATGGTGAAGTTGTTTAAGAAAGCTTTTTGAAAATTTCCATTGGACATTAAGATATCATGCTATCTAGATGTGAAGCTTAATTTCTCAAGCTCATGAAAGGAAGAAGAGAGTTGGATTCAAGCTTAAACACACACGACAATAACAACACTTAAAGAGCAAAATGAAAGAAGAAACAATAAAAATGGAAAGCATAGAAGATGAAGAATGGAAGAAGCACGCCACTCATAGGGGGGATCTAAGCCAACCAAGCCCTAGAGATGAGTGATGGTGCCGCCACTTGCAAGCAAGATAAGGCAAAGGTGAGTTCACTTCTAGCAAGGAGAGCTCACAAAAATTGGTGGTTGAATGCACAAAGTTTATAACAAAATGATCAACCCTTTTACAAGACAAAGAGCACCCTTTAAATAGGAGTTCATAGGGGTCCTTTAGCAAATACAAAAACATGAAAAAGGATTAACTAGCAAACCCTAAACCTAATGTGAGAGTGAGTCTTGGCCAAGTGAAGGGAGATGATTGGTGGAGGCATTCCCATGAGGATTCTAGGCCAAAAGAGGAAGGACCACAAAGGCAAAAGGAGACAAGGTACATGTCTACTTTTGCTTTTGCTTTATGCTTTTTGCTTTCCTCTCTCTTCCACTCCATCCAAGTGCTCCAATCACCAAGTGCCACCTAGCCATGCTCTACTTTCTCTTAATTACCTACAAAACAAGACAAACAAGGATTAGCATGTTGGTTTAAATTAATCTAATCTTGGTCAAAGGTCAACTTTGGATCAAAGTCAACAAGTCAACCAAAATAAATCAACTAGAAACCAACTTAGGGAATTCAAACTAAAGTAATGCAAAACAAAAATAAAGGTGATGGAATAACAGACTCCCCTCTAGACATGCTTCTAGTGATCCTTCTTGAGGGAGCTTCTAAGGAGGTGGTCACGCCTTCATCAGGAGGATGATGAAGGATTGACCACCCAAAGAACCATGGAGACTCCCCTGAGGAGAATTACTAGGTGCATGACCAAAGGGGAGGATCCTTCTTCTATTTCCCTTTCTTTATTTTCCATCTTAATTTCTTGATTTCCCTAAGTTGACTTGGTTGACTTAATTTTGGTTGACTTGTTGACCTTTGACTAAGGTTGACTCATTGACCAAAATTAATTAAACTTAAGCCAACATGCTAATCCTTGTTTAAGTTGTTTTGTAGGTTAATTTTGTAGAGAGAAGCTTGATAGGTGGCGCATGGTGATTGGAGGGCATGGATGAGGTGGAGGAGAGAGTAAAGCAAAAGCAAAAGCATAAAGCAAAAGTAGACATTGTACCTTTTGTCTCTTTTGCTCTTTATGCTCCTTTGCATGATTTGGAGACCACTTTTGTCTCTTCCTCCCCCTTTTGGCCGAGAATCAACATGGGAAGCAACATCACCATCTCATTTTGTGCCTAGCTTGGAGATGCTTCTAGAATTAGGGTTTTCATGGTTTTTCTAGTTAGCCCTTTCATCTTTTGTTTTTTTGCTTAGAGACCCTAAGACCATCTATTTAAGGGGAGCTCTTCCACTTGTAAAAGGGTTGAATAATTTGAATCCAAACACTATTGTTTTTCAACCTCTTTTCCGTGAGCTATCCCTCCTCCCAAGGAGTGGAAGACTCTTGCCTTATCTTGCTATGCAAGTGGCAGCACGATACAATCATCTCTAGAGCTTGGTTTAGCTTTGCCCCCTCTATGAGTAGCGTGCTCCACTTCCATTGTAAGACCCGCGAAATTTAATTAATTAAATAATTAATTAATTAATAAATGCGGGTGGGAAGAGCATTTATGACATTAAATTCTGATTGATTGGCATGGAAAAGTACTAGCTTAAGTGGTTGAGAGTACTTTAATTGTGTGAGAGGACTTGGGTTCAAGTCCTATGTATATAATTGTGTGTTATTTAATTATTATTGTTTTAATGATATGATTAATCACGTGTCTCATTATACAATGCTTGAATTGTATTAGTTAGCAAGAAACATGAATTGGCTTGATAGTTTAGCGTTGATTTAGCATTAGTGTGGTTATGGGTTCAAACCTTAGAGAACCAAAATTAAACTTTATTTTTGGTATTTTTGGCTTTGGCTTGAATATGAAAAGTTGATGGAAACCCTAGATGAATGGGCAGCCTGGAAGCTTCGAAGTGGCTGAAAAACAAACCATAAAGGAGTAATGAATGATAATAAACATTGTCATTAAAAAACTTAAATTCGTTTTTGGTCATTACCTAGTGGTAAGGCATCTTTAAAAGGCAAGAAATTAGGCAAGGGGAAGGGTTTTGCAAGGCTGAAATTGCACACAGAGAATAGGACACGAAAATTGGAGAGTGGTGAGGTTTGAGTGCAGAATTAAGGCTAATTGGAGGGAGGACTAAGAGGACTTTGGGTGAGCCAAGAAGAACATTGGGAATTCTCAAACTTTTAGCAAGAAAGCCAAGTTAGGGGAGTTGAATCACGTTCTATCTGAATTTTTATGCGTAATTGTATGAATATAGAATGTGTATGTATGGTTTTTGTTAAAATTGCATTGAAATCTACGTTTCTGGAATTTTTCCAGAAACCACCTGGCGGGCTGCTCATAGCCGCCAAGCGGCACATGCCAATTTAGTGTGTTTCTAGGTTCCCTGAGGAACCGCCTACCGGTGAAACCCTGTACCGCTAGGCGCCATAAACCTGTAACCCAGTTTCTAGGTTTTGTGATGAACTGCTTGGCGGTGATGAACACCCGCCATGCGACGCAAGTCGAATTGACTCGGTTTTGATGTTCTGTGTGTTCTGGAGCAATTTTGATCGGGGTAAAATGTAGTCCTACTTGATGGTTGATGATGTAAGTTGTTATATTGTAGAAATCCATAGGGTTGAATGTCAATTTGATAAAATACTATGAAATCCTTTTATGGCCAAATGTTGTTGTATCTTGTGGTATGATTCAACACTGAATGTTATGAATTGTAGCGGAAATAAGTGATTAATGTGATTAGGTTTTGAATTACTTTGATTGTGTTTGAATCTGAATGGAGAATGATAGAAATTAGCAAAGAAGGATGAATTGTGGGGATTACGGGTTCTGGAAAAGAATCTGGAAATGCCAGATGGTATGTATCGCCTGGCGGCAAGCGCCGTGCCGCCAGGCGCCATCACAGAAGTTACCAGGTTGCACGATTGGAATGGGTCTGGGAAGTCGTTCTGGAAAGAAATGGGTTCGTGATGATGAAATCTAGAGTCATGGGATCACGAGCGTATGAGTTGCTTTTCACTTAAATGGTAGTTAAGTATGTTAGTTAAATACATGAAATTGTTAGATGGAAAAAGGGTCGGGAAACTGATGGGGTGTGTAATCTGGGTTAAACCAATGATAAGGTTTTTGATGGGGTTTGGTTGGATGACAAAGTGAGTACAAGAATTTACTTAAGATAGGAGCATAAGATGATGTGTTGGTTTGAGTATGTTTATAAGCCATGAGGAGGGAAGGATGAGAGCGAGCTTAGTGAGAGACGCGGGTACTGCTTAGAGTAAGGTATGGAATATCTTAACTAATAATAGCAATTTGGCTATAATGGAATTTCAACTATGGATCTCAATAAAGTTAAATATGAAACTGTTGAATTTGGGAAACCAAGTGGTGGAAGATACCTTAGTAATTATCCAAACTCGTAAGTCATGACATGACATTATAAGCTTTGTGAGTTTTACTTTGGGTGCTAGAAGACTAATAGTATTGGAAAATCTGAGTTAGAGAACATAAACCAGAAGACACTGTTGTGCTGATACAGCGCTTGGTGAGAGTGGGAATCTACCAGGCGATAGTCATGAAAACAGAGAGCACTGGACCGTAGGTGCCTGGCGACACGAGTGGTTCTGCCAGGCGATGGCTTGTCAACAGAGGGTTACTGGGTCGGGTGTGCCTAGCGGTGGGGGCCTTTCCGCCAAGCGGTACCTGCAGCGAGGTTGAATATAAGGCTCTAGGTGCCTAGCAGTACGCGACACCTGCCAGGCGGTCTGGGAGTTGGCAGCACCTGGCGACACGTGTCCCCCGCTAGGCGATTTTTACTGCTACAACTTGGAGTTGTTGATTTCATAGGTGTGCTCTACAAGGCTTTTAGTGATGCTTTAAAGGTGGGATTACTGATGCTCCTTGAGTTGTGGCTCAAAACGTATCCCTTGGGTTGTGGCTCGAGATAGGGGTTAAGCACGTGGTATTCCTTGAGTTGTGGCTCGGAATAGCATCTCTTGAGTTGTGGCTCGGGATGGTGGATGAACACGAGGAACCCTTGAGTTGTGGCTCGGGTTGGCGAGTGTTGCCGGTGTGAGTGTGCTGGTTGTGGCCAGTACGGATGGGTCTAGATAGATTGCCCTCCTCAGTAGTTGACTGACGAGTTTGGTAGTCTTGGGACGTTGCGAACTATGTTCGTATTTGGGAACTCCACCTGGCGTTACGGTGTATGATCCGTAACATGGTTTCCCGCATGTGCTCTATCAGTTGTGGTCGATAGGTATGGTAGCAAGTCATCTTGAAGTAATCATTAGAAGAGGCAGAACACGAAAGTTATGGTTGTGGCCATGGTACATAGTATTCTATGGATGTTTGGGCATGTATAAATATATATGTGTTATATAGGATGTGTTATTTTATATGTTATATTTGTTAAGCTCACCCTATCTGCTTGTAATTGGCGATGATCGTGTACGCGGTACACGTGAGCAGATGTTGTTGATGCAGGTGGCTCTGGTGAAGCTTAGCTGCGGAGAGGGGATAGATCGGGGAACCTTATGTTTATTTTTCTTTGGTTTTGAAATAAGTTGTAAACCCTTATGGGTATTATTATAACCTTTTGTTTTAGTGATTTTGGATTTGAACATTGTTTGATTATTTAATAAATTTTAAATTTTCTCGCGTTTTGGGAAAATGAGGTATTATTAAATGCAGTATATTTTAATTTATTTCCTTTATTTTATTATAAATCAGTAATATCTTGACGGGATGTTACATCCATCACCACTACTATCTTCTCTTCCAGTTTTATTTGTTCTTCTTCTTTCAATGCATTCTCTTTTTTTTTTGGTTTTGTTCTTGCTATTTTCGTTCCTAAGCACTTAAAACTATCTCTTCTCCTATTGAACTCTTGGAAAAGAACCTTCACATATAGATAGCTTGCTATCTTAATGTCCAGTGGGGATTTCCTTGAGTTTTCCTTAAACAACTCTTCACCATATTCATAATCTTAAAAGGAAACAAGATAATCCTTCATCATTACGCACCATCCAAAGAATAAACCATTGCCTCTACGTCATCGCCTGGCGTTGCCTAAGCGCCACTAGGCGAAAGCTAGTTGCAAACTGCCTGACGAAAGCCTCAAGCCGCTAGATGCCACACGCTCCAAAGGTCTTTGGAATTGAAAGTATCACCTGGGACGCACCTCACCCCCAAAGGCCACGCGTTTTAGGCCTCTCTGTTTTTGTAGCTCCCGCCTGGCGGTTCAAACCTCACCGCCAGGCGGTACACCAGTACAACAAGTTTACTAGTTTTCTTTTCATTCTAATACACACTATAATATAATCAGACCATCCCAAGCGCCTTGTAGTAATACCAAGTATCTAAATCTCATCCAACTGAATGGAAGCTCGTACCCCATCAGCCTTACTAATCTTTTTATTCCCACATTTATTCCCCAACTCAATCATACCATCACTTAGAATTAACCAAAGTCAACCCATGCTTATCAACATTATGCGGCGGTCACCACATCCTACATATATTCTATCACTGTCCAACCATTTCCTCTATTTCCACCTATTCTCCAACATCATAACAATTTTTCCTTAGTAGATAATTACACCTTGTACCCCACCTAGACGGCTTAACATAGAACCCCCAAGTCCTGAATTATATTTTGCAATCTAATCAAGCAAGACCCTAATTTCATTAAGTTTATGCCATACTAGCTTTGTACTCTGATTCTTCAAACACAAGTAGAGTTAACATTCCTACATGACCGTACATCGTGCATTAATTATCATTTTAACACCCCATTTAGTGTGTCACAACTCTATGTTTCATACGCCGCTTGATCTAACAGAAGTTCCAAAACTTGCATTGCTTATCCAACCACACAATGCCATCTCCGCCACTCTAGCGCCTGGCGGCAAATAAGGTGTCGCCAAGCGGTGCATGCAGTTCTAGGTAAAAACCTAGAACCCCCTTGCACTTGCGAACCCTAAAAATCCCTATATCCCTCGTTGTATCATATTTCCACTCCATATGCTATAACCACATGTTTAAGTTCGCAGTTGTTACAATAGGCTTCCAACCCACAAAATTCTATTGTCTTTGTCTACGCAAATAGATCCAAAACCTACAATCCAAAAATGTTCAAACCATAATATTCATATATACTAACCTTCATCCAATTAATTCAATTCACAACCTAATTAGACAATTATTAATTCACCACAATCCGTTATCATGCAGAGATCCAATTTTTCCAACCAGAATAACTCAAAACGCACAAAAAACCCAAGTTGAGCCAACTTCGCTCGCTTCGCCTGGTGGGTGTACATTGCCACTAGGCAGTTCATACCAAAAAGCCCAGAAACAAGGTTGTAAAACTTGCGTTGCTTGGCGGTCAATTCATCCCGCCAGGCGATTCCTAGCAGAAACCCAAAAAATAAGAGCAATCACTTGTGTCGCCTAGTGGGTATTCAACGTCGCCAGGTGATTTTTGGAAAAATTATAGAAACCCGAACAGAAAACAAGCAAGCAATGTATAACAGTCCAAATAGTCAATTATGTACTGAGAATTAACACAAAAAATACGAGTTCAGCTCCCCTAACCTGGTATTCCTTGCTCTAATTGGAATTGATAGAGTTCCTTCTTGATTCACAATTACCTCCCTTTGATACCAATCCAACTCCTTTCAACAATGTCTCCTAGATTCAAGTCTACGTGCTCAAAATTCTCTCCTCACACTACTCATAAAGAAAACGAAAATGCATTAAAAATGGGTTTAATTGTCATTCAAAAACCATTATGAGATCGTTTTCTAGCCCTCTCATCTGCTCCTCAAGATGGCTAGGGTTTTATGATCCCTCTCTTTCATGCCAAAAAGAGTTTCGGCAAAAAAGAACCTATTTTGCACAAGTCTAAGCTCGAACACACCACCACTCAATTACAATTCAAGTGCACAACCAATTCAACCAATCCATGTTTTGTCATAATTCTTACGCATCTAGGATTATATTATCACGGACCATGATCACACATATTCTCAAAAGATTAAAACAATTAATTTAACACATAAATAACATCCACAACACTCAAACCAAAGTCCTTTCATAATAACCAATTACTCTCAACCATTTGAGCTAGTACTATTTCACATCATAAATTTTAGTATTAAATGTCTTAAAGGTTCCCACTACCCACATTTATTAAATAATTATTTATATAATTACTTAATTTTCTCGGGTCTTACAGATGTTATTTGACGTTAAAGGAAGAGAAATTCGACATCCCTTGAGGTCAGGGATGCAAACCCTAACATCTTTTGACGTTGGGGAAGAAAATTTTGACATCCTTTGACGTCCCACTTGTGGCCACCGACGTCAAATTCAATAAAGACGTCTCTCCCTAAGGGTGCCGACATTATTTTGGGCGTTTTAATTACAAAATGCCACCGATCATTTTTTACGTTTGATTTTTCATGGACAGATGTTAAATGGGTGACGTTATAAGCCATTTTTGTATTAGTGGAATAAACTGATATTGTAGTGGCTAAATTTGTTTTAGTGGCTAAATAGTGATTGAGGGGTTTCCAGTGGCAAATTAACAACTTAATGAGTTTCAGTGGCTGAATTTGTTTTAGTGGCTAAATAGTGATTGAGGGGTTTCCAGTGGCAAATTAACAACTTAATGAGTTTCAGTGGCTAAATTATTTTTGAATGCAAAAAACTAAACTTTCCCTCTCTTTGAAAACTAAGAAACACTGAAACTCAAAAACTAAGAAAATACACATATTTCACTTCCCTCTTTTGAAAAAAAAAACTAAAAAAATAACATTTCATTTTCCTCCTTTGAAAACCTAAGTGATAAAAACACAAAGACATAGGGTCGTCCCTCTTTGTGGTCACCGTCAACATGGTCGTCGTCACTATGGTAGTCATCATCGTGGTCGTCGTCACTATGATCATCGTCAACGTGGTCACTTGCTGAAAATCAGAAGTGTTTCTTCGTGGTCATTTCTTCTTCGTGGTCAACATCTCATTGTCATTTTCCCCCTTCTTCGAGGTATCTCTTTATAGCCTCTTCATGGTCGCCTTCACCATTTGTATATATCTATATTTATGATAATCTTTTATTATATTTTCCAAAGTTGGCACTAACATCATTGTTTTCATATTTTGTTCTTTCATAGTTAGAAACTTCCACTTCGTTCCTTGGGTTAAAATTGGATGCCTGTTATATTCTCCAAAATTGGATTGTTATAAGTTGCATATAATTTATTGAATAGTGATCACTTCAAATATCATAAATGCATTTTTGCATAATGAAATTTTGGAATTATGAATGTAAAGTTGGAGTTTGAGATTTTTTATATTATAAAGATGAATTACACTATACTTCGTTTCTTTCATGGATTACTATTTCTTTTTAGTTTTCTTTGGCTAAGATAACAAGTGACTTTAAGCTAATGTTTCTAGTATCAGGAAAGCATATATGCTAATGATCATTACATTATATTTTAGTTTAGAGTAGATTTTGTTGTATTAATTCAAGTATAGGACAATTATAGTTTTAATTCTTTTTTTTCTATTTTTGTTATAAGACAACTCTATATAAGAAGTGTTGAATCAATAGTACGCTCAGAAACATACATACAAACATATATTGTGCATATTTGTGTGTATAGATACTCTTACCTGTTAGAGAGTGTCTTCTCCCTTCCTCTACCAATAAATGGTATCTAGAGTAGTGTTGAGGTTCTGGAAAATTTTGTAGTATCTACAATGATTGGGACTGGCTGTGGATATTTCTTCTCAAATTTGCCAATTCTTGATGAAAGAAATTATAACTACTAGGTTATAAGAATGGAAGCCATTCTTGGCTATCAAAAACTATGGGAAATTATAGAAGGTGCTAAAGAGAAGGATGAAGTCGCAAAGTGTCTCTTGTTTTAGTGTGTGGACATAGTGAATTTTGAGAAGATTTTGAAAGCAAATAGAAAAGGAAGCAATAGATATACTATAACGGGTACATGGAGGTGTAGAAAAAAATCAAGAAGGTAAGATTGCAATCTTTGAGGAGACAGTATGAACTGTTGTCCATGGAAGAATTTGCAATACCTTTTTTATAAAATAAAAATAATAACAAAGAAAACATAATATCAAGTATTCAATGTCAAAATAATACACATTTTCTTTTGTCTAATGTCAAATATCAAGAAAGAAATTATGAATAAGATTATCAAATAACAATTGAATAAATGTCAAATAATTATAGAAAAGAATAAACATTGATCAAATGTGTGTCTTAGAAATAAGTTATAAAGGAGCACAAAAAGTTAATATAAGTCTGTTAGATTATTTAATAAATTAAATGTGTTCTAATCAGTAATTTAAAAATGGAAACTGATATAACGACAAGAACATATATATGGACATGTGTAGGAATGGAAACAAAGTAAGTGTATACATACTCATTTTCACCTTCATACCCTATTTAAAAAATTGAATATTTTCTATACCCATACTCATAATCATACCCAATAGATACAAGAATTTCTTGTCAAGTTGAAAAAATAGTCACGTAAACAAGTTTTTTGGTTATTCCTAATCATATATCGTTATTGTTAGAATGCTCAACTCTTAGGGTCTGTTCGCTTGCATGAATTTAGTGCACAAACGAATTTAAGAGAGCTGATTTTCCAAGATGGAGGTTGTTCGTTTACAATGATTTGCAAGCGAGTGAGAGTAAAGACATGTGGGTTCATCATCCCATTAGAATGAAGAAAAAACAAATTGATATTACACTATAGTATCTCTATCTCATATCTCGTTCTCAATGCATAGATACATATATGTAACCGATTCCATAATCGGTGTTCTTCACATATATTTATATATATGTAACTGGTTACTTAATTGGTTACAAACACCATCATATATATATATATATATATATATATATATTTGTTATCTATATATATAAATATATATATATATATATCATTAAATAATAGTAATAATATTAATAATTATAATATATTAATTTTAACTACAATGGTAAAATAGTAATTTTATTTTTTAATTGATGGAAATCACCTAAAGAGGCTTTCAGCATTGACCAATGACCATACCCATTTATCTTTCATGTTTTGAAATACTTAAATAAATGTATATGCTTAATGTTTTGGTGTGGTGTAATTAGCAATTTCCTTGGATTTGTATTCAGCCCATGTTTTCCTTGTAATTCTTTTTGGGCCACGAGCATAAGCTTCACAAGTCCAGCCCAACAGCATAAGTCTTGGGCCACGTTTAGCTTCCTTTTGTGTGGTTTAAGGCAGCACACCAGTGCAGAAAAGGTTTCAACCGTGGTTATTTTGGTCATTTGACTTCAGTTTAAGACCCGAGACATATCTAACCGAGGTAAAAAAGGGTGACTTTTCTGCCTCGATTATGAACCGAGGCATATTTTTGTAACATCTAGGAAAAATAATTATATTTCTGAGGTATTAATTGGATGTGAGGAATATTAATTGAATTAATACAAAATGTCATAAACGGAAATGAAGAGTGGCAAAGTTGGTTAAAGCCTTATTCATGAGTTAGTGGTCAAAGGTTTGATTCCTAGTGCATTTGGAGTAATTATATTTTTTTAAATGTTGTTTTATTATTGTGTGGAGGTGCTTGTGTGCATTTTGAGCATGACTTATATGTTAGGGGTGGCTTATATTTTATTTGGTACTTTTAGAATTTATTTGGTTTTGTTCTTGAATGCATTGAATGTGTGGATGTTACTAAAATGTTGATGTGCGTGTTGAATGACTAAAAAAGCATGATAGTTGATATGGTATTGAGGTCTTTGCTTAAGTCTTGGGAGTTGTGTGTTCGAATCCAATTATGTGTATTTTTTGGTAATTAAATTTGTGGTGCACATAAGAATGTGAAAACTTGAGGTTGTATCTAAACACTAGCACCTTAATTGAAACTAAGGTGGGAGTTGTGTGTTCGAATCCAATTGTGTGTATTTTTTGGTAATTAAATTTGTGGTGCACATAAGAATGTGAAAACTTGAGGTTGTATCTAAACACTAGCGCCTTAATTGAAACTAAGGTGAGTAATTGGGCAAAAAATTATTAACGTGAGGTGGGAAAGGAAAAGGATTGTGCACTCCAAAAATAATTTTTAATTTCTTTTTACATGCTTGAAAGGGAAAACAGAGGGTTTTTATAGCTATGTTAAAAATTGGAGTTTGGGAAGAGAGGAAAGGCAACATGTGGTTTAGGGAGGAAGAGAGATAGAGTATATTTTTTTTTTTTGTTAGAACGTGAAGAGCAAGGGAGAAGTAGAGTAAAGCTAAGGTGGTCTTGTTCTAGGAAATCAAGGTAAGGGGTACTAAGCCTTGCTCTTTCTTAATTCTTTTATGGACTTGTATTGAGTTTGAGTGTTCAACATGGAATTGTAGGGGGTGCTAAGCCTTGCTCTTTCTTAATTTTTTGTGGACATGTATTGAGTTTGAGTGTTCAACATGGAATTGTAAGGTATGCTAAGCCTTGTTCTTCTTGGTTTTATGAATGTATATTGAGTGTGGGTTTTCTCCTTGCAATTGTAAGGAAAACTACTCTATTTTATTTTTTTTGTTTTGTGTTGATGGGGTATGGAGTAAAGTGTTGCTTTCTTTCTTTTGCAAATAGAGAATCATGATGGATTAGTGGTTTTTTTCTAAGAAGATAAATGTTTGTTCTGTGGTGTGGATGAATTCATGGTGTACTCTAGAATTAATTCTTTTATCGTCTTATAATATTGTGATATTGTGGTGAAGACATTAGTATGATTGAAGTTCATTTTTCCTTGGAATTGTGATTTTTGGTAGTGGAGAAGCAGGCCATTGGGAGGTAAGTCAGTTGGAATTATTATAGCTTCGGCGTGTTGATGTAAATTTAATAGTAGTAATTTTGATGACTATGAACTTTGGCATATGGGCATTGGAAATATTTTTTTTATAATTTTTTATTATGAAAATTAGGGGAATGATGCAAGAGGGAAATTCACTTTTTTTTAGAGAATGAAAATAAGTTGAGCTGATAATGGTTTTGGAGTTAACTTTGATCATTTTAGGTGAAAGGTTTACGAGGTGAATATGGTTTTAGTGTGTGCAAATTATCTTGGATGGTTGGTGTAGTAAAAGTTCGGTAGAAATCATAATTGGTGGTGTTGATCTATTGGTTAGTGTAGTGCTTGGTTGCATTGTTGGTGTTGATCTATTGGTTAATTGTTTTGGTGCTCAAAATAAAAGGTTGAAAAGGTAAGTCAAAAGGTTTAATGGACAATTAAGTGTGGATTTGTGAAGTAAAATTTTGTTGTGTAAATTCCAAGTTGAATGTGGTGAAATTTGTAAAAGAGGTTTAGTGATTGTATATTGAAATTTGAAAAAAAAAACTTTTATACGTGGCATCTCGAAAGGGGTTTTACAATTTATACCTTAGTTCTGACAACAATCGAGACAGAAAAGTGAAACTTACTACCTCAGTTGTAGAACAACTGAAGCCTAAAAGGCATTAAAAATTAGAAAGAAAAAGTTAATCAGTATTATCTTTCTGCCTCAGTTTTCGTATGAACTAACGCCTAATACCCTTTTCTAAGTTATAAAATTTGGAAAAGCAAGTCAAGTTCATAATTTTGCATAGTTCATAATTTTTCATAATTTGGAAAATCAAGCAAAGTTCAAGAATGAAAATATCTATAAAAATTTACAAATCCAATTTCTATCTGTACCACACCTAGCCGGCCCCACTAGCATACCAACACATATCACCCTTGACCGACAACTCATATCGGCCAAGGCTGGGGGACTGGTGTACCACACCTAGCCAAACTCGACCAAATAAGTAAACGATACATGCATACCAAAACAGTCAAGTATTCAGCCTAGGCTGAGTTAGCCTAAGTCTTATCAGATCTAACCTAAACATCTACAGGAATAACATGCACAAGATAGCATATAACCAACCTAAGCAGTCAAGGAAAGTAGCCGGCCTAGGCCGACTACTCTAATAGACTCAGTAAGATTAAAGCCCCCCAGCGTTCAATAGGTCCTAAGGGCCTGGGCTAGGGCCTAGGCCCACTTACAGCTAAAGCCCAAGCTAAGGTTCGGCCCATAGAATAACCAGACATAATTAATGCTCTATAAATACGCGTGGACCCCAGTAATTAAAGGTACGCATTCATTAATCACATATTTAACCTTTTTGAGAGTTTTGACTCACTTGAGCTTCGGAGTCCCTTCTGCAGGTAACCCCTTCTGGGTCCAATCCGATATGTATCGACCGGGAAGAGGCCAACTGAGGAGATAACGGACTACATGGTAAGGTGACGATTGTGCCTAACTCATCTTATTTGTTCTCTGGAGGAACAATTGGCGCCCACCGTGGGGCACGAGACGAACACCTTTAGTACCTGTTTTTCCCCGAAGATGGTTTCAACTCGTAGCAAAGCTGAAGTGAACAAGCAAGCGGATGCTGGTCCCTCAGGACCTGCTGACATCACCCCTGACCTGGCCGTCATCCTAGACGGCCAAGTGAAGATGCAACAAGAGTTGGCAGATCTGAAGAAACGCAGTGCTGACTAGATAGAGGCGCTGCGACAAGAGAACTCTCGCCTTAGGCGAAAGATCGAAGCTGATCCCAACCTGAAGGGAAAAGCCAAGGAAACCTCTGAAGTTGCAAGGTCCCCGGCCTTCCAGCCCACAGAGGAGGAAAGCGAATACAACCCTACTCCTCATACCTTCACCACTACCCAACAAACACCCATCCTTTCCACCCATCCCCATACCGCAGCCCCAACCTTTGCCGCTACCCTCCCTACCACCCAGATCCCCTACAACATACCCACCAACCTACACACCACACATGTTCCACCATACAACCCACAATATCCTCCAACAAGCCACATCCCCCATCACAACCTTACTTTCACATTCCCCGCTATGATCACTCACCCCATCCTATCCCATCTGCTCCATCCCCACCAGCCCAGACGTCGTCACCCCTTCACCGACTTTATCGCCAACACCCCTCTTCCTACCCAGTGGGAACCTTTCACCCTAGACCGCTATACTGGCGAAACCGACCCTGACGAGTACCTCAAAGTCTACATCACCCATGTCGCCCTGTACACGTCCTAAGATGCAGTCTTCTACAAAGCCTTCCCCACCACCCTCAAGGGCCCTGCCCTAGAATGGTTCACAACCCTTCCGCCTTACTTCACCGACAGTTTCGACGTCCTTTCCCACATGTTCTCCACCCATTTCGCTGGCAGCCATCCACACCAAACTACCACAATCTCCCTCCTGGGCATTAGACAGGAACAAGGTGAACCACTCAGAACATTCATAGATCGCTTCAATAAGGCAGCTCTTCGCACCCCACACCTCAACCAGGAGATGATCCTCTAGTGCATGGCACTTACCCTGCAACCCGGCCCCTTCGCCAACAAGGTCTACCTCCACCCACCTGCCTCTATGCACGAACTCAAATTGCGTGCAGTCGACTATGTCCGCGTGGAGGAGATTGATATCACAGTCGTTAGGCGATCAAATTATCACTACTTTAGCAACTTCAGTATTGCCAGTTTGTAGTGAAGAAAATAGTTAGGGTTAAGATAACCCTGAGTCGTCTCACAACGAATACGGAATTGATCTCAAATATTTGATTCTCAAAAATGCAATTAAAACTAGCAACTATAAAATAGGGGGGTTTTGATATGCAAAGATAATGACACGGAAGATTGTAAACACAATAATAGTAAATAGGTTAATTCCACTGCTTTTTCTAAATAAGATTCTTCATTGGTTATCTAGAGATTATTGTTAAATTAATTATTGTTGTTGTTTTACAAATCAATCAATGTAAAGACTCAATTCATTTGTTGGCATCCTCACTTTTAATCAAAGTACAGTCTCAATTAAAAGTGAGAATTATTAGATTGTCCATAGTAAATTCAATCAAAGTACAGTCTCAATTAATTTTACTATGCCTAATCATGTCTATTCCTTTGTTTCTTTACCAAATAGAAAACTTAATTAATCAAAGTAAAGTCTTGACTAATTTTAGTTAAAGTAATTACCTCTAATCAAATTAAAGTCTCAATTATTGGCAAAAACTTATTTAATCAAATGAAAGTTTCTAAACAAAATCAAAGTAAAGTCTCAATTTTATTTAAAAACCTTTTAACTCATATGATTAGCATGCATGTAGATTTAAAATCATTATTTTCTATTCGATTAAGAAGCAAAGGACATAGATAAACAAAAAAACCACAACAATAATCAATATAACAAAACATATAAATTCATCTAACCTCAGAATCCATTTAAGAAATTACAGTGGAATCAACCCTAAAAGCTTAGCCCTCCATGGCTTTGATGGAATACATGATGATATGAAAGAAAGAAAATAAAAGAAAGAACGAGAGATGTGGTGGAGATGGTATCTGCCAAAACCAGAGAGTTCTAAGTGTCTAAGCTGTAAGCTGTCAATTCTCCCTCCTTCTGCTCCCTTAAGTCTCTTTATATAGGCTTCCACTGGACTTTGGGCTTTATCTGTCAGTTGCTAAAATCTTTTATTTTTATTTAATTAATTAGCAACTTAATTGCTGTCAAATTTCCAATTCTGCCCCTCTCATTTAACCATATTTGCAGTTTTGACCAGTGTTGACTGCTGACTTTGACCAGTGTTGACTGCTGACTTTGACCAGTTGACCAGAGTTGACCAGTTTTGACCATTTCAGTGTCCATTGAGAGACTGCCACGTGTCAATGCAGACTCTCTCTCCAGAATTAGGGTTTCTCTCACACTTTGGCTGCGAAGGTGCTGTGACGGCTGCTATGGTGGTGGAAGGAGAAAAGAAAATTAGGGTTAGGGTTTCATGAGTGAGATGGAGGAGATGATGACGTGGCAAGATCTGATTGGTTAATTTGGTGAGGGTAGGATTATGACACGTGGCAGCTTATGGTTGGCTAATTTTAAAAGGTGAGGATTGCCACATGGCATGATCTGGTTAAGTGGAGTTTAAGTGGTAGGAGGGGTGCAACTTAGTGAAAACTGGGGGTGCAGAACAGGTTTTTGTGGTCCACTTGAGGGAGGAGTGTGTAAATAAAATCTGGGGGTGCATTTAGCTCCTGATTTATTCTTTTTCCAGAATTTCTTGATTTTGGACTTATTTTGTAACTTTGAATATTTCAAAATCACACTATTAATTGACCAAAAATAAATTCCAGCTGCATTAACAAACGTTAGAATATCCAATAATATTTTATGCAACTAAAATCAATTTTTACGCCACTTTTACCAAACTTACTCAATAAATCCAATAATCACAAATCCTAATTAAATCAATCTTTAAGCACAGAAAAGTCAATTAAATCCCCAAATTTAAATATTAAATGAGGGCAAAAGCACCTAAAACATTTATGCAACTAAAATATCCAACGAACATTTATGCAACTAAAAAGCTATTTTTAACATGTTTTTGTATCTCAAGCTCAATAAACCCAATTATAGGAAATCTCAATTAAATCAATCTTTAAGCACACAAATTCAATTAAATACCTATAATTAAACATTAAATGAGGGCAAAAATACGCCAACAAGGTCTACCTCCACCCACCTGCCTCTATGCACGAACTCAAATTGCGTGTAGCCGACTATGTCCGCGTGGAGGAGATGCAAATCCTCCATACCAAATTCTGCAATGACTATGCGGCCACCACCGCCAACCCTACCCCGCAACCTCCCTACCCTGATGCCCGCCCATGCGAGCCCCGCCAACCTCGCTTCACAAGATATGCCCCCCTTACCGTAGCTCGCTCTCGCATCCTCGATGAGGCCCTACAAGCATACCTAATCCCTCCTAACGCTGACATGACCAAATATTGCCGCTACCACCGCAACCATGGCTACACTACAGAAGAATGCAAAGCACTCCAGGATAAAATAGAAGAACTGGTCTGTGCTGGCCACTTTCGCCGTTTCATCCGTAGAGATGACCATTCCTCTTCCTCCCGATCCCGCCACCCCTTCGATCCGACCAGAGACGCCCTCCACATGACTCCCGTCACGATAGACGCCCCGCCCAACCCACCAACCAAGAACCCAAACCGGTCCGCACCGACATCACCCCTGCCGACCCCCCTATGCAGCACCATCAACACCATCTCTGGCAGCTTCGTTGGTGGAGGATCCACTTCTTCTACCAGAAAGAGACACCTCCGTCATATTCAATCCATTAACCATATCACCCATTCCTACCACAGACGCCACATGCCTCCTATCATCTTCACAGATGACGACTTTCATGGCCTCGATCATCAACAAGATGACCTCATGGTTATCACTATGGAAATCCAAAACTACGCTGTTAAGAAAGTCCTTCTTGATCAGGGCAGCTCCGTTGACATCCTCTACTGGGCTACCTACCAAAAACTTCAATTTCCGGACACTGCCATGGTCCCGTATGACGAGCCAATATATGGCTTCTCTGGTGAACAAGTATCCACTCGTGGCTACATCGACCTCCACACCGTCTTTCGTGAGGGGACGCGCCAACATCCTACAATATCCTCCTGGGTCGTCCTTCCCTCAACACCCTTGGCGCCGTCGTCTCCACCCCTCACTTGGCCATGAAGTTCCCTTCCCCTTCCGGCGACATCCTCACCATCCGCTGCGACCAACGCCTGGCACGCGAATGCTACATGGCCAGCCTACGACCACAACTCCCAATTCATCAAACCAACCACATTGAACGACCCCCCGGCTCCAGCATCGCCCTGTCCGGCGAAGATCTGGACCCCAGAGTAGGTCGGGATGTTCGTCTTGAACCAGTTGAGGAGACCTCCCCTCTAGAGCTTCCCAACGACCACTCTATCAACCTAGGCACCGGTTTAAACTCTGACGAGCGTGCCATCATCACACTCATCCTCATATACAACACAGACCTTTTTGCCTGGTCAGCCGCTGACCTCCCTGGGGTGGACCCTCTAGTGGCATCCCACAAACTATCCATCTACAAAGAAGCTCGCTACGTATCCCAGAAAAAATGCAAACTTGGCGAAGAACGTCGGCTAGCAGCTAAGGTCGAAGCCGACAAGTTACTTAACGCAGGATTCATAGAAGAAGCTCAGTACACCACTTGGCTTTCTAATGTAGTCTTAGTGAAGAAAGCCAATGGCTAATGGCGGATGTGTGTAGACTACACGGATCTAAACAAGGCTTGCCCTCGCGATGCCTACCCCTTACACAACATCGATCGACTCGTTGACGGCGCGGCAGGAAACAAGGTGCTTAGTGTTTTGGATGCATATTCCGGATACAACCAAATTCCCTTGGCCGCATCTGACATGCATAAAACCGCCTTCATCACGGACGATGCCAACTACTTCTATAGGGTAATGCCTTTTGGTCTCAAAAACGCTAGAGCAACCTACCAACGGCTGATGGACAAGGTTTTTAGCCATCTAATGGGACAATGTGTCGAAGTATATGTTGACGACATGGTTGTCAAGTCTCCAAGTCACCGCCAACATGGTTGTCAAGTCTCCAAGTCACCGCCAACATGCCAAGGACCTATCAGCAGTCTTCTCTGCACTACGCCAATACAACCTTCGCCTCAACCAAGACAAATGTGTATTCGGCGTCGACCGGGGTAAATTCATTGGTTTCATGTTAACCCAGTGCAGCATAGAAGCCAATCCCGAAAAATGTAAGGCCATCATCGAGATGCGCAACCCCACTACCATCAAGGAAGTCCAACGTCTCATAGGCCGCCTCACAGCCATTTCCCACTTCCTACCCAAGCTAGCCGAACAAACCTAACCCATAGTCCAACTCTTAAAGAAATCCACCCGGTTCACGTGGACTGATGATTGTGAACAAATCTTTCAAAAACTGAAAACCACCGTCACCTCACCACCTATCCTCCACAAGCCAGACACCCACCAACCCCTACTCGTATACATCACAGCCACCGACTACACCGTCAGCGTCGCGCTTGTCCAAGAAATGGAAGGCACGCAGCATCCTGTCTACTTCGTTAGCAGGACGCTGCAGGATCCCGAAACCAGATATCAAATGATGGAGAAATTGGCCTTATCTTTAGTCAATGCAGCTCGTCGCTTACACCCATACTCCCAAAACCACAGCATCACCGTCAAAACCGACTACCCCATCCAAAAAATTTTGCAAAAACCAGACCTAGCCAGACGGATGCCATCTTGGGCCGTCGAGCTGTCGGAATTCAACATTCGCTACGAGCCCCATGGCCCCATCAAAGCTCAATGTCTCTTAGATTTTGTCAACGACCTCCAACACACACCCACAGAGGACCAGTGGACGCTTCACGTAGATGGTTCCTCAAACCCAAAAGGTGTCGATGCTGGCATTGTGTTGGAAGGACCCAACGACATCCTCATCGAAAAATCCCTTCACTTTGCGTTCAAAACGTCAAACAATCAGACTAAATACGAAGCTATCCTCGCCGGCCTTTCCCTTGCCCGCGAAGTAGGCGTCAAGACGCTATCATGCAAAACCGATTCCAAACTCACTGTAGGGCACCTAAATGATGAATTCCAGATTAAAGACCCCATCCTTCTACAATATTACCATTTGGTCCGAACAATCATTCAATCCGCTTTTCAGTGAGTTCGCATCGAACACATCCCAAGAACCGACAACATCAGAGCCGACATCCTCTCTAAATTGGCCAGCACCAAATCAAAAAGCCGCCACTGATCCCTGTTGCAGCAAACCCTATCTACACCCTCCATAACACATACTTGTCAAAACCTAACCCACCCCCCAACGGACAACACCGCTCCTCCTCAAAACCATAACTGGACCACCCCCTATATCCAATACCTAAAAGCCGGCAACCCCCCACAGGATGCGGACAAAACTTGGTTGGCTAAGGCTGCCAGGTATACCATGATAGGCGATGACCTTTACAAGCGTAGATACGGCCAACCTCTCCTCAAATGTGTCACAGCAGAGCAAGCACAATATATTATAAAAGAGCTACACGAAGGCATTTGTGGCTACCATTCCGGCGCACGTACCATGGCCACTAGAGTCCTTAGAGCCGGGTACTTCTGGCCGACTATAGAAGTAGACTGCCAGGACTATGTCAGAAAGTGCAAACCATGCCAAAAACATGGCAACCTCATCCACCAGAAGCAAGAACAACTCCATTATATACTATCCCATGGCCCTTTGCTAAATGGGGAATGGACATTCTTGGCCCCTTTCTCACCCGGCAAGGGACAAGTGAAGTTCCTAATTGTAACCGTCGACTACTTCACCAAATGGATACAAGCCAAGCCCCTAACCACCATCACGGCCCAACAAGTTCAACAGTTTGTTTGGAAATATCTTATATGCAGATATGGTGTTCCACATACCATCATCACAGATAATGGCCGACAATTTATAGATAAGGAGCTAGCCAAGTTCTACACTGGCCTGGGCATCAAACACATCACAAGTTCTATAGAACACCCACAAACTAATGGACAAGCAGAGGCGGCCAACAAGGTTATCCTAGTGGAACTGCGCAAGAGATTAGACAGCACCAAAGGCCGATGGCCCGAAGAGTTAGTAGAAGTGCTATGGGCTTACAGGTGCACCCCTCAATAATCAACAAATGAATCTCCTTTCAGCCTAGTTTACGGCGCAGACGACATGATACCAGTTGAAATTGGTGAACCCACCCTGCGTTGAGAACTATACGACCCAACCCACAACCACCAAAACATGGCCACTCATCTCGACCTCTTACCCGAACTCAGAGAAAAAGCCCAGATACGCAATTTAGCTGCCAAACGAAGAGCTGCCAGAAAGTATAACGCAAACCTATGTCCACGATCATTCGCAATCGGGGACTTAGTATGGAGAATGGCCAGCAGTGCAAGAAAGAATGATGACAAATTCTCCGCCAACTGGGACGGCCCATACCGCATACGTGAAGACGCAGGAGGAGGAGCTTATCGCCTTGAACACTTATCTGGGGAAGAAATACCCAACACTTGGAATGTGTCCCACCTCAAATTCTATTTCAGTTAAATGTATACTACACTGAGCCGAATACTTGTAACCCTGGGTGTACTCTTTTTCCTCACCTGGTCTTTTTTCCCTAAGGAGGGTTTTGGCCAGGGAGGTTTTAACGAGGCACCCCATATTCAATAAATAAAACGAAGGGTTCTCAACTATACAACTCTCCTACATTTTTACTCTCATATTCGTTTAAGTTCCCCACCCTTACCACAAGTAAGCGGCCTAGGTCGAACACCCTTAACTTGTGCTTAATTCCTTTAAATTCCCCACCCTTACCACAAGTAAGCGGCCTGGGTCGAACACCCTTAACTTGTGCTTAATTCGTTTAAATTCCCCACCCTTACCACAAGTAAGCGGCCTGGGTCGAACATCCTTAACTTGTGCTTAATTCGTTTAAGTTCCCAACCCTTACCACAAGTAAGCGGTCTGGGTCGAACACCCTTAACTTGTGACTTAATTCGTTTAAATTCCCCACCCTTACCACAAGTAAGCGACCTGGGTCGAACACCCTTAACTTGTGCTTAATTCGTTTAAGTTCCCCACCCTTACCACAAGTAAGCGACCTGGGTCGAACACCCTTAACTTGTGCTTAATTCGTTTAAATTCTCCACCCTTACCACAAGTAAGCGGCCTGGGTCGAACACCCTTAACTTGTGCTTAATTCATTTAAGTTCCCCACCCTTACCACAAGTAAGCGGCCTGGGTCGAACACCCTTAACTTGTGCTTAATTCCTTTAAGTTCCCCTTACCACAAGTAAGCGGCCCAGGTCGAACACCCATAACATACAATCGATGATATCACACATACACCACATATCATCAAAACACGACATACACAGTAACATACATAACATTAATCGCATTTAAACACAAGTGCAAGAATGTATCAATGTAGCATAATGTACCAAATATTACAGACATAGGCTCAAATAATATTCTCGAATCATTTAAAACTAGAATCCTATTCTGCTGCGACAGGTGCCACCTCCTCGGCATCGCCCGCTTTTTTCTCCTCCTCTACCGTCTCCTCATTCGCACTGCCCTTGTCCTCCTGGACCAGCTTTCCGTCAACAACGTCCTTATTCACATCGAACTTTGAATCCGTTATGTCCACATCCTGATGGAAAAAAGCCGCTTGACGCAGTCCCTTCTTAAAGTCGTTCATATGCTCTTGTATAATACTATTCTTCAAGTCATCAAACTCCCCCACGGAACTGTCATACTTCTCTTTCAATTATTCATAATCTTCCTCCCACTCCCCTATTTTCTTGTTCAATCTTTCCTCTGAATCCAAACAGCGAACCCTCCACGTCATCAACCTTTTTCTCTCTACCTCCCAACTCTCCTTCGCCTTCTCCAACGCAGCCTTCTCTTCCTCAAGCTTGTCAACTATTCCCTACAACTCCTCCACCTTTTCCCAACCCCCCTCCTTCACCTCCCTCCGGTATAAAGACCTCACACGACGGCTAAATATCAAGGCTTTGCTTCCAAACTCCACCATCGTCCTCACAATATGGTCTGCATCCATGCTATCAATGGAATTTACAATGGTATCTGAGAGGTTGATCGTGATATCCTTCCTCACAGATATTTCCGACAATTCGATTAAACCAGATTCCGGTCCTTTCTCCCCACTAGCCAACTCTACTCCGCTGGTCGACCCCGTCCCGAGCAAGGCTGCTCTCACTCTCTTCACGTCTTTCCCCTTGTTGTGTCGAGGCAGCAACTCAGCCTTCCTCTTCGTCCCACCGTGTATATGTACTTCCAGCACGGACTCCTGCAGGTTGGGAACATCAGTCTTCCCAGCTGCCTTGGCCTTAGCGGCCATCTCCTTCCTCAGCGATTGGAAAAGAGCCAAGTTCTTCTTCCCTGACTGTGCCATGTGTCCTACAATAATATATTACAACTCAGATTAAAACAACTTAGAATCATTAACATAGTTTAAGTAACAAACAGATACCTTCAATATCTATAATCGGATGCACTGAATTCTAAACTCTAACTAAGCCCTTAGTGGGCAACTTATCGATAAACATTATTAAGATCTCCACCACCTCCTTATCCCCCGTCGATAACTCATCCATCCCCATATCCTTATACCGAGAAGGGCTACCCGTCTAACTAAACGCAAAATTTTGTACTCCCATCTGCGTTCAAAAAATGAGCTTCGCCTTTTTCCTTCACAATAACCTTGAAGTGCTTGAAAGACTGGGAAAATGCGTCCAGTCTGCTGATACTAGGACGACTTATCAAAGACAGCCAAGTAGTCGGCTGGTGGGGTCTGGTGTCGTAGAAGTACAAGAAAGCGTAAGGAGAAGGCTCTAGGTACAGCGATTGACACAAGACGCGGAAAGCTTGCAAGTAAGCCCAACTATTCGGGTGCAACTGTGTAGGTGCCACGTTCAATGCACACAACACACCCATAGTAAAACCATCAAACGGTAGTCGTACATGTAGCTATGAAAAGTGACACATGTACATATAGAAGAACTTCTCCGCGGCCCCCTCCTGCCCGTGACACACACAGTCAACAGCGCTAACCCTCTCCAGGGAAACGATATCACCACTTACCCCCTTCGAGATGACGGGCGTACAGTTCAACCAGGAGTTCAATAAACGAGACCACCGGAACAAAGACGATTGATTACGGACATCGGTAGCCGCCCAACCGTAACCGCCTTTGGCCGGCCAATCACTCTCGGTCAACTCTTCAGGGGGATCTTCTCGAACCTCCCTCACCGTCTCCATGGGAATGCCACTCGTCATACCTCCGGAACTAGTAACCTCTTCATCTACTCGCCTATCTCTACTCCTCTCCGACCCCATACTCTCACTACTAGATGTGGACAACGATATACTATCGCTACTGGACATACCTTTTTCGTGTTTATGGAAAGATGTCGGCTGAAATTGGGAACTAGTTGGACAATAAAATGCACACAAGATCTCTGAATACGAAATTCTCGTAAATGAACCAAGTAACCCCTCACTCGTTTTGAAATCTGTATTTATAGGCCAGGATCCCAAACGACGAAAACCCCTTCCCGCCAAAAATAGCAACTCATATCAATAGATACCATCATTACATAATACATGATTCTTGAAAACGACGGTGCCAAAACTTCCTGATTTGACCCCTGACACCCCTTCACCTACCTTCAAACGGTTACCACTTTTCAGCCTTAACAATGTTCATCACACTTAAAGGCTGGGGGACTGGTGTACCACACCTAGCCGGCCTCGCTAGCATACTAACACATATCACCCTTGACCGACAACTCATATCGGTCAAGGCTGGGGGATTGGTGTACCACACCTAGCCAAACTCAACCAAATAAGTAAACGATACATACATACCAAAACAGTCAAGTATTCAGCCTAGGTCGAGTTAGCCTAAGTCTTATCAGATCTAACCTAAACATCTACAGGAATAACCTGCACAAGATAGCATATAACCAACCTAAGCCGTCAAGGAAAGTAGCCGGCCTAGGCCGACTACTCTAATAGACTCAGTAAGATTAAAGCCCCCCAGCGTTCAATAGGTCCTAAGGGCTTGGGCTAGGGTGCAACGTTGTCAGGAGGCGGACACAGTGACGAAGACGTTCTATGGTGGTGGGTCACGGGACAGAAAAGGAGAAGAAGAACTGCAGAATTTGCGCTGAGAAGACAAAATTGTTTTTGATTTTGGGGTTTTCTAACTTAATATTATACCTCTGTTCAACTGAAGATCGAGGCATAAAACTCTTTTCTTCCTTGGTTTCAGGACAACCGAGTCATAACAGCCTATTTTGCCTCAGTTCCGATTATGCAAATTTATTTTTCTGACTATGCAAATTTATTTGCCTCGGGTTCACAAAAAGCCGAAATAGATAACCAATTTATGCCTTGAGTCCTCCGCAACTACGACATAAACTCTTTTTGTTCAAATTTAAAAATTCAAAATAGCGGGAATGGTGAAAATTCTAAGAGGCATCAGACCTCGGGTGTGTGGGAACTAAGGCATAAGGGTTGTTTTTGCCTCAGATGTAAGGGTAACTAAGGCATAAAAGGTTGCAAAAATTTCAAAATTATCACCGCGTGTTTATGTGCCTCGTTTCCACTATGACCGAGGCATAAAGCCTAAATTAGAAAGCCAAATAAGCTCTAGTGGCATATGCAGGCCCAAATTTTTTTGTGGTTAGCGCATGTGTTCAACAAGTATTTTGCTCACTTTCATAAAGCTTGGGCCTGCCAACGTGCAACCCATTTCACTCCAAGATCTCCTTTGGGCCTAACGTTTCCAACAACCCAAGCATCCAAATTTGGTATGGAGCAGACATACAATGGATTCATTTTGGATCAACCCACACGACTATGAGGAGGAGCACGAATCAAAAGATAGGGTTCTTTTCATTGCTTTAGACACGCACCATGTTCCCTTCTTTGACCCTTAGGTGTTCAACTATAGCTAGCTAACTAGGGTTTCCATTTATTACACGAGGATTCACCCTTGTTAGGTTTAGTTCACGTTTTTCCTTTCTCTTGTACAAGGTTGCCTTGTCATTAAGGTTTAGTTTCCAATTTCTGTTAGAGCTTGATCTTTTCTCCTTTCACACGATTGCCTTCTTCTTCCTATGAAAGGCAGGTCATCGACTATAATAGTTAGCTTTGATGAATGAAGTGAGGTTTATCTCTTTTCTCAAAGCTCACGTTAACCGGATAGTTGAGGTTTTTGCCTCCTAGGGTTTATGAAACTGTGAGTGATCCAATTACTGGAACGCGAATCATTTTCTATTGCGAGGTTCACATTTTCCATTGCGTTCTTCAATCTTTTCCGATGGATCGAAGGTTTGGAGGCTTCATCGTGGATTTAGTCAAGTTTCCACTGATTAGATCGAGCATCAAGGGTTCACCGTGAAGCTTCGTCAACCATTAAACTATTAAATTTTTTCTTTTATTTATTATGTCAATCAAATTATTCACAAACTCTCATAAACTTTATCCTAAAATCCACTCATTTTCATCTTTAAATCCCTTCACATAAACACAAAAAATCATCCACTCATATTCATCCAAATTCATCTTCACACTCTCCTCCAAATCCATCTCTTCAAAGGAACACACCCTTAAAGATCAAGACTTGACACTAAATTCTTAGAACCGAAAATTAAAATAAAAGTGGTTATAAATTATGATTTGAAAACTTTTTCATATGATGCCTATTTGGAAGCAAATCTACCACTAACTTAAAAAACGAATAGTTAAAAAAATCTATGTTTACTTAAAGATATGTATTATTTCAATTTTGTTTTAAAATATTATTTTCAAGAATTTTCTTAAAATATAAAAAATAAAATAAAATAAGAGTAATATATATATATATATATATATATATATATATATATATATATGAAACAAACATACTAGTCGGAAAGGACGGGAATAATAGTGTGGGTTGACTTATTTCATTTTGTTTGTCATACATTTAGTTCGTATAAAGTAAATTGAGGTTGTCCATTCCATATAAAAATTGCGAGCTAATTTTTTTGTCAATCTAACATAATGATTGACCTAGAGGCGTGTAGACCACATGTATAAACAAAATTAATTTAAAAAAAAATTAATACAAATGTTATAATAGTAATAATAATCTTATTTTAATATTTTACATTTTTGTTGCATTTCATTCCATGAGTCTATCATTAACAATAAAATTAAAATAAATTAAGAATACATAATATTAATATTCACATCAAATAAATATGATAAAGTTTTAACATTTCATGAACATATAAATATAAAAGTAAATTATTGTCCAAGCTAAAAAAAATCTATAAAATTCATAAATATCAAATACATACAAGAAAATCTGCTAATAAATTTAAATATGGAGTGAAGAAATAACAAAATAAAAAATAAAATAAAAAATTATGTCTGACTTAAATATTAAAATATGATAATTTTTCTTTTTGCAGATTATATCGCTTAGTCCGTCCCATCTTATCACTGATCCGCGTGAGTTACAAATTATACACGACAAACCTAAACTGTTGGTAATAAAATACGAAGTCGTCCACCCTACATTCTTTCTTATCCTACATTATACATTGTCATCCTTAATACAAGTTAAGTTTGTCTTGTTATTTATTTGTTACTTATCGAGTTAACAGTTTTTCTAATTATACAAGTATATTTATTTATAGACATATTGTATTATTGATTATTTGTCATGAATTTATTAGAATAGCTTATTTTTCTATTTTTTTTTTCATGTGGTACTTGACCACCTCGTCAATTGGCATGAAGATTCTTAACTTCAAGAACAAACTCTCGTAGAACCCTTTGGAGTTTTAAGGATGGCATTGGGAACTCACTTTGTAAGGCCCACTCTCACTTCTGTCATTCTCGCAAAAGCAGTACTCTCACACTCTCCTTTTCTCTACAGAGGCTCTGCTAGGGTTTAGCCCCAATCTTGGTCAAGTAGCTCAACCTCATTTCCTTGCTCCACATAAGTTATTCTCCAGCTCATACTTCTCCTCTCTAGGTATATTTTCGTATTTCCAGTTAGGGTTTCGTAGTAAGTTCATTTTAAAATCTATTTCGCTATCTTGTCCAGTTCATAAATTTGTTCCTTGAGCTGTCGTTCTCGGCTGTCGGGTGTCGAAGTCTTTGCTAGCTTTTTTCCAGGTAAGGGAAGCTAGGGTTCCGCATTTAAATGTACTTAAGCTTGCGTTTTGGTTCTGTTTTGTGCTCTTGGGTGATTTTATGGCTTTTAAGTTAACATGAACATGTATTGTGCCTTGCTCTGGATAACTTTTGTGCTGGCTTGCGTGAACAATGGCAGAGATCTAATAATCTTGCCCAAGCGAGTGGATCTCACCTAAGCGAGAGTATTAGAAAACCCACCCAGGTGTTGCGTGAGCTGTCACTCAGGCGACGAGCTCTTGTTTTGAGCGAGAGCCCATCTCACTTAGGCGAGGAGGTCTCGCCTAAGTGAGAGAGTGCGACAACACCACTGTTCCCCTCTTCAAGCCCTCGCTTAGGCGAAAGGAGCTCGCCTGAGCGAGAGAACCCTCTCGCCTGAGCGAGACCTTTCTGCTTGAGCGAGAAGTTGGGCGAGAATGTGTTGTACTCTATTATTTCCCTATATTCTTGGGTGAATGACATGTGCTTGGTTGTATTACTATATCAAAGCATGATTTGAGTGATGTTGCTTGTATAGAATGGTTCATGAGCGGAATATGATGAGTTTGATATGATTTGGTATGGAATATGAATGAAGGTTGGTTATAAATGTTGGCATGAGATTGGTATACATGACAAGTACACATTTGGTTGGTGAAACATGATTTTTATGTGGGTAGGGCGTAATTCCACGATAGTTTCGTGGTGGTGCCTTATTGGTTAAGGCGTAATCCCATGAATCTCTAGGTGAGATCTCATGATGGTGCCTCAGTTGGTCAAGACGTAATTCTATGATCCATGTTAGTAGGAGTTCGTGGTGGTGCCTCATTTATATAATTTAGTAAGGATTCAAGGTAAGGATTGCATCCTGACGCTCTAAAGAGTCAGTTAGTCTCACATAAAGCGTACTGACTTAAGTGGTGAGAGTAGCAGAAGGTCTGGAAAACTTTAAGGGCTAACCTTGTGTGTGGGGGAAAGGAAACACTGTAACAATTAGCTCGATAGAGCTGTAAAGGCCACCACAAGTGCAAGCATCCGCTGAATCTGACTAATTATATGTATCCGAATGAGTCGTGTCTTGAGTCTTAATGTATTGCTTGAAAATTTATAACATGATTGGTTGACATATACATCTTGGACTATGATATAGTATAACCATATGATAAATCATTTTCTGCTCTAGCTTACCCTTTTTGCTTATTGTATGTCCTCTGTGTGTGATTTTCTCTTTTTGCGATGATCATCAATTTATTGATGTGAGTAGTGAGCAGATGCGAGAACTCCACGTGCTCATCAGGGAAATGGTGATTCCGCTGCATAGTCATCTGGGCTAGATTCCGCTCATCTGAGTTTATTTTAGGGTTATGGCCCTTGTATTGTCTTGTCATTGGGCTTTATTTAGAAATATTGTCGATCCATTATTATACTTTGTTACTGGCATCGGAGTGTGCCTTAGTTATTTTCATGTTCTCTTTTGGACAATTGTAAGGAGTAGTGTTTATATTCCATGACTTCATCTCTTATATTATTCTGTATGGCATTTCATTTAATTAAGTTCGTTATTTAAATGGGGTGTTACACATTTAATAGATAACCAACGCAAAAACAACGAACAGATCATCTACATTCGAATAGTCTACAAGAAAGCAAAATTGTTATCACTGAACAACATCCAGCTCATTAATTAGTTACAAAAAACATTTTTTATAAGTTTGTTTTTTATTTTTTTACTTAAAACGGTTTAACTTTAGTTACTAAACTCAAAATTTGTATTTTGATCTTGATTAGTTGAGTTCAGGTCAAATTTCAGTTCATGCAAGTGATTTTAAAAACTAACTTTAAACTTAACTCAGTTATATAAAAATATATAGTGAGATTTGCATGTGCTTTTATTTTTGACGTAGAATCTTCGATAAATATAAAACAAACATGTTATCTTTACAAGTTTATAATAACAATAATCACGTTCTTCGATAATCTCATCATTTTGAAATAAAAATTTAGTAGAAGCAAAATATGAAATTGCCTGTAGCTTTACTTTTTTAAAGTTTAGAAATTTACCCTCAGCTTGGAAAATGGAAAAACATAAAAGGAGTGAAAAGAGAGGGAAAAAAATCGAAGAGATTCTTGTTAGGTAATAAAGAAAGAAAGAAGGAACTACTTTAAAGAAACAGTTCATTTTCCGCAATCATTGTAATCCATCTGTTTTAGAAAAAAAAAAAACAAAGAAGATCGCTTTATATAATTAAATTTGTAGGTTTTTTTCTTAATTTTACACTTTTTTTTATTATAGATATTTATGCCATTTTATATATTTTTTTTTCTTTATTAATTGCTATCTGAAATATTTATAGGTGTCAAAATGAGATAATTTATCTCAATATGATGAATGAAGAACATTATAAGAAAACTATTATAAGAAAACTATTAAATGGTGATCAATTCTATGACAAGAAAATGTCTTTAGAGACCAATTTAAAAATCAATTTCCTAATTAGAAATTAATTTAGAGATTAATTTTTTTAGTAGCCAAAACTTAGGTAACTAATATTAGTGATCAATTTAAAAACCAATTCAGAATAATAATTATTTTAGTTATCAAGCTGGAAACTAATTATAATTTTTTAAAATTATTTTAGTTATCAATAATTTTTAGTTTATAAATTGGTATCTAAATAGATCAGTACACTAATTATTTTTTGTCACAAATTATTCATTAATAAAAAAAATTCTTATAGTAAAAGTAAAAATATAATAGGTGGATAGATCTCAAAAGAGATATAAAGTTTAGCTTGGTTAGATCTTATGTCGCCCTAATGATTATTTTAATTTATTTAAAGAAATATATAAATAATTAAATTTAAAAATTAAAACATATATTTTCTAAAATTATAGTTGCAAGGAATGAGAAATTCGATAAGAGTATAAATGGTTTAAAATGAAATAATGTTTGAATATTTAATTGGTTAATTTAAAAACTTATAAATGACACAAAGCTTTACTATTCACGTCGTATCTCATAAATATCATTATCTTATTATTATTTTTTTGTCTTACATTCTTTTTAACATTATTGGTTAATTGATTATCCTTTTCAATATTTAAGTTTGTCATATGGATGCTAATAACAAAGATCGTTTAGAGAAGATAATTGTTAAATGGTTGTTTGAATGTCTAAGAGTAGAGTTCCTTGTGAATTGATGGATAAAGATGATCTCTCTATTAGTCTAAAGTTAGAATGATATTTTTAATTTGATGATAAAAGTTTTTTGCGATCATATTTGATTTTCTTTGATAATCAAGGATTTTATGCTTAAATTAGTATTATCAATATAGAGATTTTTAGTTTGAAAGGTAATTTAGTATTACAAGTCAATATAATTCAATCAATGTAAGATTGTCAACCTTTTCTATAACTCTGACAAAAAAAGGCAAAAAAATTGTACAAGTTCCCATAATTTTATTCAATATACATATATATATATATATATATATATATATATATATATATATATATGAAAGTTTCGTCATGCACAATTAGAGATAGCAACGGATCGAGTCAAGCATGGATAGTGTTTATCCGTAATTCGACTCGTCAAAAAAAAAATTCACTCACTACCCGTCCATTTACCTTGCGGGTACATGTTTAAAAAATATCTGCAGATTTTTTTGAAACCCGCGGGTACCCGTAGATACCCACATACTCACAAATATTTAAAAATGATATATATTTTATAAATTTTTTGAATAAAATTTAAATAAAATCATAAAAAAATAAAATTAAATATAAATTTAATTTTAATTAAATTTAACCTAATAAAATATATTTTTAATTTAAATTTTAATTAAATTTAACTTAATAAAATATAAATTAAATTTTTATTATTTGCGGGTAACGGGTAACCGCGAGTATGAGTAGTATGATACTCGTACCTGACCCGTTTATAAGTGGGTATTAAAATACTCGTCACCCACTACCCGCGGGTACTAACTATTTATCCCATATTTTATATGTAAATAACCGCGAGTACAGATATTTTTGTCATTTCTATGCATAATCAATTAGCAATCTGGTTACACTCTGAAATTTGTATGTGCTTTTGCTTATTAAATTATTAAGTGTGGGTATTAGATTATCGTATTGAAAAAAATAATAATAAATCTTTGTAAATCTTTCACTTTAGCAAATAATCTTACAAAGAAGCATTTATATTTATATCCTCTGTCTTGAGAGTTTTTGCTTGTAACATTTCAATAGCATCTTTATAAGAATGACAATAATATAATATTAATCGAAAGTCAGAAGAAATTTAGTGATAAAATAATACTTTTTTATCCTAGTGAGAGAGAAAAAAATAATTTGATTGTGACTTTATGGAATCATAGTAATCTAATAGTATAAGAAATACTTTCGTTTAAAGTTCTTAAAAAATAATTAGATAAATTTGGCTTTACCTTCTACCCAAGTCAACTTGTGTTGAATTTTGACTTAGGACAACTTGTCTCGACCTTCGATATGGGTTGAGTTGTCTTGATCTTTGGCCTGAGCCAACTCATCTCAACTTTCGGTCAGGGATGACTCACCTTGACCTTTGACCGTAACAGGCTCGACTCAACAATTGGTTTGAACTGACTTGATTCGACATTCGACATGAGTAGACATGGTTCGATGTTCGACATGAGTGGAGTTGGTTCGACTCGACACAGGTCGACTCAGTTCAACTTTTGACCTGGACTAACTCGTCTCAACTTTCAACCCGAGTCAACTTGATTCGACATTTGGCACAATCAACTCGGTTCGATCTTCAATTCGGGTTAAAAGTCTTGAATTTAGTTGTTAATTAAAGTCTTATAATGAAGTCAAACACACTTTGACCCTAATTCTAACTCACTTTAAGAGCAACCTTTTTGGGCTAGAAATTTTTGAGAAACCTCGTTTAGTGGACCAATAAAATAGGAGCTTACTTCGAAGTGTAATAACCCCCCATACTATTAATGCCTTCGTTTCCAAATCTGGTGCAAAAAAGACAAGGTCTTCTCTCTTGTTTTCTTCGTTGTTTTCTCTTATTTTCTTCCTCGGGGTCATTTTCTTCCTTGTTTGAATATACCCACATCTTTTGAGTATCTTGCATGACATTCATAGGTTTGTCTTGCTCATGCCCCATTGGAGGTGACCATCTCCATGTTTAAAGAGCTCTTTCTTGTTTTTTGACCAAGTTCGTTTCCTCTCTTTTATGTTCCTTAGTTCTTTTGTCTTCGTTCACAATTTGTTGCATTCAACTTAGTTCTCGTTCAAGCTCTAAGCTCACAGTTTGCATTTCCTCTCTTTACCATTTTTAATACGTTTAAAAATTATATGATGATATATTTGATTTTTTTTCTATGCATCATGATGATTTTTGTACCCACAAATTTTAAAGGATGATGAACTCTAAATCCTAAAGCCTAAAATCCTAAATGTTGTTTACATGAAAGTATGACAAAAGTAAAATGTAAAAGAATGAAAATTTTCTAATTACTACTAGAAAACACCACAAATGTTTTTAGAATTTTCTGAAGAGTATAGGTAAGTGAAATAAATGTATGAAATGTAAAAAGTTTGGGGCAAAAGTACTAAATAAATAGAAAAGAGATAGTAAACAATGAAATATTGATAATTTTTTACCGCCAACTTAGCAGTTCAACACATCTTCATATCCAAGGTCCATAACAAAAGTTATGATCATTTCAAGTTTTTTCTCCACCAAATATTGTCAAAACAAAACTTGTGACAAATATGTGCAATGTACACACTCTACAAACAAATATACTAGAAGTCAACACACAAAAAATGACTCAAAAATCAATTTATACCATTTTTATTGAAATTTTCCAAAATTAGAACTAATGGTGAAAACTGGATTTTTATTTTGCTTGTTTTTTGTTTAACAATGTATTTGGTGCTGCTAAATCTTTGTTTAAATTTTCAAGTTGTTTAATAGAATATAGAATTACTAAAATGAAAACATTTCTTTTAAGGAAAAATCATAGTTTATTTATGACTATAGGTTATGATTATTATATTATAGCTTATATAATTATGCATAGACAACAATTCTTTAATGATCGTAGTCTGTAGTTATGAATATGCTATAATTTTTTCATGAATTGTAGCATATTATGTATTATAGGCTATGGTTAGAAATCGTAGTCTTAATCTCTCCCTTTTTTATTACGATTAGATAATCTACAATTCATTATCCATAATTTAACATAAAAAAAATAAGTACGATCATAACTGATAATGAATCTCAATTTAATAAGTTCTATTTTTAAATTTTCCAATTAAAAAAATTAAAAAGTATTAAAATTAATATTTTCTATCTTTCTTATATTTGTTACACTAAAGTGTTTTTTAATAAAATGAATATAAATAAGAGAGAAGTGATTTAAATCCTTAAATAACATGTTTCATTTTTACATTTTACAGCTATGACATGACCTAAAAATTTAACTTCTTGATCTTAATGTTTAAGGCCTCCAATTAGCGATATATTTTTCATTTAGGAAACCAAATGACGAAGAAAAGTGATTGCGAAAAGTGAAAGTTGAATCCAAGAAACGGATCTAGATAATATTAAACCTGAATAAAGCACGTTGAGACTTCACATATTATATGATGTAACAAATTCGACCATCGTATATTAGATATGCATGTTTAGAGGAATAAATTATTATTAGTTTTACTAATGTATCATTGGATAGAAAAAACAATTAAAGTCTTATACACAAACATGACACGCTTAAGTTATGCATACAACTCTTAAGGTTTTAGTTTATTATTATGTTTAAGAATACCCTTCATTTATTAATCTCTACAACACATTCCTTAATGTCTAAGAGAGTGATATTATGATTCTTGTTAACTCTTATTCTTTGTTTCCTGATGTGACTTAATGTGAGTTATTGATTAATATATCACTATATTTTTTTAAATAATCAATGACCCACACTAAATCACATTAGAAAGTAAATGATGAGAGTTAAAAAATATGATATATATTTTTTTTGAATGTCACATAGTCATCCAAATTTAGTCTTGGTTACAACAATTGTTCCAGGTGTGTATTTCTTCTTCTAAATGATTTAATTTAGTTTTTCAAAGTTGTTGGTGGTCCTTCAATTGAAGAAATTTAACTTGCGAGAATCACTTATTATGCATGGATGATATGGAGAAGGAAGAGTTATGCAAGGTTTCACAAAATATTAATATAATAAGCTATTAAGTATCAAAAGCTTCATCAGCCTTTCAGGTCATGCTATTAGAAAACCTACGAATAATGATATGAATATTTTGAAGTGTTTTTGGCATCCAAACTAGACCTAGGAAAGTGACTACCACGATCCAAATTCTTTCAACGATACTTAAAGTGGGTTGAATAAAAGTCAACACTAATGGAGTTGCTATAGGTTGTATGGGTTTCACCGGTTGTGAGAATTACAAATGTGAGAATAATGTAGTTTGTTACCAATGTAGCTATGATTGAAGTAGGATGAATGCACGCCGTGTTAGTGAAGACCATGAAAAATGAGTTGATGAGTTTTTACAATATACTTAAGAACACATATATTGGGCATATCATAGAGAAATATTAGACAAATCTAGTACGTCAAGAAAAAACAAAAATAATGGATGAGTGATCATTTAGAGGTCATGGTATATGATGTTGGTTAAGAAAATTTTGGAAGAACTCATTTGTATGATGTTTGATGTTTGATTCATAGGAACAAATGTACCCAAGAAGCACTAACTTTACACAATTATCAGCAACTTTCAAATTATTCAGTTTAAAAGCAAGAAATAGATGAACTAATACAAGTTTAACAAAATTGTTAGAGTTGTTGAAGGAGATGTTTATAAAAAATAACACATTACTTAATCGTAACTATGAGGTAAAGAAAATTATATGTCTATTGGGTTTGGAGTACAAAAAGATACATGTTGTAAGACCCACAAAATTTAAATAATTAAATAAATAATTATTTAATAAATGCTGGTAAGAGAAGCCTTTATGGCATTAATTGTAAACCTTAATGACGTGGAAAAGTACTAGTTCAAGTGGTTGAAAGTACTTAATTGTGTGAGAGGACTTGGGTTTGAGTCCTAGGTATGCCAATATTGTGTATTTATTTATTATTATTTTAAATATGTGTTAGTCGTGATGCGACATAATATAATACTTGAATTTTATTAGTTAACAAGAAACAAGAATTGCGTCAGTTTCTGGGTTCTTTTGGCAGTGTGTGCTGGATTGCCAGTTTTACACTGATTTTTTATGGTTTCGTGGCATGATGATGTTGGAATTGAAATTCTACGGTGTGTGAATAATTGCATGGTGAATTGGATATTATAACTGTGTAGTTGCGAAAATTACATGAACCTTAGGTTGTTGGGGTATGGGAGGTTATACGGGAATGTGAATATGAGATAATACGCATTACATATGTTGATTTGTATTCTGTGGGATAATAATAAAGAAATGGAATTTGATATTTATTTGAACAATTTGGTTGCCAAGAACGAGGTATCAAATCTTGTAGAAGTGTGGTAATTGAGGGAATAGGGCATGTAATACACAAATGAGGAGAAGGTAAGATGTAAAGGCAGCCTATTGGATCGTAAATCGAGTGAAATCAGAATTGTAGGGGTTGGAATAAGGTTCGTAGGTGTTGAGGAAAATTTTGGGTTCTTGGAACTACAGGAACCGCCTGGCGGCACCATATTGGCCGCTAGGCGCCACACCAGAGGTGCGTGGTGTGTTGATTCACGAAAAACGCTGTTTTTCGTACTTTTCGCGTAACAGTAACCGTCGGGCGGTATTTTAGTCCCGCCGGGCGCCAGTCGTCTGATTTTGGGCGCTAAGCGCCACCAATTTTTCTAGTTCGCGCAGTTTTCGTAAAACTACATTTCCCAGTTCGTAAACTGTCCGATTTAGGTGAAATTTTGACAGGTGGTCCATAACATGTGGTTCTTCACTTTGAAGGGTGGAGATTGGATTTGGAGGTCAGTAGCTAGGGATATACCTTAATTAATATTGTTGAATTTGGAGTTTGTAAAATACATGAATAAGCCTTTGATTAGTTCAAGTAACTTCTAATGAAGCATAATTGGGTGCATGTGGTAAGTTAAATTCAGAATGTGTGTTAATTGGGTACGAGTGAGATAATTATGTGAGATATGGTATGGATGGTGAAACTTTACCCTAGTCGTGGTTTTGTGCTTGTGAATTTTTATTGAGGTACATATGCAATATTGAAAAAAGTGTGGTGTCATGAGTTTATAAAAATATCAGACTGTATGATCCTAAGACGGGGTGTATGTGGAATGTATGTGGCATTTTTAAAGGGGTAAGTGAAGGAGAGCATGGGTGCGTGACAATACTTGATTTGATGGCATGTTTGAATGGGTGTGGTGTAATTTTATTATAGTTGTATGACTGGAAAACCAGGCTGTGTTGTAAATTGTTATGTTGTATGATTGGGATCCCTTGGGGATCTGTTTAAGTGCCAAGGAACCAGTAACAGTGCGCTACTGACGGAATGCAATCAGCGATAGTGGTCATGGCACCTGACGGTAGGGAGGGTCCCGCCGGGCGGAATAGAACAACAAAGACCATGATGGCACTGTGGCGCCTGGCGGTGCGGGGCAAGTGCGCCAGGCGGTGGCAACAAGTGGCGCCTGGCGCCTGGCGGTACGTGTCCCCCGCCAGGCGGTGACGGTGTAGTGATGATTCTGCAGGCGCGTGGCACGTGGCGGTACGTGTCCCCCGCCAGGCGGTGACGGTGCAGTGATGGTTCTGCGGGCGTGTGGCGCCTGGCGGTGTGTGATGCCCGCCAGGCGATCTGAACCTAGTGTGTGCCTGACGACGTGAGATGCGCGCCAAGCGGTTTTGGTTCAGTGATGGTGCGCGAGGAAAGGTTTCTACACTGCTTTAGGGGATGTTGTGATGTGATGCTTTGGTTGGGGGCCCAGTTACGAGTGTATCTTGTATTAGGGTAACACGTGACCACTCTAGGTTGTAGGCTGGTGGTTTAGGAAGTCCAGTGGAGTGTGCGAGTTGTGGCTCGTACGGCGAGGTTCGGGTGATTGCCCTCTTCAGAGTGAATCTGATAGAGCTTTGGTAGTCTGGAACAGCTACAAACTTTATGTTTGTTTCGGGAAACTCCACTTGGTGTCACGGTGAGATGCTGTGGCAATGTTATTCCCACATGTGGACTATCAGGTGGTGGCCTGTAGTCGGAGGGGCGAGTAGACACTTATGCACCAAAGATCGATCATAGATATCACCTAAAGGGTATAGAAATGATAGACGTCTAATGAAAGTATTGGAAGTGGAGAAGTAAGGAACAAGGGAGAAGAATACTAACTCGGGGTTTTAAGGTTGCGATGTTGTATTTAATAGTTTATGTGTTTGGTTTTATTTAAATGAGCTCACCCTATTTGTGTGTGTGTGGCGATGATCATGTAACTTGTTACATGGGAGCAGATGTTAATGCAGGTGAGCAGGCGGATACGTAGAGACGGAGTGGGGATCACGACGGGATTATTTACTCAGTTTTATTATGATTTTCTTCTGTATTTTTTTATGGTTTGGTTTTGTAATAACTGAATAGTACGATTTTAATTACTACGGAATAATTTGTTTAGTATTACACATTTTTTCTTTTCACAGTTTTGTTCAAATTATGTATTCCATTTGAGGGAACATAAATCTAAATTTCATTAAATCAAATATTTTAGAACACATATTTTATTATTTATATCTTTTTCCTAATATTCTTATTTATTATTTATTTTTTTATATAAGGATATCTCAATTTTAAGTATTTAATCGCATAAATTCTTTAAAATATGTATCTTTTCAATATTAAATAATTAATAATATCATTTTTTTGCTGTAATTTTTATTTTTTATAAAAATATTATTTAATTAATATTTGAAACAACAGAGAAAATACATGTTATTCATTATTTTATGAATATGAAAATTTGATGTAACTGAGTACGCAGGATGGAGATGAATTTTATATCTAAAATAAAAATAAAATGGTCAAACTCACATCCACTTTATCTTAATGTAATCCGTAATTTAAATATTGTAATCTTAAGTTGGATGGCATCTAAATATTAAATTCTGTTATGAATTAATGATTGTCCATTGATTTGATACATTTACTGATATGATTCATTACTCTTTATGGTAAATATTTGTATTAACTAAGTTGATTTGTTTCCTTTATGGATTACATATTGTATCTATAAATAGGACTCTTCCTATCAATAATAATACACAGATGAGTTGCTCCCTATTCTCTATTCTCTATTGTTTCTTTCTCTTCTCTCTTATTCTTTCTTCTCTCTGTTATTCGCTTTATTTCATAACACGTTATCAGCACGATGCTCCAATTGAAGACTAGTGGAAGTTTTTTTTTCTCTCTAAGGACAGTGCTTTGCGTGTCTCAATCCAGGCTCTTTCTAATCCTTTCTCAATTTATAATTTTACCTTATATTCTTCTTCTTGTGATAAGAATTGTTTGACCTTATCAATTTTCATCTTCGTCTTATTATTTATTTTTATTATGACGATGATTATTATTAATATTATTATTTTGATGATGATTATTATTATTAATATTATTATTTTATGTGTTAGTTCTAAACACGCGAAACGTTGCAAAATTTGGATTTGTGACCCTTGATATTGCAAAGAAGAATTCCTTATATTGAATTTTAAATGTTGAAATACATTTAGATGCAATGGATAATTGGATACCATTAAATAAAGAAATAAAGCATCTAAGCAACTAATTTGCTCATGCGACAAAAATATTGTGAAAAAGGATTCACAAATATTATGAATTTATTTCATGCTTATGTATGGCTGGCTGGACAAAGCAATAAAGCTTTTGATGAAAAATCATGAGATCCGCCTAATCTGCTCCATTCCCAGAAGTGAATGTAGCAATCAATATTATGAATTTATTTCATGCCTTTGTATGGCTGAAAAAAAGCAATGAGCTTTTGATAGAAAATCATGAAACCTGTTCAAATTGGTTCTGCTCCATTCCCAGAAGTGAATGCAGCAACATTTTATTTATATTTTCATGATCGTGATCGTGATCGTGATCTTGATTATGGACATGGTTATAAAGAAAATTTCAAAGACACATTTTGTCACCAGAAGTGGCATAATAATGTGAAAAAAAAAGGAAAAGAAAAATGTGAAAATATTGATAAAAATATGAAAGTATATATTATCATTACGGTGTTAAAGGCCATTTGAGTTGTACTTATTGTACACCAAAGCATCCTACAAATAATGAGAAGAACATAGAAACACACTTTGCTTATGAAGATGGTGATTCTGATTATGGCTATATGGATGCTACTCATTTTGATATTGTTATTTTCTTTGCTAAAGCAAATGGAAGCATTGATCACCTCATTGATTATGAGAGTGTTAAATTTTTCTTTTGTTTGATAATGTGAGACATCGATGTTAGTATTATTTATAGTACTACAAATATATTTGAAGACTCTAGAAGAGCTATTATACTTCTACTAAGAAGTTGAATAGAAACTTATTAAGTTTCAATGATATTTGTCTAAATGGATATTATATTGAGACAAACAATGAAAAAGATATGAAATATCTTTATATCTCTATGATTGAGTTGAAAAAGAAAGTGTATTGGAGAAATTATCAACATTCTCTTATAGTTTGTACTACAAGTTTATTAGTACAATTGAAATGCATGTCATGGTAAACCAGAAATTTACAAATCAAAATGATGCCTTGTTTGACATGATCAATTATGATGCGAAAAAAAAAGGGTTGAAAAACTCATGTGAACACGTTTGAAGCGTGGTAGATATGTTGGTTCCAAAGATAAAAACTCTTGAATGAGAAAGGGAGCTAATATGCAAAATGACCTAATCGAAAAGGTTGAAATCCCAAAAAGATTCATTTGACATAATTAATGGTTCGGTTCCAGAAGAACCTCAGGTACCTGAAATTGTTGAAAATGATGAGATCTCAATAAATTATGTCATGAATCATATAATACGGAACCAAAATGAAGTCAACATTGATGAAACTTTTACATATAATATAGTGATGAATGCTATGAATGACAATGAGGATCAATAGTCAATGATCGTTGAAGATTGTCGACAAAGACATGATTGGCCAAAATGAAAATATGCAAAGAAGCATAATTATATTTGCTTGCTAAACGAAAGGTTGTTGGACGTATAGTTCGCACACTTAAAGTTGTGAAACTTGTTGGGTACAAATGGATTTTTGCGCAAAAATCAAATTAAAAATGATAAAATTGTTAGATACAAAGCATAATTGGTTACTCAAGGTTATTCACAAAACCTTGTATTGATTAGTGAAAAAAACATGTTCACTAGTATTGGATGCAACAACATTGCAATATTCGATTATCCTAGTTACACAACAAGATTTGCATTTACATCTAATGGATGATGTTACAACCTATTCGTATGATCCTTTTGAGAATCATATTTATATGAAAATCCCTGAAGGATTTTATTTGCCCAACAAGACAAATTCTAAAGAGGGTTATTCAATAAAATTGAACATGCTCTTTTATTGATTAAAGCAAGGATGTGTGTGGTATAACCATCTTATTGAGTTCTTATTAAAATAAGGATATGGAAATGATCCTTTTTGTCCTTGTATTTATATGAAAATATTAGAAAATCAATTTTTCATAATTATTGTTTATGTAGATGACATAAACATCGTTGAAACTACTAATGAGCTCACAAGGCAATTGAAAGAATTTGAGATGAATGATCTTTGAAGGGCAAAGTCTTGTTTGAAATTAGAAATTGAGTATTTAAATAAAAGTATTTTTATACATCAAAAGGCTTATATGATTAAGGTGCTTAAAATGTTCTAAATGGACAAGTCATGTCCATTATGCACTTCAATAGTTGTGAGGTCGTTAGATGTTGATAAAGACTCTTCTTAGACCTCAAGAAAATGATGAAGATCTTCTTGGTCTAGAAGCACCATATCTTAGTGTCATAGAAACACTAATGTATCTTGCGAATTATACTCGATCTAATATTGCATTTGCTATAAATTTGTTAAGCAAGATATAGTTCTTCAACTACAAAAAGAAAATGGTTTGGAGTAAAACATATACTTCGTTACTTTAAGGGTACTACGAATATGAGCTTATTCCATCCAAATGATTCAGATTCAGACCAATGGGTTATGGATATGCATGTTATTTTACATATTCTTACAATGTCACAATGGTTGATCACAAACAAGATGTTTGTTCATATGTGGTAGCACAATAGTTTCATGAAGGTATATGAAACAAACCATAGTAGCAACATCGTCTAATCATACAAATTACGAGGAAAGTTGTGAATATGTTTGGTTAAGGTTTATAATTCAACATGTGCAAGAAACTTGTGACTATCCCCGAGAAAGATGGAATCAACAACCATATATGAAGACAATAGTGTATTGTTCAATTGAAAGGATGATATAGATATCCAAAAATTCGTTCATCTGAAAATATGACAAGTCTATTTGTAAAGTTTTTGCCAAGAAAAACTTTTGAGCAAATGACTCACAAATTCGGACTCACCTTAATGATGTAAGTTTACATGAGGGGGAGAAATAGAATATGTGATGAACAATATTGTATTAAAGAATACAGAATGTTGTACTCTTTTTCCTTCACTAGGTTTTTTATCCCAAAGGGTTTTTCCTAGTAAGGTTTTAATGAGGCACATTCTTTATCAATGGACACTCAAGGGGGAGTGTTATGAATTAATGATTGTCCATTGATTTGATACATTTACTGATATGATTCATTACTCTTTATGGTAAATATTTGTATTAACTAAGTTGATTTGTTTCCTTTATGGATTACATATTGTATCTATAAATAGGACTCTTCCTATCAATAATAATACATAGATGAGTTGCTCTCTATTCTCTCATTCTCTATTCTCTCTTGTTCTTCTCTTCTCTATTATCTGTCGTCATTTTCTATGTTATTCGATTTATTTCATAACAAATTCAACAAATATTAAATTTTATGTTGTTACGTTTCCGAGACTGTGAAATTTGTTATTTTTACCAGTTCCATATAATTTGCTCAACAAATGAGAATTTACTTAATGAATCTGATATGAAATTAATAAACTAATTTTTTATTTAAATTTTCTAAGTCAATAATTTTTTTCTATTAAAAATGGTGTGGTTATATATATATATATATATATATATATATATATATATATATATATATATATATATATATATATATATATATATATTTTATACTTCAACTTTTAAAACAATCGAAGCATAATATAAAATTATGTCAAAACCCTTCCATATCAGTGTATAAACTCTCTTAAATAGTATACGCATCGCATGATGATATCTGAATTTGATGTGTATATAACTATTTTGGGATTTACAAATGTAAATGTCTTTAATTCTCGAATCTACACCCTTTATAAAATCATTTGGTCCAAAAAAAATAATACAATTATTAATAATTTTGAAATAATAATATTAAAAAAGTAAAGGGTACTCTAATATTTTGTCTAGAAAAAAACGATATATTTTATCTGTAACAGAAATTATCTAAAATTGAGTAAAAAATTAATACCAATACATAGTTTTTGTTGATATAATGTGTTTAAATTTAAAAATAAATTGAAATTATAATTAATTGACACATACATAACAATAATTCTTTAGCTCGTGACCATTTTGAGAAAGTATTATTCCAAAACATTTTTTCTCATTTTTGATTATACTTATTTAAGCGGTGTTTATTTGAACTAATACTACATGAGTAATTATTTAATAATAATAAATTGTATGTAAAATAAATTAATATTTGAAGATAAATAATTAAAATTATTAAATGAAGAATGAGTAAAGGAAAATTTCAGTCGAGTTCATGGGGCACGTCTAAAATCGAGATCATTCTTTCATGTTAGAAAAGTCCGGTGAGTTACAATTATTTGAAGGAAGATACAATAAAGCTTTTTCCATACTATTAAAGAAATTATAGTTATAAATTAATTTTAAAAAATTGTGGTTACATATATGTTTATAATAAAGAAATGGTAGAATTATGTAACTTAGGTAGTTGTGTAACGTGAGAATAATTAATGATAGTTTGGAGATTGCGTTACATAAAACTATGTATGATATCTGAAGTATGTCATGAGTTGTCAGATGTCTGTTATTGTGGGTGTATGTATGCATGCGTTTTGCTTGTTAAATAAACCATGAGTGAGTGAAGAAGCTACTCTAACTGCTCCTGCTTCTATTGTACAACACAAATATCACTCTGACACAACCATCACATCTTCTCTTTCTTTACATTTCAATATTTTTACTATTTTAATTCTACCATTATTTCATTAATCAAATTCAAATTCGAGTCAACACAGTCTTTTAGTTTTATATATTAAAATACTTAACTCAAACGGAAAATAATTTAAATTCTACTCCAATTAAAGATTGATGTTTGAATACATAACATTCATTAACTTTTGTACAAATTATTAGTAGAGTTAACTGAAAAACCAATTTGAATCTGATCTAAAAAAAAATCCATATTTTTTCCAAAATATTTAATTTGAATAGCAGCATAATTAATTCCGTATGTTACACATTATAATCGTAAAAGAAAAATAGATATGAAAGCAACAGTGATTATGGGAAGAGTTTGGACATAAATGTGATTCTGATAAATTGTCTTTCCCTTGAAGAATTGTAATGAGTAAAATCTGGTAAATTAGAATATTGAGCTTAAAAACTAGGGTTGTAATTTGGTGCATGATGGAGATGGTTCAGTGTTAAAGCAGCCACGTGTCTATGAAGATGGTTACAATACAATAAGGGAACCATCTATTTCTTCTTTCTTTTCTATAAAGAGGTACAGTACACAGAACAACAACAACAACAAAAAACTCAGCCAAAGGATCCTTCCACCAATCAACAAAGGAATTCCCCAAACACAAAGTAAAGTAGAGAGAGAGTGAGAGAGAATCCCATTATGGTAAATATTAAGACCCCAGTGGGCATTTGCATTAAGCACCAAAACAACAACCCTTTCAAAAAACACCCAATCTTTTTCTTCCATAGTTTACTGGGTCCCACTTGTTTCCCATAATAAACACTTCTTAGAATCACAGTTTTTTAGTAAATAAACATCATTACGTTAATTAATAAGTCATTATAGAGTCCTAACAACTAGCCTAGAAAATATTGAATATTAGTCAAGTTTGTTGTGCCAGTTGCTGTTGGAGTTATACAGACATGTTCGCAAATTTATCATTTTAAATTTAAATGTCTCGGTAATGTTGATATTTAATATATTTTTTCTTACTATAACTCAGAAACTAATAATAACAATACATTATGAAATGATAAATTATAGTTAACTTTTTGTAAATCATTATTGTTAAATAAAAGTTGTGTAATGGCATTTTCCGTTATGTTTAATAATGTTTGATTTGATGCATCTGTACCAAAAAGCAAGGAGGGTGGAGAGAATCTAGAAATGGGCATTTGTTTTGATATCCTCAAAAAGACCGAAATAAATATATTAATATTTGTTTTATTTTATTTTTTTATAAAAATGGAAAAGAGAGAGAAGTGAAGAAAAAGCAGAGAATAAAAAGAGACCGGATGTTGACAAATTTCATGTCACTGTTCTTAGAAGGTCGTTTGTTTGTGTGAAGATTTCTTATCTGGGATCTCTCTCTTCGCCCATTCTTCTTTTTATTTTTATTTTTTCTTCCTCTTTCTCTCTCTAAAAAAGGAAAATTAAAGCTCTGTTGTTCTTGCCTTTATGCGATAGAGAAAGAGGAACAGGAGTGGCCCAGCAGATCGAAATCGACGATCTGAACTTCTTCAATGTTGTTGCAGCAACACCCACTTCGCTGTTTCTCCTACAATTGTTTGTTTTAGCTACTTTTTCGTTTGCTTCCTGTTGCAGTGGGAGTCAAACACTGAATTTTTCGTCTTCTCTGATGTTGAATGGTGGAATCCATGGTGGATTCTTAGGAGCATGTGATGAGAGGATGTGGGTCTGAGGTAATTTTGCTATAATTCCTCAATTGTGCATATTTTTTCGTAAATTCATGGTTTACTGAATTTGGTTTATTATTTTAGAACTAGTGGTTTGAGTAGGATGAAAATGAAATTCTAGGTTCCTATTGTTTCGGGGGACAATTTAATTGCGAGAGTTTATCTGTTTACTTTGTATGTGGAGCTGTAATATTCTGATGCTTCGTTTTGGTCAATTAAATTCTTGTGTTTTCGTCGACAATATCGGTTGGTATGGTAATTGTTGTCTAAGATCTGCTTAGTTCAAATTAGTCATCCGTTTAGGTTCTCTCCGTCTTATAATTTTTAGTGTTTTTAATCTCTCAAGTCTATAAATTATGACATAATTGTCAATTTACTTGAAAGGCAACTACATATTTCATTACGGATAGAATTAAGATATTCTGTTACTTTTATTGGTCCTTCTTTCCATTGACTCGTAACTGGAGTGAAGGACATAAAGTCCCTAGTATCAAGGATGAGTTTGTGATGCTTAGTTTAAAGCTACTCCCCTTCTCCATGGGTATTTTTTTATCACAGTGATGAGCAACCTGTGTACCTATAGAGTTGAGGCCCTATAAGTTTTTCACTGAAATTTTGGGAATTCTTCAGTCCTAGGATTATTGGTGTAGAATCAGAGGGTTCTAATTCACGTGAAAGAGTAATATTGTGAATTTGTATTCTGTCTTTTGGGTAGTGGTTGTATTGCCCTGATAGTAAATTGTGGATTTGTATTCCCTGTTCATCATTATCTTAAACGTGGTTACTATTGTAGTGCTGTGAAAAGTCGGTTTCAGATCTTTTGCCTTCCACCAAAATATTAAAGGGTAATTTGTCCATATTTGAATATTTGATGTCTTGAAAGTGAAATATTTCTGAGTTGGCATATGATGATGAGGCCCTTTTTCCTGGTGCAGTAACATAGGCTCAAACGTAATTGTCCTCAATCCAGCAAAATGTGAGATGCAATGCCATAGTGGTCTGAAAATTTAAGGAAGCCTAAAATGTGTGTCAGATTGAACCTGTAATTCACCATTGATAAATGTGTGCAATTAGTGACTTTTAAGAATGCACTTTACATCTCTAACACTTCAAAACCTCGTTTGTTATGCAGTATTCTACTGACCTCCCGAACACAGAAGTTGTGAATTTAATTGGCAGTTGACGCTTTTGAAAATTAATCTATATGATAGTTGGTGAGTTACATTGTGCACAAATTTTTTCAGCCACAACAGATTTTTCTACGTGCCATAAAGAGTCTTCTGGTTTAAGATTCTCAAAGCTTGATGATGTAGCTATTGCTTTCTTCTTGTATTGTGTCCATCACATTGGATCTGTTCCCATACTTACCAGCTTAACCTATATCAATGAATATTTTCACCTTTTTCTGGTTAAATAAGTGTTTTCACCTTGGCAAATCTATTCAACTAAATTAAATAGTGAGCTGGAGTGGTGAACTTGGCTTAATCTAGTAGCAGGTACCTTTACTGTTGCATGGTAACTCCTGTTTCTAACTAGTTAAATCCATGTTGCTTTACTGAATTTATTGAGGCAATCCACATTTTCTTTCAAGATAAAAGCTAATTTATGGAATCTAAAGGAGTGGTAATTAGATTCTTGTTGTAATGCCATATAAGTTGGGTGCAAGGCCTTTGTCGTGCATGCTTGAATGACTGTAAATGTTATTGTAGATATGACTTGGGTGTTATAACACTATGTGGTCATCTAAAACTTCACGTCACATAGCTTGAATTAAAATGGAAAACATTGATGGCAATTTTGATTCCTTAATGAGCATTTTTTATTTTCATTTGAAAAATTATAGTTATTACTTAAAAAATGAGATGAGTAAAAAGTGTACCAGACTTATCTCCTAAGGTTTTCAATGGCATTATTAGGATAAACTTTTCATGTGCAAGCTGGCTACCAGAAGTTGCATGGCTTTGAAGGTGTTTGCCTCCTGGCCTTTAATTCATTACTAATCTATTAACTATTTTTCTTCTCCAAATAAAATAGACAGCTAAAAAGTTAATCTATTAACCAAACTAAAGTTGTGTAGATTCTGTATTGAAATTGAAGATTTAATTTCATTTATTGTACTCAGATCAATTCACTTTAAAAGAAGTGAAAATCTTATTAATCAATACTGCTTCTTTTTATATTGAGAAGTTCTCTTAATCATTTAGTTAAATTTAGTGGATAAATTAAGAATAAAACTTAAATAGGCTTGATATGCAAGTATCTTTGCTAGCACTGTGTATATGCCATGCCATTAAATCTGGATTTGAGTCATGCAATTGTTTGGCTGCTTGCATGGATTGTGTTTTATTATTTGTGGTATTTGACGCATGAAACATACAGAATGTTAACCAAAGTGCATACCTTCTTAACGAGTCCAAAATAAATTAAGATATCGTAATCTTGGGCTGAACTGAAAGCTATGTACCAGTTAATTCATGGTTGAAAAGTCTTTTATATATAATGGCTCAATTTTCAGGGATGGGAACCAAAGTTCAGAGTCTGCCAGGATATTACTCAATGAGAGATCTTAATGAGGAATCCAGTAGTTGTGGCTGGCCCCTATATTATGGAGATAAAACACTGGCAAATGGGCATTATCATAATTATTTGCCAAGTGCTGCTGCGGATGCATGTTCAACACATGATAAGGATGTTGTAAAGCAAACAATGCTTGAGCACGAGGCTATATTTAAGAATCAGGTATGAAGGTTCTAGTTCGTTTTAACTGTTGACCTTTAGCTTTAATATATCAGGTAGGACCTTCACCTGTTGATTTGTCCAATTAAAAATAAAAGTGAGAGGCTTTTTGGATTTTGAATTCTGATTTGCTATGCTTCTCCAGAGTTTTTTTCTACTTAAAATGTCTCTTGTTTTCAATTTTCGCAGTGGATAGTATTTCATCTATGCTATCAACACTAGTTTGCAAACTTGGCTTTAATCAATTTTAGATGTAGGTTTTTCTACCAAGTGGTGGCTCTTATCAGCTCAATTTATTTATGAACCCTGTTATTGGTGAACATTTTAATTTATTTATATTATGTATTTAATCAGGTCTTCGAACTTCATCGCTTATACAGAATACAAAGGGATTTGATGGATGAGGTTAAAATGAATGATTTACACAGAAACCAGATATCTGTTGAGAGATCATTTTCCACAGGTCCCTTGGCTTCCCACATAACATCTGAAGATGTTAAGAAATGGCAGATTCCTGGATTTCCAATAGTTGGAAGTTCTACTTCTGCTAGACCATCTATTTCAGGTGTTGAGGGCATTCATTCTCCTTTGAGTTCTAATAAAGGAACCGGTAGGCAAGCTGGTCTGTTCCCATCCCCAAATGGGAGCAGCTCGAAAGAAGTTGAGATACTGGGGTTCAGACCCTCAAAGGTAAGGAGAAAAATGTTTGACCTTCACCTCCCTGCTGATGAGTACATTGATACTGAGGAAAATGAACAGCCTGGTGATGAAAAGATTAGTGGCACAACCAAATATCTTTCTGATAGAAATTATAAGCCTGAAAAGGGAGGTGATATGAACATTTTTTATGGCAATGGTGGCCAGGAAGACAACACTTTAAGACCCGAGCGGTCTTTAAGAAGCATAAATGGTCTGGCAGACTTAAATGAACCTATTCAACGGGAAGAACCAAATGATGTTGCATATGTTTCTCCCGAAGACCATAATCCCTGTCAAGGGCCAACTGAATGCTCTGATCTATCTGCTAAACAGAAGTCAAGGTTCTTTGGTTTGTCTAAGGAAGATTTACTGAACTCACGTCATGGAACTGACAGCTGGGCTCGGAATAATGGATATTTGGATAATGACAGAAATGGGAAAATGTGGATTTCTTCAATAGAGTCAGGTTAGATTTCTTATTCAGCTGCTTGCTTCAAATTTACTCTTTCAACCTGGCTCTCCTATCTGATACATTAAACATCTTAGCTATATTAGCATGTATCTCAGGTGATTTTGTTAAAATAAGCTGGTAAGCTATATTTTAATAATAGTGAATATCATGCGTATTATTGGTCCAAGTAGAATTTTGAAAGTTATTTTGAACATTAATTTTATATCTCTTGTTTTTTATGTGGCGACAAACGAGTACTAATACTAACGTGGTATGTGATAAATCATCAAATTGTTTTTGATGATGGCAGGGCAAGCTAAAAGCAATCTGAAACCCATTCATCAAGTCCTCAAACAAGAGCAATCACTTTTATCACCCCAAACAATGCAAGATGAACTCAATAAAGTTCATGAACCTACATCTGATCGTCTAACTAATCGAAGCATAGCGGATTTGTTGAGGGAAAAGACAGCTAGTGATTTAGATATCAGTGAAAGAAACCGTGAATACTCTGCTAATAAACTTTCAGAGTCTGTTGCATCATCACATAGGAATGGTCTCTTTGCAATTGCTCCTTCCTCAGATTTAGCTAGGTCTTGGTCTCAATCATCTTGGGAAATGGCAAGTAGTAGCCTAAACCAGAAGTTGATATCAGTACAGACACCTCCCTCTCCATGTCTAAATGCATCAATTGCGTTGAGTAGGAATTCCCAGTCACATCAGAGTAACGGGATGTTGGGCGATAGTTGGCCTCCTCTAAATATTAATTCAAAGCTTAATACCAGATTTCAACATGAGGCATCTGGGAAAAATGGATTTCATACGAGGACATCATCTGGGACCAATGAGCTTTCAGTGAACATCTCTTCAATTAGTTATCTCAACCAGGATAATGATTGCAAGAAATTTCCTGAACATTTCAACAATGGTTCAGCAAACTGTTATAAGAGTTCAAATTGCAATGACATGAAGGCTGCAAAAAATATTAACTTGAATGAGATGCTTTCAAATGGTTCTTCCAACAACTTGGTTTCCCAGTCAGGTCTTCGATTCATGGATAGAGAACAAAATCGAGAGGAGCAGCTTGCAGTGTTGCCTTGGCTTAGAGCCAAGTCAGCATGTAAGAACGAGGCACAAAATGCTGGCAGAAGCTTAAATGCCGGAGGTTTAAGTGTTTTCGAAATTGCTTCTTTATCTAACAAAGATGAGTCTGGAAAGGGGTCTAACAGAAAATTTTCGCACAATGTAACGCCAGGTTTGTGTCCAAATGATATTGAGCCAAAGGGGAGAGAAGTTAATGAAAGCTCTAGTAGTAAAAGGAAAATTCTTGGTGTTCCCATATTTAGCATACCTCATATTTCTTCTAAGGAGTCAACTTCATTCAACTCTCCATCTGGGTTGGTTCCTAATTCATCTGGCGTAGAATTAGCGGAAAATAATCGGAAAAGACAGATTCTTGATATTAACTTGCCTTGTGATGCTTCTGTTCCTGAGTTGGACAATCAAGCTATCACTGAAGTTATTGTTTGTGAGACTGGATTATCATCTACTATAAAAGCCAGTTCTAGAAATCAGATTGATTTGAACTTGAGTATGAATGAGGAGGAGGAAGCATTTCTGACAAATATTCCAGCTACCAGCTTAGGAACTAAGGCAGAAATAGATCTTGAAGCCCCTGCCATTCCTGAGACAGAGGAGGATACCATTCCTGAAGAAAAAGGGCTGGAAACTCAATCAGTATCACCACTAGGCCAGCAGGGGACAGTTGAAAAGCTGCAGGATGAACTTATGAGGTATGCAGCAGAGGCAATTGTTGTCTTGTCATCTTCTTGCTTCCAGCAAGTGGATGATGTTATCAACAGTCCATCAGAAAGCCCAGTGGTGGACCCTCTAAGTTGGTTTGTGGATATAGTTTCCTCATGTGTGGATGATCTGCAGAAGAAGAACGATAATCGAAGGGGAAAAGATGGTGAGGATAATGAGGAATATTCCTCAGATGGCATGGATTACTTTGAATCAATGACATTGAAACTGACAGAGACCAAGGAAGAAGAATACATGCCCGAGCCCCTTGTTCCAGAAAACATTAAAGTGGAAGAAACTGGAACAACCTCTTTACCTGCGAGGACTAGAAAGGGGCCAGCTAGGAGAGGGAGGCAGCGGAGAGACTTCCAAAGGGACATCCTTCCAGGCCTTGCTTCTTTATCAAGGCACGAAGTAACGGAAGATCTTCAAACGTTTGGAGGGCTTATGAGAGCAACAGGTCATGCATGGCATTCAGGATTAAACAGGAGAAGCTCATCTAGAAATGGTTGTGGTAGGGGTAGACGGCGGTCACAGCCACAGGTAAGCCCGTCTCCCCCTCCTCCGGCGGCGGCAACCATTGAAACAAGCACCCCACTTATTCAACAGCTTAATAACATTGAAGTGGGATTGGAGGATAGAAGCCTAACCGGTTGGGGCAAGACAACCAGAAGGCCCCGCAGACAAAGATTTCCAGCAGGTAATCCTCCATCCATCCGGTTAATCTGATCAGTGGTAGAGGATTAAATTTATAGATGAGAATTTATAGAGGGTAAGCACAAGGCAGGTCCATTGCAATATTGTTGGAACACAATGTTAATCTCAAGCATGGGATTTCTCTTGTAAATTTCTTCAAACCCGAATTTGGGTATATGTTTGATTTGCAGTCAGTCTTTGGTCTATACCAACTTAAATAACGTCGCATGATTTCTTCTTGGTTGTCTCTTTTAAGAACTGTTGGGAGGAGATATATATACAGTTTGTGCACTCTCACTGCCTTGGATTTTTACTAGTGATTTTTTGGTTATACTGCACATTAGGCTGCATGCTTAAATGAATTGGATCTCCATCAAATAGCACTTATAGCTTCTGACAGGGTCATAGATTTGTTACCTTGTTCTGGATATTTATGGTAACATTCTTCTCCACAATCACAGATCTTCATTAGTGTAATCAAAGATTTTCCAGTTTTGTAGTTATAAAGGAAGCATAGATGTTCAATATATATAATTTTTCTATTAAATTGCAATTCCCTTACCATACTAGTGGATTCTTTTGTCTTTCAACAGAAAAAATAACTCCATACATGTAACTTTTATGTAAATACACCTTTTCATATGTATTTAAATCAATATAGTCCATATATGTATTTTTCGTTTTTGGAATATTTATATATGTCAACTATTAATTTGAGTTTATATCATACACCATGCATGCATCCCCTTAGGTGAGATCTTTTCTACCCTGAGCTAATGGTGTATTTCTAATTATTTAAATATTTTTTTCTTGTACTTTTTATTGTAAAATCATCAATAATTATTTCAAAATCAAGTTTTTTTAAAAATTATTTTCAATAGAAAACTAGAACAAGATTATTTAATCTATTTTTGTGATATAGAAGATAACAAAGATTTTAACAATTTTGATTTTGAAAAACTTCTTTAAGCATAGTTAACAATAATAGAAATAGTTAATATTATTTGTTTAGCTATACATAGGGATGTCAACAGAGGCATTGGGTTACGAATAGTAATTTTTTCATATTTGTTGGATAAATATTTATTCAGTATCTGTATCCATACTCATATATGTACAAATATTTACATATTTTTTAATATTCACAAGTACTTATGAGTATTTAGAAAAAAAAAATTAATATTTAAAGACATGTATTGTTTGTATTTTCTTTAGAACTCTGTATGACCCACCTGGACTAGCTATAAGTGGCCCACCTAGATAGATCCATAATCTATCAAAATCCAGGAAATATACCTATTCTTCTCCTATTCCCTACACCAATCCAGGAAATAAAGCCAGTGACATGGAACCGAGTTTTACTATTTTATTTTAATTTTTAAATAAACAATTATTTTTATTTTTATACTTGACAAATTTAAAATTTTATATTATTTCCGTTTTTATTTTCATTAGAAAATCCTTATACTCGTATTTATGTATTTTTTAATTTTTTTAAATATTAATTATATAATTTATTTATACAAAACAAAATTATCATCATAAAAATATAATATTTTTAAATTTTTGATATAAAAATTATATATATTTTCTTTTTTAGTATCAATATTAATAAAATTATATAATTGTACAAATATTAAATAATAATTAGATAAATATTAAATAATTATAAAAAAATAAATAATCAGATATATTATAAAAAATATTAATATTAAACGAAAGAAAAATCAATATACATTTTTTTATTATTAATTTAAAACAATGAGTATTGAAACGAATACATATTTATTTATGTTAACTATTATACTCAATTTTAAAGTTAAATATTTCTTATATATTCTATGTCAATTAATATAAATATTTTCGACAGATTCATCATTCTTATTACATTTATTTGGTTTTATGTAAAATCATTCTAAACATTTGTTAAGCAAACATAGTAGAAAATATTATTGAGTGTTGATTCCTTGATATTCATTTTTATGACAAGAAGTGAATGTGTTATTTCATAAGAGAGAAAAAAAAAAGATCTTTTAACCTTCTGTTCATTTCTAATTTTGTTACCAGACGTATTGTAATCCTTTCTTTTTGTTCATTCTTCTTTTTTAATTTTTTTTTGCAGTCTTTTATTATAATTGAACTTTTTAAATTATTGCCGAATACTTGTAAGTTTATTTTTCTTTCAGTAGTTGCACATTTAATTGAATGAGATGTAATATTTTTCCTTTAAAATAAGGTTGAATTCACCCACTAATACCATTATATTTTATTAATTGTGATTAAGGAGTTTAATGCTTAATAATAGAAAGATATGGTGGCTGATTGCTACCTTTTCTAGTTTTCTAGGATTTGACTAGGCAGAGGAGATAATGTCATCAATCTGAGACATGCAATTATGCATTGAACTAATTGAAGTGCTCTTTCCAACACACATCTCATCTTCTCATAAATGCAACTTTTTTTTTTATCTGACATATAGCGCAGTTTGATATGTTTTTTCAATGTAGTTTATGTTTACCACCATACCACACTTTTTTTTTTCACATTTAATTCGAACCTGGTTTGTCCTTTAGTCAAAATTTAGTTATTGAAAAACGGGATTCTGGGCTTGAATTTATATTTTTTTTTTGTTTTACGATTTTAATAAGAATAGAAGGTGGAAAAAGAAATTTTAAAAAAATAAGAAAATGTAAAATAAAGTTAAGTAATGTAATGATAATTTGTAATTGTTGTAATATTTTGAGAAAATAAATTAGGAAAATGTATAAGTATATAATTTGTAAAGATTTTAGAAGACGACGTTGTAAGAAGTGATAATGATTTAAAAATAATGAGATTCGATTATTTTAATATTAAAAGGTTTTATTATAAGGAAAATGATACTCTAACCTGGTTTTTTTTACTTGGTTTTTACCCGCCTACGTGGCACTGACACGTGGAAAAAAAAAATAATTGTTTTCGAAAATAGAAACTGAATGGACGAGGTGACGGTTCTGACGGTTTCTGAGACAACTGCGGAAGAAAGGGCAACGTCCTGCGGTGCGCTTGCGTGTGAGGAGACAACATGCGCTATCCATCTCAGTTACCCAAAGTTTTCATTTTTTTCACTGAACCCTTGAAGCAACTCTTAACCCTTATTTTTTCGTACCAAGCGGCACCTTCAGTGTTGATCAAGCGGTGATATCTTCACTAAACCGACCCTGAATGCTGTACAAAAATTCGAAGTTGGTAGCGAAAGCAGCACGAAAAGAAAACACCACCAGCGGAAGAAGAGGTAGAACGAGGAGGGTTGGTGCAAAAATTTAATTCGTCGACATTGTTGTGTTGTTCGTGTGCCTGCTCATAGGTGGAGGAAGGAACCCCTAAAAAAAATCCGAACTTGGCAAGGGAAGAAGTGGTAGAATAAGGTTGACGTCCGCGGTTCGTTTTTAAGGTTGTGTTTTCTTTTTGCCCAAACCATTCGCGTTCGTGCATTATTTCGTTAAATGAGTGTTATATTGTGAATCTAGGGTTGTGAGGAATAATTTTGCGTGTCCAAAACTGACGGTTGTGTTTTTGTTATGAATGCAGACTATTGACTCGGAAGGTGGAACAATACATAATTTGTTTCGTCGGTGTTCGTTTGTTCGTTTTGGTCCCGTTGCATTTATTTAGGTATATCGGTACTTGTTTTATTGTTGGTTGGTTGTGTCTTGTAATGGTTGATTTAATTCGACGCATTTGTTGTTGAAGTGAAGATTAATTGGAGGTGTGTTGTAATGTTTTGATTTGATACCTTTCATTAGTTTCGTTCTTATTTTTTTTTTTACAAGACATGAGTGAAGATAGTGGTCCAAGTAATCATAACAATGGTAGTGATGATAGTGAAGGGAGTGAAGGTGGTGATGTGGGAGAGTTCAGTGATAGTACTGAGGTAAGTTGTTCAGATATAGCAATGGTAACAATGTTTATTCATATTGATTTGAAAGAATATGTTGTTAATTGTGGTCTTATGTTGTTTTTATTTTGCAGATTATGTTCAGGCATTCTTGTAGGACCACATATTTATCGTTATTGAATAAGAACTTAAGTGAGGACCAAAAGCTTTGTATTCAAAGAACACCATTTTGGTGGTTCACTTTGTTGAATGATTCTGTTAAGATAAGTAGAAATGTTCTTGGTGTTTTGTGCAATTTGTGGGTAGAAAGAAGATGTGGTTTTTTATTTAACTCTATAATTGTGCCATTTAAGTTATTAGATGTTTGTTTAGGCTTAGGATTGAGGATTGTCGGAGATGTAGTGGATTTGGATGAAGTCGTTATTGAAAGTGTATGTAGGAACATTTTTAGTCAGAAGAAGGTTACTGTTGGGGTGATATATAACTATCTTTTGAACCACTCGGAATGTGTTGGAGTAGATGATTTTTGCAGGTTATACATCTTCATAGGCATATCCGAGTTTTTTTTGCCTAATAGAAATGCAACCGTATTCCCCATACTGTTCAAGATTGTTGATGACTTGAAAAGTTTATGCCAATATAACTGGGGTCGTGTAGTTTACGAGTACCTGGTTGGGAGTTTGTGTAATGCTTCATTGGTTTTGAAGATGAAAAGACATAGGAAACACTTTCATGTTGTGGGTTGTGTTTATTTATTACAGGTAAATTCTATTTACTTACATTTGCTTTAATTGTGGACTTTCAGCTTTGGTGTTTTGATCACTTTCTATTTGTGAAGAGAAAGGGTGCAGGCGGTGGCAATGAATTTCCAAGGTTGTTGCGTAGGATGAATATTAAAGTGGGTGACGGTGCTTTAAAGAGTAGTTTGGAGAAGAATGTGGTAAGTGATTTGGGTTTGATTTAGTTAGATTGTTGTTTGTTGTGTGAATGCACCTCTTTTTAGTTTAAATATTCTTAATTTATTTCACAGATAGTTGTTGATCTTTGTGTGTCAAAGCAAGAACTTCTTCATGCAGTAGTTAGAGAAGCGTATGAAGTGTTTGGTCATGAAGTTGGTCGAAGTAACAGACAAACTGAAGGAGTAGATTTAGGAACAAGGAAGGTTGAAGTTGAGGTTCTAATTGAAAGGCAAGAACGTGAAATAGGTGAACTTCGCCAATCTTTATCCCTTTTAGAAGGAGTTTTTCATGAGAGGAAGACGGAAAGAACCAAGGAGTGCGATTCTGTTACTCCTTCTACCAATGTTCACAACGAAAGAGGTAAAACATTTGAAGACCAATTTTATAGCCAAGGTGGACATCAATCACATGAAGCATGGAGCCCATTGCAGACTACTGTTAAGCGCAATGTTGGTGTCAAAGTCGGAGAAGTTAATGTGGACACCCCAGATGGAAGTGATGAAGAGTTGTCAAAACATGTGAGCCGTGTAGAGGAACCAAATCCACCACAAAGTAATATGTATGACAGAATGAAGCTTCATCGGCAGGTACGGATTAAAAGTCGCGCACTACGTACCCCTTACATTGGGAATGCCCCTAAAAAATCTGGTTCGCAAAAATTTTGTTGTTGTGACATACATGAAGCTTTATTTTTGGTATGATGGGTGAAAGCATTGATCATTTCTTGTTTCACGCGGAAGTCAAAGTTAACATAATTATTTTGTACCACAGATGTTAAGAAAGGTTGCTGGTTTTTTTGCATGCTTAAGACAATTACTGGAATTAGTGTTTGCGGGAAGCATATATGTGTGATATATTTTTTGAATGAATGTAGTTCAAAAATTGTGTATGAAAAAGACATATATTTTGACAAAAAAAGGTTGTTGCTCTTAATACCTTATGTTTGACTAATAAGTTATCCTTGAATTGTAAGTGAATTAGCTGTTCTAATATTGTGATTTGTGTAACAATATGATATTGTTGTCAATTAGGTGTTGTAATAGTCAAAAAAAAGTTGTGAACAATTTCGACTGTAATCTCAGTGATTTCAAAATCAAAGAACTTGGTACAAAAATTATTACGTAGAAAGACATATATTGTATAAAAAAAGGTTGTTAATGTTTGGTTATTTTTATTAAGAAATCTTGGTGTAGTTATATTATGACTTGGTCGAAAAATGTTGGAGTTTGTATAAGCATATTTCCTTTGTGGTCAATAACATGTTTCAATAGCCAAAAAGTTATTGCGAACCATTTTCCTCCTTATCTCATCCTTTACGAAAATCATTGCACTTGGTACAAAAAAAATGAAGTAGAGAGTCATATATTGTATCATAAGAAGCCATTTACTGTTAGGTGGTTATGTTTAATAAATGATGGTCCAAAATTCTTGTGGTTTGCATAACCATATTTCTTTTGTGGTCAATAACATCTATCAGTACCCAAATTGTTTTTTGCGAACCATCTTCCCTGTAATATCTTACTCCTCGAACGCACTATACTTGGTACAAAAACAATGAAGTAAAAGCACATATACTGTATCATAAAAAGGCGGTTACTGCAAAATTTTGCGAAACATTTTCCTTGTAATATCAGACTTTTCCAAGGCACTTTAACTGGTACCAAAAGAATGATGTAGAAACTCATATATTGTATCATAAAAAGGCAGTTACTGCAAAATTGTGGCAACCATCTTCCTTGTAATATCTTAGTTTTGGAACGCACTATACTTGGTACAAAGACAATGAAGTAAAAGCACATATATCGTATCATAAAAAGTCAGTTACTTCAAAATTTTGCGATCCATTTTTCCTGTAATATGACTTTTCGGAGGCACTTTAAATGGTACCAAAAGAATGATGTAAAAACACATATATTGTATCATAAAAAAGCAGTTACTGCAAAATTGTGGCAACTATCTTCCCTTTGATATCTTACTTTTGGAAAGCACTACACCTGGTACAAAAATAATGTAGTAAAAGCACATATATTGTATCATAAAAAGTAGTTACTGCAAAATTGTGGCAACCATCTTCCCTCTGATATCTTACTTTTCGAAAGCACTATACCTGGTACAAAAGTAATGTAGTAAAAACACATATATTGTATCATAAAAAGGCAGTTACTGTAAAACTTTGCGAATCATCTTCCGTGTAATATGACTTTTCGAATGCACTGTACTTGGTATAAAAAGAATGAAGTATAAACACATATATATTGTATGATACAAAGGCATTTAATTATCATTTTTGCCAACCATTTTCCGTGTAATACCAGTCTTTTCCAATGCACTGTACTTGGTACAAAAAGAATTAAGTACAAACACATATATTGTATCATAAAAAGCCAATTACTGTTAGGTGCTTCTGCTTAACAAATGATTGCCCAAATTAATTGTGGTTTTTATAAGCATATTTTCTTTCTGGTCAATAACATATTTGCAATAGCCAATTAGTTTTTGGGAACCACTTTGCCTGTAATGTCAAACTTTTTGAACGCACTGTACTTGGTTCAAAATGTGTAACGAAAAATACATATATTGTATAACAAAAAGGCAGTTACTGGTACACCGACGCCCAAAAAGAATAGTTGTGGTATAATGTCATCGACAAACAAAGATTTGACAAAGACCTGTTGTTTGGCAATGTCATCATGTTTCCAACTGCCCAAAGCTCCCATCCACTCAAAAAATATGCATTGTGTTGTACGTTGTCCCTGCGAAATTTGAATACAATCATTATATTGTGGTGCGTTTAGATGGATCTAATTTGGACATTCAAAGTTATTTCACTACAACCAGCACCTTTTTCAGTTAGTTATATTGCAACTTGTTGTGCCACCGACTTTGTTTTGTACGCTCAAATTGAATGAAACATCACCGACTTATGCCACATTCAAGTCCTGCAAATTGGATTTTAATTTTCAGTTGTCGTTAACGAAAGTGTTTCCACCTTACTCCACATATAACGAAATCATACCCATTCTATATGACGATGTACATCTGGCGTGTCATTCCACACGTCGTTGTTAAGTGTTGCCTACAAAAAAACAAGTTATATTATGTAAATGCACCGCCAGTTAATTGTGATAATAACAAAGGATTAACTTACAGTGTTGTTGGTGCATATTTCAGTCATCTTTACTACCAACTTCTTTTTCTTTGAAAATTTTTCTACACTGAATTTCAACCTTAGAATACAAGGCCTTCCCTTTCGCTTTACTGCATTTGGGCTGCGGACATGGGATGGTTGACATGAATCCGGGGCTGGGAAGGAAGACGTCATCCTCGCGTCAACATTACGAGCATCACCGCACGGAGTGAACTCCATCGGGTTTCGGCCAGACCTCATTTGCTTAAATAACTATTCTGTTCCGGCATCAGATTCGCATGCAACATCGACAATCTGAAAAAATTCCTTGCACAATGCCCGGTACCTCTACATTGTTGGGTCCTTACTATGGGTGTTGTAAGCTGCTCTCATTGAAGTATATCTCCTTCGTATAAGTTTGCTCCACCGAGGAATGATATACTTCGTGAGTATTGTTGTTGCTTTCTCTTGGCCAAAGACGGTGAAACAGTGTCGGCAGACGATACCACGGAACTAAAAAAGATGGCATGAACATGTTATTGTGCCGGTTTTGGCATCATAATGGATAACATAATATTTGTTTGCAGATTTCCCATCCCATAATAATTCTTGCAGCACCACGTAGTTGCATCCCGATGGAGTAGCATCCACCATTTTGATTGCACAATTCATCTTCGTACGAAATTCCATTTGTATTTCTGCAAACTTCGAATGTGTGTAGGCTTGCTAATATTGTCGTTCAATAAAGGACTGGGTGGCACATGGGATTGTAGTGTTCAAAGAAGCAAAGTCCACCTCACATTCCTTTTCAGCTTTGTCATATAGCGCATTTTTGTACTGTACTACAAACTGCTGTAACATTGTTGTTGAATTGATAAATCCATCAAAGAAGACATTGAATCCCTCACTTCGTTGTGTAGTGGACATACCAGCCCAAAAATTTCCTTTCAGATAGCAAGGCACCCACCGTTTTCTCTCTTCGTATAGTGTGCCCAACCAGTCATTGTTATCCAAGTCGTGGTCATTCATTAATTGTTGCCACCCGATCTCAAATTGGTGCACATTGAGGGACTCGAAACCAATGTCTTCAACTTAGTTTTGATAGTTTTGTAATGATTATATCCTTGCAACTTTTCAGGGATCTTTTTCATTATATGTCATAAGCACCACCGATGACGAGTATTTAGAAAAACAATGTCAATTGCATTTTGCATGGCCCTGCACTGATCGGTTAGAATGCCATCAGGTGACTTATCTAACATACACTTACGCCAACAATTAAAAAGCCACATAAAGGTCGATGTATCTTCAGCTGACAACAACCCGCATCTTAATAATATAGACAAACCATGGTGATTGACTCCAACAAATGGTGCAAATGGCATATCATATTTGTTGGTTAGATATGTTGTGTCAAAGGAGACAACATCTCCAAATTCCTCGCATGCTGCCCTACTATGTGCGTCAGCCCAAAATACATTTGATATTCTATTGTTATCATCGAAGTCAATTTCAAAGTAGAAGTCATTGTTCATTTGTCTCATGTGAGAGAAGTGTGCCATCAATGCTTGGCCGTCTCCTTCCTTCCCTAGTGCCCTTCTTTGTCATCCGATATAATTTCTAACGTCACGCTCGACAAAAGGAAGGTTCTCAAATTCGCCAACATCATAAACCAGTGATTGGAAGCTTTTGTTAATGCGCACACCTGCTTCATCATTCATATCGAGTGTTTGCTTGACTTGCATGTTCAATTTTTTGTTGCCGCGAATTATTCTTGACTTCATAGAGCTTAGGTCATGATTGTGATCAAGTATGACATTCTTTATGTGCCACTGACCTCCCTTTTTAACTGCTGTTATCCTTGCACCACAATTCTTGATTTTTGTTGGTTGGCTTTTCAATTCCGGAGGGATGGTGGACACGTAGTTTCCTTCACGGCTACAGACCAATTTGACAAAGCATAATTCATTGTCTTCTCCTTTACTTGAACTTCTCACACGGACACCAAATCCACATCTTATGGCGTATTGCTTGTAAAACTCTTTAACCTTGTCGGTTGTTTCAAAAATCATTCCAACCATAGGAACCTCATTTAATTCATCTTCTTGGGTATGACAAGCAATAGAATCCGGTAATGTTTCCTGCTGGACTATATCGTTGTTCCATAAACTTATTTCATCAAGTGAAATGGGGTTCAGTATGTCGGATGTCGACATTTCGCTTACTTTGCTCTACATTATTAAAAATACAAGATTTGCATTTTTAGATAACAGAATATTAGTATCGTCCGAGGTTTAAATTCTTCTAGCAGAATAACAAACACATACAGAATTAAAAAAATGTTGGCCCTTAATCCCGTAGTTATATCGAGTTTTTTGTACAAATGAAGGAAATCAGGCCACCCACCCCACAAGAATCGTACGAAGACATAAAACCATGGTTGTACACAACTCCTTCGAGAGGTTTAGGTATCAAAAGCATATGGGATTTAAATTGGTGATTGCACAAAAACAGACAAATGTTATTGCTTTCATGCTTTCGTCTCTGCAAATGTATTTCCCTTCTTTATTATTGCAACTCCTAGAAACTTTGGAAAATATCAGTAAAGACATTGCATTGTGTTTATTACATGGTAATGAAAAACAGAAGTTTGCAATCCGACAACTTGGTGTAATTGAATGACATTGAATTTGTGTAATTAATGTGTACCAAACCTCGTAACCCCTTATGAACATTTGCGGTAATTGCCGGTGCATATTACCCCCTGCCATTCAATGCAATGAGGAGTTGGGACTGTTGTAGCGATCCGACTTTCCCTATTTAATGCTGGCCATTTGCGGAAACAATACACATTCACTCATGTTCAAAATACCTTTTTCCGCTTCAACTAAGGTTTGTTCACGTGATCAAGCACTGAGATGGCGGCCTCCGCAAGCAACCAACCGAGCAACTTTCTATGGACGTTCACCACACTACACATCGAAAATAGGGTAATGTTCTCTGTGCTTCCCCCTCCCACTAGTCTCGTATGTCATATTTTATGCCTTTTTTTTTGCTTCCATCTTTTTTCCCTTTTCAAAGACCGTGAATGGATGCTGCAGAATTTTGGCTATGTTGATAGGCATTTTGCTGTTGCATATGCCGATGAACTCAGTGACAAATGGATGTTAGTGGACAGCAATAGGCAACTACACAAGCTGAGGTACAACCAGGATCCACGTTCGCCGAGACTCACCAAAGGCTGGACCAAACTCAGGACTGCATTCAACATCCAAGGAAAACGTACATGTGCAACTTAGATATTTAGGTAGTAACCAATTTGAAATAATCGTCTTCACAGGAAATTGCTCTAATCTTAGCATGGAGCGTTACTTGCATCTTGCGACAACGGAGAACGACAACTACATCCACTACGTGAAGTTGACCAATGAGCAGACAACCGGGGATCATTTGGTAAGTTGGTCGTAAAACCTCACAGTTGCACTACATATTTTTAAGACAAATTGCATCTAATATTGGACATCGTTTTTTTCCAGGATCTGAACGGTGATATAACTGGGTTGATCCGTAATAAGAACATTCAGAACCTGATCCTTGTTGGGGAAAAAACTGTTGTAACCTGCAAAATTCTGAATTTAGAAACATCCTACGCGACAAGGATCCTTGATGGTTGGAAGGAATTTTGCACTGACCATGAACTGAAAGAGGGTGATCGAGTGTTGTTTGAGATGGAGATGGCATGAGATGATGAAGATGTTGAAGTTTTTGTTAATGACTGCATGTGTGATTTTTATCCATCATACAAGTCAATCATCATCGACAGTCCTTGAAGTATATGTTAGTTGGCAAAACTTTATTTTGTTATGAACTTATGAAATAGACGTAGCAGATGTCATGTTTTGAGGTTTAGTATGTTTCTTTTTTGTGTGTATGAAATGGGTCTTATTTTGGACATCTTACATCATGTACGACGATGAAGATAGTAAAACTACAAAAAAACAAGTGGTTTTCTTTGATTATATATTTGGGTTTTTACATTCAGTAATCTACACACGTCTAACATTGTAGGGAGCAAAAAATGGTTGCACCTACCACAAACACCACACTCAGTAACTGCGTTTTTATGCATAATGAAATGCGTGGTTATGGTATATTTTTTTCACAACTATCTTAAATTAACAATTAATTTATGACGCATAAATGTATAGATGAATTACTTCCATCCATGACGACAAGTGCATTGATATATTTAAATAAACAGGTTCAATACATTTCGATAAATGAACATATGAACATGTCATGTGATTTGTACAATAACTGAAACTAGTAACTGAGTTTTTCTTCACAAATAAGTGATTGGTTATGCTAATTTTTTTGTACAACCAATTTAAATCGACATCCTAGGTATGAGGCACTTTGCAAATGGTGTTAATGAATAACTTCCACCCATGACGATGTCCTCAAATTTTTTTGATGTGATATAGCCATCAACCTTAACTCCAAGGAATAAAAGCGCCATGTTGTCTTCAAATAATTGACTTTCTACATATCGTAAAATGCACGTATCATAAACCACTAAGTCTTCACAAAGTCATGTGATTTGTACAATAACTGAAACTACTAACTGAGTTTTTCTTCACAAATAAGTGATTGGTTATGCTAATTTTTTTGTACAACCAATTTAAATCGACATCCGAAGTATGAGGCACTTCGCAAATGGTGTTAATGAATAACTTCCACCCATGACGATGTCCTCAAATTTTTTTGATGTGGTATACCCATGAACCTTTATTCTTAACTCTGAAGAATAAAAGTGCCATGTTGTCTTCAAATAACTGACTTTCTACATATCGTGAAATGCACGCATGATAAACCACTTCATCTTCACAAAGTCATGTTATTTGTACAATAACTGAAACTACTAACTGAGTTTTTCTTCACAAATAAGTGATTGGTTATGCTAATTTTTTTGTACAACCAATTTAAATCGACATTCGAGGTATGAGGCCCTTCGCAAATGGTGTTAATGAATAAATTTCACCCATGACGATGTCCTCAAATTCTTTTGATGTGGTATAGCCATCAACCTTAACTCCAGGGAATAAAAGTGCCATGTCGACTACAAATAACTGACCTCTCAAAAGCCCAAATTTAAAAATAACAAATGTTACATCATTTATATCAAAACACTAAACACAAAAAATATAAAACAGATCTAAAGATTCAAAGAGAATAAAATTTAGTGTACCTGCAAAACCACAACTGACCCTGGCAACGTGATGTTGTGGTCATTTTTTTTCTGGCTATGAACCCCATATGCACGACTTAATGAGTTAACCAAAAAACTGTGCACTGCACTCCCCCAATTGAACTTAACCAAACTATCAATATCATCTAATATTCTAAAAGGCATATTGCAAATAACTTTTGAATTCCTAGGAAAATACAAGACGGCAAAGCACAACAATATATACAGACAACAAACATTATCTACATCATCATGCTCGGTTCCTATTACACTCCTAATCATGTTTGTTATCCCTTTAATACAAATTCTTTGACCACAAAAGAGTGAACCAACTAACCCACATCCATATGCATCAAATTGTACTTCTTCACCAACTACACCTAACCCCAGACTAAAACAAAAATCAACAACAGATAAAGGTACAAGATGCTTCCATATGTGAAAGGATTGTTCATCGTCATCCCATCGCTGAAGTAGCTCAACTAGTAGAGGAATGCATATATCTAGAGACCTCTCTAACTCTAGACACCATTTGAAAGGGGTGACTCCTATACGTCTCTAGTGTCCATCAGTCAACACATTGTTTATCTCCACAATGTGCTTTGTATCCACAAAATTTATCAGCCGGACCTTCCATTCAATTTTAACAATTTAACTAATGCTCAACAATGAAATTGTGATGCACAATATAACAATTAACAGCACTAACCCTGTCTTTTTCATCAACGTCTGGTTTTTTCCCATCTTTTTTCCCCTTTCGAGCCATGCTGCAAAAACAACCTACACAAAATCAAATCAATACACACCAATTAAAAAACCTACAACGATATTCAAAAACAAGCATTACTTTCACTTACACAGAAAAACCTACACAAATCAAAAATTCGCCTTTCCTCTCGTTAAACGGCGCCGACAACTATTAAAAAAATTCACTCAACGAACACAAACTCTTTTATTATCATAATACCCACACGAGCAAAAGAAATATAAATCACAACTTCACCCTGTTATACAATGCAGTAAGAATGTAATGCAGGAACGCGAAGGGTTTGAGCGTAAAGAAAACACAATCTTAAAAACGAACCGCGAACGTCCTCGTTCTACCACTTCTTCCCTTCCCAAGTTCGGGTTTTTTTAGGGGTTCCTTCTTCCACCAATGACCAGGTGCACGAACAACACAACAAAGGTATACGAATAAAATTTGGAAAACCAAGCCTCCTCGTTCTACCACTTCTTCCGCTTCCCAAGTTCCTTTCCCTCTCCTTCTGCTAACAACTTCGCATTTTGTACAACATTTAGGGTCGGTTGGTTGAGTGAAAATATCACCGCTTGTACAAAAACTGAAGGCACCGCACCGCTTCTTTGCTTCGAGTGGGTTCAGACCTGGTTCGCGCGTTTAGTGAAAAAAGCGTTCAGTGAAAAAAAGTGAAAAAAATGAAAACTTTGGGTAACTGAGATGGATAGCGCGTGTTGTCTCCTCACGCGCAAGCGCACCGTAGGACGTTGCCCTTTCTTCCGCAGTTGTCTCAGAAACCGTCAAAACCGTCACCTCGTCCCTTCAGTTTCTATTTTCGAAAACAATTACTTTTTTTCCACGTGTCAGTGCCACGTAGGCGGGTAAAAACCAGGTAAAAAAAACCAGGTTAGAGTATCATTTTCCTTAGTATAAATAGAATTGTTATAAACGAGTTTTATTATTTTAAAATACATTATGTCTCTAGAAACAACTTTTTTAGAGTTGTCTGATTTCTCTCTAAGAGTTCTTCCTCTATGACCGTCTGATTGAAGAACTGAGATTTTTTAGAGACTGTATTAATATATTTTGTACCCTGAATTTTTTTTTTGAACAAACATCCTACTTTATTAGTTTTAAACTGTTAAAATTAGAATGTTACATAATTAAATGATTTTAAGTTAATAACTATTTTGACATTGAAATTAGGAAAATTAAATTGAATTTATAGATTAATAACTGTATGTAAAATTAAGAAAAGTAAATTAAAATTTATAGGTGATTAAAATTAAAGTTAAGAAAATAAAGAAAAAAATAATCCATGAAGAAATCTGTTGTTTATTAAAATAAGTTATTAATAGATTTATAGTAAAATAAAAAGGATTTGATTTAAGATGTTTGAAATGAAGTTAAATTTTAAAAATTTATTTAATTGTTTAAATGTAAAGATATAATTTTTAATTATTTATTGTTATTGTACTTAATGATTTGACGTGAAGAATGAGATTATTTGTATTTGATTATGTAATTAAATTATTTTAGTGGTTGTAGGTATGTATATATTACTAATAGAAGGTAACTTAATACAAAGAAAAAAAATTAGAATTTGAAGAAATTAAAATATTTTTAGACTAATTGAAAATAAAATTAAAAACGAGAAGAAAATAGTTAACAATTCCTGGAAAAAAAAAATATTCTGACACTAACATAAAAAATCTTTATAACGTTTGTTATTTTCGACTTTTGACGTCTGCAAAAATACAGACGTCATATATGGTGACGTTAAAATTAACGTCTGAAAAAAAATTGACGTTAGCTAACGTCGAAAAATAAGAGCCTGAGTCCCTTTACGTAAGTTCGAACCCGACCCGACGTTCAACTCGCGCCAACAAGAGGGAAAAAACTATTGAGATTGACGTCTGTTCATGCACTGACAGACGTCAATTTCAACAGTTTTTTTTTTCAATTTTCGTTGTATTTACATATTCCCACACTTGAAAAACAGAAAATTCCCATAACAGAGTTCATATTATATTCTAGCTACATGGTAATTTTAACTCATAATTATAAAATTGTATAAACTTTTATAATTACCACAAAACTAAAAATTTCATCAAGAAATTGTTCTACAAAGTTTTTAAAATAAAATTCTAATGTTTTAGGGCCTAACTTCATTGTTCCAATAAATAAGCTGACCACTCTTGTCTTACTGTCTGGATAGTGTCATCCGATAGAGGTGATGAATTCTTGAAGCGCTGAAAAGATAATACAAATTCATTATGCATGAATATTATTGTTTAAAGTTTGATATGATTTATAATATCTTAAAGATATATACATATATTATTACCTCTATCCATTCATCTTTAACTACAGATCGAATGATTGTTCTTATCCAATACATGACACAATACCCACATTCCCATGAATCTTCTTGCTTGTTACATTAAAGATGACAAAGAAAATAATCACATATCAAGTTCATAAGTTGACATGTGAAAATAATAACTTAGTAAATGAATGAGTTACAACATTTGGGTATAATACTTTAATCTGTTGTGCTCTTTGCTACTTAAGTTCCCATAAGGATTCATACCATCTACAGCAAGTCCAAGTCTTAAGTTTCTTGACTCTGCACCAAAGTATGGAAATGTTTCATCAATCTTCTTCCATTGTGGAGAATCAACTGGGTGTCAAAGAAGATTATCACACTTTCTTCCATCAACGTGCCATTTCAGGTTCTTTGCATCTTCTTTAATGGAAAACCATTGTTTGACTCTAGGTATTATAGGCAGATACCACATCACTTTAGCAGGTGGACCATCTTTATCTTTATCACCACTTTCATCAATTTTCTTTTTAAATCGTAATAAACCACATGTTGGGCACACCTTCAGTGAAGCAAACTCGTCTCTGTATAGAACACAATCATTAGGGCATGCATGTATCTTTTGATATTCTAAACCCATTGGACATAAATTTTTTTGTGCCTCGTAATTACAGATAGGTAATGTGTTATTTTCTGGAAGCATCTCCTTTAGCAACTCCAACAATTCTGTGAAACTTTTACCGGTTCATCCATTCCTTGCTTTTAAACTGAACAATTTCAAAGTTGTTGACAATCGTGTAAAGTTAGCGCATCTTGGGTACAACTCTTCCTCTGAATCAAACTTAAGAGAATTAAATAAATGAGCTTTTTCAAAATTTTCTTCCCCAACATCATGTACCATGTCTTCTAAATAATCATTCATTCATTAGTCTACATAATGTATTCTTCGTGACGTCGTAGGCTTGTCTAATATTTCTTCATGCCAAGTCCAAAGTGTATAACTTCTCATTATACCAAAGATGAAAAGATGATCACGCATTGTGCCCAAGTCGTGACGTATTTGATTAAGACAACGAACACAAGGACAAAAATATGTCCCATTAACAGAGATTGTGTGTTCTTGAGCATATTGCAAAGAGTCAGAAACCCCCTTATCACACCCTTCACTGATGCGACGCTCATTCATCCAGCTTTAATCCATACTATTTTCGTAAAAAACTTCATCAATCTCAAATTTTTAATTCTCACAAGGTAAGACCCTACCCATTCAAAAAAAATATTTTTCATAATTTCCTAACACGTATACGAAGAAGTAAAACATTATAAATTTGACAAAATTTCAACAACATTTCGCTTTGGTCTTTGAAGTACATGAAATGAAAGAGATCAGTCATGATCACAATCAAGTATGCATCCAAAGAACAACACTAATTGACTCAATCGAAATTTTATCAAATTTATGCATAAACCTCAATGTACACGTTATAGCCAATTATGAAAAATAATTTTTTCAAACAGTCCGATCGAACAATTCAAGATCTAATACAAACAATTAAAAATTTAATCATTTGTACTCGATCTCAAACGGGAACTAAGGTTCGCTCAAAATTGTGAACTAAAATTATAATAAATCTTCACATATAAAATAACAATGCAATAATAATATTAAAAAATAAAAATAAAAATATTTTAACATGCAACAAATCTAATAATAAATATAAATTTTATTCCAAATTTATCAACTATCATAAAATTTCAAATAAAAAAAATAAGCCAAAAAATCAACAAAATACATTAAAATCATTTTAACATGCAATTGATCTTATAATAAATCTAAATTTTATTCCAAATATATCAAAAATCATAATTTTACTAATAAAAAAATAAGCCAAAAAATATACAAAATAAACACATACATGAATTAGAGGAAAATGAAAAACTAACCTCTTGTAACAAAAACAATGATGCAGATGGAGGAGGGTGGGCTACCAGCGAAAAAAAGGTTCACGGTGCAAAGAGGGAAAACCTTGCATTTATGTAAAATAGAGACCAAAACGAAATCCAATCGGTTCAAAATGCTTAAATCAGTGCACAAATCAAAACCCAACAAGATTCATGGTCGAAAATTCACCTGCGAAGGTCGTGCTGGTCGGCAGAAGGCGGCGGATTGCTCGCGGAGAAGAAAAATAGTGAGATTTTCGCGGCACTATGACTGAATTTATGAAGGGGGGACATTGGTTATGATACTAACTGACGTTAAGGGACGTCAGGCGCGTCAGTAACAAACGTTAAGGGACATCGGGAATTTTTTGGATAGACATCAAAATTGACGCTTTATTTACAAAAATGACACCGGTCATTTTTGACATCTATGTTCTCTTCAGCAGACGTTAACTGAGTGACATTATAGGCACTTTTGTGTTCATGTGAATTGATTTGACATAAATAAAAATGAAATTAAACAGATAAATTATCATATTTGTGCATATCTTTTACACCTTATTTTGTCAATATAGTTCCAAGACATCATATTCTTCGACAAGGGTTGGTAGGCGTTTTTTTGTTGTTTGGATGAACACTTCAATGTATTGTCAAGTGTCGAGATGTAGAATAGATAGGTCTAGATGTTGAATTGTTTCCAGCAGTTGATCATTTGTGTAACATCATTATCAAATTTGATTTCAAGTGTATCATGCACAAGGTGGATATTAACTACCTTTACTAGAGGATGATAGTTGATTTCAGCAACTCTTATACGGTTTCCATAATGTATTTTTTGGATCATTTTTTCATGTAGTTTATTAAACTTTCAATTGTGTCGAATTGACATGGTTGCAAGGTGTCTAATGAGAATGTGAGACTGTAACCGCATGGACCTTTCATGATGGTTTCCTTTTGAGAGGTCCTCTAAAATAAACATTCCTAGTGAACACGAGATGGGTTTGGGTTTGTGAAAGAGGTTGAGGGAGTTGAATTTAGAAAAGAAAGTATTTCTTTAGTAGACCTTGTTGATGAATATGTTAGTTGGAATTTGTAAAATTGTGCATACTTTTTTCCTTTAAGATGTTGAATGTGCAATTGTATAATATGCAAAATAGTTTTGGACTTTCACATTTGAACTACACACCATCTTCACATTCTATGATTTCCCCATTTGCAAATAAAGTTGCGAGATAGAAATTTGAATAGTTCTCTACCTCGTAGATATCAGAGTTTTTATGCCAAAATTTTCCATGTATTGATGTTTAGAGAGAGAAGGCATTGGTTGGGTTTATCAGTTAAAGTAACAGTATGATAACTTATGGTTGGATTGTGATGTATGATGTTGGTATTTATAGGAGAAGTATTTTAGAGTTGGTGAGATTGGTTTTTTGAAGTTGTTTGGCAAACTTACCAAATAAAGTTGAAAGTCTTTTCTTACTAACATGGTGCATGTGAAATTATTAATTGAAATACTGAGTCAGTTCTTCTTCTAATAAACATCACATTGAAGTGTACTAGAAGCTAATATCTATTTGATAGACTTACTCAATAAAGCTAAGAAGTCTTGTCTTCCTTGCGAGTAGAGTGCAAAGCTAAGAAGTCTTGTCTTCCTGGCAAGCAGAGTGCATTTAAAATTATTGATTGAAATAGTGAGTCAGTTCATCTCTCAATAAACATCACATTGAAGTGTACTAATAGCTAATATCTATTTGATAGACTTACTCAATAAAGCTAAGAAGTCTTGTCTTCCTAGCAAGCATAATGCATTTAAATTTTTTGATTGAAATAGTGAGCCGGTTCATCTCCCAATAAACATCACATTGAAGTGTACTAAAAGCTAATATTTGTTTGACATACTTACCCAATAAAGTTGAGAAATCTTGTATTCATGGCTTAATAAATATAAAATTATTGATTGAAACCCAGAGTCGGTCCACCTCCCAATACACATTAGATTAAAGTGGACTAAAAGTTAATATCTATTTGGCACGCTTACCCAATAAAATTGAGAAGTCTTGTTTTTCTAGTAGAGTGCATGTGAAATCTTTTATTCAATCTTCATTGGTGGTTGAGGTATTGGTGTCTATAGACCTTCGATAGGTTTCAAGGTCACCAAAAGTTTGATGGGAACATCATATGGAATTGCCACCATGTTGTTTACATCCTATATTAAAATTGAAACCTCTTTGTATATTGTTCTTAATAGTTTGTAATACCAGGTATTTTTAATAACTCTGCCATTTGTAGAACATGGTAGCGACTAATGAGTCGCTTCAACAGTTGCTGGTTCATATTTGTTGGGACAAAAAGAACACACAATTAATGCATGCTTCATAATTAAATGTTTATGAAGGTTAGTTCATAATAAAACTTGTTCATAAGTGTTTTGAAATAACTAAAATGTACTTCAAATTTATGTATTTGGAAAGGAAAAAAAATGCGTCCTTATTTTAAAATATGTTTTTTCTTTTCAGAAACGAGCAGTCCGAAATTCTTTTCTTCAAAATGTATAATTCTGAAAAAAAATTATATTTGGGATACCATAATTCCAGAAGTTCAAATACTTTAATATAACAATTAGTTTAAAGGAGAGGTACAGTGAAAAGTGACGGAGGTGAGAAAAGTAATTAAGGGTGCATTGCAGCACAATGTTGTGGGCAGCCCAGAAATGAAAATAGGGACTAACCTAGGCCAAAGGAGACGGCGTCGTTCGACTCCAGTGGGTTAATCTTAGGCTTCAATTCGCCATGGTAACGTAAGATGGTTGCGATATCAAGACTTCTTCGCGTTACATCAAAACCTCGTCTTCTACGGAGCTCCCTCCGCCACCACCACTACCATGGACAACAACCGCCGCCGCCGTTCCCTGCCACGTTCTACCTCTCCCAGCTCTGCACAAACCTCGAAAGTCTGCAGAAACTGCATGCGTCCGTGGTGGTCCACGGCCTCAGTGGCGAGCTCCTCCTCTCGACGAAGCTCGTCAGCCTCTACGGCTCCTTCGGCGTCCCCCACCGCGCCCGAGCACTCTTCGACCACCTCCCCTCCCGCGACCTCTACTCCTTCAAAGTCATGATCCGCTCCTACTTCCTCAACGACCACCACTCCGACGTCGTTTCGGTCTACCGCCTGATGCGCTACTCCCTCCACCCCACCCCTCACGACGACGTCCTCTTCTCCGTCGTCCTCAAATCCTGCGCCGAAACACGTGACCTCCTCCAGGCCACACTCACACACTGCCACGTCACCAAGTCCCTCCCTCCCGACAGCTTCCTCCTCACCTCCCTCGTCGATGCCTACGCCAAATGCGCCCAACTCTCTCACGCGCGACGAGCCTTCGACGAAATACCCCACCGCGACGTCGTTTCCTGGACCTCAATGATCGTCGCCTACGTGCAAAACGACTGCGCTCGTGAGGGCTTAACCCTGTTCAACAGAATGCAAGAAGCCTTCGTCCACGGGAATGAGTTTACAATGGGGAGCGTGGTCAACGCCTGCACCAGCCTGGGGTGGTTGCACCAGGGAAAGTGGGTTCATGGGTTTGTTATCAAAAACGGAATTTCGGTTAATTCCTACTTGACCACCTCGCTTTTGAATTTTTATGTCAAATGTGGGAGCGTTCGGGACGCACGTGCGGTGTTTGATGAAAGTTTCTCTTCTTCGGATCATCATCAGGATCTTGTTTCATGGACAGCTATGATCGTAGGGTATACTCAGAGAGGTTATCCTGGCTTAGCGATAGAGTTGTTCAAGAATGAGAAATGGGCGGTGCTTTTACCCAATTCTGTCACCGTTTCGAGTTTGTTATCTGCGTGTGGGCAACTACGTAGTTCTGCTATGGGGAAGCTACTTCATTGTTTGGTAGTTAAGTGTGGATTGGAGGATCCTCCTGCGAGGAATGCTCTGGTTGATATGTATGCGAAATGTGGCCTTGTTTCGGATGCCCGTAACGTGTTTGAATCAATTGACAAGGATGTTGTGTCTTGGAACTCTATTATTTCTGGCTGTGCGCAGAGTGGGGAAGAGTGTGAGGCTCTGGAGCTTTTTAAGAGGATGAGATTGGAGTTGTTCTCGCCGGATGCGGTTACTGTGGTCGGTGTTCTCTCTGCGTGTGCTTCCCTTGGCGCGCTTCAGCTTGGTTGTTCTGTTCATGCCTTGTCGTTGAAGGATGGCCTGGTGTTGTCCAGCATATACGTTGGCACTGCTTTGCTGAATTTCTACGCAAAATGTGGGGATGCGAAAGCGGCGAGGATGGTGTTTGATTCGATGGGGGAAAAGAATGTGGTGACGTGGGGCGCAATGATTGGTGGCTATGGGATGCAGGGGGATGGAAATGGATCTCTTGTGCTGTTTAGGGATATGTTGAAGGAGGAGTTTGAGCTTAATGAAGCAGTGTTTACAACTATATTAGCGGCTTGCAGTCATTCGGGAATGGTTGGAGAAGGGTCCAGGTTGTTTAATTTGATGTGTGGAGAGTTGAATTTTGTTCCTTCCATGAAGCACTATGCGTGTATGGTTGATATGTTGGCGCGCGCTGGGAACCTTGAAGAGGCGTTTCATTTTATTGAGAGAATGCCTTTAGAACCTAGTGTTAGTGTGTTTGGAGCTTTTCTCCATGGATGTGGGCTTCATTCTAGGTTTGAGATGGGGGAAGTGGCTATTAAGAGAATGTTGGAGTTGCACCCTGATGAAGCTTCATACTACGTGCTTGTTTCAAACCTGTATGCTTCAGATGGGAGATGGGGCATGGTTAGGCAGGTGAGGGAGACGATAAAACAAAGAGGGTTAAACAAGGTCCCTGGTTCTAGTTCAGTGGAGATGGATCTCAACAATGACACTTATGCCAAAATGGCAGTACTTTCTTAGTCAGTCTTTGTGTAGTGGTAAAGCAGAACTACTTGCTTCAACAAAACCTAAACTCTGTATACTTTATTCTTGGAAGATTGGAGATAACCATTGGATATGAGAATCAAGGAGCTTAGGTGCTTGGTAGATGTAATGGATCCGATTCCGGTGAATTGAAGTGAAAGTTAAATATTGTGGAGAGATGCAATGAAACTCACTGGTGTCACCAGCGCAGCCACACAAGAAACTGTTGAGGATGACCTTATGAGGTATGCAGGGGAGGCAAATATTGTCTTGTCATTTACTTGCTGTTGCAATGTAGTGCATAATGTGCAGTATTCTGCAGTGATAAAATGGATATGTTGGATTGTGAATGATCTGCAGAGAAAGTATGGTAATTCGGGAGAATTAATATGGTGAGAATAGTGAGGACTCCTCGGAACGAGTGTATAAGGTTGAGTCAATGACATCGACTGAATTTTTTTCAATAACTTTAGAAATGTATGCTACAGTTAAGATATGAAGATGAAAACGATGAAGGCCAAAGAACTCATCGACAGTGGAAAATTGCGAATAGTTAGAATCTTTGTTTATGAATTAGTTTGTACAATGTTACAAGTAGTTGTAATTTTGTTATTCAAACTTGTAAAACATTACAAATCCGTCACCCAATGATTTTTATAGTGTAATAAGTGGTTGTCTTACTTGTACAGAACCTTGTCAACCCGACATTCATAAATGGATTAGACAGGTCTCATCACTTTCTTTTTTAATCAGTATCTTAAGTAATCTTGATCGATCACTGATAACCTTCTAAGTAAACGGTATATTTCATTTCCTTTAATATTTTTAACAGGTATGTCATATCTGGGAAGGATTGGGAGAATAAATAGAGGGAGAGGAAATAACATAATGCTACCTCTTGGATTCGAAGATCCTGGACTTGAATAAACATAAACATAGTACATCCAAATCAGATGCTTTATGCAAATAAATATATGAATACATTATGACAATTAATGAGTATTGGTTTATACCAATAATTTATCGACCTAACCTAATACTAAAATGCCGCAAGTATGCGAGAATTTCTCTAAGAGATAACAAAATATAATTGAAACGTTCATGTTCAGAGTCACCAGATAACAAAATATAATGCTGCAATAAGGAACCAAAGCCTAATTTTATTCAATATATCACCCTTGAAAAGTACAAATAATCCAAGAAATCAAACCAATTAGCTTCCACGGTCAATCACATATACGTACAAGGGAACTTGTACTCTTTCCATAAGTCCAGAACATAAAACAAGGAATGCTTCCATTCACATTTCAAACTAATATGAGCCCTCTTCCTGTTAACAACGACAATAAGGGCGAGACAAATAATGAAGAAACTGCAGTGAACTTCTTTATCCACCAAATGATGAGTACATGAGTCTCACGGTCTGTTATACACATATTTTGTTCTGGGATCCACAATGAGACCCGTCCCTCCATTTACCTCCAAATCATGCCTACATGCATAAAAGTATGAAACAAATTAGTGCCAGCCTATGATCTAAACTACCTTTACTATAGAAATAAATACACACAAGAAAAAAAAATTGAAGCACAAATAGGGCAAAAGAATTCCTGACATGCTAGAATCCTTAAATTCTAAATACTTTTAGAAGACATGTTGAAAATGGTACATTGTACAAAATAACAAAATGAAAAAAAAGAGAGTAAAGATGCTCCACGCCAAAACTAAACACTCAACTGAAACACAAAATCAGGAATGGTCAACTGTTCACGGGGTACATATTTGAACAGCTGCAGAAGTCGATCAACATATACCACTTTCTTCCAAACCTGAAAGTTATATTTTAATAACAAATATACAAAACACATGAGGTCATAAAATATGTTTATAGGTTCCACTGCTTTACCACATTGTCCACAAACAACTGAAGCCCAAATACGGCTGCTTTTAGTCCGAAAGTTGGGTGAAGGACATATATTGCCTACACACGTCAGAATAAGAAATCAGAGAACTTTAGAACAGCAGAAATAGTTCGTAAGAGTAACAAATCAAAAAAATGAGAGAAGGAAACCGTGCTTACATGCAGGTTGCGCTGGTGCTTCCGACCAAGTATTTGTTGCAATCTTCTCATCCAACCCAGGTCTGGCTGTCTAATTATATGAAAACAGTGGAGGAAAAAGTAAAACTCAACTGCCAACAAAACCAAAAATAAAGAGTATTTCAAAGCAATCAGGAGCAACCAGTAACGACACTTTTACAACTCACAAAGCAACGAGCTTATGTAAAATACTCTTAAGCCACCTTCAAAACGTACTATCTTAAATTCAAGTATGCTTCACTCCAGTAGCACAACCTCAATTCGTTTTAACACAATTTATCCAAAAACACCTTTGTCTATCTTAAGGGATGCTCTTCATAAAAGCAAACCACTCAAACAGTAATATCTTCCCTCAGCAAGCAACACATTTTAACAGCTATAACATCCTCAGCAAAGTAGCATATACTTAAATCACATTGAATGAAACCAAAGGGTTTCTCAAATTTAATAACAAAGGTACAAACTACAAGTAGTTAAGTGGCTTCATGATTCTATGCCTCGCATGGACGAAGCCATTGGCCAAGCACGTTTTTCCTACAAATATGCACTGCCAATACAATGCGAATAGTTCGGTAACTAAATTACTATTGCAGATGGATAAAACAAAAACGTTCAAACAAATTTTCCATATCTCTCGACTGCTGAATTTTCAGATTTCCCTTTACCTAGTCGAATAAAAGGAGTGGATTACCATTTAACAAAAGTTATGTATACAAAAACTATTCAATTAATTTGAACAGTAAACACATAATTCACAGAATAATTGAGTTAGCAATGAAAGTATAATCAGCTCATTCCACTTGAACGTTCCTAAAATATTTATCGATGAATAGCTTATAACAAACCTACATTTCATAGAAAAATAATAAACCAATGAGAACATCCTAGAATTCAAACATTAAAACACTTACATCTGCAAAGATGCAGCAGAGTGGAAATACACAATGGAAAAAGGCTTCTGTATTAAAGGCTCAAACTCCTGAAATTTAACACCAAGAAAACAAAGGAGAAGAAAGATTGAGATTAGAACTCACGCAAATAAATCTATTTTGACTTCAATAGAAGTATGAACTGCCAAAAAATTTACAATGGCCAAACTAAGGCATGACACCAGAAAAAATAGTGTCCAGTGGCAAGGTAGCCAAACTAACCTTTACCACATGGAGCACAAACCGCTCCAGATCAAGACACCTGAGTAAAAAGTGAGCCCCTACAACAACCATGACAGGATGGCCCTCACTGTCTACCCCTCCACGATAGCTGAAAAACAAATATATCTCACATTAATCACAAATATCATATAAACCCTCGAAAGATCAATCTGAACACATACATGAACCATTCACATTGAGTATGAGTAAACTGTAAGGAATTTCCAAAACACAACTCCATTGTGATTTCAATTATTATTTAATCATGTTCGAAGTAGAACCATACTAATGTTCCAATTTCCTATGTCCCACTAGACCTTGACTTGTGCGTACGCAGATTCCAGCCATATGATCCCTGCCTATGATTTGATTAGTTAACAACTATTGTGACTCTCTACTTTGCACAGTTTTTGGGCATCCCCTTCCTATTTTGCGGCACCTCCACCATGGTCTCACAATCAAGTGATCATAGACGATGCAACTAGAGCATATATATCAAACCTTATATAGATATTAACGTAATATTAAAACCCGCAACGGGTAGAAAACGAATATTAAAATTGGATACCCGCAACCCGCGGGAACAAGTATTTTTGATACCATGTTAAGGGTATCATAGTATCCGTACCCGTTGATACCCATACCCGTTAAACTTTAATTCACAAAAATACCCTCATATATATATATATATATATATATATATATATATATATATATATATATATATATATATATATATATATATCCGTTGATACCCATACCCGTTAAACTTTAATTCATTAAAATACCCTCATATATATATATATATATATATATATATTAGTAAAAAACATTCTGACCTAATTTTTTCTACGCTGCACATCTTGTTTTCTGTCTTCATTCGTCCAACTTCAAGTATTGGTACATTGTTTTCTTCCAGGTACACCCCTTGACATTCTTCTGTTTCCTTTCTTCTTTAAAATTGGACATATATATCAAACCTTATATAGATATTAACGTTTATGATATGCTTGTTGTCAAATGATGAAATCAAAATAAGAATACTTAGCACGTGGTAGTTGAGGTTTATTATTTGTTTATTTTGTTTAATTTTCAGGAATCAATCGGATAAAATGAGCTTGTTGATCAAAGCATTAATTAAGGAATTTCCATGGTGTTGGATGTCATTTTATATCTATTTTTATATCTATTTTTATAATTATTTGGACTTGTATGAACTTGAGTTTATTTGAACTTGATTTAAAATTTATGACAGTGATGTATTTTATTTTATTTGAATTTATGATTAAATATTTGTTTTTTAAATAATTTTGTAAATACTCGCAGGTACCCGTGGATATCCACAGATATGAAAAAAAATAGGCGAGTACCCGCATAACGGATACCCGACGGATATGGGTACAAGTACAGGGTAGACAACGGGTAGGGTATGAGGGAGCTACTACCCGTACCCTACCCACCCCGTTGACATCCCTAGATGCGACAGGGACCTAGCAACAAGATTTAATGTTGCACCAAAGTAAGGGAACAACAAAAGGCAACTAATGTTACGCATGCCATTGAAATTGCCCCACATGCAAACATTACTATTTCGACCATTGATTATCACAATTTCCTCCAGTTTTGGGCAACCCAACATCTTTCCCTGACGGTTACTGTTGTAGCTCAATCTGATAACCATGCAACCTTCGTTTCTTAGTCCTCCTTAAGAGCATGGATACTTGATTTTGATGTCTTCATTTGTATGACTAGTAACCAGTCTCTTTCCTCTCAATTATCCTTTTCCAATCTCCTGCCCATATTACTCTCTAAAATGACTCACAAATTGAAGTTTGAGGCACCAATCAAATCCACCACTTCCTAACCTCTTTATATAATTTGTTTGTTTCTGGTTGTTCATTTGATTTAATTCCCACTAATAAGCTCACCTGTTCACTTAATTTTATTGTTTTGTTGTTAATAATTTTGTTCTTGCCTAGGATCAGTTTACCAAACACTATTTGTGTAGGAAAGAGTGTGGGGGATTCTCTTAGTTCTCACAACCAATTGCCCATGTCTCCACCACCTCTCCAGCCTAATTTCTATGAAGGTCCATTGATAGTCCTAAAGACCTGAATCAAAACTTAATGATTGACAACAGTGGGTAATTCATAGCCACTGAGATATAGGAGATTGGGAGAATCTCATTTACCTTACATTCACAGGACCTAATCTTTGTTTGGCACATGGAGTGGTTAGTCAATTCATGCAAGACTCCCACATTGACTACTAGAATGTCGTCATAGGCATTCTAAAGTTGTACTGTGGTAATTGGGTAAACCTTTCGTGTTGCCTCCAATCTTGTGTTTCATGAAAGGACTAAGCAAATATATATCAAATTTCATTTAGTTTGAGAGTTGTTGTCCCAAGAGACTTGTACTAAATTTATCAACTCTAGTCTGTAACTTGCAGACATTTTAACAAAATCCCTAAGAGATACTCAAATTCAATTTGTTTCAAGTTTTGTGCATACAATTTATACGCTTAAGCTTGTGAAGAGTGTCAAAGTTGATCATTAACTTCTGTACAACTATAAATTTGTTTTTGTTGTATATAGTGGGTCATAGTACTCCTTTTTCACTTAATTAACTAGAAACTTTCTAATTCTCCTTTACTTCCTCTTTGGATTTTGTTTCTATAGTGAAGCCACGACTAATCCCTTTTGGTAGTAGATGATGTTGGATGAAAAGGTTGCTTTACAGGTCAATGGCTCCTAAAAGTTGTCTCATTTACATCCCTTGTTCATTATCACCAAGTGTGTATCCTATAAAGGTTGGACCAAACACCAACATTGATCGGTTCAAAGGTTGCTAGGTGACTAAGGGTTATACTCAAACTGTAAGCCTCAACTGTGGAGACAATTTTCCCAATGCCAAGCCTATTTCTAAATATCTATCTCTTGTAGTGCCTACCATCTTCTATTTGCTGCTTCACCAAAATAACACTTTCTCGTAGGGAGAGTTGTAGGAAGAGGTTTACATGGAGCAGCCTCTAGATCTCACCTTGTATGCTGCTGTTGACACTCTCTGTACGGCTTACAACAGTCTCCCCATGCCTAGCTTGGTAACTTTAGACTTACCTTACCCCAATTTGCTATGGTCATTATGGGGTTGGTCACTGCATTCGTCTGACGCTCATATTAACCTATGCATTTATTTGATGGTTTGTTAATAACATCATCAGTGATGATGACTCTGATGGGACCCATCAGCTCAATTACATCCACGACAGTCAGTTCCAAATGAAAGACGTAGGCTTGTTCAAATATTTTTAGGCATTGACGTTCAATCAGCATCTGGCATTGTCAATTCTGAAAGAGAATATGCACCAAAGATCCTCACTGAGACAAGTATGCTTGACTGTCATCCCAAAAACACTAATATGGACCCCAACATCAAGCTTCGTTTAAGTTAGATGGAGCCCCTACAACACCAAGGAAGATATTGTAGGCTTGTAGACTTGAATACCACACTGTCACAACCATCACCTTTGCAATCAATGTGGTAAGTCAGTTCCTCAATGCCCCTTATAACAGCCATTGGGATGTTACATGTGCGTGCTCAAATTAAGAATGCACCAGATTGCAGACTCATGTGAGCATAAAGGCAATGCCACGATTGTTTGTTACACTGATTCTAATTAGACAGGAGATCTCCTTTGGCTATTGCGCTCTTCTCAAGGAGGTTTTGTTCTCATTGAGAAAAGCAAGCAAAATACAGTTGCTAGATCCATTGTTGCATCTAAATACCATGTCATGGCAGAAAATACATGTGAGATAACATTTACAATTTGGAGAAATTCATGGCATGAAGCTTATTTGTGACAATCAACATGCCCTTCACATTGCATCAAATTGATTCTTCTATGATTGAGCTAAACACAAAGATAGATTGTCATGTTGCTAGAGAAAGTGTTCTCCAGAAAAATCACCACCAACTTTGTTAGCTCCAATGACCAATTCACAAATATTTTCATAAAACCACTCAATGGATTTCATGTAGATTGTATTTGTAATGAACCCGGTGAACGTTGGGGGGAGAAAAAATATTGCATCATTATTATTCCTTATAGAGAAATGTATGAGCTCGTTACACAATACCTTTAAATCTTCTTATAAAATCTTTATGCAGCAACATTTCATTTATTTTCTCCTCTTCAAAAGACTTGCTATCATTACAGAGCATTCTGACTATTAAATATTAATACATTCGATAGGGATTAACAAACCCTGAGCATAATAATATTGAAAAACCTTTACAACTTACTGATATGAACCAAACAACATTGGAATCAGAAACAAAAGGAAAGTATTAATAAATAGAGACTACACTAAAAATATGCAGCCCTATGTCTGCACCAAGCAGTCCTCTAGCAGGAGCCTTCTAACATCCTTGCACCAAAATTTCCCCTTCATCCAAATCCCTCCCCTCCTATATCTCTCTTCCATCTCTCCAATATGCTAGAATACCCCTCCCAACAGAAGACTTGCCACCTGTCCATTGTGTTTTCACACCCATCATATTTTGCCCCCAATCAAATCCTTGTTAATTATTCCTTCATTGCCCTACTACTCTCCAGATTACAATCTTGTCCCAATTCCTCCCTTTTTCTTGACTCCAGTTACTTTTGGTCTATTAGCATTGCAATTAGTTGTTTGATGAAGAAGCCAAAGGATGAAAGAAATTTTATAACAAGTTAAATTAATTAGCAAACATTGTCAGTAAGAACGATTCAGTCATCCTAACAAAAACCAACAAATAAAGCACCGCAAATAATATTATAACTATGACCAAATAGATGATGCAATAGATGGATACTTACACAATTTTCATTTCAGCAATTTCAGAAAGATTTAAAGAATTTGCTTTTGTCAGGTATCGAGAGTGTAGAGAATATTCTTCGGCAGCAGACAAAGTAGGTCCACCAAGGTTGCCATATCCTAGCAATTTAGCACAATTCCAGCCTTTCTGTGCTTCAGCAGTTTTCTCCCACTGCTCCATACGCCTTAGATCAGGGTCTTTAATCATGGACATGAAGGCAGGATCCAGAAATGAATCTAAATATGACGAATTCCTATTAAAGCCAAATAAATTAGGAAAATTCTACCGGATGTTAGATTAAAAAATGGATTGTTTTCTATTTAATCAAATACATTAAAAACTCTCAAGCAGTTACAATTATGTGCAGTCAAACAAATTTAAATATATCAGAAAATAACCATATTTTCTGTTTCAATAAATCAATATCACATATAGTAGGATTGATAATGCTCATCCTAGTACTTTTTTTCCATAATCAAACACAAAAATCAAAGTATTAAAAAAACAATAAAATATGAAAATATTACTGACCTGCTAACCAAGCCAACGTCACTAACAGGAAGATCAATTGTAAATTCAGGTGGTCTGGAAACACTCCTTTTGGGCAAAGCCTTTATTCTGATTTTACGCTCAGCCATGATTGTCTCCCCATTTTCATCCCCAACGTCAGCAGGAAGTTTAGTTAAAGCAACCTGCTCCTCATGTTTATCACGAGGAAAGTACAGTGGAAGCAACCTTCATGAATAATACAAAAGGTATAAATAATTAATACAAACTCTAAAGGCTAGCTGAAAAGGAAAATCAACTAAACTTATCTAACTATAGTAAGTTCAAGTTTCTAAAAAAAATTGCAGGTATAAACATCAAAACAAAAGAAATGCATAAAATACCTTTTATATATTTCAGTATCAGTTGTGCTCACGGTGCAAAAGACAACAGCTGTTACATTGTTTTTCTGCTTCTCAAGAAATCGTCGCACAGTTCCTGAATAAAAGGTGTTTTAGCCTAATATTAATATATCATCCTTCAAGCATTTGCAAACAATTGTTAACTTGCCAGAGAATCATACTCTATATACTAGATGCATTCAGCAGGGATATGATAAAATAACCTGAGATCACAGGAAATTACACATTAAGATATACTTATGATTTATCGAAAAAGATAAAAAAAAAAAGATGCACCCAGTATGGACTCTGTTTCCCTACTCAAAGCTGCAACTGTTATCCCTATATTTAAACATTGATGAAATGATAATATAGAATATCAAATTCTGTAAACAACAATGAATTGATAGACAAGTTGAAGAGGGCACATACTTTGGCATTCTATCTTCCCCTTCCCTTCCACCAAATTTTAATTTCCCTTACTATCAAGCTGGCAATTCATTTTTCTGTTTTTTTGGCATTGGTGGCTTGAGATGAAGAAAAAGAGGGTATGTGAATGAATCCACACGTCTTAAGTACACAGAAAAGGTTCTTACTTAAAATAACTAGAGCCACAAATACAGTGCAAAATGTCAACAAAAGTATACTACGCTGCGAATTACAATATGTCCCTATATACAATGTATTACATAATTACAAGATTATTATCGGTGTTTCATTTACTTTATGTAAGGATGAAATGAAACAACAATGATCATTTAATAATAATTCCCAAAAGTAATTTTGCTCTCAACTTCCCATGAGGTTTCCTGATAAATCATGCATCAGCTCGCAACATCAAAAGAAATAAATTGAAAAAGTAAAATCATGACAACATAAAGTCTCACTTATAGCTACATGTGCAGCCGGTTCTCGGGGATAGTTCTTTGCCTCCGTATAAATACAACCCATAGCAATGCTACATAAATACAAGCCAAAGAAAGAAAGTAAGTCGTAGAATTTTGAATAACATGACATCATGAAAACAATAAATATTTTACGAAAATAAACAACAAAACATTTTGGGGGAGGGTGAACCTTTGAAGTCCATTTTCAACCAGAAGCTCCAGGCAAGAACGATAGCAATGACTTAAAGCATTCTCTGCAGCATTATGGTACTTAATCGCATACTTTGGGCCAACAGTGTGGATAATTTTCCTGCAGGTAATTTATCAAAGAATAAAACATGGTATACAAATAATACAAATTCTAGACAAGAGATTGCTAAGTAACAAATGAGGTTGGGTCAGTAACAAGGGGGAAAAAAGTAGAATGCATCAACATAATTTCTGGATTAGGACACATGATTAACAGTTCTCAGATTTTACTCTAAGATCCAAATCTTGATGAATAAAGCACGGTATTCAACATTCAAAATTATTGTACAAATCAAGTAAAACGGGACACCTTTAGCAAGAAAAAAATATGGGTTTGAGGTCATACAAACCTGGCAGGAAGGTCATATGCCTTGGTAACTTTAGCCATCCCTGTTCGACATCCACCCTGTACAAAATACAGATATATTAGTTGATATTCCCAAGCATCATTTACAGAATTCTTCTTCCAATGATGACGATATTCAAAAGCTGCTTCTTACAAGTCTAAGAAATATAAAACCACAAAAATATAAAAAGACAGCTAAAAACATAATAATAAACAAATGTGTAATTCAAGTCCCTAGCTCACATAACATTCAACTTCAACATAGAGACATAATATATTTTTGGTAAATAAATATACCAAAGTCGCACATTCTTCTGCAAGCTCGGGTCCAGCTGCATCATGCAATCCGGGGCTGCTGTGTGCTTCGTCCATATTCTGTTCATGACAAGAAATAAAAACCAGCTAAGAATTTAAGAAATAAGATATAATTAACTCCATTTCATTTATCGGTGTTCAGTTCTATTTGATAACCAGTGTTGCCAATAGTGGATTGTGAAAATTCAAAAAATGGTGAAAATCCACTTTATATTCAGTTCTATTTATCGGTGTCACAGGCAAAATAGCGGTAGCTGCATGGTGGCTGAAAAGCAATCAATAACGTTTTTATTCAGTAATTAGGATGTTTGTTGGTAAGAGCCGGGTAAAGAATTATTGACATATTTAGGTACATTCGGAGATGCAGGATAAAATATTCAAAACTACAAGAATGTGGAAAAGACTGTAATGAACTAGTAAAAAATGAATGATGAAAAGATGAAAGAATGACAACAATATCCGAAAGAATGTAAATTCCTCATCAGAATCAAAGGCGCCCAAAGAGAGAAATAAAAGTGTAAACTATCCAGGACTTTGAGATCCGGGCCTCTCCCCATATCAGTTACCACTCCAGAACTTACTGTTCCCTTCTAACCTCTCATTTTTTATAACTCTTAAACAACCCTGACTTTACACATATGCTTCTGATATACAAACTGGGTTGCGCTCATCTAATGCTTATTCCTAATCCTTCTATTATATACATTCTTAATTGGGGGGTCTAACAAACTCTCCACAAGTGACAATGAATGTTAGGATATAATGTGATTCCTAGTCGCAATCAACCATATATAGCAACAGGTGGGATGAGAAAAATAAAAAAAATTCGACATTTGTCAAAAGTCATCATGATTTTTTTGCCTAATATCTGAATAAATTATTCATACAAAATTACAAGTGTTCAATTTGATTTTATCAGTGATAAAATCTTAGCTAACCTACAGTGTTATTGATTTTAAACCTTAAAAATATGTCAGAACTTCAACACAAACCTTTAAATTTACAACAAATAGACAGTAAATAGCTGCATAACAAGATATTATGCGACAACAAAGCCTTTTCCCACTGGACTAAATCAGCTACATAAACCAAATGATGCCAGTGTTCTATCATAAACTAAATCCTTGACCTGTCCGTTTAGATGTAAGACCTTTCTATGATTTCCATGTAGGTGCTTCCGGCGACTTACCCATCTCAACTGGTTGTCTGTTTGCAGCACAAGGGAGAGATAAGGCGGAGGGAGAGGATGCTTAAGTGTGTATGGGAAAATTGGTTCGATGTGGGAATTGTGATTGAGTTGAGGGTTTTAGCAGGTGGTGGGAAATTCGCAAGCATGAGAGAATTTAAGTGGGAAAATTTTTGTGATATGCTTACGTAATTTATAGGTGGAGGAAAATTGAAGGGGAAAGGAGAAAAGAATAAGAGACGGAAAAGTCAAATAATTTAAACAAGCTTTTGAAAAGCTAAAACATGAAAAAGGGAGAATTTTGTGATGTAAACAGTACAATTTGATAATAAAAAATAGGTATAAATACATATTTGGTACCCCAACTTTTTGGAAAAGTTTAATTTGGTACTCGAACTTTAGGAATGTTCAATTTGGTACCCAAACTTTTTAAACGTGTTTATTTTGGTACCTTCCGATAAAGACTACATAACGTCGTTTGACAGATGTTGTTCAAATTTAAAGTCCTTTCTTGTAATTACAGTCCATGAAACATTTCAAATAACAGAAAAATAAATGCAAAACTTTGACAGATGATTCACATTTTCCATAACTCCAAACTTTAACTGATTTCATTAAATTTGATATTACAAAAGAACCTTTCAAACAGCTAAAATGAAATCCAACAACTTTAAATAGCTAATCTCAACAGAAGGCAAACGGCGTTATGTACTCTTTAACGGAAGGTACCAAAATAAACATGTTTAAAAAATTTGGGTACCAAATTGAACATTCTTAAAGTTCGGGTACCAAATTAAACTTTCCTAAAGTTCGGGTACCAAATTGAACTTTCCGAAAAAGTTGGGGTACCAAATCTGTATTTATACCTAAAAAATAATACTTAGTTATTATACTAACTAAAACAGTTATACTGACTGCACAGTTACACTAATTAAAATACAGAGTTTTCATTTCTCTGGAGAGTTTGGGTGTTAACTTTCAGCCAGTAGGAAAATTTTATAATAAATTTCTTATATCCAGCCTTAACAATTCTAACAAATGAGAATGAGTTCTATCACGAGGTTCCACATATCATAGAGCCAAGATAGAAAACACCAACCTGCAAAAGTTATACTAATGAAGGAAACCTTGAACAACACAACAATACTAAAAGAGCTAGATAGTGCTCACCTCATTTGTTGAATTTACCACCGCATCCACTTCAAGATTCCAGGGATTCCCTCTCCACAAATATATTTTTGAATTAACTTCACGGTCAACAGGAAATTTTGACACCGACTCACTGCCATCACCACTGTCTGCTCCCAAGGGCAACGCTAGAGGATCAGGAAAATGTGAACCAGAAAATGAAGTTTCAAGCCCCAAGGACTGATCAGCATCATTCCATCGCGGAACTTGATCTAATGCAACAACAGAGTCCCCACTGTCAGTAGGCAATCCACCCCGTGGTGTGGCAGAGGTAGCCACAGGCATATACATTTCAGGGACTACGGTCTACAGCACCAATCCCTCTGCAGAGCTTTCACAATCACTAAGCTACATAAACCAATAAGGTAAAGATTCAAAATTCAGCTGTCATGAATAACCTTATCTGATATAAACCACAACTACTGATACAAGTGACCAGAAATATGATCAAGAGATTCTATTCGCAACACAATCATCAAGCACAAGTTTCATTTCAAACATAAAACCACATATTCCAGGTTAAATTTTAAAGACTACCCAAATCCTGAATCATCACCTCGTAGATTCCCAAATTGTAAAGCACCACAGAAACGAAAATTATTAATACTCAGAACCCTAATTTGGAATTTAAGGAGATAGAAGAAAGTGAAACCTGAAATTGACGAGGGGAATCTGCAGTTGGGATTACGGAGTATGGAAAAAGCCCCAAACCTTAATTTTGTTTGGGACAAATGAGAAATCCAAGGATTATGATTGGTGGTGGATTTACAAATGCAAAAGCTTATGGTTTTTACTACAAAAGGAAAACAAAAGTAAAAAATAATGCTTGATTTGTCTGTTTGTGAAACTATGCGTCTCGGTAATTGAGATCCAAGTGAGGCTGACGCGAAACTGAGAATGAATGCACTTAAATTTGTGAAAATATTCAGTCAGAGAAGAAAGAAAGGATGAATAATTTTTCAGTTATTCATCCTCATTTTCTTTCTGCTGATTTCTTCTGAGTTTTTTTTCTTCTGTTTTCAAATTTCAGAAAATAACAACAGTTCTCACTCCACAATCTAATTTTAAAGAGCATAAAAAAGAAAACAATAATACAAAAATTAAATAAATAGTAAAACCTGTAATAAAAATATTTTACGGATGCACTATTTTATAGCTGATAATGGTTAAAATTTTTAAATACACATTTTCTCAAAACTAAATTTACACATTTTGTTAATAAGTTATGTGATAATTTTATAAATATATACGAATATTACTGATACTGTAAATTTATGTATAATAATATGTAGACATGTACAAATTTAATTTAATTGAATTGAATCGGATGTAATCTAATCAAAAATTATTTTTCAAACTTTTAGTCCATATTCAGTTTTTAATCGGTTTTTCCAGTTTTTTTATTGTTGCATAGGTTAATACAAATCTCTAGCTGATAAAATAAAAAAAATCAATTAAATATTATAATAAATATTACTCTTAAGATAATTATCAATAAAATCAATCATTTTTCATGGAGGAAATTAGAATTGCAACCTTTTAGTCATTGGGAAAATTATCCTCAGCAACTCTGATCTATGTTGCTTGATGATATTTTCTGATGAACTTAATCTTGTATTATTTAATTTTCTACTTGATAAAAAAAAATAACCATTTTGTAAAATATATTGATTTATATTACAGGTAAAATAAACAAGATAATCTTTATTAAATGATTTTTTTCAATCGTCTCATTATTATACATTAATCATAGTTAAGTGTATGATTAATATAATAAAACATGAAACACTATTCCCTCTTAGTATATATATAGAGAATATTCTCTTAATATAGTTTATTCCGTATACAAACAATTTATATGGAAACCATTTATGTTTATGACAATTTTCAGAAATATTAAAAATAGTATTTATAATTTAATAACTATGACAATAACTATTTAATTAAAACACTTCTTTTTATTGATACAGCCTGTTAAAATTAAAAGAAAAATCAGTTAAAATTATAATAACATTATAACATAACTAATTTAAAAATAAAAAATATTTTGAATTTAATTTATCATGACAAGATTTTAAAATTTAAATTACATATGAATTAAAATTAAATTTAACTAATAATACTTTAAAAAGTAGAAAACGTATATTAAATATGTTAAATAATACAGAGGAGGACCCATAATTTAAAGAAATAGGAAATAGCTCTTGAATTATGGACCGACCTTTTTATATTTAAAATAAATAAATTTTAATAATAAAACACTTATTTAAGAAGTGGATAAGATTTGTTTATTTTAAAATAAAATATAAATAGACATATAAGAAATATATATATTTTTATTTTATTTAATTAGATAACACTTTTACAAAAAGGTTGAATGAATGGTAGTTTGTTGTTAATCGTTAATGAACGTAAATTTATTTTAGGTTAAATTATTTGTATCGTCCTTTTATTTGTCATGAAATCTTAGATTAGTTTTCAAGTTTTTTGTGGTCTCAATTTGGTCATTATTTTCTTAAAAATAAGTTAATTTAGTCATCACCGTTAACTTTGATCATACGGTCTTAAAGTCAACGCCACGTGTCAATCTTTTTTTTTTAATTTTTTGTTAATTCTTTTTAAATTTTTTTTTATTTTTGACATGTGTCACTTCACAATTGTGTCATGTGTCAAAGTGACTCAATTTGGTCCCTATATTTGTTTTTAGTTTCAATTTAGTCCCAATTTTTGTAAAAAATGAAGCAATATTGTCCCTCTTTAGATTGACACTTAATTTAATCTTTGTATACAACTTATGATGATATTCTTAATAAAATTGACGTTTTTATTAAATATTTGTAGAAATATTTTTAAATAAGTTTTTTTTTAGTTTTATTATTAAACAAAGTTAAACCCCAAACTTAATTTCAAAAATTAACAATTTTGTCATCATATATAAAGTGTATCATATTATACAAACTTAGTAAAGATTAAAAATCAAATAACTTGTCACACATAAGTTTATGAACTAAATTTCAAGTTCAAAACAAAACCAACGTCTAATGTTTTATGTAGAATTTAAAGTTAATTTAAAATATTTATAGAATATTTAATAAAAACGATAATTTTAGTATGAATATCACCATAAAATTTATAAAAAAGTAAATTTAGTGTCAATTTAAGAAAGGACAATATTGCTTCATTTTTACAAAAATTGGGACTAAATTGAAACTAAAAACAAATATAGGGACTAAATTGAGTCATTTTGACACGTGAAGTAACTATGAAGTGACACGTGTCAAAATTAAAAAAAAAATTTAAAAAAAATTCAAAAAAAAAATCAAAAAAACCAGAAATTGACACGTGCCATTGACTTTAACACCGTTTGGTCAAAGTTAACGGTGAGAACCAAATTGAGTCATTTTTAAGAAAATGAGGACCAAATTGAGATAACGAAAAACTTGAGAATCAAACTGAAATTTCATGACAAATAGAGGGACCAAAAGAATAATTTAACATTTATTTTAAATGGATTCTGACTAGAATTAGTTGATTAATGATGAACAAAGAACATAAATTAGATTACTAAGATTTAAATATTTAAATATAAATAGGTTATATGGTGGAACAAAATTTTGTACTTAATTATGATAATTTAGAAAATTGTATTTTAAAAGTGACACTGTTTAAAATAATAAAACTATTATTTTAATAATAAAATACTTAATTCAAAATATAAATTTTATAAATAAGTCTTTTTATTTAAAAATATTTTATTTCTTTAAAAACTTTTATCTAAGTTTAATGTGGTTACATGTGGGACTTTCTACTCGCATGTGTTCTCGTGGGTTTTTTCTTGAATTTCTATTAATCAATATTCTTGTTGATATGGTTGAATCGTTTGAATGTTATCTACATGTGTAAAAAGCGGAACTCGGCAAGTCGGAAGAAATATCTTTGTTTGGGACTTGTGAGGAGCTTGGTCAAGACAAGAAAAGCTAGTCATTACTTGTGTACATGAGTTTATAAATTGATTGTTTTACATGTGATGATTTATTGTAATTGAGGATGGAACTATATGATGAATATGATTTTGTGTGTATGTTTTGATGTACATTGGTATGTTATAGATGTTAATTCATGCTTGAATGATTTTGTTTGATTTTATGTTGATTGGGGAATTGAGAATCTGAGCAAATTGAACAAATTAGTATTCTCTTTTATGAGTTAAAATTGTTTCGACCAATGTACTAAGGAAAGAGTACCAATTTGATAGGAAGGAGTACCAATTTGAGCAACTGATCAGGTCTAAGTTCATTCAAAATCATTTGAGGTCAACTATTACAGGGTTGGGCGATATTATAGTGGCACTAAACGCAATTTTTCACTAAAGGTCTGAGAGCATTTTAACTCTAGGGCGTTGAGCGGTGGACTGTACTGTTGGGCTCCACCATTTGCAAATTGTTGGGCGCTGAGTGGTTTCAAAGTGACGTTAAGGCCACTTATTGCAAAAAGAATGGTGTTGTGCCCCACCACAATCTTCTCTGGTTAGTTATGTTTTGCTCTTTTTGTGTTGTGAATGGTTTTGTTTGGATGAGTTGATATTGTTTATAGTTTTAGATGGTTAATATTTGATATGAGAATGTGGTTGAGCATGTAAGATGATGGTGTTTAAAGAATTTCAAGGAGAATTTCTTGCGATGGTAATTGTAATGTATGTAAGGAGGTATCCCGAAGTCTAATAATCATTCACATTCAAATAGAGTATAATGGGTTATGTGGTGAGAGTCGTAGAAGATCCTAGTCATTGGACTTGTTGGTCTTAGGGATGAAGGGGATTAACCTTGCGTGTAGTTGGGTGATAACCCCTTAAGGCTAGGCTTTGTAAAGTTTAGGAACCATCACAAGTGCATATCTCACGTGTGTCCAACATAAAAGGCATGTATCTAAATAATTAAGTTTCATATCAACTATTTTGTGGGCATATATATTTGTATATATTATACTCATGGTTGTGTGCAATTAACATGATCTACTTGATCTAAATTTGTTTTTATTATTAGCTTACCTTGATATATGATTTTGTGTTGCTTGTGTTTTGTTTGTCTCTTTTACGATGATCACTTAATGATATGAGTAAATGAGAAAATAGATAAAGTCGATCCACTTAATGAAAAAATAGATTATAAAGTAGTGCATAAATTTCTTATAGTTAGAATAGAAGTTATATTTTCATTTAAAAAACTTATATATATATATATATATATATATATATATATATATATATTTCAGTATGTTTATATTATATTAATATGATTGTTTGTTTTGGATAACCATAACAATATTTTGTATGTTTATATGTTTATAACTATTTATTTTGTTTTATCAAAATTTTAATGTTTTAGATTTAAAAATGTTTTATTTTGTTTTATCAACCATCCAGAATTCGCACTTGGACAGTTTGGCATATAGTTGCTTCTCTCTCAGAATATCAAGCACTAGCTTCAAGTGCTCAACATGCTCCTCCTGGGTTCTGGAATAGATAAAGATGTCGTCTATAAAGACTACGACGAACTTATCCAAGAATGGCCTGAAGATCCTGTTCATGTAGTCCATAAACATTGTCGGAGCATTGGTCACCCCAAAAGGCATCACTACGTACTCGTAGTGCCCATAATGGGACCTGAAGGCCGTCTTCTGCACATCATCAGTCTTCACTAAAATCTAATGGTATCCCGACCGCAAATCAATCTTCGAGAATACCAATGCTCCATGCAACTGATCCATCAAGTCATCAATTCTCGGGAGATGATAGTTGTTCTTGATGGTCATCATGTTTAACTGTCTGTAGTCCACACACAGACGTGAACTCCCATCCTTCTTCTTCACCAACAATACTGGTGCTCCCCATGGTGACGTACTAGGTCATGTAAACTGTTTCCCCAAAAGCTCCTCAATCTGACTCTTGAGTTCTACCAATTCTACTGCGGCCATACGATATAGAGTCATCGACACTGGATCGGTTCTTGACACCAGATCGATAGAAAACTCCACCTCTCTACTGGGAGGCAATCCTGGCACTTCCTTTGGGAACACATCTTCAAACTCGTGCACCACCGGAATATCATATGTCTTTTCTTCCTTCTCCATCTCTATATGCGTCATGTAGCACTAAGCACCCCCTTGGACCTCCTTCATAACCCTTTGAGGTGATACCAACTTAGGCTCCTCTGAGTTGGGGAATAACAACTTCTTCTCCCGACAATCTATAAGAATGTGATTGGTAGAGAGCCAATCCATCCCTAAGATCACCTCTAACTCCCGCAGAGGTAAGCAGATTAGATTCACTTTATACCTGCGTCCCTCTACCTTCACTGGACACCTAGCACACAAGAATGATGTCCTGACCAAACCCGATGCCGGAGTAGATACCACAAGGTCACATTGTAGCTCACAAACCGACAGACCTAAACTTTGCGCACAAGTTTTAGACACAAAAGAGTGTGTCGCTCCAGAGTCATACAATACACACAGATTTACTAGCAATCACACAACGACCCATAACGAGGTTACCTGAGCCTGCTGCCTCTGCTCCAGTCATGGCGTACACTCTGCCCGATGTTTGAGGCATATTGCCTCCCCTACTCTACTGGTTCTAGGTTGGGGCCGAAATTGGGGTACTTGTCGCTATCCTCGCGAGGGTGGGGCAATCCTTGCCAAAGTGGCCTTCCTTGCCACAATTGTTGCACCTCTTAAAGCCTGCAAGTTGGGGGCAAACATTCCTCTTGTGCGGTCCCCCACACTGGTAGCACTGAATCTTACTCTACTGGGAAGAAGACTCCGTAGACCCTTGAGACTAGGAATGAGGCCTAGTATAGGGTTTCCTCCTCTCTTCGTGCCTATGCCTGGACCCAGATGGTCCTCCCACTCTCTACTGATGTGGGTGTTGGGTTTCCACCTCCACCTTCAACTTCTCTACGACCCTAGTCTTCTCCACCAAGGCTGCAAAGCCTTTGATGGATAACGGGGCCACCATCAAACGAAGATCTCTACGGAGGTCGTTCTCGAATTTCCTACATCGTCACTCTTCATCCAGCGGCATGGTGTAGAAACGACTGAGATGTTTGGACTTTTCTGCATACTCAGCCACATATTTGCTGATGAAGGATTATCTTGTTCCTTTTTAAGATTATTGAATATGGTGTGAGTTGATTAAGAAAACCAAGGAAATCCCCACTGGACATTAAGATAGCAAGCTATCTAGATGTGAAGGTTCCTTTCCAAGGTTCTAGAGAGGAGGAGAATGGATTGATGAGGAGTAAGAAATCAAAAGGAAAAACATATAATAGAAACAATATAAACCAAGAAGAGTAAAGAAACATAAAATGAAAAGCAAGGGAAATGGGAGGAATGAAGGATTCACGCCACTACAAGGCTAGGCTAGAAGAAGCCATGGCAACCTTGAAGATGAGTGGTGTATGCCGCCACTTGCCAAGGCAAGATAAGGCTTGAAAGAACTCCACTCCCTAAGGAGGAATGCTCTCACAAAAGGTTGAAACACAAAGTGTATAATTTCTCCAAAATGTTCAACCCTTGTACAAGTGTTAGAGGTCCCCTTAAATAGACAAGTCTAGGGGCCCCTTAGCAAAACAACTAAGTTCAAGGATTACAAAAGAAACCTAGCATGTTCTAGAAAGTAGGTCATCCTAGGGTGCACATGGGTGAATTTTCGTCCAAGCCATCTAGGTGGCAAGTCTTCATGGCCAAGGCTCCCAAAGGAAGGTTCTAGAACATTCTAGAAGACTTGGTGTCCAAGGCATGTGGGCCTCCCCTTTCTAGATGCTTCTAGAAAGTCTTATTCCTTCTCTCTCTTCCTTAGGACGCCAAGTGTCTCCTATGTGGTCTTCCTCCTTTCTTATTCCTACAAAAGCAAATTAAGGAATTTATTAGCATGTTGGTTTAAGGTTAAGATAATCTTTTGAGTCAACAAGTCAACCCAAAGTCAAGGTCAACAAGTCAACTCAAAAATAGTCAACCAAGCCAACTTAAAGGAATTTTAAACTAAAGAAAATAAAAGCAAAGGAAGGGATCAAGGAACTCCCTTTCTTCTAAGCATGTGCCATGGGCCATCATCCTTGATAGGGATCAATCCTTTATCATTCTACCCTTGTTGGAGAGAATTTGACCTCAAATTCTTGAAGTCTTTGTTGATGGAGCTTGACTTGAGTTGATGAGAACTTTCTTCATCTTTAATGATTTGATCCCTAGTCTTGGAGGTGCCCTCTTTCTTTTTAATGCCACTCTCCTTTTCTTGCTTGTGTTTTTGTTCATCTCTCTTTGTTTAGGAAGAAAATGAAGAGTGGTGTTGCACCTCTTGCTTTGAAAAACTCTTTTTGTAGGCAAGTAACTCCTTGGTGAAAGCTTGCTCCTTTTCTTTTTCTTTTTCATCTTTTATTTTATTTTTGTCCTCATTTTCTTGTGGAGGTGGGAGAGGTAGGATTGTGAACTTCTTTCCTAGGGAGGAAAAAACATAAGTGTTTGCATGGCCATCAGAAACAACTTTTCTATCAAATTGCCATGGCCTACCTAGCAAAATATGGTTGGCTTCCATAGGCACAATGTCACATAATACCTCATCCTTAAAGTTGCCAATTGAAAAGTTAATGAGGACTTGTTTAGTTACTTTTATTTCTTCTTCCTTAAGCCATGATAGGTTGTAGGGTTTGACATGAGGAATGGTTTTCAAGCCAAACTTGTCCACCACCCTTAGGCTAGCCATATTTACACAACTTCCACTATCTATGATGAAGTGACATATCTTGTCATTGATAAGGCACCCTCCATGAAAAAGGTTTTGTCTTTGAGAAGGATCAAGTTCTTTGGGAACTTGCCCTAGTTGGCGCCTTACCATTAACAATCCACTTTCAAAGGGTTTAGTCCTTTCAATTGAAGAAGAAGTGTGGGGAGAAGAATTTTGGGGGGAAGGGGAAGAAAAATGTTCACTCTCATCATCACTCTTCTTTAAGATCATTGTCCTCTTCATTGGGCAATTCAAAGCAATGTGTTTATACCCCAAACATTTAAAACATTTAATGGAACTTGATCTTTGAGAAGTGGAATGGTGAGTGTGACCACTTGGTAACTTATTTTTACTTGATGGTACTTGGTGAGACTTAGAAGGAAATTTATCATGTTTCTCTTTAGCTTTTCCCTTCCATGAGTGACTATAGTAGTGGTTGGGTGAGTAACTCTTCCTTGCCCTATTCTTTCTTTTCAAATGAGTTTCAATCCTAAGAGCAAGTGTGAAAACATTTTGAAGAGTGGAGTACTCATACAACTCTACTTGGTCTTGTATGTCTCTCCTAAGACCATTCACAAACCTTTTCATTTTTTCTTTGTTAGTTTCTCTTATTCCAACCCTAAACATTTGAGACTCTAATTCTTTAAAGTACTCACTCACACACATAGGACCTTGGTGAAGCCTTTGGAGCTTCAAAAGAAGTTTCTTCCTATAGGAGGGAGGAACAAATCTAGCGCACATAAGAGTTTTAATGTCCATCCAAGAAGCCGCGGATGGCCATTGGTCATAATTTTTACAAACTTTATGCCACCAAGTTTTGGCATACTCAAAAAATCCTAACACTACTAGATCAACTTGTGTTTGATCCTTTACATGATTTTCATTGAAAATTTGATCAACTTTAGCTTCCCAATCAAGGAAGATTTTGGGATCACTTCCACCATAGAACTTAGGAATCTTTGGAGTTTGCTTCTCTTGTGATGGGTTGCGCCTAGAATGCCCTCTTTTCCTAGGATCTCTTTCTTTCTCCCTAGCTTCAAGCCTTTGAATGTGCTCTTGGATTCTTAGGTCACTTTGCTCCTTGTCCTTTCTCAATTGTTCAAAGGCCTCCTTCCTAGACAACTCCAAATCCCGAAGCAATCTCATCAATGTATTATTTTTGTTTGGTGTAGGTGCATTTGATGAACTTGCCATGATTCCTACAACAAAAACACTCAAATCCGAGACAAAATAAATGGATTAGGGGTTAGACAACATGAAAACCGAGACCAAATCCAACCCAAAATGTAACCCAAGTGTTTAGATCACTCTCCCAAAGTAACAAGGCAAGGCTAGCACTCAAAATCCACCAAAGGAGTGAAGCAAACACTTTTCAAAACTTGTTCAAAATCTTTCAAATGCAATACAAGTGATTCGGCCACAACATCCCAAGAGTTTCAAGAAAAGAAAACTACTAAGACACAACAAAGAACACCTAGTGACAAGCAAGAAAAGCACAAAAACAAGAAAGTTTAACTTCTAAGGAAATTTTGTTTTAAAGACAAAACTTTAACAAGACTAAAGCAATGAAAAACACTTTTAAAGACTCTATGGAAAGCATTTGAACAAGCCAAGATTATACCTCAAATTATGCATACACCAAGAAAGATCATAACCAAGTTAAAGCATGGAACTAATTTGCCAATATCACCCAAAATCCAAGTATAAAATTTGGTAGCATAACACCTAGTAAAAATGGCCAAATGGATTTACCAAGCAATACATTAGCTCTCGGCCAAACTGTTTTTGGTATTGAAAACACTTTTTCTTTTCAAAACTAGGTACTTAAAATGATTAGAAGGATGTTTTAGGGTGTCTTGAACACTTAGTTCCTTAAAATTAGGTCAAAATCAATTTCAAGGAGCATGCTACAACAAAAGGCATAGATCTCATGCAATAGCTCAAATACTTAGAAATAAGAATAAGAAAACTCAAAGAAGCATATGACATATGACTCAAGCAAAAGTTAGACACATTTAAAGACTCAACATGACATACACAAAGACACAAACATGTAGCTATCATGCATTTAAACTCATGGATTTGAGGCTCAAAGACTAAGCATCAAAAGACATGTTATCCAACCAGATTTAGGAGTTAAAGCATCACAAAACCAAAGCAAAAATTGCCACAACATAACCTGAAAACGTTGTTTTTCGTATTCTCGGCAGCTCTGACCTTTGCTCACTCATTCGATCATAACTCTCTCCACAGAACTCCAAATGCATTGGTTCTTTTTTTGTTAGAAAGTAGACTAACAGAGCTTTCTTTTGACATCAAGAACGTAATTTTTGGATCACTGAGCAGGTGCAGTTTAATCTTTTAAAATCGTGAACAGTTTCTGCCAGCATTGTTTTTGTGTGCAATGGAAGTGGATTTGAACCATACAAAGATAGCTACAACAAGACAAGATTAGCACATGAAAAACGCCATATTCAAGGACAACCAAAGCTCTAGATACCAAATGATGAAGGATTATCTTGTTCCTTTTTAAGATTATTGAATATGGTGTGAGTTGATTAAGAAAACCAAGGAAATCCCCACTGGACATTAAGATAGCAAGCTATCTAGATGTGAAGGTTCCTTTCCAAGGTTCTAGAGAGGAGGAGAATGGATTGATGGGGAGTAAGAAATCAAAAGGAAAAACATATAATAGAAACAATATAAACCAAGAAGAGTAAAGAAACATAAAATGAAAAGCAAGGGAAATGGGAGGAATGGAGGATTCACGCCACTACAAGGCTAGGCTAGAAGAAGCCATGGCAACCTTGAAGATGAGTGGTGTATGCCGCCACTTGCCAAGGCAAGATAAGGCTTGAAAGAACTCCACTCCCTAAGGAGGAATGCTCTCATAAAAGGTTGAAACACAAAGTGTATAATTTCTCCAAAATATTCAACCCTTGTACAAATGTTAGAGGTCCCCTTAAATAGACAAGTCTAGGGGCCCCTTAGCAAAATAACTAAGTTAAAGGATTACAAAAGAAACCTAGCATGTTCTAGAAAGTAGGTCATCCTAGGGTGCACATGGGTGAATTTTCGTCCAAGCCATCTAGGTGGCAAGTCTTCATGGCCAAGGCTCCCAAAGGAAGGTTCTAGAACATTCTAGAAGACTTGGTGTCCAAGGCATGTGGGCCTCCCCTTTCTAGATGCTTCTAGAAAGTCTTATTCCTTCTCTCTCTTCCTTAGGACGCCAAGTGTCTCCTATGTGGTCTTCCTCCTTTCTTATTCCTACAAAAGCAAATTAAGGAATTTATTAGCATGTTGGTTTAAGGTTAAGATAATCTTTTGAGTCAACAAGTCAACCCAAAGTCAAGGTCAACAAGTCAACTCAAAAATAGTCAACCAAGCCAACTTAAAGGAATTTTAAACTAAAGAAAATAAAAGCAAAGGAAGGGATCAAGGAACTCCCTTTCTTCTAAGCATGTGCCATGGGCCATCATCCTTGATAGGGATCAATCCTTTATCATTTGCTCCCTTGAGTCAACTGCAAAAATTCCACCTCTTTAGCATATTTGACGCTATCAGGGAAGTACTCAGAGAGAAACTTTCTCTTAAAGACATCCCAAGTAATTGGTTCCTACCTCTCCTCCATGATGGACTTCGCACTGATCCACCAGTGTTCAACCTCACCCGTAAGCATGTACACCGCGAAGGTCAACCTACTCTCTTTGGGGCACATCTTAGCATCAAATATCCTCTCAATGTCCTTCAGCCACTGATCTGTGACATCTGGACTGGTCTTCTCATTGAACTTTACTAGATGGTGCTTCAGGAAGTGTTCCGGACTTCATTCCCGATGGAGAGGTCTTGGTTCAGGGCCGTGGACAGGGGTGGCGGCCCTGTTCTCCTCCAACTGGCGGAGGGTCTCCATGTGCTACTTGTGGGCATCCTCAATAGTCAACCTTGCAGCCTCCATCTACTACATCACCAATTGTTGTTGTTCTAAAGATGTTGTCTGGCGCTGCATCGACGCTTCATATTGTTGCATCATATTAGTGCTTTGTTGAGTTAAGGCGGCCATCATATCCTCTATCGCCCAAACGATATCTGGTGCGTCGCCTTGAGAAGACTAAGAATTCCAATGCAGAGGTGCCATGTCACTGGCACACAGGAAAATAAGAGTCAAACTTGGTTAGATGAGAAACTTAGCTAACAATACAAAAGACACTATAGTAGCTAAGCAGGCACACTAGACCATAGATCCTAAGGAACGACAGCTCTGATACCATAAATGTAACGTCCCAATTAAATAGATAAATCTAATTTAATAAAACGTTGCATACATAAAATATTCAGAGTGTACAGAGTTTGGGATATGGAGGTATATAACACACCATGCATATCCATACCAAAAGGAAAGAGGCCACACATGGCCTAAACGAAGTACAATAGTTTAAAAGTAGCACAAAGTCTTGTCCAAAACAAGAGGATCTTAATCTAACAAAACTCCATCCGTTGTGGGCTCCGTAGCGAGCCCAATACCCGTCCATAACCATCAAGCTGCGGCATTCCTATTATCATTACGACTACCAGGGGTTCTCACATCTTCTCACATCAATTAAGTTGATGATCATCGCAAAGGAGAAAGACCACACATAAACATACAAACAAGCAGAAGGGTAAGCTAGTGAAAGAATATCTTATATCATAACAGTCAACATGCAGTTTCAAAGTCAGGCATAAATAACAGACATTCACACATGGAATACCAAACCATTTAAGACTCCAAGACTTGACTATTCAGATATGTAAAATGAGGCACCACTAGAAGACCGTGGAATTACGTCCTAGTAGTGAGGCACCACCATGAGGCCTTCGTGAAATTACGTCCTTGCATGAGGCACCACCACGAGGCCTTCGTGGAATTACATCCTGGCCTTGAGGCGCCACCACGATACCGGCGTGGAATTACGTCTTTTGGTTGAGGCACCACCATGAACTCTCACCCCGAGGATTCATGGAATTAAGTCCAATAGGTGAGGCACCACCAGGGACTCCCATTAGGAGGGTCCATCGGATTACGTCCATTAGATGAGGCACCACCATGAGCCCTCACTACAAGAGTCATGGAATTATGTCTTACTCATACTTTGTACATGTTTCACCAACCAATCAGAAAGCTCCCATGAACATTAATAACATGTCAATATGTATAGGTAGATAAACAACCAATCACACAAATCATACTTCCCAAGTCATAAATAATAAAGCAACATCTTGTTCTCATCTCCACCTCATACAGTAATCATGGCATTATCCTTCAAACCTTTCTAGTAAAGTATTTAAGTCAGGCAAGCAAGCATCCACATCAACCACATCAGTGAACCATTCACACTATAGCACAAAATTTGCCCCAGCCTCGCTCAGGCTAGAAGACCTCGCCTAGATGAGACACGCTCGCTTGGGCGAGAAAATCTGTACCCACCATTGTTCTCGCGTGCAACAGACAAACATTCAGGCCAAATAATGTTTAAACATGTTTTCAATCAATTAAAATCATCAATCAAGTCATGCCATCATTAAACGGAAGTAAAGCAAGCAACAAATCGAAACAAACAAGCGAACCCTAGCTTCCCTTACTTGGAAAGAGTTTAGCAAATGACTTCGACACCAGACTCAACGAACCTAGCAGCTTCAAGAGCGGACTCAAGAGTTGAGAACAGTGACAAAAGAAATAACGAGGATACTACAGTAAGCCCAACAGAACCATGAGAACCAACTTAGAAAGAGAAGAGCACGATTGAAGAATAACTTACGTGAAGGGAGAACGAGGTTGGGCTAGCTCGAAAGGGATGTAGGACCAAACCCTAGCAGAGGATCTGTGGAGAGGATGAAGGGAGAGTTAGGGTATTGATTTCGCAAAGTGAGCTGAAATTGAGGGACTTGGCTGCTTTAGAGGCCTTTGCATCCTATGGACCAGCCTTTAAGCTCAACAATGTGACAGCCCTTAAACTTTAGGATACTAAAATAAAAGTGGGCCTTACAAAATTTATTTTAATTTATTTATAGCTATTTTTAACACATTTATCAAATTTGAGAATTACTTATCTCTAGAATATATATATATATATATATATATATATATATATATATATATATATATATATATATATATATATATATAAAGTCTTGATGGATAAGAGTAACTAGTTTCGTTAAGTTAAATTCTAAATTTCTCAATATAAAGTTGATTTTTAATTTATATATAACAAATATTATAAAATAAGTTTTGGATTTATATTCTTTTATATTTAGTTATTTTATCTTGACATATATAAAAAAATTACCCAAAAAGGTGAAATTATGCCAATAGTACTCTTCTTAGCTGAAGTAGTGGTCTTGTGATAGGCGCATTAATGATTAAGGAAACAAGTTTGCAAATCTTCAAAGATATCAACCAACAACACTATTAATATTATATACCCATCAACATATTTTAATCCACATCATCCAATTAAAAAAGAAATTGCTAATCAGTTCCATAATTGTTGTCTGATTTCGTTTATATATTTCCCGGTTTCTTAAGTCAATGATTGTATATTATTTTAACGTCTATATAAATTATTTTCATAACATATGGTACAAAACATTTATTCTTCTATTATATTAAATATGTAACTATCCAAGAGATATAAACTTCCCCAATCCACCTATTATTTTATTTTCTTTAATCTTTAAATTAATATATATATATATATATATATATATTTTAATTTATAACATATTTCTTGTATACTTTCATTAAAATTTTCCATTTGTGAGAATTTTATTTTCTCTCTAAGCATAAAGAAAAGAAGGAAACAGAAACAGAGGTTGCCGACACCGAGAGCAAACAGTACCACACGACATGATGTCTGAGAGCAGATAAGGCTGACCCACATATCTTGAACCACAAATTCAACAGATATTTTCTCTTGCAGGATCTTGGGCACGCACTATAAAAACCCACTAACAGTTTTCACAGAAGAAGCAACAAAACAATGGCTTCGGAAGAAACCCAGAACAAAGCGACAACAGAGCAGTCGAGCAGCGAGCTTCTGGCGAGCGCGAAGCTGGTGGCGGACGCGGCGCAGTCGACGCTCCGGAACGAAAGCGACAAGGTGGACAAGGCGAAGGTGGCGGGGGCGGCGGGGGACCTGCTTGACGCGGCGGGGAAGTATGGGAAACTGGACGAGCAGAAGGGCGTAGGACAGTACGTGGACAAAGCTGCCGATTATCTGCATGGGTACAAGGACAAGGCTGCTGCACCTTCTCAATCTGAAGATTCCAAACCTCAAGAGGGTGGTGGTTTGGCCGGTGGTATTGCAAATTTGGCTGGAGGATTTTTCAAGTAGTTCTGCTACAACAAAAAGGACTCACTTTCTTCTTCTTGTGGTTGTTCTTCTATGATGTAATAAGACTCAATAAATATGATCTGGTCTGGTGTTTGTAGAAGAAAGACCTTTTCTTAGTTCCACAAACATGCTAATTACTACTTCTTCTCTTTCTGTGTATCCGTTTCCTTTCCCTTGTCTTTTGAAAATTTAGGATTTTATAATTAAAATCAAATTATAATTAGGTTCAAGTTATTTAAAAAGTGATACTGTTAAATAAAGTAAAATTAGTTAATAAGCTGATGGAGTATAATTCACCTAAAATGTTTTTTTTAATTATATTGCAAGAGTATGGTCTGGTATATTATATGTACCGTCCGGTTTCTTCGGCATTTGATTTAATTCCTACGTATGGATAAGGCGTTTGAAAATTAATTTAAAGTTTATGAGTCTTCGATATTATATTAACATATATGAGTCAGTGAACTATTATTTCTGTAATTATTTTGTTTATAAATAAAAAGTGAACTATCAAAACTAAGAGAAAATTATTTTCTGATCTTAGGATTCTTTATTTCAAGTGAAGTCGTGAGAGTTTTTAAGATTTTTTGTCGGATCATAAGAGCTCGGTGAAACATTTCCTAATGGCACCACTATTTTTAATGTCCTAAACATAACTTAACCCTCTCCGTTTTGCCTCCTCAATTCTTTCACCCGCTCGCTTGGATGCCTTCCACGCCATCACAATTACTGTTGCATCTTCCGCTTGTGCAAATTACCCATCGGATTTAGCCGTAGAGGAGGAAATCCGAGTATTCTTTCTGTCCATTATTAATAAGCATGTATACTTGTCTACGTATTCAAACATATTTATATATAAAAGCTTTTTCTTTTTTCTTATTTTTAATTTTTACTAGCTTCAAATATTTCACTTATGAAAGTTATTTGCGTAGTTAAAATATTTACGAAACTTTTTATATATAGCAATTGCTTATTTTGAATTATAAATAAATTTATTTAGATAAATGCCACAATTGTTATGTATATTTTGACATATATGTAAACCTTGAGTTTGACTTGGGTTGGTAAAAAGATGTTAAAACGATAAATCTCGAGCTTGGTCCGGGATTGGTGAAGAACGGTTAAAGCGACAAATCTCGAGTTTAGTTTGGAGACAGTGAATGGCTATTAAAGCAACAAATCTCGAGCTCGGTGAAGAGCTGTTAAATCGACAAACCTCGAGCTCAACTCATGGACGGTGAAGAGTCGTTAAAACGAAAAACCTTGAGCTCGACTTAAGGATAGTGAAGAGCCGTTAAAACGATAAACCTCGAGCTTGGCTCGAGGGTGGTGAAGAGTTGTTAAAGCATAAACCTCGAGCTCGACTCAAGGGCGGTGAAGAGTCGTTTAAACAACAAACCTCGAGCACGACTTAGGGGCTGTGAGGAGCCGTTAAAACAACAAAACTCGAGCTCAACTCGAGGGCGGTAAAGAGCCATTAAAGCGACAAACCTCGAGCTCGACTTGGGTACAGTGAAGAGTTATTAAAATGACAAAACTTGAACTTGACTCGGGGTCGGTGAAGACCCGTTAAAGCAACGATCCTCGCAAAACCATGATTTCTTTTTTCAGCCTTTATGCCTCAAATATTGATGCTTAAGGCTAGGGGGTTGTGTACCATCCTAGTTGTCTGGCGCCCGACCTAATTCTTAAAGATGGATAAGATGTTTCAAAATCGACCTAAAGTCTATAGACTAGGAATTAGGCCCAAGTTCATCCTTCTACTAGTAGATATTTTATTAATAGATATTTTGTGTATGAGAGATTTTTTGGTCATTCGATTATTATTTTTCTAATTACTTTACCTATAAATAAAAGGTTAACTCCCAAGATCAAGGTGAAACTATTTTCTAGCCTCAATGCTCTTTATTTCACGTTAGGTGAGGGGGTTTTTTAAAATTTTGTCTTTGTAGAGAACACTCTATTTTCTGCTGGAACACATACATGACAACAATTGTGTGTTTTAGGTTGTGTTCTTTTGAAGAGATGAATTTGGAGAAGAATCTGTGGATAAATTTAAGTGGATTAATTTTTGTATTTTTTTTATAAAGATTTAGAAGTAAAAGTGAATGAATTTAGGATGAAGTTTATGAAGGTTTGTGAGGGATTCGAGTGATATAATAGATTAAATTTTTGTAATAGATTAAAATATAAGACTATTATTTTATTCTTATAGTAAAAAATAATATATTATTATTTATTAATAATAAAATTAATTATTATTAATATTAATGTTATTATTTATTAATAATAATATTAATTATTATTGTTATTAATATTATTATTTATGATTATTATTTATATTATCATTTATTATTAATTATGATTTATTATTACTACAATTATTTATTATTATTATTATTATTATTAATTATTATTATTATATATAATAATAATAATTAATAAATTTAATTAGTTATTTTATTTTCATAAAATGAAATTATGTTTAGTCAAATGGAGCATTACATGTCTTTGTGGATAGAAACGATGGACCGAAAAGAAAAAAAAGAAAACACAAAAGTGGAACCAAAAGTATATGCATGTCCAATTTGAAATTTATGTTTATTTAAAAACAAGGTATTATTGTAAATGTGAATAATTCACCTCCAAATCTCTTTGCAATTTGTGGAATGAAAAAGAGTAAAAATCTCCTCATTCGCGTCTGGCTTCCCTCATAAAACCATGGAAAAGAACACGATTTAAAACGCAAATTCATTCTTCATTTTTTTATAAATAATAAAATTCATAGAAAAGAACAGGTCTTAGATATGAAAACTTACTTCATCATTCATCATTCATCATTTCATCACTAATTCATCTCTAACTAATTAGTTTTATTTCGGATAATGATATATTAGCAACATATATATATTTTTTTATAAATTAAGGTAACTAATTAGTGAGATGTTTTTTCCCTTCTGATTTGTTATTTTTTTAGTTATTTTGTAAATAATTCTGGACTAATTTCTCACAAAATTATTGAACTCTTTTTCTCTTTAGTATTTTACCTTGAAGTGGTCTCCATTGTTTTTTTACATTTTTATTTTATTTTTAATAATTTTTCATGTGTAGATGATTAATAAATTTTTGGATATCAATATATTTGAGACATTAAAATTCATAATAATTCTTTACATAATATTATTTATAAGTATTTTACCTTAAGAATTTATAAGTTTTTGTCGTATAGTTTTATTTATTTATATGATTGTATAATAAAATTATTTGTTTGATTAGTCTTATTATCAAAACAATGTCGACCTCTATCGATAAGTCGTCCATCACTTCCTCGTGTCTTGCATTTCTTTTTGGCTGTGGCTGTTCTATCATTGTCACCTCCTATCTGTTAGTGCTCAGAATCAAATTTCTCAACATGTTGTCGGAGTCTCTCCACTTTTACGACATTGTAGGCGGTAGGAAAATTACAACCAAAGGCTTTTCGTCTTGTGTGACACTGTTAGTGGTTGTTATTTTCAAACGCAACCGACCTCAATAGTGGTTGTCAGAGCCATCGAATTAGAAAGCATCCGGTCCCAAATGAACCACAAATTTGGGAAAATGCAACACCTGAGAAAAAATTTCTCCATAGATACAAAAGTCTAACAAGAAAGTGAAAAGAAAATTTCAAAAGCCAAAATGGACAAAGAAAAAATCATTACCAATGTGGTCGACATAAGAAGATTTGAAGAGAGAGATTGGAAGCTGCGATTCACATACAAAAGAGAAATGGAGAGAAATTGGAAGTTGTCATTCATAAAGAGCAAAGAAAGATTTCTTATAAAGATTTAAAAAAGAAATTAGAGCACTCAGAGTAAAACAAATGAGGATAGAAAGGAAAATGTTGGGTTTTGGAAAAATGAAAAAGGGGGTTTTACGAAAATATATGAGAGAAATGAAATTTACGGGGCTTTTATTAGAAAATCCCTTGATAGTTACCAGAGGTTTAGAAAACCTCAGTTACAGTTAGGTATATTTATTAGGAGATGTTATTATAAGCGTAGTTAATAAACCCTTGTAAAAAACATAATTTTTTATAGTGATACTTGCAGATCTTTTTGAAATCATAATTAATTAGTTACATATTATTTGTGAAAAATATTTTTTCCTATAAATTAGGGAATTTTTTGTGGTGAATAAGATATTATTTATGTAATATGTCCAAACTTTCCCTGGTTTCCAAAATAAATATTAATAGATGAATATAATAAATAATAAAAGAGAGAAAAAGAAAACAAATTGTAGCCTACTTAACTTTTCTTTCTCCAACTTCCCATTTCTTAAACCCTCAATACTCTTCATTTGTTGGCTCTCAAGTAAGTATTCACCCACAAAATTGTCCTTTGAGTGATAATACTTTTTATTGAGTATTTATGGATATAGGTTAGTATTCGTGGATGTAGGCCTTTAGATGTTGTTTCTTGCTCTTATTTGTGGGTGTGCTTTGACTTGAAGAGATTATTTTCTTAGTGGACTTCCATTTCTTGCTTTTATTTTTTATGAGTATTTGTGAATGTAAGGCTTCAGGTGCCATTTCTTGCTCTTATTTATGGGCGTGCTTCCGCTTAAAGAGATTATTTTCTTAGTGTGTATTTTCCAACCTCATTTTACTCTCAAATTCATCTTCCACTCTCAAATTCATCTTTCATTTTCATCTATTTTGACAATCAAATAACACCATGTAGGAATCAAAGTTCCCAGGAGCATTTTGAATCAATCCGTGTTTGTAAGTTCTATTAGTTCTATTTCTACACTTTTTGTTTAAATCAATTTTTTTCCACCTTGCATGTAGTCTTTTTTTTGGTTATTTTGTTTTTCCACCTTTTAGATGGTATTATATAAGTTTACAATCTTAGAATCACACTTTGATATTTGTTTGGGCCTTATTGTGGGTGTAGAAAGAGCAAATAAAAAAGAAGTTGTGTAAAGAGTGGTCAGTTTTAGGAACCACATTAGGGCAAGGAAAGCTAATAATTTTTTCTTAAAAATTGATTTGAATGAATTATTAATGTTTTTGAAATATTGAGTCTTTATTTTGAATTTAAATTTGGGGGGTGTTGTGTTTTGGAGTGTGTTTTGATACATGTGTGGGTGTGCTAATAAATGGGATCAGAAATTTGGTAATTTCGGTGATTGTGATTATAATATCTTAATGCTATGAATTTGTGAAGGGATAAAATGATGTTAATCTTAAGTGATAAACTATTTGTATGTGCATGCTATGAAGCTATGATTGAATTTAGATTGTCAATGAAATTATGATGAATTTAGAGCTTTGATGAACAGGAGAAGTGTGGAGGAAAAATAGTGCGGTGAACAATGAAACGTTGTGGATGAGTTGTGTAATGAATGACCTATAATTGTGAACCAAATAATTCATGATGAAATTTTTGTGTGAATATATGTTATTATGCATAAATTGGAAAGAGACGGCCAGGATGAAATCTAATGCGCTGTTGTGCAAATGTGGGCTGTTGTGTTTTTCATGCCTACAATTTGAGTTTGTAGAAATTGTAAGAAATTGAATATAAATTATGCAGTTGAAATTTTGAGAACTTTGCTATGACTTTTTGAGATGATGAGAGAAAATAATTGATTTATGTTATGTTGTTATGGATTTTTATGTATTAATATATTGTTACTAGTAATTATGTATGCCCGGTGAAAATAGTAAATTGTTGAGAATTAATGCAATAAAAGATTTATGACAATTGAAAAAGGTAGGTGAGTGATTGTCTTAAGTGCTAAAATATTAGATCTACATTGATGCTTTTTTTTTCTATTGGACCCGTAAACTCACCGTTGGACAAAAAACTTCATAGAAAAGGGGGTTCTTCCTGCACCCCCAATATTTCTTCTGCACCTCCAAATATTCATGCTCTTCCATTTATGTCCTTGGAAAATTAAATAAAAAAAATTAATTAGGTAGACGCAATAATTAAACAATTATGAACTCACAGAGTTAGTTAGTTGCCTGAATAATTACCAGTAGTGTTTTATATACCCTGCACCCCCTCTTCTTTCACTTTCACTTGCATTGCAATTCTTTCACTTTCACTTTTTCACTTGCACTACAAAAGAAGAAATTTCGTTGGTGGTTGAGGTGTGAATTTTTCAGTTGAGGGTCCATTCATATTTCACCATTTGCTTCATTTCTTCTCAGAAAAAGGTACGCGCATTAGAATATAAGTTTATATTTGATAAGTTTATGTTTGAGGTAAATGTTATAGGTGAAAAAAATAAGAAAAAACTTAGCTGCGTTTTTAATATTTCATGTTACGTTTTACGGAAGTCATTTTTCATGCAGCCATTTACGGAAGTCGACTTCCGAAATCGACTTCCAAAACAGAAGTGAACTTGTGCGGAAGTCAAGTTATGTTTTCCATTCACAGAAGTCGACTTCCAGAAGTGTATATATAAAACGAAAGTCGACTTCCAGAAGACAAGTGAATTTCTATGGAAGTAATTTTTTCCCTTATACGGAAGTCGACTTCCGGAAATGTATGTGTGAAACGGAAGTCGACTTCCGGAAGTGTATGATTAAAACGGAAGTGGACTTTTGGTGAAGTGAAATTTTTTAGTGTTACGGAAGTGGACTTCTGGTCTTTAAGTGAATTTTTCGCAACGGAAGTCGAGTTCCGGAGAGTATTTTTTGTTGTTGTTATGGTAAGTAACTTTTTGTTGTGGTGAGTAAATTTTTTCCACTTTCGTAGTAAGATGGTTTCTCTGCTTTTTCACTTTTTCCACTTCCGTAGCATGCTTTCTCTTATCTACCATGCTTTCTTTTTTCTTTTCTTTTTTTCACTTTTCCACTTTCGTATATGCTTTTAGACTAAGTGATATTTTAATTTAGTTTTATTTTGTAATTTGTAATTTTGTTAGGGTTTGAATAATAACTTATGTTTTATTTATTATTTATTTAATTTTTATTTACATGAATGTTTATTTTTTATTTATATATTTTTTATTGTTATATTTTTGTGTGTTTTAATTATTATTTGCTTAAGTTTACTATTTATTTATTTATTGTGTGTTTGTTTTATATTTTTGAATGAATATTTTTATTTTTTATTGATTTAATTTTATTTATTTTGAAATTTTGTTTTATGGTTGAGTGTTTATGTATGTTTTATTTTTTTATATTTATTTAATTGTTTGAGCAATATTTTAATTTTTTTATATTTATTTTATTTTGTAAAAAATGGTATTGATTACTAATGTTAGATTATAGGTGGTTAAAGTTATCTAAGATAGACGATCTCTCTTTAACTTTCATGGATTCACAAGTAAATTCGAGTTTCATATCAGATTTCTCTTCTTTTATAAATGAGATGAGTGATGGAGACTATATAAATAATTTTACAACTGATCATATATTTTCAACACGAGATTAGTTGATTAAGTGGGTTCGAGGGATAGCATTTCATCTTGGTTTTGTTGTTGTCACTATCAGATTTGACAAAGCTACTTGTCAACCTAGGAGGAAAACGTATGTATTGTTAGGCTGTGAAAGGGGTGGTAAGTATAGGAAGTATAAATCTGATGTTCAACCTAGTGTCTCTGGCACAAGAAAATGTGATTGTCCATTTAAAGTCAAAGGCAAACCAATTAGTAATGGAGATGGTTGGATGTTGAAGGTAATGTGTGGATATCATAACCATGATATGTCTCATACACTAGTTGGTCACCCATTTGTTGGGAGGTTAAAATCTTCTGAACAGTCCTTACTTGTTGACATGTCTAAGAATCAAGTCAAGCCAACAAATATTCTACTCACTTTGAAAGAAAATAGTGAGTGTAATGTCACAATGATAAAGCAAGTTTATAATGCAAGATATACTTATAAACGATCTTTGAGAGGTTCAAGAATTGAATTACAACACTTGATGATGTTGTTAGATCGTGATAATTACATCCATTGGAGTAGATGTCAAGAAGAATCTGAAGTGGTTAGTGATATGTTTTGGACACATCCCGATTCTGTTAAATTGTTGAATGCATTTAATATCGTATTCTTGATGAACACCACCTACAAAACCAACAAATATCGATTGCCATTACTTGAGATAGTAGGGGTGACATCTACAGGGTTGACTTTCTCTGCTGCGTTTGCATTCATATCTAGTGAACGAGAATCTAAAGGCATGGACAAATCGAGAAATGCATTTAGGAAACACAACATCAAACATGTATGTTTCATTGTTATTATCATCAGTTATGTTCTTAATTCACTTATAATATTGTTTATGTTAAATATAATAGGGTTGAATCAGCGCACTGGAGCCTGAAGAAAGTTCTAGGAAGTAGTATGGGAGACTTATGCTCGTGTTGGGATGCAATCCATAACGTTATTATCCTCCAACATAATGAAATCAAGGCATCTTTTGAAAAAAGTATAAATCTAATCAGTGACGCGTATAAGGGAGGCATGTATAAAAGATTGGTTGGAATTGTATCAAGACATGCTTTAGGACTCATTGCTGATGAGGTTGAACGAGTCAATCATACAAGATTTGATAGCGAGAGTTGTGGATGTGTGTTGAGAGCGACATATGGTTTACCATGTGCTTGTGAATTAGCACATATGTCTATGGGGTGATTCCTCCGACTGTTCTTCATATAATGTGGACTAGATTAAGCTTCTCAAATATTTCATCAAATGAATCGCTTCCTAGGTTATGCACAGACAAGGAAATTAATATGGTTGTGAATCATTTCAGTGAAGTCGACATTGCAGAAAAAGTAACAATCAAACAAAAGTTACATGAAATTGTGTGTCCTGCAATGACATCAATGGTGGTTCCAATGCAAAAAGTTAAAACCAAAGGTGCACAACAAAAAAAATGGTCATCGATCAGAATGGTCCACTAAGCGTGATCCATCCTACTTTGAGCATGTCGACACCTTCTTTTCCTCTCAGAGTGGTCATTCCTTAAAAAGTGACGCGAAATCTAAAAGGAAATATAAAGAAAGTGCAATTTCGATGTTAGATCAATTTCATCCTATCTGTCACCCTTACATTGTCAATGTTGTTGATGTGGTTGCTGATGGCCATTGTGGGTATAGATGTATTGCTACCTTTTTAGGGATGGGTGAGGAATCGTGGCCCCTAATCCGACATGATCTTTTTAAAGAACTTAGTTAGTGGCGTGATGAATACGCAAGATTAGTAGGATCTTATGACCGTTTTGAAGAACTAAGGAAGTCATTGTTAGTGGAATCGTAAGCAGGGGTATGTTATATCTGTTTCCTGAAACTTTACTGTTTACTTCTTACAAATACGTTTCTTAAGCAATATTAATCATTATTTACATTATTTACAGGCTAATATGGATAAGTGGATGACTATACCCGATATGGGCTACGCGATTGCTAATCGATATAATGTTATCTTAGTCTGCATATCATCACGACAAAACATTATAGTTTTTCCACTACGTACCAGACCACCAATTGATTCAAGACAACATAAGCTAATAGTACAGGACATGTTCACAATTCTCATTTTGTTCAGGTAACCCAATTGTTTTATTTTTTATTTGATTTACAATTTCAATGTATCACATCATTCATTTGTTACAGGTTCACCTAAAAGATGGTTGTCCTATACCCATGGTAGATATCATATCATCTACACATTGTTATCCTGAGGCTCGAGCTTGGTCTGCGTTTTACGCTAATAGGATGCAGACATTTGTGCACTTGATGGGTATGAATACTAGTTATCTCTGCTAAGCTGACATCACCAATAGAAAGTGGAGACCTCGGGATATGCTGCATAAACCCAAATTGGCGCAAGACACGGTCCGACAGATGACGGTGCACAATTTCTCCCAACCGGATGAAGCCACAGAATAGAGTGATGTTCATAAGAGGACGAGTAACCCGATGTGTTGCATAGGGGTTCCAAATGACCCCATCTTACGTAAGTGCATCTAATTGTGCCCTAACCTCAACCAAAGTACAATTCAGTCTCGGTGTCACATAATGTGTCGCCCGAGGTCTCTGTTCATCATAGTTGTCCAGTACTTGCTTCCTTCCCAATCCTGGGAAGTGCTCATATATCCAACTCTACAAACAAATGCATAGATTTTTCATCAGTGAAACAAAAAATATGACCAAAGTAAAAAGTTAATTTTCGAAAAATAATTTTGTACCTGTAAAAGAGTAAGATATCCAACTAATTGCTTGGTGTGGGCAAGACTAGCATCGCTAAGCTGCTCATAAAGATGTGTCAATGCAATAGTTCCCCATGCAAACCTTCCACAAGACTGCAGATCTGCAAACATATTGAGGTACGAGACGTTGATGGAGGAAGCGCTCTTATTCACAAAGATGGTGCAGCCAACAAGATGCAGCAGATACGCCCGTGCCACAAACTGCCACTACTGATTGTCACAACACTCAATGTAGACGTCTCTCAACCAACTGAGTCTTACATGGGGACCGCGAAAATGATTCAACTCAGATGATGCCTTTGACAGTTCAACGCCTAAAAGATCAATCACACACTCAAGAGCAACATCGAAGTCTAATGCTTCATTGCTTAAAAGCCCTCCAACTATAGGCAAATGGAGAAGGACAAAGATGTCGTCTAATGTCACAGTCATCTCTCCAAAAGGAAGATGAAAGTTGTCAGTCTCTCTATGCCACCTCTCAACAAAAGCTTGTATGAGACCCTTATCAGGATATTCATATATTATATCACATAGTGGCATCAATCCTGAATTTTGAACAAATGGCTTAACAACTGCATGACAAACTCCAAATCTTTTCAATTTCTTGCCATGGGACACTAACTTCATGTCCACTCGGTCCTAATAAAAACCATTACACAAATATTTTAAATTCATCCACCAATTTCAACAAATAAATTATTAAAGTACAATACTAACTTGGCCATCCCAAATAGCACATGCAACATGACTAGTTGATGAACCAGCTTCCCCATGAGATGATGGACCACTCTCTCTATGATGACCCTTACCTCTTCTGCGAATAGATGCAGTAGGTCTTTGTCTAGGCTTTTGCTCAAAAGCCTCAGCATGTGAAGAACTTGAGCCACCACGATGTGCTCCTCTTGTCCTAACCATGTCTGTAATTAAAAAAAATTATTCAAACAATATAATTAATTAAAATGATCCAAATTTGGAGTTTGCTTGTTTCTTGGTTTTTGGGTTGCTTAGTGGGCCTTTGTGTAGAGAGGAATTGATGCCATTAGAAAGCTTGAGAAGTACTCAGCTTCAATATTGGTTGCTCTCACTACTTGTCTTCTAATTTGGTCTTGTGCCAAAGGTGGTGGCATTGGTCATATGCTCTCTTTGTCTTCCAAGCTCTCTACATCTGAATTCTAGTAGGTTTTCTTCCCTTCTCTTTGTTGGTTTTGTTTGTCTAGCTGATGGTTTTTGTGTTGGGTTCAAGTGGATAATAAATACCAGCACTCATGTGAAAACAAGGAGAACACTATTCATGGATGGGTGAGTGAGTGTTGATGCCGATGCACCCGTGGGTTTCTGGATTATAACCCTAAGCATCTAGTTCCGCAATGCTCTTGATCCCCCAACTCTGTGGCACAAACTCGTACTTCTGTGAGCAACACAATCTCACCAACATTTATCAGAATGATTAATAGAACTATGTTATTTGTGAAATTATGTCAAAAATTATTATCCTCATTCTTCCAATGTTTATCTCCTCTATTTATATCAATTTCATAGTATATCATTTCAAGGTCTTATCCAAACTGTTATAAACAGTTAAATTATATAAAAAGAAGTTAAGCAAATTGATATAGGAAAGATAAAAGTAGGAATGTTTAAAAATGCAGTTTTTTGAGTTGGGTTTAGTTTTAATATTTGGAAGACCCGATACTCTTAGCTAAATAATGATAACTTTGATGGTGGGAAAGTGAATATATTCTTTCTATGCACACACCATTCTTATAATTTGTTTTATACTCTAATCAAAAGTTATATTTTAAAGGATTTAATATGTTAAATGTCGTAATTGTCTATACAGTTATTCTGTTTTTTTAGTCAAGTATAATGTTTAAGAAGATAAAATGCTTAAAATTTATAAAATACATTGTTTTTATACTCTGTTATTAGTTAACTATTTCATTTAATTGTTTTGAGGATAGAACGCATTTCCCTTTGTTTGAGGATAGAACATCTTTATTTAATTATTTTAGAATTTAATTGTATGGATATCTTAATTTATTTGAATTTCACTTATTCATATGTAATTGTATTCTTTTTTCATTGTAGGAAGTGGTGCGTCATACAATATATGAAGATTAAGTGGTGGGAGCAAAACAACTTAGAATTAGCACCGCAAGTTTTATAATTGTCTTATAAAATTGTAATGTTTTTTTGGATGAATGAATATTTTGGTACTTTGGTGTAATTATGTTATGTTGATAATAAAATAATTTAGTCTATTAATTTCTTTTTTTATAGTATTATAATTTTATATATATTTTAAATTATCATCAAAAATAAATTTTATTAAATTATGAAAGTATCAATGTAAGTGGAAAATAATAAATAATTAAATATTAAAATCATGACACTTGATAATAACGTAATTTATCTAAAAATTAATTATAATAGTGACAATTAAAAATGTCATGATATAATGATAATAATATTAGTTTAAATGACATTTTTTAATTGAAATTTGTTTTCTATTAAAAATATTACGTGAGTTTTAATTGACGTTATTTACATCTTTAAATCGTCATTGTATACATAGTATAAAATGACGGTTTCTATGGCGATTCATCTTAAACCGTCATATTATACTTTGTGACGGTAAGAATTACGACGTTTCTGGAAAATGTCGCTCAAGTAAATAACGATGGTTAAAAATGACGTAAAATATAAAAATAATTGTCGCTACTTACACATTTTTTTGTAGTCAAAATTATAAATAATAATTATAATTTTTCAAAATAATAATTATTTATAATTATTATTATTCAAAATTATAATTGATTATTATTATTATTATTATTATTATTATTATTATTCAAAATTATAATTAATTATAAATAAAATTAATTAATATTTTAATTAATTAAATTAAATTAATATTAAAATAAATTTAAAATAAATTTGTTCAAAATTATAATTATTTAAAATTATATTTACTCAATAATAAAATTAAATAAAATTAAAATTATTCAAAATCGTAAATAACTACAATTTTAATTATTCTAAATTATAATTATTTAAAATTATATTTACTCAATAATAAAATTAATTAAAATTAAAATTATTGAAAATCGTAAATAGCTAAAATTTTAATTATTCTAAATTATAATTATTTAAAATTATAGTTATTTAAAATTATATTTACTCAATAATAAAATTAATTAAAATGAAAATTATTCAAAATAAATAACTAAAATTTTAATTATTCTAAATTATAATTATTTAAAATTATATTTACTCAATAATAAAATTAATTAAAATTAAAATTATTCAAAATCGTAAATAACTAAAATTTTAATTATTCTAAATTATAATTATTTAAAATTATAATTAATTATAATTAATTAATATCAAAAGTTATTTACATTAAAATTAAAATTAAGTACAAAAAAAATTATAAACGGAAGTCGCCACGTCATTACGAAAGTGGAAGTCATGCCTACGAAAGTCGTGTCTTCTACGGAAGTCGCGTACGGAAGTCGCGTACGGAAGTTGCGTCTTCTACCGAAGTCGCGTCTTCTACCGAAGTCGCGTCTTCTACCGAAGTCGCGTCTTCTACCGAAGTCGCGTCTTCTACCGAAGTCGCGTCTTCTACTGAAGTCGCGCGTTCTACCGAAGTCACGCGTTCTACTGAAGTTGTGTCTTCTACGGAAGTCACACGTTCTACGGAAGTCACGCCACACCTCTACGGAAGTCATGCCTCTCTTACAAAAGTCAGTTATCTCTACGGAAGTCACTTCAGCACGAAAGTCATTTTCAACTATGGAAGTCGACTTCCGGTATTGATGGCTTACGGAAGTCAACTTCCGTAAGTGCCATTTTTAATGTTTTTACGTGATCTACGGAAGTCCACTTCCGAAACTTGTTCTCTACGGAAGTCCACTTCCGTCACTTATGGAAGTCGACTTCCGGGTTTGTGTGGTTTATGTTTTTACATATCTATACTCAAATAAAAAGAATGTCTATATACATAGATGCAACAAAGCAAACATGACAAGAACAATAAAAAGAATTAAAAAATTAAAAAATATAACAGGGGATATGTTTACCTTACCTGTTAATGTAGAAGAATGGTGAAGGGAAGAGGGAGAGCGGAGCAAAAAATAGAGAGGAGGAGTGGGACACCTTAGAGAGGAGAGTGAGGCAAATGAGATATGGGGGATGAGGTGAGGCGGCGGCTAGGGTTTAGGTTAAAACAAAGTGAGACATTAAATAAGAGAGAGGAATAAGATATTAATTGATTTATAATTTTAAGGGTTAAATATGTTTTTGGTCCTTCAAGTTTCAGCGAAATTTGGAATTAGTCCCTCATCAAAACTTTTGACTAATTTAGTCCTTCATCTTTCAAAATGCGTGAATTTAGTCCTTTTAACCAAATTTTGTTAAGTTTATCTGACGTTTCAAGCGCATTTTATGATAGTATTTAAATTATTTATACTGTTTGACACATTTTTGCTTCAATGTTAACTTAAATACTATCATGAAATGCGCTTGAAACATCAGATAAACTTAACAAAATTTGGTTAAAAGGACTAAATTCATGCATTTTGAAAGATGAAGGACTAAATTGGTATAAAATTTTGATGAGGGACTAATTCCAAAATTCACTGAAACTCGAAGGAAAAAAACATATTTAACCCAAATTTTAAAATGGTAAAAGGACAATTTTGGATTTTAAGAAAAATTTGGAGGTGCATAAGAAATATTGGGATTGCAGGAAGAAAACCCCCCACAGAAAATTCTCTGTTTTGAAGTGCTGGACCGCAATTCTAGCCTAAACTTTTATAAATCATTAATTTTAGAACTGTGTTTGAAGTAATGATATTTTCATAAAGAAATACTACTTTTAGTGTCAAAATATATTTAAGGAACTTAAGGAATAAAACTAAATAATATTATTTTATATAGAAGTACCTCTAGACTTTTGTGATGAATGTATCAAAATAAAACTTCATCTTTATAAAATTCTAAATTATTATTATATTTTATTTTTGTTTGTAATAATCTTAGCTGACACAATTAAATCTTTATATATATAATGTTAAATATATATGTGTTTGGTGTATTTTTAAGGATGTTACGATTTATAAAATAAACACTCATATTATTTAAAATGATGTTGTACTTCATTTCATTTTTTAAAGAGTTAGAAGCAAAATTTAAGTTGAAGTGGATGGCTGAATTGAATTTCGAAAATTTTTCAGAATTAGATGAGGCATTTACTTTGTCTAATAAACTTGTATGATTTTAAAGAAATGACAAGATAATGTTAATTTGTCTTTCAATTTAGAAAACATTTGTTTTAGCTAAAAAATATAAAAAATATGTAGAAATAGGAAAAAGAAGGGAAACACAAACACTTATATTGTTTCCCTCTGACCAGAGAACTGCATTGAATAGTTTAATTATCCTAATTAAAGTAATTCACTTATATTTAAAGTTTTGCAAGCATTTCAGAAGAATTCTGACATGATCAGTTTTTACTTCTCAAGGATACAAAACTTTCAAGGCAATCATCACAAAGCCACCAAAAATCTGAAAGTGTCTTTGGATACACACTTACTTATCATATAAAAAGGATTGGACAAGAACATATAAGTAGAAAACGAGAAGAGAACAGATATTAATAAGTAAAGTTATCAATAAAGAAGATCTTAACCATGTAGAGTTATCTCCTTAGAAAACAAATTTAGTAAATATATCTTGACATAAAAAGGATTCATTTTTTATGTACACATTTTTTTTTCAATTTTACATTTTTTTAAGTAACTGTCACTTTAAATTTAGATAATTATATTTTTATTTTTATCGTTTAAATAATTATTAATCTAAATTTAATTATTTTTATAAATTAAAAGAATTATTTTATTATTTTATACTTTAAATATTTAATTATTTAAATTTAAATAATTATTTATAATTAATTAATTATGATTACACAAATATTTAGCACGAACATATAATGTAAAAGCCACTTCATTCTATTATCAAGTTAAATATTGTAACATCTCATTTAATAGCTTTACGTTACTAAATAAAACGTTATATCATGATCACGTAAAGCAGATAGTAGGAATAGATTGATATAGAGTACTAATACAGTCAGCCAAAAATAACCATATGGGTCAATAACTATATGTACAACCTATACTAAGAAAGAGTTAACTTGTACATTCAAAACTCAAAAAAAAAAAAACAAACAACATAACCTAACAACTACTGCTAGACATCCAAACCACAGATTAACTCCTGTTCAAGAGGGGAGTGTCTTCACCTGAAACTTTCTCTGCTCACACCAATTAGCAGGTGATCATTGCAAAGGAGAGAACATACAAAGAGAACAACACAGGCAAGAAGGGTAAGCTAACTTAATTAAGAGAAATCATGCAGTTCAATTATGAATATCTAGCAAGAACCTATCACATTCATCAGAATTACTTAAACCACCAAAAGACAACAAAGATACATGACTCTAGACTCAATATATGGATTATGTAAGATACATTGGAGCTCTTGGTGGCGTGCACCTGTGACGGTCCCCAAACTCTGCATAGTTTGAGCTCAAGGGGTTATCACCCGACACTCCTAGGGTAAGTGCTATTCGCGTCTAAGACTGATCAAGTCCAAAGACTAGGACCTCTTGCTACTCCTCACGACATAATCCATTCTGCTCTATCTGAGCATGAATGATTATTGGAGTTTCAGGATACCAACCAATCAGGAGTCCTCATGTCCTTACACACACTAACATACTCTTTGGAATTTCCCTTGAAATCCTAGTCCACCCACAACTTCTCATAATTCGATTTCTTACAATTTCACCACATATAATACCAGCCATAACAATCCAAGCATATTATGAACAAATATCACATTATCTCATTTAAATATAGCTTCATCCATTTAAAACCGAGAAATAAACATAATTCTGCAGTGGTTCTCGCTCAAGGTAGAAGATCTCGCCTAAGCGAGATGGCTATCTCGCTTAGGCAGATCACTCTCGCCTGAGCGAGACTCGAAACAGTGGGCAATTAAAAAATTTGAGTGAATTCTCGCTCAAGCTAAGCTATTTCGCTTAGACGAGAGTGTCTCTCGCTCAAGCGAAACCAGCTCGCCTAGGCGACGGTTCACGCAGGAACAAGGTTGAGTTTCTGGTGTTTTCGCTCAGGCAAGAGCTGCTCGCTTGGGCGAAGATATCAGGTCCCCAATCTGTTTTCACATGCAGAGCCCAGAATTTTCACATGAACATCCAAATTCAGCACAAACAATGATCCAATCATCAAACAAACACGAATTCATGCAATCAAAGTCATCAGAGATAATTTCTAAACGAAATTTAAGCAAAACAGTTGGCTTCCATTACCTTTAGCAATCACTAACTAGCAAGAACGTTTTCAACAAGGGGCACCTCAATTGCATAACCTAAGGAACTGAAAAGTATGAACTTAGAGTGAGAATAGGATCCTAATTCGATTTAGTAAGAATGGAGCTCCAAAATTCAAAATTTGAAGAGAATTGGGGAAACTGAAATTGACTTACATGGATGGGAAGGAAACTCAGTTGGGGGAAGAGGTTCTATTCTGGTCTCAGATTCGCTTGCTGCAACAGGAATGGAGGATGGATCAGAATGGGAGCTCAAGCCTTCTGGTTAGAGAGAAAGTGGGAATCAAGAATGAATGCAGAGAGTGAATGGTTTTGCAAGAAGAGTGTGGGTTCTGTGGTTAAGCAGAGGGAAGAAAAGGGAGAGTAATAAAAAGAGGTTTCACAAATATTTCGTTGTGTCTTATTTGTTTAAAAAATATATCTCGTATCAATTGAATTTTTATTTTGAAGATAAGTAATAATTAAGTTATTTACGTTAATACTATGTTAAATATGTGTTACAATTTATGTTTTTTTATTAATTTTTTTAATTTATTTTTTCATTTGTCAAATTAATACTATGTCGGTGCTAAAGTACGAATAATTTAGTTTATATATTTATTATTTTAATTTAGTTTTGCTTTTATTTTTAAATTAAATAATTTTACTCATTTTTAAATTGAGACTAAATTTAATTTTTATATAAATATTATAGTAATACTTTGATTAAAATTAATATTTTTAATAATATTAAATTTATTTAAATTTATATTTTATATTAAACTTTATTAAAATGTTGTTTTAAAATTTTAAATATATTTATTTTGTATTGTTATAAAATTTTATATTTAAATTTATAATATTTATATAAATTATTGATATATAGTGTTTATATAAATATTTGAAATATGAATATGTAAAAGTGGAAAAATTTATATAAAATTATTTATAATGTTAATTCAAATAAAAAAACAATATAAAGTTTGATGTAATAAAATATTAATATAAATATATTTTAAAAAATTAAAACAAATTTAAAATATTTAAAAATTAAAAATAAAAAACAAAAATACAGAAGTGACATATCATACATAATTAATATTTAATTGTGTTAACATAATATAACGGAACTAAACTGGTCATTATACATCTTAAAAAATAAAGATTCAATCAAGATCAATGAAAGTAAGAAAAGATTTTCGAACGACACATAGGAGAACTAACGAAATATTTTATGATAAATAAATCAATATTGTTATGAATTAATGATTGTCCATTGATTTGATACATTTACTCATATATGATTGATACTCGTATGATTCATTACTCTTTATGTAAATATTTGTATTAACTGAGTTGATTTGTTTCCTTTATGGATTACATGTTGTATCTATAAATAGGACTCTTCCTATCAATAATAATACACATATGAGTTGCTCTCTATTCTCTCATTCTCTATTCTCTCTTGTTTCTTCGTTTCTCTATTATCTATTATTCTCTCTATTATTCACTTTATTTCATAACACGTTATCAGCACCATGCTCCAACCAATTGACGACTAGTGGAAGCTTTTTCTCTATAATGACAATGCTCTGCGCGTCTCAATTCAGGCTCTTTCTAATCCTTTCTCAAATTATAATTTTTTACCTTATATTCTTCTTCTTGTGATAAGAATTATTTAACTTTATTAATTTTCATCTGCATCTTATTATTTTTATTTTTATTTTTATTTTGACGGTGATTATTATTATTATTATTATTATTATTATTATTAATATTATTATTTTATGTGCTAGTTTTAAACACACAAAATGTTGCAAAATTTGGATTTGTGACCCTTGATATTACAAGGAAGAATTCCTTATATTAGATTTTAAATGTTGAAATATATTTAGATGCAATGGATATTGGGATACCATTAAATAAAGAAATAAAGCATCTAAGCAACATGATAAAAATATTGTGAAAAGAGATTTCACAAATATTGTGAATTTATTTCATGCCTATGTATGGTTGGCTGGACAAAGCAATAAAGCTTTTGATGAAAAATCATGAGATCCGCCTAATCTGCTCCATTCCCAAAAGTGAATGCAGCAATCAATATTATGAATTTATTTCATGCCTTTGTATGGTTGAACAAAGCAATGAGCTTTTGACCTCAAGAAAATCATGAAACATGTCCAAATTGGTTCTGCTTCATTCCCAGAAGTGAATGCAACAACATTTTGATTTATATTTTCATGATCGTGATCATGATCTTGATTTTGGACATGGTTATAAAGAAAATTTCAAAGACACATTTTGTCACCAGAAGTGGCACAATAATGTGAAAAAAAAAGGAAAAGGAAAATGCGAAAATATTGACAAAAAGATGAAAGTATTTATTATCATTACGATGGTAAAGGCCATTTGAGTTGTATTTATTGTACACCAAAGCATCTTACAAATAATGAGAAGAACATAGAAACACACTTTGCTTATGAAGATGGTGATTTTGATTATGGCCATATGGATGCTACTCATCTTAATATTGTTATTTTCTTTTTGCTAAAGCAAATGGAAGCATTGATCACCATTGATTATGAGAGTGTTAAAAAAATATCTCATATTGATATTTACGTTTATATGAAAAACGAATGTTTGCACTAGTACCAAAAGATATGCGTCTTATTGATAGTGCAACAACTTATACAATTCTCAAGAGTAATAAATTTTTCTTTTGTTTGATAATGTGAGACATCGATGTTAGTATTATTTATAGTACTACAAATATATTTGAAGACTTTAGAAGAGCTATTATACTTCTACTAAGAAGTTGAATAGAAACTTATTAAGTTTCAATGATATTTGTCTAAATGGATATTAAATTGAGACAAACAATGAAAAAGATATGAAATATCTTTATATCTCTGTGATTGAGTTGAAAAAGAAAGTGTATTGGAGAAATTATCAACATTCTCTTATAGTTTGTACTACAAGTTTATTAGTACAATTGAAATGCATGTCATGGTAAACTAGAAGTTTACAAATCAAAATGATTGCCTTGTTTGACATGATCAGTTATTATGATACGAAAAAAAAAAGTTGAAAAACTCATGTGGACACGTTTGAAGCGTGGCAGACCTATTGATTCCAAAGATAAAAACTCTTGAATGAGAAAGGGAGCTAATATGCAAAATGACCTAATCGAAAAGGTTGAAATCCCAAAAAGATTCATTTGACATAATTAATGGTTCGGTTCCAGAAGAACCTGAGGTACCTGAAATGGTTGAAAACGATGAAATCTCAATAAATTATGTCATCAATCATATAATATGGAACCAAAATGAAGTTAACATTGACGAAACTTTTACTTATAACATAGTGATGAATGCTACGAATGACAATGAGGATCAATAAGCAATGATCATTGAAGATTGTTGGCGAAGAAAAGATTGGCCAAAATGAAAATATGCAAAGAAGCATAATTGTATTTGCTTACTAAATGAAAGGTTTTTTGACGTATAGTTCGCACACCTGAAGTTGCGAAACTCGTTGGGTACATATGGATTTTTGCGCAAAAATCAAATTAAGAATGATAAAATTGTTAGATACAAAGCACAATTGGTTGTTCAAGGTTGTTCACAAAACCTTGTATTGATTTATGAAAAAACATATTCACTAGTATTGGATGCAACAACATTGCAATATTCGATTATCTTAGTTGCACAACAAGGTTTGCATTTACATCTAATGGATTATGTTACAACCTATTCGTACGGTTCTTTTGATAATCATATTTATATGAAAATCCCTGAAGGATTTTATTTGCCTAACAATGCAAATTTTAAAGAGGATTATTCAGTAAAATTGAATAAGTCCCTTTATAGATTAAAACAATCAAGACGTATGTGGTATAATCATCTTAGTGAGTACTTGTTAAAGGAATGGTATAAAAATGACCCTATTTCTCCTTGTATTATATGAAAAAATTCGAGAATGAATTTTCCATAATTATTGTTTATGTAAATGACATAAACATCGTTGAAACTCCTAATGAGCTTACAAAGGCAATTGATTGCTTAAAGAAAGGATTTGAGATGAAGGATATTGAAAAAGAAATTTTTTTTTTTGAGATTACAAATTAAGTATTTAAACAAAGATGTTTCTATACATCAAGAGGCTTGTATAATTAAGGTGTGTAAAATGTTCTAAATGGATAAGTCACATTCATTATGCACTCTAATAGTTGTGAGGTCGTTAGATGTTGATAAATGCTCTTCTTAGACCTCAAGAAAATGATGAAGATCTTCTTGGTCCAGAAGCACCATATCTTAGTGTCATAGAAACACTAATGTATCTTGCTAATTATACTTGATATGATATTGCATTTGCTGTAAATTTGTTAAGCAAGATATATTTCTTCAACTATAAGAAGAAAATGATTTGGAGTAAAATATATGTTTCATTACCTTAAGGGTACTACGAATATGAGATTATTTCATCCAAATGATTCAGAATCAGACCTAATGGGTTATGTATATGCATGTTATTTTACATATTCTCACAATGTCACAATGGTTGATCACAACAACATGTTTGTTCACATGTGGTAGCATAATGGTTTCATGATGGTATATGAAACAAACCATAGTAGCAACATCGTCTAATCATATAAAATTACGAGAAAAGTTGTGAATATGTTTGGTTAAGATCTATAATTCAACATGTGCAAGAAATTTGTGACTATCCCCGATAAAGATGGAATCAACAACCATATATGAAGACAATAGTGTATTGTTCAATTGGTTCAATTGAAAGGATGATATAGATATCCAAAAATTCATTCATCTAAAAATATGACAGGTCTATATTTTTGCCAAGAAGAACTTTTGAGCAAATGACTCACAAGTTCGGACTCTGTCACCTTAATGATGTAAGTTTATATGAGGGGGAGAAATAGAATATGTGATGAATAATATTGTATTAAAAAATACAGAATGTTGTACTCTTTTTCCTTCACTAGGCTTTTTCCTAGTAAGGTTTTAACGAGGCACATTCTTTTATCAATGGACACTCAAGGGGGAGTGTTATGAATTAATGATTGTCCATTGATTTGATATATTTACTCATATGATTGATACTCGTATGATTCATTACTCTTTATGTAAATATTTGTATTAACTGAGTTGATTTGTTTCCTTTATGGATTACATGTTGTATCTATAAATAGAACTCTTCCTATCAATAATAATACACAGATGAGTTGCTCCATATTCTCTCATTCTCTATTTTCTCTTGTTTCTTCTCTTTTCTATTATCTATTATTCTCTCTATTATTCACTTTATTTCATAACAAATACATTTTTATTTCTGTTCAATCCATTTTATCCTACAAAAGGAACTAATTTCTAACATGAGAGCATTCTTATGCCCTTTTCTATTCTTTTGATTGATCACCACTGTGAAAGATGTTTCCTATAGTGATGATCCTCCTCTTTTTTGTTTTTCTCCTATCTTTTCTCTTCTCTTAACTTATTTTTCTCTTTACAATATTCTTCACCTAAACCAACAATCTCCAATGGTAGCAAACAGCAACTTCATCAATCTAAAATTGAATTAAGTTAAACTGATAACATCAGCACCACACTTTGATGTACAATGATTGTCCTAAATTCAGAATTCATGATCTTATGTATTTTAAACAACTGATATGTTAAGAAACCATCTTAACTCACACAAAGCATAGTTTTCTAAATTGATGGTCTAAATTTGTCCCATTCTGAAATAGTACGGAAAATTATCCCACTACAGAAGAGTTGTACAGTTAGAAATCACAGAAATGTGTAACAAATATACATAATCCTTTGTGTTAAACCCGAACTCAGTGATGTTATGTAATATATACACACAAATATAATTGGTTTTGTTAGAAGCAGGAACATGGCCCTGGAATTTTGCCTGTTGTTCTAATTATATTAGCCTTCTCTTTTGCTTTCATCACTTCATTCCTTCGCCTTTCCTCTGCTTGAGCTCTGGCTCCCCCTGCAATCTGATTTATATAGTTCATCTTCTCTTCATATTTCTTCAAAGCTTTTCCCCTTTTTCTCTCACTGTCACCATGCTGCATGCACATCCATTCAACTACTTTTCAATAATCATGCATCTGTTACTTAGATCATAAGGGTAATCAAAATTTCAAGCAAGAAACCTCACCTGAAGCTTATTTAACTTGCGTATTGCTTTCGCCTTCTTCCTCTTTTCCCATGACTCTATTGTTTCCAACAACTTCTCGTACCTGATAATTATAACTTACATTAAGCTTTTAAGAACTACAGTAACATAAAGTTTTTTATTTTGTGTAAAAGATATAACATGTTAAAAGACATCATTCTAATTTGTCTTTTTGTGAAAAAAAAAATGTTCAAATCATGTTCATCCTACGGTGTGACAAGTATATACCTTTCTTTGATCTTTTCCAGCTCCTCTCTCTCCCAAGCATCTGCTTTTGTTTCATTGGCACCTGGTCTTGCCGAATTCTGCCTGATCGGCGGCGGTGGAGGCGGCGGCGGCCTTAAAGGCTCCGGCTTTAGAGGCTCCGGCTGATGAACCGGTAGAGGAACTTTTGGATGTGGAGTCTCAGGTTTTGTTTCACCTGTGTTCACCAAGTGCTCATCACTAAAAGTTGGGGTCCTTTTGGGGGGTTGGATCTCAGGTTTTTTACCGTCACTGTTACTCTTTAACTTTTCACCAAAAGTTGAACTCCTTCTCATTGAAGAGGCTTGGTTCATGCCTTTTTCAGGCCTCTTTATATCCACTGTACCATTTTTACTTTTGTCATTTGGGGGTTTAAATAAGTATTCATGCATGTGAAGCATTGCAGAGATTATTCCCTTTCAAAATGAGTAATGTTTTGGTGTTAAACATAATTCACATTCGGTTAGTTTTCACTAAAATACCCAAAGTTTTGTTTTTTTTCAAATAAATGAGGTGAATTTGATGATTTTTTGGTACTGTATGTACCTGAGAACTGTCTGGATGTGCTACCAAACTGTGAAAATGGAGGCTTTGTATCATCCACCTTGCTTTTTCCTCTGCTCAAAGGTGTCTCCCTCATTTTCTTTTGCTGTGGAATCAGTGAAACCTCTTGTGAAAAAATTGCGTATGCAGCAGCAGCAACTGCTGTGGCATGCTCCATTTCTGTGTCATAATCATGACTCATGTTTCTTGAAAATTGTCTCTGGAACCAATTCTGACCCTTTTTCTTATTATCTGTGAAAAATCTTCACTTGAGTTTGTTAATTATCAGCCAAAAGAAGTAGAACGAAGATGAACAGCTTCGTTATCTGTTAACATTTTCACTTGGAGGGAACTTTTATGCAGAAAAGTTATCATGAATGTAAATTCACATCATCATAAGTTTATTAATTTTTAGGATAATGAAGTGTAACAATATATTACCATGATTGTTCGAGAACGTAAAAAGTTCTCACGACAAAATCACACGACGAGAATGGAAAAATTACATCACCTTTGAAGGATGAAATTTGCTGTGTTGAAACTTTCTGATCCCTGCTGCCACCAATATCAGCTTTATTCTCTTCCTCTGCACCAGTTAATTTCACTCTAGCAAAAAGTTTTCAGCAAAAACACAATATTCATGGACCAAAACTTTAGACAGCAATTTTGGTTACATGCATGTGGATCTATAGCATGTGAGAAAGATTGTGCAGAATAGAAATTAATTAATATAATATTATTTATCTATAACCTTTCTGAATTACGTGGTAATTAATAACTCTACCTTTTCAGCAGAGTTAATTGTTGTTCATGGAAACAGCAGTAGCATGAGATGTGGAAATTACAATAAATGACACATGTTAGCATCCAACATTTGAACAGGGTAAAAGGGTAAAAGCAAGAATGGCTAACCTTATTTGCTTCATCAAAGTTTCCATTCTATAGGAAGAATTTTTCTGATCTTTCACTTCCCTTTTATTGGCAATGCTTTGTAATAAAGTAAAGTGGTTGAAGCTTATTTGAAAGGGAATAAATATACTTTGCATGTGTTGTTTGGTTTGGAACTGAATTAAGTGCCTTGTGGTGGAAGACAGGTATTCTTTTCTTCTTTGAAAACTTTCAATTAAGCATGGGATCTTGCTTGGTCTTCTTCACCACATTTTCTAAATATTTCTCCCAACAAAGTTTTAAGAGTTGAAGTAAATATTCATAGTTTGTTTTTTCTTGCATGGTTTGAAACATTTAATGAATTAGCATGTGGAAGTTCTAAAGGAATAAGGTGTTTATTTCATAATGTCTTTATCATATATGTGTGGAGAGACTCAATGGCTTTCTTTATGGATTCCACATATAGTTATTAGCTTGAAGTAGTGAAATATTTTAACCTTATTTTTAATTTTACAATTCCTATGAAATTTAATTATATTAACTTTTTTTCATTTTTTATAATAAGATCATTCAAATTTATTAGATGTTAATTACTAACAATTTCAAATATTTATCACTTAAAGTTTGCCAATATTAATTAAAAGTAATCATTTAAACTTTAATAAAAATAAATGAATATGGTTAATATATGTAGAACGACACTATTACAAACATTAGTTAATGGAAGGAAAAAATAAAATTAACAATTAACTTTTGTTTGATAAAGAGGGTGAAAAAAAGTTGTAAGTTCAACATTATCCACCAACCAAAAATTAACAATTAACATTTATCATTTACCATTTCGCAAAAAAAAAAAACAAACATTAATTAAAAAACTCTTATAAATACAGGCAGAAGTATTATGATTTATATTAATAAATAAATGATTCCAACAATTGGTTAAAAAATAATTGATATGAACCTTATTAATAAGAATTATTAATAATAGTTTGAAGTAGCATTAATAGAAAAATAACCTTATCATTTTAGTTAAGAAAATATTAATTAATTTTGGTTGAAAAATAACTTTGAACTATACTTTTATCAATTAGTTGAAAATAACTTTATTAAGATAAACTAAAAATAATATGTTTTTAAACACAAGAATTTAAAAAAAAAAAATCTTTGCCGACACCAACTGAAGAACAATATTGAACCGATGAATTTTAAACTAATTGAATCCAATATTCTGATTGAATCCGAGCAAATAATATATTGACCAAAGATATAGAAAGAAAACCATAAATTTGAAACATTAGAGAGTGTAACATTTTTTAAATTTACACATTTTTAGATTAAATTTGAAATTATCTTATATAATAAAATATCTCTAATAAATTTATTTTAGAGTTTTTCATTCAAATAACATATTTCATTATAAAACAACATTTCAAATTCTTTATAAAAAAACTTTTTAGAAAAGTATTGAATATGGTTGTTTGTACTTTATTTTTTATTTCTTATGATCTATGTAGAAACAATAAAATTAGAGGAAGAAAAAAAAAAGGAAAGGAAACATAAAACAACATAGATTGAAAAAAAGTGTGTTTATATTTATTATCAACAAAGATGGGATAAATGTAGTCACATGTATGCACCGAAGGCAGGAAGGGTTACATTTTACATATATACCTTTATGTTATGGTCCTGAAAACAACATAATAAAATGTGTTTTTTTATTTTAACGGTTAAATATTTAGAATTTGTTTTTTATACTCAATTATCATGTTTGTTTATTTTAAAATAAAATAGCACTTTTAATCACAATTTTAAACTCAAGTACAAGATCAATCTTTGATTAAAAATAATCTAAACTTATTAAGACCTCTTCATCATAAATATCATATATAAGGCTATAAATTTATGATATATGTATTTTTATAAGATGAATGTGTTAAGAAAATAGAAGAAATATTTTATTTAGATTAAAAAATTGTTCTCTTAGGAAGTTAAGAAAAAAAATTATTAAAGTGAAATTTGTGTATTTTAATTTAAAAGTATAATAAAGTTTTTATTAGAGAGACCCATACCAGTTATTAGATAAGACAAATTTAAATTATTAGATAAAAAATTTAAAACATATAAATAAGTACAAATTTGTTCATGTATTTAAGATGTTCTTTGTTAATTCTGTTGTAACTCTCTTATCACACTATTATAGGTCATCCAATAAATTCAGTCTCATTCAAGTTGTATATGCAAGTTTATTTGTTAACATTTTTTAAAATAATTTAATTCATTAAATTAAGAACTGGTTAAATAATTTAAATGAAGATGGACTTTTTCATAATAAAATATTAAAAAAGTGAGTGATGTATCATATGTACTTGTCAATGTTTTGTAAAAAGTTAATGGTATTGAATGCATGCATACATGAGCACAACTTTTCACCATGTATATTAACTTTAGTTTGACCAATCCAGATCACAACATTGTTCCAAGTTTTTTTACGCAGATTTGAAACCTACAAGAGGTTGTTTACCATAAAAAATGTCTAAAGTTTCCTGATGTTTATTTGATAAATAAATTTCTGAAATGTTGAGGTGGATAAATAAAATTAAGTAAAAATTCTGATTAGCTTTGTATCTTTCCGTTTTATTATAAATGTTTATTAAAAGAACTATGCTAACTGAATCATAATTAATATCCTTTGTTAGCATTATTGGTATAAATTAAAGGATTGAAGTTATGTATTTAAATAGGAGGAAGGGATCGTTATTGTAATAATAGTAACAGTAATAATCACAACAATTTCAATATATAAAATAAAAGTTGACACATGTTGGCAGTTCCGTTGCAGACAAAAAATGCAAGAAAGGAAAACCGTGTGTGACACTATTACAAGCTTAAATTTTTGTCAAAAATATTTTAATTGTATAAATTCAAATTCATCTATTATTTTTATCATGATATGTAGGGTCCATTTGATCCCATTCATTTTTATTAAGGTGAAAAAAACATTGCACCATTAATATATTTTACCTACCTTTTCTAGACATATTCAAAATTTATTTTCATTCTCTCTTTTCAAAGAACCTAAATATTTAATAAGAACAAACATAATTCTATTTCACATTAAATTAATGTTTTAATATAGAAATTATGAAATAAGAAAATGTCAAAGATTCCATCTTATTTAGAAATATAAAAAAAAATGTAGTATATCCATAAACATCAATTTTATTGTACTAGTATTAGATCTTATTAAAAATGTATTCTGATCAGATTAATTAAATCACTCTTTATGAAGATGTTTTCTACTTATACATTTCCTCACCAACTTAATATATATGTATTTAGTGAAAAATTTAAACTCAAGAGTATATATAGTTTCATATGAAAATGTTGATAATGATGAGGAAATAATAGTTCTGAAATAAAGAAACAAGAATGAAAGCAAAAGAGGGGAGTTCCATATATATGGATGCTCATTAATTGAATTCAATTGAAAGAGCAACGACAAACTATACATGAAGATAATAAATATTTAAATGAAAGAAAAAAAAAAAATCTGTGGTTGACTAAGAAGGCACGAAGAATGAGCGTGTTCTGACCTCAAGAACTGGTGCAGAAATCATAAATGGATGCACCCTGCACTTTCGGTGGCTCCACATTAATGAAACTCGTGGGGTCCAACTCAATTCCGCTCCCAACCATATTCTCTTACCATTTCCATGTTTGTTTTCAGATTCATCTCTTCTTTCACCACAACTCCCGTGTACTCTTCCACTTTTGCCACCTCCCACTTGCAAGATCCGAAACCCGAAAACAAACATGGAAATGGCTCTGCATTGTCCCACACCAGAGGCCACCACCACCAAACTAACACTCATTAATTCAAACTCTATAAATGTTATACCATACATTACATACCCCTTATTTTCTTTTTACTAACCAACGCTATATATACTTTTCTCAGAGTTATCTTGTTCCAACCATACATAAGGGTTAAAACTCTTCGACAACACATGTAAGACTAGGCTAATTCCACCAAACTTGGTGGTTAACATATACCCATTTGGTCGCATATAAAATTAAAGAAAAGGAAAAGCTAAAAATGAGAAAAAGATTGAAGATTTATAAAGAAATGGAGAACCCCATTTTCTGCAAGAGATTGTGTCTTTCTGCGGCCATTCTGGGTGTTGATGAGCAAGTTTAAGATAGTAGTACTAGTGGGCCATGAGAATAATATATGAAGAAAGGTGGTGATGATGGTAAGAAAGTGTGAGTTTTGTCTATGTTAAAAGAGGGTAGGGTGAAATTGAAATGGTACGTGGAAATTAAAGATATACCTTAATGGTTATGTAGTGGTATAGTGGTGGAGAGGGGTTGAACTAGTTGTGAAGAGGGTTGGGGCCAGTGGGGACTCGCCTCTTCTCTGAGCCGAACCTTGGATCAAGAAGGGGTTGGTGGTGCATTCTTTGAAGGCCAATGCACAAAGAACGTGGTCTGGTGTGAGGGAAAGAATCACAGTAGTGGGTGTTTGAGGAAGGTGTGGGATTTGGTGGGGAGAGAAAGAAGAGAAAGAGGAAGATGATGATGATGGTGATGATGGTGATGGTGGTGGTGAGTGAAGAAAGAGAGGTCTTCATGGTGAAGAGGGAGAGGAGAATGAGATGTGTGGAGTGGAGATAGGGAAGGGTGAGAAAGTGATGGAGAAAAGAGGAAGAAGGGTGAGATTAGCGAAGTGTGTGTGTGTGTGTGATTGTTTAAATGCAAAGCAAGAGACACATGAAGTGATATAATTGCTTTGAAAATGGAGGGGGGCTCACTCTCAACTCTCCAATTAATGGTGTTTTGTCAGCAATCACCATCTCTCATCAAACCAGTCACGAAGTTTATATGGAAGTGTTATGCGCATGTATATAACTTTGTGCTCATCTTGCAAGTACACTTTTACATGGAATTCAAATGCTTCTGCTTCCTTTGTCAACACTTCAGTTGACACAAACAGTGAGTGGAATAATGTCCAATGTGGAATGCTATATTTTAGGATGACTCATTTTTTATTTTAATGTCTAATTTCAAACTTCAGATCCATTATATATGAAGGTGCTAACAATTCATTGGTTCATAATAAAAAAGGAACTTACACAATTATGTGTGTTCATTTGTGAAAATTGTTTGCGGGAAGTTGTTTTTTCAACTCTCTAGCGCATACCAACGAATGATTTACAATTCATCTTTGCTAATTTTCTATAAAATGATCAAATTATTTCATTCTATATCCGTAGAGAACGGAAGAAGAAAGAAAGAGATACAAACTTCATAAAAATGCGTCGATACAAAATGAAAGACTTAGAAATTATTCTTTGTTTTGTTATTAAATTCATGTTTTGTGGCAATTTCTATGAAAATTTTTCAATGTATCCAAATAATTTACTATTTTAGAGCATAAATTTTGGAGTTGTAAACATGAACTACTCATGCGAAATATTAAGTAAGAGCATAAATGCTCTATCGAGAATACATATTTATTGGAGATTGAGAATTTAAAAAAAAAAATTGTTATTTATTTTCAATGGTGGGCAACTTATTTTCATGGATGATGATGGAAAAACAAGAAAGATATTAACATTAAACATGAGATATTCATCTTTAATAAGTCTTAGTTTTTAGATTGGACATAAAAATTGAATCAAGAGTATACATAATAGAGTTTATATAAGAATGTGTAAAAATTGTAAAACGGATACACAACTACCTAACCGAAGGAAAAAAACCTTGTTAACTAGCTAATATAATACACAAGAAAAATATATTGTAATGCGCCCTCAAGTTGGATGGTGAATGTCACAAAGTCCCATTATTAACAAAGTTGTAAAAAGGTGTAGGATGAAGTGGCTTGGCGAAAGCATCAACTCGTTAAGCTGAAGAAAAAATAGGAAGAAGATGAAGTACACCTTATTGAGTATTCTCACAAACAATGTGACAATCAATCTCAATATGCTTGATGTACTCATGAAATACAAGGTTATAAGCTAGATAAATGGCAACTTGATTATCACAATATATAGTAGTGAGAGTCAATGGAACATGAAGATCGTGAAGAAGATAGTGTGACCATTGCATTTCACAAGTAAGATTGGCTCAAGCCTCATACTCAACTTCAAAAGAGGAACGTGAAACGATATACTGTTTCTTGGATTTTCAAGAGATTAACGATGAGCCGAGAAGCACACAAAAACTAGTGATGGAGTGTTGGGTATCCAAGCAACAAACCCAATTAGAAATAGCAAATGTGAAGAGTCTAAGCTCTGAGGAAGCAAAAAAGAACAAACCTTTGGCAGGGAATCCTTTTAAGTAGTGGAGAACGCAAAGCGCAACCTTGAAATGAGTATCAAAAGGATGGACATGAACTTAGTAAGCTATTGGACAAAATAAGCAATGTCTGGTAAAGTGATAGTGAGATACATCAGTTTACCAACTAACCATCTATAGCCAACTGCATATGAAAAAAGTTTTCCTTGAATTGCTTGAAGTATAATAGAAGGATTAAAAGGAGTGGGCGTAGGTTTAGAACCAAGCAACCCATTGTCATCAAGGATTTCTAAAGCATACTTGGATTGATTCATGAGAATTCCATATTTGGATCTTGCAATTTCAAGACCAAGAAAATATTTTAAGGAACCAAGGTCTTTGATTTTAAATTTGGTGTCTAAGACATGCTTAACAGAAGTGACTTCATCCAAATCAATACCAATTAAAACAATATCATCAACATAAACTAGTAAAGCAATGAAAGAATGAAAGAAAATTTGATAAACAAGGCTTCTTAAGTAGAAGATTGTGTGTAATTGAGAGAGAAAATAATGGTGGGTAACATGTTATGGCATTGTCAACTGCCATGCTTGAGGCCATAAAGAGACTTATGCAATTAAAAAACTTTGGAAAAACCAGGGGAAACAGACCAAGAGAAGGAAACATATATAAACTTCCTCATGAAGTTCTCCATGAAGAAAAATGTTATTTGCATCTAGTTACTCAAGAAACCAACCTTTAATAGGTGCCATGGCAAGAATGATTCTGATTGTAGTGATTTTAGCAACATGAAAAGAAGGTATCACAATAATCTACACCTTATAATGGTGTGTAGCCTTTGGTTACTAACCATGTTTTATATCACTCAATAGTTCCATTAGTGATAAGTGTCTAGGATACCTTAAATTTCATATCAGTTTAGACACTTATCTTGTATTAAATGAGTATATTTATAAGAGAACAACCCTTTTTGGCTTAAGATACAGAGTGAAATAGTAAGAATTGGAGTTCTATGAATTTTGATGATATTTTGTTGTTTTGTAGTGAATATGAGAGAAAATATCTAGCATGCAATTGAGCCACAGTCACTAGTGTTGATCCATGGAATTAGAAAACCTTCTTTATAAAGAAAATTGAAGCACCAAAATTTGAAGCTAAGCTACCAAGAAAACCCTTTCAAGAAGGAAAGGTCAAGCATTGAGCACTAGGACAAAAAGGCTGAGCTAAGAAGAAAACCGACCCATGAAGAAACCTTAGTGGCTAATTGCAGAAGATGAGGTTGAGCACCACTCAAAATGTTATATAAAAATAAGGCTATGCTTTTGATTTCATTTGTTTCTCATAACTTTGAGGCATTTCCTTTTTGTAATACATAAAATAGATATAGTGAGAGCCATAAGGTAGGTTCTGCAACTCTTAGAGCTTAGATTTCATATCATCACGAGGGGATGAACTCTTTTGTGGAAGGTTGGATGTATTTAACTTTGATTCTTTATATTGGTACTTCTTAATGTTTCTTTATGCTTTGTTTAAATATTTTTTGGGTTGATTTATATTTATTGATTGAATGAATTGACAACTAATCTTATCTCATTAGCTTATATTGAGTTAGAAAACTAATCTTAAATTGTGGTCTAATCAAACCATCACACTCTTCCTAGAGGCTCCCACATGATCTAGAGGGTGTGTTGGGTATAAAAGGCTTGGGCAATAAAACAAGGATCATTCAACCAAGAGTAGAGGAATCACACTAGGTCTAAAGCCCTTAGGTTTGGATGCAAGAATAGGTCTAGATCTACCTTAAAGTACTTCTAAAGGCATTGAATAAGGGATACAATATGCATGAAAGAGTGGTGACAATATAGCAAAAGAAGAGGAAATGAAACATAACCTCTCAACACATTATTATTACGATATTTCAAACTTGAATTTAAGTATACCTTATGATCAACAACTCATTTACAAACACTATTTTATTGAATCTAGAAATAAATATTGTAGGATCTTAACAAATCCATATGGATACGACACTTGTTCATATTACTGCGCACTTGTTGGAATTGGTTGCTTCAATAGAACCTAATCAACATGATATTTAACCTTGTAGACCCATTTGCAACAAATAGGACTCTTACCTTTGGGAAGATTAACAAGAGACTAAGTTTGATTTTTCTACAAAGCATGCAACTCAACATTCATAGCCTTTTGCCAACAATCTATTTTAGAGGCTTGAATTTTGATGGCAAACACCCCAACCATGGCCAGCGCATACAAGAAGAGTGGACTTCAAATGTTGGAGTGGGTCTAAACTCTTATTCTCTTGGGCCACCTTTAAGCACTCTTAGTAGTATAGATTTATTTTTTGGGGCTTTGTATTATGGGCCTAGTAGTGTAGATTTTATTTTGGGCCTTGTATAATGAACCAAGTAACATAAGGTTTTGGGCCTTAGAAAGCCCATTAGTGTGGAACACATTCTTCATTGACTTTTCAAGTCAATATGCGCCTAAAAGAGTAGCTTGGATGACAAAGGAGAGACTTATCTCCTTTGGGAGAGAGTGGTCATGTGTCATGCTCTCATTGGAGAGGTTTCTTCCTAGTGGCCACATGCCACTTTAAGAATGAAGAGTATTTTCCACCTTCTTGAATGGCCATATGACACTCTAGGAATGAAGAGTATTTTCCACCTTCTTGAGTTACCATATGTCATGCTCTCATCGGAGAGGTTTCCTCCTAGTGGCCACATGTCATTCTGGGAATGAAAATTATTTTTCACCTTCTTGAGTGGCCACATGACATTCTAGGAATGAAGAATATTTTCCACCTTCTTAGGTGACCATATGTCTTCTTCCTATTGGAGAAGATTTATGCCTTGGACTTCAAGCTAGCCAAGTTAGAGTTTTTAGGATTTTGCATCTCCAAATTTGGAGACACCTTAGGCTATAAATAGAGGCGTATCCCCCTTGTAAATTCACTTTGAGATTAGTAGAGTTAAGCTACCAAATTATTTTGTGCCTTCATACTTGTCTCCGAAGTCTTAGCTAGAACATCCATGTGGTCTCCTCTACCCATCTTCCTTGAGTGTTGGCCCTACTTCACTTGAGAGCACCAAACCACACCATTCTACACACCAAACCATCAAAATCGAGAGCATCCTTTACCTAAATTCAAGTCTTTCGCATGCCACTTTGTACCATGGATTTCATATTCTAGCTTTGGAGAATCAGCTTGAGGAGGGAGCCACCAGGTTCATAAATAGTAATTATAGAAAAAAAAACTTTTTATAAGAAGTTTTGCAATGATTATAATAAAGAACAAAAGACAAAGAATATGCACAAGTACTTGTAGCAGGATTGGTTGAACAACTAGAAGCAACCACAAGATGATAGTGAAAATCTGTTAAGTATGAAGATTGGTGTTGAAGTCTAGTGGAATGTCTAAGAGGTTGAGTTTGTAGACATTACAAAAAAATAGTATTTAGTAGGGGTTATTTTTTGGAGGTTATAAAACCACCTACAAATTCACATTATTTAAGATGATCTAGTGGATTGTCTAAAAAGAAAATAATAGTGGGGGTTTTAATTTCTTTTTTTGAACAAGTTTATGACCTACACAAATGGTAGGTTAAAATTTCACTTTCCCACTTCCATTTCATTTTTAGGTTTCCCTCTCCCCTTTCCCTCTTAACATTTTTGTCTCTTGTTTTCGGGTTTTCCTATTCAACTCCCTTTCTTCATCTCACATTCACGCTCCCTTTTCTTCTTTCTTTGTCTCACATTCACATTTCGCTTTCATCTTTCATCTCACATTCATATTTTTGAACCCATCCACACAATTCGATTGAAAAATTTGGAAACCCTTTTTGTCACGTCCAACCTTAGACATAGTTTGGCAACTATTTTGAATCACCCTAGTGGAGTGGTGGGTAGTGAAGGAGTTGTGGTTAGATGTTGTTGAAGACGCAATGGGTTTGCAATGGTGAGAGCTATTTAGTTATGTCCAACCCTAGACATAGTTCGACTACTATTTTTAACCACCCAAGTGGAGTGGGGCGTTGAAGGTGTTGTGGTTGGAGGGTATTGAAGACGTGGTGCGTTCATGGTGGTAGGTGTGTTTGGCTTTGAAGATGCGATGGATACGTGGCTTCAGTGTTGGAGTTGGTGGCTATGGTTGACACTACAAAGGCAAGGGAGTTGGTCCCTGTTTTCGTAGCATTCACTACAAAGGAAAGGGAATGTGTGAAATAAACTAGTAAATTTACGAAACCCTCATATTTAAAAGTTTATTGATATAAGCTAAAGGTAGTGTTTATTGATTCATGTTTGAGTAGGGATGTTGTTATTGCCCAACACGTGTTTGATGAAATTCCCAGGTTGAAGAAGAGAGTGAAAAACTAAACTCAAAATGTGTCATTCGGTTGCGGTTGTTCTCAGTATTTAAGAGCAGAGAATGGATATAATCTAGTAGTCATTAAGCTGCAATAGAATTTTCATGAACTCAATTCTAAAACATCTAATGTGTACTTTGTATTAATTTCAAAAAGCATCTCACAAACATTTTCCATTCACTTGGTTGGTTTGTTCCACTCTTTTTCACTTTGGATTATGTTTTGGAATATAACGTGTGGTTACAACATTTGTGTTCACTTTTTTATTTTTAACCATTTGTATTTCCATCTTTTTGGCTTGGTTCTTTTTATGAAGTTTCTAATGAGCAATCTTTCCCTGTTTAGATTATTTGCATTCTTTGTAGAGTAATAAAAGCCTTAAAAGGGACAATGGTGCAGTGGTAGCAAGAGTTCTCTAGATGGTTTATGGGTTCTTTGACTTGGTCAATTTAAAGAGGCTTGGGTTGAGAAGGTGAGACACAACACACCATTTCAGTTGTTGTATCATGCTTAGAAACTCTACAAGTGGTTTACTAATGAGACAAATTTATATGGTAAACATGTTGATTCTTTTCATGTCCTTTATGTTCAATTTGAAAATGAATTAACTATTTTTTTAAAATCTGCTTGTAGTGTTCTAATATCTTTCTTACCAAGGTTCAAGATTTTTGCCTTTGGTGAGTTCATTTACCATATCTAACTTATTTAGGATAGATTATAATGTTTTCATCCTAAATTTTGTCTATAATTTCCTGACAATTATATAGGGTATTTTGCAATGAGCAACAAAAAAAGGACATCATGAAGGTGCTGCATGATGGAATTAAAGTATCAAGAAAGGGGCACAAATTAATGAAAGTTCCGAACATTAAAAGGGGCACAAATTGATTGTGAAAAGTAGAAGAATACTAAATTTTGTATTTTTTTTTTTGGCACAAAGCAAAGGCATCTGAGGCAAGAAGTATGTAAGAGAAGGAAGTGAAAGAATTTCTTGCTTTGGAGCAACATGGCCATGATCCTTGTAACTTGGGTTTTCGATGTTTTTACTTAAACATTTTATCAATTGAAGAGGCTTATTTATATGCCTCTTCTTCTTACTTATTTTCTACAATTTTAAAGGACTGGTTTGTATAAGCACAAGTAAATATGATTACGTTGTATTTACATTTTAGTTTAAATTACTTTTATGTTGCTATGGTGATTTTGAGAATAAAATGTTTCAATATATTTGAGCAGTTTGGTAAACATTTTCTTGTCTTTTATCACAATTAAAGTATTTGAACGAAGTTTACAAATAAATATAGTTGGCACAAAAATATAAGCATCTCAAATAGTGACATACATTATCATATACAAGAGTTTCTAATTACTAACAAATTATTGTATTTATGAGATTAGAAATAATGCAAGCAAAATAAAGTAGTAAACTCACAAAATAAATAAAATAAACTTTTAAATCTCTACAATAAAATAGTTGGAAATAAAGAAGGTTTAAAACCTCCACAAAATAATAGTCCCCAAATAGGTTGTGGTGAACCTAATTGCAAGGATTTAAAAAAACCCTGCAAATTAATTTACAAAGGGTAAAAACCCTCACAAATTAAAATAAAAACCTCCACAGAATAGCCTTTTTTTTTGTAGTGAGAGATTGATTAAGGTGGAAGGATTTGAAATGTGATCATTTTCCATAGGAAAAGTAGGGACAGTAACAACATGAATATGTTGTGATGCAGTTCGAGTGAAAATATTGGAAAGTAAAGGAAGTTGATTTTGAGAAGTATCAGGTTGTGGGGGGAATAGTCACAATAAAGGAAAACACATTTTCATAAAGAATGATATTCCTTGAAATAAAGATTTCATGAGATTGAAGATCATATAAGACATATCCTTTAGTACCTTCCTTATATCCCACAAAAACAATTTTACGAGCTCTAGGCTGAAATTTTGTTCTATGAGATTGAAGATTTCTAGCGAAAGTTAAACAACAAAAAACCTTTAAATGAATCATCTAGGTGGTTAAGCATACAACAATTCATAGGGACATTTGAATTTTAACAATGGAATAGGCAATTTATTAATAATATGAACAACAAAATGCCAAATTTTTTTAGGCAACTGACTTTGTAAGACAAGGTTGGAGCTACATTTAAAATATGTTGGTGCTTGCATTCAACAATGTTGTTTTGTTAAAGTGTCTCAACACATGTTCTCTAATGAATTATTTCTTTTCAATAGAAAAAATCAGACAATAAAAACTTTACTCAATTGTCACTTTGAAAACATTTTAATTTAGTATTGAATTGTGTTTCAATCAAGGAAATGAAGTGAATCAAACATGTTCTAATTTAGGTTTATGTTTCATGAGTTTAATGCATGTAAAACAAGAATAGTCATCAACTAGAGTAATAAAATATCTATGTCCAGACATAGAAAGTACTAAATTTGGCCCCAAATATCTCCATGAAAAATGTCAAAAACTTTATTTGAACGTGTTTCAGTATTGTAGTGTGGTAACTTCCTTTGTTTAGAAAAGTGGCAAATGTCACAAGGAGTGTTATGCTACAATGAGGAATAAAAGGAAAATTTTCGAAAATAAAACATAATATGGAATTAGAAACATGACCTACTCTAAGATGCCAAAAGACACATCTCTGAAAATAGTAGAAGCTATGTGAGCATAAACAATGGGGACTTTAATGTGTGAAGGTAGCAGATTTATCATATACAATCCCTAACGCAAGATAGTTGAACCAATCATCCTCGTGGAAGTATTATTCATAATGAAACAAGAATCAAAGTCAACAAACAATTCGCAATGCAATGTACATATCAACTTATTGACATAAATAAGATTGACATGAAATTCTAGTACATAAATAACATCATAAAGGATTAGAGAATATGATAAAACAACAGTACTAGGAATGGAAGTAGATACTTGAATATTATTTGGTAAAGTAATGAAAATAGGAGAAATAGATTTGTGAGAAACAAAACTTTGTAAATTGAAGTTTTACTGCCTTTCTTGCTGCTTTACCATATTGGGACTTTAGTAATATCAGGTAAGGGATCAAGCAACATAATTTAAGATCTCACTTGAGCATATTGGTCATTTAAACCTTTAAGAAATTGAATAACATGATATTACTTTCTTATATTTGCGGGCAGACACAACAAAACCACAAGAATAATAGGCACACTTGTAATCAAGTCGACCTCTTCTCAAATGGTGCATACCTCGGTCTAAAATTCAATAACGAAGAGAGTACCTTGGTTCAATTTATACAATTCTTCTTGTAAATCAACAATGTGAAAAATGTCTCCCTAGTGAAACTTGTGATAACGATCTTGCCATACGTCAATGGTGGTGTCGATCCAGATAATGAATTTAAGAATTTATTCATGCATCGATCGTTGAAGCCATGAGGGAACCATAGTATTGCAATGATCCCAAGGCTCTTGAAGAGGACTTCTTGACAAATGTTTTGAAAAGGTGTCTATTATTCTTGGATTTTAGGTCAAATTTCATAGCTCAAGCTCAAGCATCATAATTCTTGCCATCTAACAAAGGAGACATAAGAGCAAGAGTAGGGTTTTTCATTTGAATGGAGGAAGAAAGGATTGGTGTGAAAATCGGTATGGGTTTCGGAAGCTATATCCAATAGAGAAAGAATCAAGAATGAGAAAGAAGAGGATGAAAATCTGATACCATCTTAGTTTTCATATTGTGTAAAAATTGAATTAGGAGTATACATGTAATAAGACTATAAAAATTGAAAACAATTATGAAACTAACTAACAAAAAAAAATGTTAACTAACTCATACAATACACAAGGAAAATATCTAGTAATAATAATAATAGGTTAAGATTGAGAGATGCATAACTAGGTTGGGTAAGACTAGTTTGTTTCTATTGATCTATGAAGAAAGGAAGAGAAAGTGTGTGGGTTTCACTTGTCTTTCTTATCCAGTACTATGTGAGAAATGACAAGAAATAGTACATGTAATATTCATTTTTTCCTTGCTCAAATAACATTAATTATACATGTAAGATTCCTTGTTTTAAGTTGAACTTGATCAATATTTTTACCTTTTGACCATGCACATGATTATAATCCATTGTATATTATACAAAGACGACGAGGTTGGAAGCTATTAACATATTGTAGTTACACTCACAAAACTTTACCACACAAATAAAATGTTGTTTAGTAACTCGTAAGATCCAATAATTATTAGATTTTAAAATGAATTAGGTATGAAATCTAAAGATAGAAGTTAAATGATAAATTCTTAGATCATCTTAAAATTTTCAGTTTATACAAACATTTTTTCTCTCTACATTTTCTTTATCATAACACGAGTTTTTTTATTGTTAATTTAATATTAGATTGAGACTTTAAAGAAGTTTGAAGCTATTTGAATTGATCAAATGTTTAGTTATACTAAGTAGTTTTATTTCTTCTTGTATTTTAAAGTCCATTCTCATTCTCTTCTTGAATGAGTGTTTAAGGAGAAATGTTGTTAGTGTAAGTTTGAGTTTTTGGAAATTTACTTGGATTATTAAGGGATACACAATGATTTGTTCGATAAAACTAGTTTCAATATAGCTAAAGGGAGCTAATAATCCTTGCCTACAATATGATGTATGTATGAAGTACTTAGATTGTATGAAAAATGATATTATATGAAATATATAATAGAAATGGTGAATTGATTATACAAGGAAGTGAAATGAAATATGAATTATATGCATTTGATATGAGTTTCTTGAATTTGTACACTATAATAAAATCACATATTACTGATGGGCACAATCCGTTGATAGTAGTAAAAATTCGTTGATAAATCATGCTTACTAACAAACTATTGACGAGTAAAAATTCGTCGGTAAACTTTACTAACGGTTCACAAATCTGTTGGTAAGTGCCGATAATCATAAATTCGTGGATAAATATTCGTCAATAAAATGCACGATTGGATCTCCTTTCTCTTCCTCCTCTTCCTATTATTTTTCCTTTATTTCTAAATCTTTTTCCTCTTCATCATCGGGCCATTGCGCCACCCCTTATATAGGTCACTTTCAACATTTAGGATCTCATCCTCCTCCTCTTTTCCTCCAAGTCTTTCCTCTTCTTTCTCCTCATCCTCCACCTCCTTCTCTAACTTTGACAACCACCCTCACCATCACATTTGTCCTCCACTTACACGTCATAGGTGAGCCTCCACATCACCCTTGAGCCATCTCCTCATCTCCTTCTACTCACCCATCTTCCCTTAATATAAAAAAAAATCTTCATCAGATTGGGTAGGAAATTTGCCACCCAAAGTGTCAACAAATTTACCCATAGAATGATACCGTCGATAATTGTGTTGATAAGGTAATAAGACTTGTGATTTACTGATAGATAATTTCATCGACTTATGTCGTTAGTAATTGTTATGATAAGTTATTAGCGAAAATATTTTTCAATAAATTAAAATGTTAACTTTGTAAAAAACAATTCGTCGATAAATTTGAGTTTATTGACTAATTAGTTGCCTTTAGTAGTATTTCGTTGGTAAGTAATGAAAATATATTTGTTATTTTGGACTTAATTATGGTCTAAATATTGAATTTAGATTGTATAAGTTTGTTGTTGAGGAAACCTTTGAAAATGTTGTGTAATATGAGTTTGGGTTATTCTTCGAGTGATATGTTGTCATTGGGACAATACCTAAACTGTGTGCAATAATTACATTTATCACCTCACGTCACTCAGGTTATGTGTTGGTCACTCATGCGACATATTGTATAATGCAAGTGATGGCTTGGAGCTTAAGTGAGAGACGTGAAAAAAAAACCTTTCTTGTTGGGAAGTATATCACTCAAACATTGGAGAAGCTGCTCAAGCGATATGGCTTGTGCAAAGCATTGCTCTAAATTCTTAAGTTTGGTATAGGAGAGGTATACATGTCTTGAACATGTGTAAGTGACATGTATTTTGGGTACTCAAGCGCTAGTTGAACACTTTAATGTTGGTTAAATACTTAAGGGTAATTGATGCGTTGGTAATATCTTTTGATAAATTTTTTTTTATTATTGATAAAAATATCCATTGGTAATGAGTCCATAAGTAAAATTCACTAATGAATTCATCAGTAATTTATAATAGTGATGATATCGACTGTGACTAGATATGTCAAAAAGAGTTTCAATCCGTGAGTCATCCTTTATAAATCAGATTGAGTCACTTTGACACTCCTAACTATGACCTTGATATGGACTGCTGGTAATAGTACTTCTTTAAAACCTATTGGTAATTTCATCAATAAATATGTTGATGAAAGATGGGTGTGAAGAGAACCCAAAGATCTTTTACTATACCGATGCATTTATTATATTGATGGTAATTTATGAGGAACCAACAAATTTGAGGAAAAATTATTTAGATAACGGTCTACGCGAAACATGGGAAATAGAGACTCGAATAAAAAAAAGGGTTAAATATGTTTTTGGTCCCTTAACTTTCAGTGAATTTTGGAATTAGTCTATTTTGAAACTTTGGACCAATTTAGTCATTCATCTTTCGGAATACGTGGATTTAGTCCTTTTAATCAAATTTTGTTAGGTTTATTTGATGTTTCGTACGCATTTTAGGATTGTATTTGAGTTGTTTATACTATTTGACACATTTTTGCTTTAATGTTAAGTCAAATTCTATTATAAAACGCACTTGAAATGTCAAATAAACTTAACAAAATTTGATTAAAAGGATTTAAATCCACATATTTCAAAAGATGAAGGACTAAATTGATTCAAAGTTTTAAAATGGACTAACAAAATTCACTGAAAGTTAAGGAAAAAAAACAGATTTAATCTAAAAAAAATAGACAAAAGTGAATGCAGGAATCAAGAAAAAATTGAGGAAATATGATCTTGAAAGATTGAGACACTAATATATTGGTTGCATTTCTGAACGGTGACGCCTCCGAAGATGACCCTGACATTAGCGATGTTGGTAAAGGCGAGAATCCAGTTATTTTCGGCTGCCGATTTTGTGACACACAGCCTTGAAACTTGGCGATGGAGTGTGGAGCCTTGCAGAGATAGAGATTAAGGAAACCCTTCGTGGTTTTGAAAATATTTGGTCCATCTTTTTAAAACATAAGCAAAACTGGTCCAGTTTTTAATTTTTTATTTCATTTTAAAATAATTAATTATTGGCACGTGAACAACTAATGTAAAGCAACCCGTAAATATTTTTATATACCTTGATAAAACACCGTTTACCACTTCAAACAAAATTTACTACTGTTGAGTAAGAAAGAATAAATCCATTATTTATAGAATCAAATAAAATTAAAATTTTGAACAGAAGTCAATACTAATTTTGCGTTATATTTGACGGACAAAGAGCAAATGTTTTTACTTAAAACCAATCAACCTCTTCTTTGCCGGAACAAAATTAAATTTAAATCTTATAATAATTATTTTTTGAACGAATAACAAAAAGCTAATTTAGAATTTTTATAATAATTACTTTTAAATGATAATAATTTTAAATGATTGATACAGTAATCCCTTCACTAAAAATACACATCGATGAAGAGAGCGGGGGTAAAAGTACGAAGAAATTGTAGAGGAAGAGAAGAGTGGCTAAAGCAAAAGAAGATTGAGGGATGGAATATGCCACTTCAATGCAAAAACGATGCTTTTCACGTCCCTAACCATCGTCCCACAAAACCACGAACAAGAGTAATTCCCACATCCAATATCAAAATCCGAATCCGAATCCGAACCCGAATTTGAATCCAAATCCACCCAACCACCATGATTTCCGATCATGGCACAGTCCCCTTCTTTCTCTGCTTCTTCATCTTCCTCCACTTCCACTTCCCCGGCGTCCACTCCAAAGCCTCCCTCTCCGCCACCCCCACCACGCTTTCTAAATCTGGCGACTTCGTCCACCTCCAATGGTCCGGCGTCGAAGGCCCCTCCGACTTCGATTTCCTAGCCATCTACTCTCCTCCGACTTCCCCCCACGACAACTTCGTCGGCTACCGATTCCTCTCCGAATCCCCAACTTGGGAATCCGGGTCGGGCAACATCTCCTTCCCTCTCGTTGACCTCCGCTACAACTACTCTTTCCGAATTTTCCGCTGGACCCGATCGGAAATCAACCCCAAGCGCAAAGACCACGACAACAACCCCCTTCCCTCCACGCGCCGCCTCCTGGCGTTCTCCGGCGAGGTCGCCTTTGCGCCCAACCGGGGACCCGGACAGATCCACCTGGCCTTCGGGGACCAACCCGACGCCATGCGCGTCATGTACGTCACGCCCAACCCCCAGGAAACCTACGTGCGCTATGGGGAGAAGGAGGACGCGCTCGATGCAGTCGTACTCGCGCGTGTGGAGCGCTATGGGAAGGAGCACATGTGCGACGCGCCCGCCAACTCCAGCGTTGGGTGGAGAGACCCTGGTTATATCCACAACGCGCTTCTTACGGATTTGAAGAAGGGACTAAGGTATTATTACAAGGTACGTAATTTGTAAGGTAAACGACGAAAGTGCCACATTTTAAGTTCCTTTAAGTTGTCTAACAAAACAACGTAAACAATTGTTCTTCAAAAATAGAGCTTAGGATTAGCTTAATGATGTGATGATTCCGTACAACTTAATCAAGTAAAACGTACTCCTACTTTTTATATATTCACTCATAAGGTTTACGACTTGGGTCTTGTGAGACTCCGGTCTTATAAATACTCTTGCATTACTGATATAAATGGAAGAATAAATAATACGTGCTCTGGTAGTACAGAGATTTTATTATACCAACATTCAAATTTCAATCATATTGAAAAAACTGTTATGATTGATAAATTTGCCAACATCATAATTTTTTCTTTAAAAATTAGAGATTAACTTTCATACACTGTTGGCGTAAATATATTGAGCTATCTATCAATCAGAAATCATATTAAGTATATATATATATTTTGAAATTATTATTGTATTAACCAAGAAATTTATCATTGGAGACAATTTCTAATTGGTCGATATTGGAAAAAAACCGTCAATGTACATATTACTTTTTCTGAAGTGTATATATCATGTTTTATTAATTGAATTGTTAAAACTTTTACATTGAATGAACATATCTATTTAGCTCAAACTAAATACCGTTTTAAAAACCTTATATTGAGTCAATACGTTTCATGGTTACACTGGTGAATGAGATTTTATTTGATAAAAATAATGTGGAACACTTGCTTTGGACAGTTTTGCTGACGCCCAAGTCAGGTATTAATTTTGCTTTTGTTAGTACTAAATTGTCTGGTGTTAGTCAATTTTAGAAACAAAATTGATGTTTTGCTCACAAACAGTGAGCCCATGAATGGAGAAATGTTAAGATATTAACTGTTTAGAATTGGTATGTTCCAGGTTGGAAATGATGATGGAGGTTGGTCTGCAACTCACAGTTTTGTCTCGAGGAATAGTGATTCAGATGAAACAATATCTTTCCTGTTTGGTGACATGGGAACAAGTGTACCATATAATACGTTTGTGCGAACACAAGAAGAAAGCTTATCAACCATGAAGTGGATCCTCCGTGATGTTGAAGCTCTAGGTGACAAGCCAGCCTTTGTGTCTCACATTGGAGACATTAGCTATGCAAGAGGTTATTCGTGGGTGTGGGACCATTTTTTCAACCAGATTGAGCCTGTTTCGTCCAAAGTGGCATACCATGTTTGCATTGGCAATCATGAGTATGATTGGCCTTTGCAGCCGTGGAAACCTGATTGGGCCAGTTATGGGAAAGATGGGGGCGGTGAGTGTGGTGTGCCTTACAGTTTGAGGTTCAACATGCCTGGAAACTCTTCAGAACCGACTGGAACTGAAGCCCCACCAACTAGGAATCTTTATTATTCATTTGATATGGGAGTAGTACACTTTGTGTATATTTCCACGGAGACTAATTTCCTTCCCGGGAGCAACCAGTACAACTTCTTGAAGCATGATCTGGAATCAGTTGACAGGAACAAAACTCCTTTTGTGGTAGTGCAAGGGCACAGACCGATGTACACTACCAGTCATGAAAATAGGGATGCTGCTTTAAGAGGGAAGATGCTCGAGCATTTGGAACCTCTGTTTGTGAATAACAAGGTCTCACTTGCCCTTTGGGGTCATGTTCATCGATATGAGAGATTTTGTGCGCTGAATAACTTCACATGTGGTGGTAATGTGGGTCAGAGCACAGGGGACAAGAAAGGATATACTGTTCATATGGTGATTGGCATGGCAGGGCAAGATTGGCAACCTACCTGGGAACCAAGGCCAGACCATCCCAATGACCCAATCTTTCCACAGCCGAATTGGTCCCTGTACCGTGGGGGTGAGTTTGGGTACACAAGACTGGTGGCTTCAAAGCAGAAGCTTGTGCTTTCTTATGTCGGAAACCATGACGGTATAGTGCATGACACGGTGGAAATTCTGGCATCTGGGGAAGTTGTCAGTGGTAATGGAGACTGTAGTATTGATGTTAATTCTAAAGCTGAAAATAAGATTGTGGAATCCACTTTGTCATGGTATGTGAAGGGAGGAAGTGTGCTGTTTCTTGGGGCATTCATGGGTTACGTTCTTGGTTTCGTTACAAGTGCCAGGAAGAAGTCTGAAGAGACCAGGAGCAATTGGACTCCAGTGAAGACTACGGAGACTTGAACTGTTCATTAATGGTTACCACCTTTTTAAGTAGGTCGTGAAGGTTCACATAAAAGAAAAACAAAATGAGATTTCCGCTCGTTTTAGTTCAAGACTATTAAGTTGTCACCTCATATACTTGAGGACGTGTCTCTGTATATATGCATTTTTTTCTTGCTTATTTATGGCATCTGAGGCCTTTCGTATGACCTTGTGTTGTACATTATTCAAGGTAATATGATTTGTCGGATGAGACCATACTGTTGTAACAGAACAAAAATGTTAGATATGATATGAGTGCACTATTGATACACTAACTTTGATGTCGCAATAGGAAATACCCAATTTGGTCTATAACTTGTGAATGTCATAGTTGTTTTTTGATACACAAACTTGGAAAGGAGAGATTGTTACCCCTCTTGAAAGGCAAGCAAGCTGGTTTCATTGAACGTATAAGATACTTTTACGCAACTCTTCAATTAAGAAAATTTTCTAGATTCAAACTCGAATCAATTGTTTATTATGGGCACATAGCACAGCGATGAGCCCAATCTATTTTGTCATGTGTAGGATTTTAAGTCGGATAGAAAAGTAGCAATATTGCGTTGCTGTCCAAGTGGTCATATTCGGACAAGGAATCAGCGTGCTATATCAAAATGTGGACAAAAATTACTCAAAAAAATCTGAATGTGTTGGGCAGAAACCCAGAAATATCACATGGGTAATTTGGTCATTAACTGTTTCGTTGATATGCGAGTTTAATAATGATGATTCTTGATCATGAAAGGAAGAAGGAGAACCAACCAACCAGTGTCACAACAGGGAACGGGGATAGTGACACTGTTTTTGCTCGTGCTCAAAATGAGAGTACCGTCTACAAATACCAAAATATTAAAGATAAGAAGACAGACAAACACACACATAAACACTTCCTCTTTCACTCACTTCTTGGTCTTCCTCTCAAGTCAAAGCAGCATTGCATGAACATTATTTCTGTGCTGCTTGTTTCTATTTTATTGGAGAAGCTTAAGCACTGATTTAAAGAAACCGAGCACCAATGGCTGCTCTACCCTTCTCAACGACCTGCAGGCATTCCAACTCAGCTTTACATCACAATCCAAAATCAAGCTTCACAGGTTTCAGTCAAAGAAACAATATTTGGCAGTTGCTTGTCATCACAAAGTCAATTTCCAGAAGGGCAATAAGAAAGCTCTCTGTGAAGAATGTTGCCAGCGACGAGAAGCAGGAAGTGAAAGATACACTCACCAAACGAGGTTGCTTGCTTGCTTGCATTTTCGATTACTTTGTCACTGTATTTCTTTAGTCACTTCTTTTGTTCTAATGTATATAATTCAGAAATTCATGTTTATAATTCTCTTGGTTATATATCTTTCAGTTAGCTTTGTAAGATGTTAGTTTTGGGGAAAAAATTGTATGAAGTAATAAGTGGTGCATCATGAACAAGTTCATCGGTAACCCTGTTCGAGCATATATCAAATTAAACTGTCAATGCATATAATAGCAGACCTAAATAGTGGCTTCTTATGATGGTTACTATAACATTTTTAGGAGTTGAATTGGATCTTACATTAGCTTTGGAATGTCCAAAAATAGTAATGTCCCTTTGGAAGTATGCTCCAGATTTTCTCCCCATCTTTATGTTTTTATTGAGCTACAAATATGAGATGTATTAGTAATAGTCTAAACATTGTTTTTATTTTTCCTGTAAATAAGTTCCTAACTAATAGTTCTTTCTTCACGTTCGCAGATAATTTCTATGAATTTATTCCAGATTCTGCATCTATTGCTTCAAGCATAAAATTCCATGCCGAGTTCACCACCCCTTTTTCTCCGGAGAAGTTTGAGCTCAATAAGGCTTTCTTTGCAACTGCAGAAAGTGTTCGTGATTCCCTCATCATAAATTGGAATGCAACAAATGACTACTATGAAAGGAAGAATGTCAAGCTAGCTTACTATATGTCTATGGAGTATCTACAGGTTCTTTACAGGGTTTTCTTTATTGGGGGCAGAGATCATTTTCATAATAAATGATTATTAATTATTAATTTCAATTAATATCTTCCTTTTCCTAACTGTGAAGGGTAGGGCATTGCTAAATGCGATTGGGAATTTACAGCTCTTGGGTCCTTACGCCGAGGCTCTCACAAAGTTGGGTCACAATTTAGAGGACGTGGCTAACAAGGTTTATTTATATTACAATTTTCTTCTCTAGTTAGAAACTATAAAGTGATTTAATTTTATTTATCAGTCAGTCGTACAGGTGGCAAGTTGAGCAGAACTAATACTATTTTGTCCATTTCACAAAATTGTTATCTATTATCTTGCGGATTAATAGTTTCATATTTAATTCTTGAAATCACTGAGATTATTTTGAAGATTATTGTTAGCATTAGAATGTGGATTTGGACTTAATTCAAGTCTACATAATCAACTTATAAAATGAAGAGTGCACTTACTAATGTGCTATAGAGCAAACCCACATGAGAGACTTAACACCATGTCCAACCCATAACTCAAACTCTCAAGACAATAAATTTATGAGTCTTCTTACTTATATGATGCTTAACTTTTTCAGTTTTACTCAATTTGGGATTTATGCTCACACTTGGATTTTCAACAATATTTTCCCTCAAGTGAAACCCTTTTTCATCCATGATTATTTGATGATAACCTCTAGAGCTTAGCCATGACCACTATAAGGCTCTAGAACAGACTAACCTCCACATTTTTAGGAAGACTTTTGATCTCCATATATAGATCCACTGTCAGGAAGATTTTGACAGAAGGAATACTCATATCTGGATTCATTGCCAATTCCATTACACTCATCTTAGTTGGTCATCTGAACGAGTTATCGACTATAATACCATCTTAAAATGTAGATTTGGGCTCAATTTAACCTCACGGAATAAGTTTGCGAGGCAATGTTTGCACTTTACTTATCTACCCTATTTTAGAAATATCACTAGTTAATGTAATACTAAATCACTACTTTTGAGGTTGCAATTAAGGGAATCCCAAAGAAGTCGCAACTAAGGTGGGTTAGGACTGGCCTCAATTAAACAAGTAATCAAGTTTACCAGTAAAATCCATTTATCTTTTATTGAAACAAACTCCAAAGATTAAGATAAACTGTGCAAGGACCACATAACCCTTCAGGAGCTACAATCTTATGTACATACTTTCAATAATTGAGTAAAGCTTCATTAAATGCAAATTCATGTGAAATCCGCAGGAGCCAGATGCTGCCCTTGGGAATGGTGGATTAGGTCGGCTCGCTTCTTGCTTTCTCGACTCCTTGGCCACTTTGAATTACCCTGCATGGGGATATGGACTTAGGTATAAGTATGGTTTATTCAAACAACATATAACAAGGGATGGACAGGTCGAAGTTGCTGAAAACTGGCTTGAGGTATATTTTATATGCATGGTTTCATAGTTAATGGCTTGAAGCCACTTTTCATATTAGGTTGGGCATACATTTTTCTTTAGTTGTTTTGTTACTTTTTTGGGTGATTCAGTTGCTATATTAGCAAGAAGTTGTTTTGTTGATTCATTGATCGATTTGTTTCTATGCAGATGGGAAATCCCTGGGAAATTCTGAGAAATGATGTCTCTTATCCTGTTAAATTCTATGGAGAAGTTATACCAGGGCCAAATGGAAGTAAACAGTGGGTTGGAGGAGAAAATATATTGGCCGTTGCTTATGATGTTCCCATTCCTGGATACAAAACAAGAACAACCGTAAACTTGCGATTGTGGTCCACAAAAGTTTCACAGGAAGAATTTGATTTGCAAGCTTTTAATTTGGGAGACCATGCTAAAGCATATGCTGTTTTGAAGAATGCAGAGAAGGTCTAACCTGTGGAATATTGTAACTGTTGAATAAACAAATGTCTAGTTTCTCCTTGTTACAAATTGAACTTGCACCTTCATTTCACGTACTAACTGTTATATAAACTTCTTTGTTTTAGTACTAACTTCAGTTGACTGTGTGGATAAATGACAAAATTATGCTCACTTTTTTTAATGTTATATTTCAAGCAGATCTGCTACGTTCTGTACCCTGGTGATGAATCAATAGAAGGAAAGACTCTGAGACTGAAGCAACAATACACACTGTGCTCTGCCTCTCTCCAGGATATCATAGCACGCTTTGAAAAGAGATCAGGAAAGAGAGTAAATTGGGACACTCTCCCAGATAAAGTGGTGGTGCAAATGAATGATACTCACCCAACTCTCTGCATTCCTGAGATAATTAGGATATTGGTGGATGTCAAGGGTTTAAGTTGGGAGAAAGCCTGGAATATTACCAAGAGGTACTTACTTTTGCAAAACATGTTTATTCACCTTGTATTTAGAAGATATAAAGCCATTGTTGAGATTTCAGCTAATAGCTTGGTCTCTTGGTGGTGTAGGTCTTTAAAAAGATATTAGATCCTCACATTTCAATTCTTTCCATCCGTTTGTGTTGAATTTCAGCACAAACCAAATGTCTTAGTCCATGCTTTAAGCCCAAATGGCTCTTTCGGAGGGGAAATACTGCCTTATGGAGAATTGGTGTTTAAAAATATTATTTACTAGTAAAGGGTAGTAAGACTTTGTTCTTAATTTTCTTTTTAATCCTTGGCTTCAATATTTTCAACAAGACTGCTGCAGCTACATTGACCAAGGACCAGTGTGCCAACTTAAACAAATAGAGTAGGTTCCTATCTTCAAAATTCAGAGCCTCTCAATAATAATATTTGATATCGAGTGCTTTGTTGATTATCTTCCTAGGTAACTACTAGTTTGAATTTATACATTTCTGATTCATCTTTTAATGGATCTTCTGTTAGAACTGTTGCCTACACAAATCACACAATTCTACCGGAAGCACTAGAGAAGTGGAGTTTGACACTTTTGCAGGATTTGCTTCCTCGACATGTGGAAATAATACGAATGATAGATGAGGAGGTATTATTGTTCCAAATGAGACTTCTGATTTTTAGATTGTCATATTGTGTATAGTTCTTGGTTCATTTGTCCATTCACATATCATTCTTTGTGAAACCTTATCTTAGTGTTATGCGTGTTTGCATTGCTATCCAGTTGATACACGAAATCATTTCCGAGTACGGGATAGATGATCTAGACTTGTTTCAACAAAGACTTAAACAAATGAGAATACTAGAAAATATCGAGTTGCCTAGCTCAGTGATGGAACTACTTCGTACACAAGAGACTTCAACTGTTGATCCTGTGAAGGTAATTGATGTTGAAGATAATGATGTAATGGCAACTGAAGAAGAAGAAAAAAAAGATGATGATGATGATAATGACGAAGTAGAAGAGGGACAAGAAGAAGAAGATAATGAAAACCTATTAGTTGAAGAGGATACAGATAATAAAGTTGAAGTGAGATTCAAAGTTGATCCAAAACTACCAATGATGGCTCGCATGGCTAATCTGTGTGTTGCTGGTGGGTTTTCTGTAAATGGTGTAGCTGCAATACATAGCAAGATTGTAAAAGATGAAGTTTTTAATGAATTTTACAAGGTAACACAAAAATGATTTCTCTGTTTTCAAGAACATTACTTTCTTGGGATCTCACCGTATGTAATCCAGAAAATAAAATTCTCATCAAATTTCATCATCATATGACTTTTGACAGTTGTGGCCTGAGAAATTCCAGAATAAAACAAATGGGGTGACTCCTAGAAGATGGATCCGTTTCTGTAATCCTGATCTTAGTAAAATCATAACCAAGTGGATTGGAACAGAAGACTGGGTAACAGATCTTGAAAAATTGGCTATACTTCGCAAGGTAAACTAATTTAAAATGATATTTGAATTAGATAAGTTGTCTTGACATGATTTAACCTCCAGAGTTGGACAATGAATATATGTGCATGACTGATTGATCATATGTTTAGCTTCATAACCTGAGGTAATATTTTTGTCCTTATTGAAATTATGGGGTTTTAGACAGCGGGAAGAAGATATAAAAGAGAATGAAATACTAATTGATATTAGGAGAATGAAAAAGCTTATGTGGTAACTAATCCTAAGAGATACTTATCATAATCCTAATGAAAATATGTTAACTAATCCTAAGAGATAACGAGGAGATAGAGAAACTAATATTAGAGGATAATCTAACATATCATGAGACATTTCCTATATTGTAACAGTTTCTTTATCTTTTCTTTAAGAATTTTATTTACCAGTTTGCAGATAATGAGGATCTACAGCTAGAGTGGATAGAAGCAAAAAGAAGAAACAAGATTAAGGTTGCATCATTTCTCAAAGATAAAACGGGTTATGTCGTCAATCCAAGTGCAATGTTTGATGTACAGGTTGGTTTTCTGTCACCAACCACTTCATTCCTTTCTTCCACTGTTTTAGTTAACATTTGTATTGAAGGTCTGGGGGTGCATATTTGACCTAGATCAAAGAATGGATGTTACTTATCAAGTTCCTCCTTGTTGATTCTGTAAACCTAGAACAACCCAAGCATATAATACCAACCCGTTGCGAGAGATTCTTGCATACTATAAAAGTGTAGCAATCAACCATGCAAATTTTGCTTAAATGTTACTTTAACATCACGGATTCAATTTTTAATTTAGTTATTTTAGTGTATGTAATATTAGGCTACACATGAAAATCCAATCAGTGTCGGCTAAATAGAAAAGAAGTCTTAAGTAAAATTGTACTTGGGAAAGTGTGATAATCATTAAAATTCTAATGACATGTTTCTTCCTCACTCAATTCATGGTTAGAGAAAGATCTGATATATTCATTTTCAGGTGAAGCGCATCCACGAATACAAACGACAGTTACTGAACATCCTGGGAATTGTTTATCGCTACAAAAGGATGAAAGAATTGAGTGCTGAGGAAAGAAAAGAAATGTTTGTTCCTCGAGTTTGTATTTTTGGGGGTAAAGCATTTGCAACATATGTTCAAGCTAAAAGGATAGTAAAATTCATCACAGATGTAGGAGCTACAATCAACCGTGATCCAGAGATTGGAGATCTTTTGAAGGTATGATTCAACATAGGGTAAATATTTTTAAATGTTCAACATAGCTACAAACCTTTTTCTGGACGAAGACTGATTCTGGTCTCTATCTAATGTGCAGGTTGTGTTTGTTCCTGATTACAATGTTAGTGTTGCTGAAATGCTAATTCCTGGCAGTGAGTTGTCCCAGCACATCAGGTACATTTTTTATTAGCAAATATTTATTAAAAATAATTTACTTGTAGTTTACAACCAAAATGGTTGGTTTTGTGTTCTTGTAAGTCCTAATTTGAGTTCATTTTATAGGACTGATATTATCATCAACTATAACAGTTTTTGTTTTAAATTTTTCTTTGTCTGTTTAGCACGGCTGGGATGGAGGCCAGTGGAACAAGCAACATGAAATTTGCAATGAATGGATGCATAGTTATAGGAACTCTTGATGGAGCTAATGTTGAAATAAGAGAAGAGGTAGGAGAAGATAACTTCTTTCTTTTTGGTGCAAGAGCAGAAGAAATTGCTGGGCTACGGAAAGAAAGAGCCGAGGGAAAGGTAAATTTTAAAAGAAATAAGAATACATGATTCATCATTCAATGTTTTCTTTCCCTTTCCTTTCATGTTCTTCTTTCGTAACCATTGGCTAAATGTAAACAAGAAATATATCAGCTAGACACTAAAAAAAAGCTTGACCAAGTTCAGAACCCTCATGTTCTGGTAATTTGCTCTACTACCATGATGCATTTGGCATGAAAGCAACAAAATATATAGTCTAACAGTTGAAGATTCAATAATAAGGCTCTATAGATCCTTCAAAATATTATCATTGTAGACCAAACCAGTGGAAGCATCATAATCTTCCAAAATATGTGCAGTTCGTGCCAGATCCACGGTTTGAAGAAGTAAAGGCATATGTAAGAAGTGGTGTTTTTGGCTCCTACAATTACGAAGAATTGATGGGGTCCTTGGAAGGGAATGAAGGGTATGGTCGTGCTGATTATTTCCTTGTAGGGAAGGACTTCCCCAGCTACTTGGAGTGCCAAGAAGAAGTTGACAAGGCATATCGTGATCAAAAAGTAAGTATTATATATAAAGGAATCATATATAGAACCCTAATAATGCAGTAGTAATAATATCAAGCACATGACTCATGTAGCGATTTAAATTTCATTGATGTGGGTGCAGAGATGGACAAAAATGTCAATCTTGAACACGGCTGGTTCATACAAATTCAGCAGTGACCGGACCATTCATGAATATGCTAGAGATATATGGAGAATTGAACCCATTGAATTGGCATGAAAAGTTACTCATGCAAAATCTGAGTTTTTGGCATCTTCTGCTTGCTTAAAGTCCATCAAAATTCAAGTTCATCAGGGCTTGAAAGAATGTAAGTATGTTAGTGAACCTCCTTTATTGTTATGGGAGAGTTAACATTATCTTCATCCATTTTGCTTTACGTCTCAGAAAAAAATAATGTAAAATTAGATCTCTGATTCTATTTTAAACGTTGGTTTGAACTAAGTAATCAATGTCAAATAAAATCAGACTCTTGTTCTACTTAGTCCGTAACCATTTTGTACAATTTTACAGGGACTGTTGTGTACACAATTCATATATCTGGGCAATGGTAACATTATTATATTATTTAGATGAACATTCTATATCATAAAAAGCTAATTATATATATATATATATATATATATATATATATATATATATCTTTTTTTATGTCAGCAACATGCTCGTGTTTTTTTGTTGTTGTTTCAATTTTCAAACTATCGTGTCTACATGTTCTTTATAGTGTGTTCTTCTTTCATTGAAATCCTAATCTCATGAAATGCATCTTTTTCATTCCTTCAAGAGGTAATGTTGTATCTTTCTTACAGTGTTTTCAAATCCTAACCTAATTCCTATCTGATATGTTAAGTTATTGAATTAAAAGTATTTGGTAAACTAGATGATAAATTTAAAATTATAAAATGAATATAGTTATATAACTGAATTTTATGCTTTTTAGATAAAAATATAGTATTATGTAATAATAGTTTTATTTTTTAAAATAATTAAATTCTTACCTTTTTTTTAATATTTCAATTTTTAAATTTGTATATGCTTTTCTACTCAGACAAATCATTTTATTTAAATGAGTTGATATAATGAGTATTAATTAAATTCAATTTTAATTTATTTTCAAAAATTTAAACTTTTTATTTCTCATTTAAAACTCTTGTTATATTGAATTTGTTGTTTTAATAATTTTTACTCTCTAACATTCACATAGTACTATGTAAGAAAATGTCAGTTATTTTAATATATATATATATATATATATATATATATATATATTTTAATTTAAACTACATAAAAATTTAAAAGTAAGCCAACAAATACTAAAAATAGTAAGATAATTAATAGTCTTTATAGAATTTAAATAAGTAATAATAAGTAAAAAGAAGTTAAGGTTAATAAGTTATTGTATAAAATATAAGAGTAATTATAGAAATATACTAAATAAGATAAGTAATAAATAGGTATGGCAACGGGAGGAGGATGAAGTTTGCAATTTTATACTCATTTTCATAAAAAAAATGACTTAGATATACATTTGATCTTATTTTTGTTGTTTTTATTTAATTTGGTCGTCATTTTTGTGTTGTGTTTAATTAGGTCTTTATTTTCATCAAATTTTGGTCAATTTAGTCTTTTTCACTATCGGTGTTTAAATAGTTAACGTTCTTTAATAGTGCATGTCACGTGTCAGCTCCTGTTTTTTTGATTTTTTTTTTATTTTCTTAAATTTTCTAACTTTTTAATTTTTTTAATTATAAAAAAATTGGGTTCACGTGTCAAGTCACAATAGTTGCTACGTGTTAATGCTAGTGCCACGTGTCACTTTGTGGTTGTATATTTTGTTCAATTTAGTTTCAATATTCTTTAGTTTTGTTCAATTCAGTTTCTATATTCGTTATTTTTATTTAATTTAGTCCCAATTTTTGTTAAAATAAAACAATTTAATTTTTAAAATTGACATTTTATTACTTATTTTTGAAATTCAATTATAAATTATTATATTTAATTATAAATTGAATATAATTCTTAGATTCAATGTTAAATAGAATATAATTATTTAAATATTATTAAAATTTTAAAAATATATATTAACATTTGTAAAACTGATATTTAAATCTAAAATATTTAATATTGTTATTGCATTTTAGATATTACAATTTAAAATATTTTATATTTAAATGTTAATTTTATAAATATTAATTTACTTTTCTAAAATATTTTGAATATTTAAAATATTTTTAAATATCAATTTTAAAAGTATTTTAGAATATAAATATTAGAGAAAAACATTTAATAATTATATTCTTATAATATTTTAAATAAATATATTCTATTTAGTAATTAAATATAATAATTTTATTCAATTTATAATTAAATTTAATAATTTATAATTGAATTTAAAAAATAATTAATAAAAATGTCAATTTTAGAAAAAATATTAGTATAATTTGTATAAAAGATATTAAATTTGGTATGAATTTGAAAGGGACAAAATTGATTTATTTTAAAAAAAAATTGGAACTAAATTGAACAAAAATAACGAACATAGGAACTAAATTGAATAAAAAAAAAAAACACAATCACAAACTAACACGTGGCACTAACATTGACACATGATACAATTGTGACTTGACACGTGAACAATTTTTTTGAAATTAAAAAAAAAATTAAAAAAAATTAAAAAAAATTAAGAAAAACAGGAGTTGACACGTGACATGTACGGTTAACTATGTGAACACAGTTACTCAAAAGGACCAAATTGACCAAAATTTGACAAAAATGAGGACTTAATTGAACTCAAAACGAAAATTAGGTTCAAATTGAATAAAAACAACGAAAATAGGGACCAAATATATATTTAAGCCAAAAAAAATTGATCTTTGTCCTTATATTCAAATCCAACATCTATTAAACTTCTGTCTCATCCCATCTTCACCAGGTAATGGATATATATTTTTAACCATACTCATATCCGCTTTCTTATTGTTTTAATATTAATTAATTTTCATAAAATAATATAAAATTACAGTAAAGGAAATATAATATTATCAAATATAATATTATCAAATATTCAATATTAAGTGGAGGTTTGTTTTTTTGATATCAAATATATAGAAAGAAATTATAATTATATACATTTCAAATTAGAATACTAAATAGAATTTCATGAGAAGCAAAACATTTATTAAATTTGCAAATATTAATGAAACCTAGTTGATAAAATTTAAAAATATTTTTTTAAGAATATAAAAGGAAAACAAATATTCAAATTAAAATATATTTTAAATGTTTGTTTACTTCAATTTTTTAAAGTCTAATGAATCTCTTTTTTATACACTAATAAAAGTTATAATACATCACCGAATCAAAATCATGCAAATAATAAAGATTAAAGTAATAATATTAAATTTGTGCATTAGAAACAATTTGAGAGATTATTGAATGAAATTGCACAAAGAAAAACATACATATAATTACATGTATGATAAGATGAAAAATACCTTAGAGATCCAAGAAAAATTTTCAAATATCAATACAGTCAATGGTTGAGAAATAACGAAAATTGTTTTAGCAAAACAAAAAAGTTCATCAAATGAAACAAAAATTAATAATAATAGAGTAAAGAAGATAAATTTGTAATATTACCTAGTAAATGAAATGTTTATAATATTAAACACTTGAATTGAGAGTGTTTAACATTTTCAAGTGAAAGAAAAATATATAATAAATAAAAATATTTAAAAATAATAGAAATATTGAAATGTAAGACATAAAAAATATTTAATTAACATACATTAATTGAACATAATTGAAATTGAATCAAGGTTATGATAAGATGAAAAATATATTGAAGATGTGAAAGAATTTTATGTAAAACAAACAATTAGAAGAATTAAACAATATATATATATATATATATATATATATATATATATATATATTATAAAATGTTACTAATTAACTATGAATATTTTAATAATTTAAACGAGAACAGAGATATGGTGGGATGGATATTAGAGTGAGTATAGGACGGGGACGTGACAGATATGTACATTTCATACTCTTCCCTATAACTAATTGAAAAAGTTGGAGATTCTCCATACCTATACTGATACCTACTCAATACGAAGATTTTCTGTCAAAACGGAAATAGGTTCGAGCAATATCCACAAGAGTGGGTTTATTTGCCATCTCTAGTTATGAACTAGCTTAAATAATTTGTAGTCTATATAGTTTATAATCTTGAAGTTCCTAAAATAAGTTATTTTGATATATTTACAAAACACTTTTATATTAGTTAAACTAATTATTAATTTATTAATGTTACCACATTCACTCTTATTATTTTATTGTATTTTTATTTCTTAAAGTTTGATTAGTTGATGACACTTTCTCATTTACTTAAATTTACACTTTATGAAGGGTAAATGACATTTTACTTTTTCTTATTTTAAACTTTTGCTCTCTAGCATTCCTTAATAGGATTTGAAGAAAATATTTCTTCATGATGACTATGTAAAGTTTGTGTTTCACAAATTGGACTCATAACTTCGCATTCTACACATTCACCTTGTGTTTAGACATTATATTTTTTTTAAATATTTTGATTGAGTAGAGTAATTAAAATATCTTCTATTTTATTTTTCTTCTTTATTAAAGTATTTGAATTTATTTTTTTAGATAAAATTTTATTTTAAAAAAATGTGTATTTTAAAATTAATAAATTCAAAAAATAATAGTTAAATTTAAATATTAAAATAATATTTAATTATTTTTTTTTCAATATGTACAATGGGTATGAATTTGGCCTAGTCCAAATGACTTGATCCTAGTTCACATGAGTCAAAGTAATAAAAGTTCACAAGATAAAAAAACCACATAAAAAAACTTAAGGACCAAAAGAGTAACAAAATCCAAAATAATCAATCAAACTGAAGGTTGAACTAAGTTAGCTTGAGCTGAAGATGGAGCCGAAACGGCTTGAGCCGAAGGACGAATCAAGTTGATTGGGTTGAAGAATCTAACAAAGCAAACTAGGCGAAAATTTGAGCTGAGTTACCCCATACTAAAGGTCGCAATGTAGGTCAGGTTGAGAAATTAAGCGGAGCTGGAGAGAGCCAAAGGTTGAGTTGGCCCGGTTTGAAGGTTTAGCCGAGTTGACCAAGTTCAAAGGTCGAGCAGAGTCATCTGGTCGAAGGTCAAGTCAAGCTGATTCAGGCCAAAGGTCTACCCAAGTTGGTTAGGCTGAAGAATCGAGTCAAAGGTTGAGTCAGGCCAATTAGGGTCGAAGGTCGATGATAGTAGACCCAGACGAAGGTTGACCCAAGTCGGCTTGGGTCGAAGGTCGTCCGAGGTTGGTTGGGATTGAAAATTGAGTTGAATTGACTCAAGCCAAAGGTTGAGCCAAGTCAATTAGGCCAAATAACATTAACTAAAGGTCGAGATGAGTCGACTTGGGTCCAAAGTCAACTTGAGTCGACTCAGGTGAAGGTCAACTTAAGTTTACCCGGGTCAAAGTTCAACTAAAGTTGGTCAATCCGAAGAATCGAGTTAAATTGGCCCAAGGTAAAGGTTGTGTCGATCCAATTAGGTCCATAGGTCAAACAGAGTCGACTTAGTTAAACCGAGTCAGTTTAGACCGAAAGTTGGCTGAAGTCAACCAAGTTGAAGAATCAAGTAAAGTCAGCCTGACCCAAAATTTGAGTCAACTAATTAGGACCACATATTGAAATACTTTCTTAAAATTCCCAATTTTCAATTGTCTTTTAATTTCCTCCTTTAATCAATTCATTTTTGTTTAAAAAAAAATAAATTCACCAAATAAACTAATTAGTCTATTAAATTGCCTCATCTAAACACACTATCAAGTTTTTTTCTCTGTTTCCTAACCTATTTGTAGAGGTTAATGAATAAATTAATTAATTAAAAATCAAAGCAAAACGAAATTGTGATTTCCTTAGTCAAGAAAAATGGTAAATGTAATTTCATCAATTTATTTTACGTTGTGTCAAACTCTTATTTGTGGAATTTATGATAAACTATATATAGGAAGAAGGATTCCTTTACGATCATGAAAGCATCAACAAAAGTCTTCCAGTGAGAAGTGATTTATTGGGCAAGAACAATACTGGAGAGGAAATGCAAATTAGAAAGTGAAGAGACCATGTTAGTGTCTAACCCAAAAAAAATTGATAGCAAGTAGAACACCATTAAGATTTAGGTTCCTCAAGGATCAAATGGGGTTCTTGTGAAGAATCTTCACCTTTCTTGTGATAGTCAAAAAATTTTTAATGAGGAAAGCTAAATATTGCATGTTTAGGTATTGCACTACCACTAAAAAGATAATAAATGAAATTTCAATCTTTTGCCTTCCATATTATTATGAATAATGAGAGTGTACAAGACTACGACTTCAAGGGATGCATTTCTAAATAGAAAGGATGCTAAGAAAAATAATGAACGAAAAACTATATTAAAGAAGGACAAAGTACTATTACCCTTCCCTTGTTTTCTTTACATGGATTAGCATAAAAATAGGTGCACTATCATGTATGTGTGTACGCATATGTAAATATGTATAATATTATATTAGTAGGTATGATATTGTAATGTTATTAAGTTAAAACAAAAGATAAAATTTGTTTACAACGGTTGATGAGCAGGGAAAAAAAAAGGAAAGAAGATTAACAGTTTTACAGAAAACATTGTTAATTTTAAAAAATTTAACAAATAATTATATGATAATGATATAATGACTTGATTTTTTGACCATTTTCTTACCCGCCTACGTGTCATCCTTTTTTTTTTAAAGTGTGAATGTCATTTGAGGCACACTGCAAACGCATGTAGTGTGGAGTGCACGCACGTGAAAGGCAAAGAAGAGATTGAAAAAATTAACTCGACGTGTTCATGTAAAACAGGAACACTTTGCAGAGACATTTTCCCTCCTTCTTCTTCCACAAAGTTTCTAATTTCTTCATTGTTGATGTTTGGTCTGGATAGCAATTGGAGCGGAGAGCGGAGAAGTCGAGAGTGGATTAGGTTGTTGGATGTCGTTGGTTGGCCGAAAATTGGTCGCTTCTGTTGGGCGATTCCGTTGGGCGCATGGCTTGGCCGCAGGTACCTGGTTGCGTCGTGGTCTTACAGGTAATATGTTTTATGTATTCTTTAATTATGAGGTTTAGTAATTGTTGTTTTGTTTAGATATGATTATGGTATATGTTATGTTGGAGATTTGGGTGTTTGAGAGACTTGGATTAGGCGAGCCCAATAGGGAAATTATTTTCCCAAGAATTTTGCGATGGCCAAGTTTGAAGTTAAGGACAACAAGCATTGAGAGGCTTTTGATTAAACTGAAGGTAATGAATTTTGTGATTTAAAAGTATTTATTTGGTTATATTCATTATCTTGACATCATCGATTATGTTGTTCTTGTTTCTTTAAAATATTTTATAGATTATTTGGGACTGGGAATTAACGATTGAATGTAGATCAAATCTAATTGATCGGGCTGCACTAAATATTGACGGTGAAGCAATCAATGAAGATGATGATAATGATAATGGTGAATCTAATTTGGAGGATGCTTGCATGAAGAAAGTGAAAATGAATGAAATGGAAAGAATTGCCATGAAGAACCAACTGAAGATGTTGCAAGATGAAGTATTGTTACGTGGTAAATGATCGTCCTAAGAAAAGCCTAATGTTAGAGATGATAAGGCTGATATTTTTGAAGGAAGCGGAGAAAAACCTTCTTGTTTTGATGATGCGATAAAAGGTAGTGGAGATAAAGTTCACGATGATGTTCACATGAGTAAGGTTTCTGAAGCATGTAGAGAGAAGTGTGTTAAGAAAGCACAAGTTAAACAAAAATATACTTCATTTAAAGTGGTAACTGTTAACTTTGATGGATATCGTTACGGGACTATTGACTTTGTTCCAACAGTAACAACAAGTGAATCCATTCAAGTGCATTGTAATTCATTGGGTGTGGATGCGATGAAGTTGTACATGACGTTGAGTTGTGTTGATTGTCCTTATCGGTATGCCATTTATTTTACTATTATAAGCTTCATTTACTTTTATTAAATTATTAATAGTCATAAATTTTATTTTGTAGTGTTGTTTGTAATATAAAGAGTCAAATATTGATGACCCCCGACTGTATGGGTTTTCGACCAATGAGTCATATATGCAACATGGTAATAATCTAAATTACGTCTTCATGTTAGTAATTCAGTTATAATGTACAATAATTTAATGTAGACTAATGTGTTGTTGTAGGCTGTACTGTTTGCAACAAATATTATGATGTATAATGAAAGGAAGTTACATCAACAGCTACAAAGAATCTCAATGAATCCCATGTACATGGTATTATTATCATATTTAGTTGAAGTTGATATATTCCTAAAAATTCTTTGAAATTGACAAAGTGCTTTGTCCAATGCAGAATTTTGTTCTACATGACAACAATAAAAGAGTTGCGAATAGATGTGTTTGGAAATTAAACGACTACACTATGTTTTTCTATGACATCAAGCCATCTTTTGAAGTGCAGACTGTTGACACTCCAATTCAACCTAATGGGTAACTTTTTACATGTTATTTGTTTAATCAATGGAATGTATCATACCTTAAGGAAGTCTGAATATTCTGTTTTATGTCTTATATATATTTGTTTCGATTATTTGATTTTGCAGTCATGATTATGGGGTCCTTGTATTGAAATTTATAGAGATGTGGGACGGTGTAACCAAATTCGATGGCAAAGTTATGCCTGAATACACTACTATAAGTTTACTTGTATAATAGGTGTTTATCTTTGAACATCAGATTTGGTAACATTATCATGTTGTTGTTTTTAGGAAGAGCTGCAATTAATGAGACATAAATTCTTTTGTGATTGGGTTTTACATGAAGATAATGACAGCAGGGATGACGTTATTCAGCACTATGCTCTGCTCATTAAGAAATAGTTAATGTAAATGAAGATGTTCGTGGTTTTGCATACAACATAATATTATGTTCTACAAGAATGCTTGAAATTAATCTGCAAATATTCATATTACAAACCATAAGTTAAACTTATATTACTCAAATATAAATGAACTTACAAAGGAACAAAAACTAAAATACTTGACATATATCACTACAATATCCAACTTCAAAACCTTCACTACCTTCGCAACATTCACTAATGTCACTCATGTCAACATCCACAAACCACTTCGTTTTTTGTAGCCACCCAATCCTTCGACGAAACGCTTCTTCTTCATAACCCTTCGCACATTCAAACCATTTTTGGTTAGAGAAACCCTCTCACTTTTTTTTCTTCAAAACAATTTCAAACTGATATTTTGGGGAACAAGAACATACGTTTTTTGGGGGGGCAAATTTCACAACTAAAATTACTTACCTTTTGGAACATATTTCGGATTAACAGACCATAAAAGCATTTCGGATTGAGAGAGCAACGACACACCCTTTCATTTAGGGAAGAAGAAGATATGAAAATAGCCTCTCATTTGGGGAAGAAGAAGAGACGAAAATGAGCTTTCAGTCGGGGAAGAAGAAGATACGAAAATAAAAAATTTCAAAACATGTTATCATATGTTTTCCCACAACCACACTCTTTCTTTCTCTATTTTCTCACACACGCGCGTAATCTCCAAACGCCTCTTCACCTCACGTGTCCAACAACTTTAAAATTTAACAAAATATGAAAAAAAAACGATGCCACGTAGGCGGGTAAGAAAATGGTCAAAAAATCAGGTCATTGTATCATTATCCATAATTATATTCTAAAGGTAAATTGGAATTATGAAAGGACAATGATATTTTGACTATTAAATTTTGACAACTTTCTTTTACGACATGAGGTGGCATCTCCTAAGTGATTTTGGAATATTGAGAATGAGAAAATGAAAAATTGAAAAACCACTTAAAAAATGACATCTAAGGTTGTAATAGAAAGTCGTAAATATTTAGTAGTCAAAAAATCATTTTCCATTATGAAATATGGACACAAGAGATGGAATATCTTTATATATAGTTATAGATAAATCCTAAAGGGGATCAACATTATAAATTCATCTACTCACACTCCCTCAAATTCATTATAGGATAAGAACAAAAGTTGTCAATATTTGATTGTTAAATACTTCAAATGATCGTAACTTTTGTTACAGACCTCGTATAAAGACGCTCCAAAATAAAAGTTGTTGAAAATGGAGTGATGAATACAATATATTTTTTATTCTCTTATTATTTTCACCCATTTTTTTATGCTTTACATCTTTATTTGAAATACTTATTTTACTTATAAAACTATGGAAATTTTATAATTTATTTTTGTATTGTAGATGGATTTCTGATGCTTTTAAAAGAGATAAATTTTGATTTAAAATAAAAAAATAAATCACAATTAAATAAAGAATAATAAACCTAAATTTAGGTCTTCTGCTGGAACGATTCACTTTCAAATCTAAATTAACATATCTAAAGAGTTTTTTTTACCGTATTATTTTGGATAAACAGAAATACATTAATTTATTGTTCAAAGAATACAGATAAAGTAATACAAATAAAATCGAGATACAAATAAAAAAGAATTCACATGAAAATTTAGATGAAATCAATACATCTACTTTCTTCCTACATTGCAAAGAATTGTTGAGAAATATATCCTAATAGTAATATAATTTATATAATATACTATTATTTTAAAATATAACTTTTTTAAATATTAAAAATTTATTATAATTATTTATTTACTTTTTAAAAAAATTAATTTTAATTTATATTTTTAAAAATTTATAAGTTACATTTATTTATTTTTAAACTTATTATTTTAAAATATAATCATAAAGTTAAATATTTTTTCCATCCTATCTTTACAAAATTTTCAGTCAAATCCACTTATTTTTTACACCTCTAATTCAAACACCTTTTTCCTCTAATTCAAACCATCTCATTTTTTACACCTTTTCCCTTATTTTAACCCTTTCCACTTTTTCAAATCCTCCTCTCATAACGAAAGTGTTAAATTACCATTATTGATGTGTTCCTAGCAAAAATTGGTAGAAGGACGTGGAGACATACCAATAAAACAACTGGTAGAAACTCACCTACATGAAATTTATTTCATATTGTAACACCCCATTTAATTAATAAATATAATTAAAGAAAACATCACACTGATTAATAAAAGAAAAGCGATTCCGGAGTTTAAACCCTACTCCTTACAAGTATTCAAGGAAGTTCAAACATAAAAGGCACACCACGATGCCAAACATGTACAAAAGTAAACGACAGTAGTTGATGATATACCCAAAAGCTAAAACAAAACATGGGTCGTGGCCCTAAAGGAAAGCCCAAATAAAAGAACTCCAGTCCGAGTAGACTATGTAGCAGAATCATCTCTCCTCTGTTGACCACGAGTACCTCTCGCATCTGCTCCCATCAATAAATTGATGATCATCGCAAAGGTAGAAGAACAACATACAAAGCAATCAAAAAACAAAAGGGTAAGCTAGAGCCATAAAGATTTCATCAATGCAATCAAATATACTTTCACAGTCCAATATACACACATCACCCAAGCATGTTATGACCTTCCAAATCAATACACTAAGACTCGACTCAACTCATCCGGATACATATAATCTGGTCGGATTCAGCGGATGCTTGCACTTGTGGTGGATACCTCTGCTCAGCCCCGAGCTATGTGTTACAAATGTTATAATAAATCAATTCCCTCACGCACAAGGTTAGCCCTTAATGAGTTTCAGGCCTCCTACTACTCTCACTACAGGAGTCAGTCCGCTCTAAGTGAGACTAACTGACTCCTTAGAGCGTCAGGATGCAACCTTATCTTGAATCCTTACCAGACCATATAGATGGGGCACCACCATGGACACCTACTAACAGGGCCATGGAATTACGTTCCGACCACTGAAGCGCGACCCTAAAAGTCTCACCTAGAGACTCCAAGGAATTACGCACTAACACAGACCAATCATAATCAAACCAATAATATTTAACACGCACAGGTATATATATATATATCATGTCAACCTTCACAATCCATCCTCACTTGTATTTCATATTGGATCCATTCCACTCATTCTTCACAAATCACAAATGTAGGAATGTATTTCCTACCAGCACCATGCCACATTCATTGATCCACCTTCACTCATGTCTCATGTCAAACCCATACCAAACCCATCATTTTAATTCCATGAATCACCTCATACAAACATCATGCTCACCTCATATTAAAACTCATGACTTATAACTCCATCTTATTCATACAAGGTCACTCAATTCATACAGTTCATACCCAAGGTAAAGCATAACAAGCCAAACATACAATTAAGGCCCAACAACATGAAAGGTACAGTTATATAGAGAAGTCCCGTGTCAGTCTCGCTCAAGCCACAGAGTCTCGCGTAGGCGAGACTGTCACTAGGGAACCCTGCGAGACTCACGGGTTCTCGCTTAAGCGAGCCGCTGCTCGCCTGGGCGAGAGTACCCCTCGCTCAAAAGCGAGGTTCCTCGCCTGATCTACTCATGCAGCAACGTGCCTCAAACCCTTCACTCGTCCTCGCTTAGGCGAGCCTCTCTCGCCTGAGCGAGACTGTGTCTCGCTCAAACAAAAGCTCTCCGCCTGAGCGAGAGCTCAAGCGCAAGTTCAAATCGGTTCCTGCAAGTCTCGCCTAGACGAGGCTGGGTCGCTTGGGCGAGAACTTCGGGTCTCGCCACTGTTCATCCTGTAACAGCCACACAATCACATCCCAACAACAACACACGTTCATCCAATGTTTTACACTAGTACTACAACCATATAATCATGAGAAACAACGACAAATGTGCAAGAATCAATTTTCAAACAAGGGTCTCTAGCTTCCCTTACCTGGAAAGGGTTTAGCAGGGGACCTCGACACCACAAGAGTGAACACAGCAGCTCTAGAACAATTTAGGGAACTTGAAAAACAGTGGAACAAAACATAAGAGGAGCTCCCTACAGAACCCTAACTGGGAAAAATACGAAAACATAACAAGGGAGGGATGGTACGAGACGAAGGGTAACTTACTTTGAGTAGGAAAGAGCTCGAACGAACTTGACAACAGTGAGGAAACAAACCCTAACAGAGGGGTTGACGGCTGCAGCTCAAGGTTCTCTGAAAGTGAGTAGAAAGTGTGAGTTAGGGCAGACTAGGGTCTGGTTTTCCTCTTTGGACCAGCCCTTAGGCCCATTAGATTAAAGGCAGCCCTTAAACATTAAGACAGAAAAATTGGGCCTTACACATATACCCATAGTGTTAAAAGCCAATAATTTTTAGGGACGAAAAATGAAAATGTTAATTGTATGCATTTTATTTTCTAATGTTTTTAACTTAAATAAATGATAAGAAATGTCAGAGTGAGAGAAAAATATGTCAACATAATAGTTAATCAAGAGGAGGTGAATATAACTTAACAAACTACTAGAAGAACTAATTTATCAATGGAAGAAAGCTACGGAGACTTAAAAATCACCAAAAAAAAATCAATAATCAATTATACAACACTCATACCTATAGAAACATTTTCGTTCGACACCACCGACTTTGACATCTTAAAAACTCTCACTTATATTACATCAAGTTTAGATATTAGTGTACTACATACGTCTAAGATCATCTCGAGTACTTGATCCGAGATAGTCTTGACTTATATTACCAATATTATCTCATATTACTATCTACCTAGTAATATTATGAATGATACTTAAATCGTTGAAATCTTCTCGTTCAACACCATATCATAACTAAAATATATTATGATGACATTAGACAATTAATCAAAGTAATTATTTTTATGGACCAAGTCCAATAAAATAAAAGTCCATAATCATATTATAAATAATACAATTCATAAGATAAATTGATTATATATTTATTATTATATCATTTATTACTATCAATATATACGTTTGGACCGATCATATTCCTAGACTTGGGAATGTCTTGACTTGAAGGTTGAAATGTGAATAGGCCATCTTTTTTTGCTGTAAGAATTTCAATAAAATAAATATCTCCCTTTTGAACAAAATATATATAAAAAAAGTTCATTAAATAAATGATTTTGTTAAATTTAATCACATTCTAGAGAATCAAAATTGGAAGTAGGTGAGTTATGAAGCCAAAAGAGGTTCCCTAGCTAATTGTGGCAAATGTGCGAATTCGCTTCCAAATTCTTGTCCTATACTCATTGATTGCTCAACTTCTCATCTCTCTCACTATTTTTGTCCCACCCATCAAATCATCGCTTCATAAGGCCCTACCATAGCTCACGGGTAAGAATGCAAATGGCATGGTCACACGTATTATTTTCTCCCAACACTTCCAAATTTTACTTCAAAATGAGTTCCACCACAACACAAATAATTTATGTTTAAAAATGTTCATAAAACCAGAAATTGTACAACTTGTGTTGAATCTGGTATATTTAGTTTCACACTGAAACCAGTTAGTGAGTTTTTGTTCCTTATCTCATCCAACTTTTACATTTCTATTTAACGTGTGACAGTTTGAACTTTTAATTATTCCTAGAACATGTCTCGTACTCCAAACAATTAAAACACATAACTTGGTGTCTGGCATCTGTGAACACTGAAGAGCATAGTCACCATCACCAAAGCATCATCAGCACATTGGCCCAGATGAATTTAATCTATTTTATTTCTCACTTTCTAAGCATCTTCCAAAATTATATAAATGAAAAATGATGATAGGAAGAATCAAAATAGAAAAAGCTAACGCTGGCTTCTTTATTAGTTAACTTTCCGAACACCTTTTTCCCAGATATCTCCATGATGATTCTTTTACCCAATTCACACACTGTCGAAGGTGCATCACACACCACCACTTACCACACCACAAACCACACATTCCGCAAGTAACATACAGACACCACCTCGCTGCATAAAGTTAACAGTGAAAAGGAGAAAAATAATCAAATTGGAAAAATCACATTCAGTGTAAGCTAAGCTACTGCAAGTACTTCTACCTTTTCTGCATCATTGGAACCAAGTACATCTCTGCTTCTGTCACTCTTTTCCATAAGACAATAACATTCACACTTAGATATTGCCTCTTTCCCTCACTATTACATAAACTATGCATTTCTAACCAAACTTCTAAATAACTTCAGGAAAATCTTAAATATTTAATTAAATACTTAATGAAATTTTCTAGCAGTTAGTCAAACTAATTGTCGCATCGTATTAATGAATCGGTTAAAAAAATTCTATTTTTTTCTTGTGCATGGAGTGGGAGTTCCTGATAAAATTCTTGAGACGGACATTAAAGTTGTGGATTTACGTGGAAAGGTTCTTGGTAAAATTTAAAAAAATATATGAGAAGATTGAATACGTTACATTATGCAGAATTGGTTGTTATGATCCCAAAGCGAAGCTTCACTTTTGTCATGATCACTAAAGAGAAATGAAACGGGAAAAACAAGTTTGTGATTGTGTTTACAACCTTGTCTTAACAAGAAGGAAGAGAGAAAAGTTTGGTGATTAGCACTTTATGTGTATAAGAAACAACGTGTGTTCCCTCATCACTAAGCATCATCACGCCAAACCACTCGGTCAATTACCAACTTGTTCCAATGACCAGTTATTCTTCAGTTTTTGATTCACGGAAGCACTTCTGGGACTCTGTTGTAAGCACTTTTTTGCTGTGCTACTTGTTTTTTTTTTTCTTTTTTTCCTTTTTTCTTTCATCTTTCATTTCAAATTGCACATTACAAGCGCATGATAAAGGACAATATAACATAAATATTTTACTTTTCTTGCAAATCACTAACAATTATTTGGTATAAATGTTCATGCAATTTTTGTTATTAATTAACATAATAAAGTAGCAACCTGGGTATGTCCTTTTCTAAATGAATGAGACTCGATTCTTGTGAAAAAAAGTAATTTTTATTTGTTGTAAAGGTCCTATTTTTTGTTTTTTATTAATATAAAAAACAATTTCTCGAAATTCATTTTAGGCTTAAGAATACAATCGGTGGTCACTGTTTTCAACTTGGAAAGAAAAAAACAAAACTCAGTAAATTTATAGAAAGAAGAGCAACTAATATGTGGTTGGTTGGAGAGAGAGTAAAAATAGAAAGATGAATTTTTTAAGTTATTGTCTGCAAGGAAAGAACTTTACATACTTTATTTCTTGTTTCTTTTCGTCTCTTCTTTATTCTTTTCTAGCAATGCAAAATGAACATTTATTTGATGTTATACTCAGTTCAACTCATTCTTCAAATTTGTATCTATTCTATTCCTCTGATCTATAATGTTTTGGTTATGTTAGTGTTACCTTTTGTTGTGATGATTCCACAGGTGTGTTTGTTTTTATGGTATTTGATTGTTGAGTGCCTCGGCATTCTACCTGGTGCGAGCGGTGTTGAGCCCACATGAAAACAAGAGCTACTATAATACCAGTGGTCCTCTCACACACTCCAAAGGGTAAAAGAATTGAATACAGAATAACACATATAGTAATTGGCACGAAACAAAAGGCATATGAATTCTTCTGCTATTACAATTACGTGTTATACATATACACATGGAGCAGTTTTAAGTTCTTAAGTGCTACGCGACCTCACAACCGCTTCGATCCACAATTTTTCTCTGCAATAATTAAAATAAATGGTGTCTTTTTGTCTTAGTAATGAATCTTCAACTTTCTACATAATAATAATCAAACTGGTTTTTTTTTTTATTTTATATATATAGTAATGAATGAGATTTGATCAAATTCAAGATATAAACTTTCTGGTCCGGGGACTAAGCAATCTCCTGTCAGAAACTACACCTATAGCTAGAATTGGATTGACCACAGTGCTGAATTCTGTGGTAAAAGAGATAAATTTGGCCACAAGACATGCTTTGGTGGGTAGAAAAATTGGACCGAAATACAAAACAAATAAAGTTACACTTGTCTTTAACCTTTGCATTGTCTTTTTTTTCCCTCCACATGATTCTTCTAGTCTAAGAAAGTAGATGGAACACGCTTCTGTTAGGTTGCAAGACTAAAGAAAAACTGACATGAATACAAACTAGAATATCCATTTTCCACAAAGACTAGTCAGTTGCCGATGGTAACTAAGATTGTGAAACTGGATTCAATTTTTAGTTATTGATCATCACTTAGAAGATGAATTGACCATAAATTTTTAAAATCATGTTTTGTACATTTCGCCGAGAGGATGAAACCAAGACTGATAAGAATGGAAAGGCAAACATTCTGATATTATTAATTGAATCTGTGGAAGGGTGAAATTGTTATTTGCAGCAAAGGAATGAAATTCTAAGACTACTGTTGGTTATAGGAAGAGTCAAATATTTCAATGGAGATACTACCAAATTGTCATGTGACATTAACTTGAAAGACAACAGCTACCTCCTACCAAACAAAGCATAGTAAAAGCGTTAAGAACAAAAATCCTTTATCCACATGGCTGTACAATGCATTCGCTTTCATCATATGGGATAAAGACAAAACATTCTAAGAATTGGAGACATTGATTCAAGTACCTCAACAGCAGATGCTTCAAAATGATGCAAAACCCAGGATGCCCATTTCCTTATTCCTCAACAGGAGCAGGTAGATTTAGATCAATCAGGCATGGAACAACAGGAGCAGCTTGTTTGATCACCAGAGTGTTTTCTTCAGACCCTCCAATGAAATGGGATCTTTTGTGTCCTCCCAAGGCTTGACCTGACCTGAAAATTTTGTAGCAGATTGGACACTCATGATCCCTGCTTTTCTTAGACTTCAACTTCTTCTTCGCCTTGCTTGTGGACTTCTTTCCATTGAGGACCTTGCTGTTATGAGACCTGGGAGCAGGATAAGATTCTGTCTCGGAACTGTTTTCATGGCTCTCCTCAATTGAATCATAAGAATCATAGTCCCTTTCACCCTCCAAAGACTCATACTTCCAGCCCTTTGTGCCATTCCCATATACTTCATTACCAAAACCACTTGCTATCTTCTTGCTAGAACCACCAACTGGATTGTTATCAAGAGACTCATAGTTGTTTCTCTTTCTTGAATCAAACTTCCTTGCAGTTCCTTCTGTTCCATCATAATCCAAATCCTCCATCACTAATTTCTTTACTAAAGTTGCAGCGTATTTGCTTGACTTATCTCCCACTTTGGGCCACTTAAACTCATCAGTTGAGACATCAGAGTCTACCATTTTGGTTTTGGGACCATGTTTGAAATATCTAGAACCTGAATTATCAGAAGCACCAAACTCAACAGACTTTAACTTGATATCATTAACCCTAAGCAAGTTGTTGTGAACAAGACGATAAGCATTATTAGAGAGAAAGTTATAATTACCATTGGTGACAGCAATCCGGGTATCAGGAGAGGATGATTTTGCTTCTAGAACAACTGAGTTGTTATCAGAACATTCGGTAACCGAAGCAAAACGACCCTTGAAGGTAGAATCTCTAGACAGCAGCATCAAGCACCTAGCAACCTCTTCTTGCTCCTGCTCCACCTCTGAAACGGTTGAAGAGCCATTGGCGAAGGGAACAGAAGAAGAAGAAGGAGAAGAAGAAGAAAAAGGGTGATTGGAAAGGTTAATGGTCTTGACCCTCATTCTCTTGGATCTCCTTGGATGAGATGGAGCACAGGTCTCGGTATCAGATTGACTGTCCATAACCAATTTCAGTTTCTTGTCACTGTCTTCAAACTTGATGGTTCTCTTCTCTTTATCCGAGTGACAAGCCATGTGACCACACAGAGCCTTCAGCGATGGGAAACCTTTCCCGCATTCTTTGCAGAACCTCTCCTCCTTTTCATAGTTGGCACCGGCAGCACCGGTAGCAGCACCACCACCACGAGCGCTGGAATGCACGAACCTCATTGTTTTCTTTGGGTTCTCTCTGAGGCCATAAATGGGGTTCCCGACAACATCTTCGCACCATAAATCTCTCTTCTTCTTGACAGCATCCGAGGACTTGATGAAGATGTCAGCATCAGCATTAGTTCTTTCTTCAGTGATATGGGTCCTGATGTGACCCCCCAGAGACTTTCCACAAGGAAACCTCTTGCTGCAATACTTGCACACATACTTCCTCTCCTCCATTGGACTGGACTGACGTGACGTGAATCTGACGCAGAAACCAGATATACCCAACAAAGTATGTCACAAACCTCAAATCTGCAAGGACAACATAGCATTCAATCCATGATCATGTTTCCAGCCCCACCCAAAACGGTGAAAGAAGGAGAGAACAGAGAAGAGAAAGGGACAAAATTGAGATCACCAAGTTGCTTGCTTTTTAACCAGGTGGTGATGATGATGATGATCAGAAGAGAATCAAAATGGTCAGATGTGACAGTTCCATAAGTACAAGATCCAACCCACAAAAAGGGGAGAGACCCCTTATTTTCCGTTTCCCTATAGAATGCTCAAAATTTAATGGGTATATGTAGTGACAAATCAAATTAAAAAGGGATCAAATCAAATTCGATGGTAGTTGCCACTACCAGTGCCTTCCACAATAGTTATTCATAGTAATACAAGAGCTAATCAATCTACACTCTGATTTTGCTTTGCTCTTTGGTTTTATGGTTTATCTTGTGTTGGGTGTAGTAGTTGGAGGAGAATTCCATGCAGAGAAAGAAAATAAATCAAATTAAATGAGAAAATGAGCGATAGGCTGCACGTGTAACTGTATGAGAACCATTGGGAGTTCATTGAACGATCAAGATTTGTGGATTGTTTTGAGGATCTCTAGGCTTTGGTGCCACATATGACACACTAAAACTGAAACATCCAAACTATGTCTTAGATTGTCTTGCTTCTAAGCTCATACAGCTGAATTTGTCCCCTGCAATTCAAAATCATATTTAATTGCATTTAACGTGTCTTTATTCCGATGCAATGCCTTTCATACATAGTTTTCCTCATAACTTCTTCAGATTGCATTTAGTTACCTTTCATCTTTTCAGATCAAGTGGAGATTTCTTGGTTGCTCTTCTCTGCCTGCCCAATAAATTGTTTCCTACAGACATACAAATTTTTTCCTTTTCTATCTTTCGATTCAAATTCAAAAGTGTGCACACATATTCAACCAATTTATCATAAAAGAAACATGTACTATATCACCATGTTAATTAATTTATTGAAAGAAAAAGTTATACACTAACTATATAAACTAGTTAAATAAAAAAAAAATGACAATGTTTTGATACTATCACACAGTTACGATTTTGATACATTTGTTAACTTTAATATGCATACCATAAAAATCATATTGATGATTGAATTTTGAAAAAGGTGCAACCTTTATTCTTTTATAAACTATTAAGTCCATGCCAATTTTGGAAAGAAAAGAAAAAAACTATTCTTTCCACATTGTATTATTTTCATTCATACCATCCACTTAGAAAATTGTTTTTACAACTTTTCTTATGTACGTTTTTTCTTTTTTCACATATTCATTAATATCTTTACTTTTTTTACTTTGAGAGTTGCAATATACTCTTATCTTATTGTATAAAAATTACTCTTTCCTTCCCTGTAAATATTGCAATCTCCATTTGTATGCTAAAAAGTTAAACATCTTTTTATTTGTCAAAGCATATAATGTTCACTTTTTTCTCATTTTAAGAGAATTGAATTTTAGTCAAATTTTTTTTAAATACATGATCATAAATCTCCGTCACCAACCTTATTAGTGAAACTTAATTAATTATAAAATATTATTTTTAAAAGAGAAATAATAAACAAATACGTACAATATTACAAATTTAATATATTAAGATGTTTTAAAACTTGTCATGTTAAAAACAATATACACTGTATACTACTAAAATATATATTTCACAGATAGTTATTTGTTAATAAATATAATCAATTTCATATAATTAATACGTTATCTTGTAACGTATATATGTAAAAGGATATTTTGTTTTATACATTGTGCCAGTTAACTAAAAGAATTATTCTAAACAATCTTTTTAACTAAAACTTAATTTCAGTAGTTTTTTAATTTAATTAATTTTACACTCTAAATTTATTCAACTTATTGCTCATAAACACAAAACATTGAGAAAAAAAGTTAATTTTTATTTTAAATATCATTTTAAAATGATTGAAAGACTTTTTTGTTTTTCATATCGAAACTAAAATAACATTGAAAGTTAAGCGTAATATATTTTAAATATAATATATTTGATCATTCAACATCTAAAAGTAATAAAATATTTAAAATTTCATATTATTTAAGTTTAATTATATTTTAAATAGTTTAAACTGAGACTAATTTTGTTTTGGTCGCTAATCAAATTAAAAAAAGAAAAAGTCCTTTAAAATAGAAAAAAATACGATTCAGTCCCTAATCACTAAATTTGTGGACTCAACTGAGTAGTATAGATTAAGGTTTAGGATTTTGTTTTATATTTAGGAATTGAACACATGCCAATAGTTTTTTTTTTTTTTACCACAACTCACATATTGTTTGTAAGAATTAAGATTTTATACAAGTTTATTTGTATCCGTTATTTATTTTATATATGTGCATTATTATTTGGTATAAGTGATAAATAAATGGATTTAAAGGAATAGTGTTAATAATATAAGTTTAGAGGGTTAAGTTTGAGTTTTGTTTTGGACTTTAACTGTATTCAAGAAAAAGGAGGTGGGAATAGTCATTTCACGGATGCCTTTGTATAAAAGAATTGTCCTCTCTCATTAACACTTCATTCACTTTTCTTCAATTCCACTACAATTAAACGGAAGGAATTTTTTTTTTTTTTAAAAAAACTCAAGGATAAACTCTTAGTGTTTCTAGAGAAAGTGATGGGGCAACTTTGATGTATCAGAGTGTGAATGAGCCTTGGTATGGTTGTGCATATGCGGAAGCATAAACGCATGCATGAGAGAAAGCGTAAATGAAAAAGAAAAAAAAATTGAAATATTATTACTTTGGAAGAAGTACAAAAAAGTGTTACTTAAAAGAGAGGAGAACTACACTTTATATACACATGTGCCAGACTTATGTGATAAACCTTTATCAGAAACGTCTTTATCATTACTCTAAAAGCCCCCTTCAAGCTTGGCATGTATATTTAATAGTCCAAGCTTGGAAAAGCCCATGAAAGGTGGAAGGAGGTAAAGCCTTCGTGGTTCTTCGTGTTGATGGGCAAGAGCTTGATGATCCCACTTTGAACTTTCTCCCTCACAATGTGATAGTCAATTTCTATGTGCTTTATGCGCTCATGAAACACTTGATAGGATGCTATTTGCAAGGCAGATTGGTTGTCGCAAAATAAGAGGGCAGGTTGTTGGTGCTAAATATGAAGGTCTCGAAGGAGATAGAGAATCCATTGTACTTCACAGGTTGTTGATGCAAGCACTCAGTATTCAGCTTCTGATGAGCCACGAACATTGTGCATTGTTTCTTTGATTTCCAACTAACAGGTGAATGGCCAAGATAGATGATGATCCCTATGACAAATTTCCTTGTGTCAGGGCACCCTGCCTAGTGATAATCAATGAAATCAGTGATCTTAATGTCACTCTTTGCATCGAGGAATAAACCCAAACCAGGAGCTTGCTTTAAGTAACGAAGCACACGTAAAGCAGCTTGATGATGGTATGTAGTGGGTGCAACGATGTATTGGCTGAGGTTGTGGACGTCATGCATGATGTCGGGGTGTGTGTTGGTGAAATATATCAACTTTCCTATGAGTCTCCTGTATGATGTAGGATCGGGCAAGGCATCCCCATTGTTGACAGTGGTTCTTTTGGAAAAGTTCATAGGAGTGGAAACTGGAGCATAAGCGAGCATCCATGTTTCTTGTAGAAGGTCTATGGCATATTTTCACTATGACAGATGTATCCCTTCCTGGCTCCGTGCCACCTCGAAACCAATAAAGTAGGTTAAATCTCCAAGGTTTTTAATCTTAAAAGTTTGGTCTAAAAGGGTGGTTATGTGGTTTATTTCATGCAAGTCATCACTAGCTAATACAACATCATCAACGAACACTATTAGGATCGTAATCTTAGAATACTCAGGGCCATTGTCACTCCTTATTATTTTAATGGTTTTATTAAACTAAGTTTAAACAAAGGCAATAAAGTGGATAAGGTATTTTCGTGCTTCAGATTTATTAGTCATCAAATATAGCCATGTAAAATGTGTGTCACCATCAATAATAGTGAGTTAGTACTTGTGAGCATGCATAGAAGGAGTGGAACAAGGTCCCCAAATGTCAATATGAATAATGTAAAAAGGATGATTAACAACAGTGGTGTTATTAGAATAAGGCAACTTTTTATGCTTTGCAAAATTACAAGCATCACATATATCAATTTTATCACTATGAATGTAAGGATATTTCTGTTTCAAAATGCTCAATCTATTGTCAGATAGATGGCCTAACCTATCATGCCATAAGTTTCTATTTATACTATTACAAGAGGTTTTTCCATCGAGAGCTAGAGATTTCTCAGTATTTGAAAACATATACAAACCAGCTTTAAATTCAGCTAAACCAATCCTCCCTTTCGTGTTTGGATCTTGAATGACGCAAAGGTTAGGTGTAAACACAACTTCAACGTTAAGACCAGATACAAGCTTTGAAATAGATATCAGATTATATTCAAAAGTTGGAATATAAAAACATTATTTAAAATGAGCCTTTCGTTAAGTTTGACTCTACCAATATGAGTGGCAATAACTTTCGAATTATTAGGAAGATTAACAGGTATGTTCTTTATGGTTTTGTAGGATAAAAAATTGCCCAGGGAGTAAGAAACATGGTCCGTTGCTCTCGAGTCAAATGTCCAGACACCTCTATCTCTTATATTGCGAGAACTTACGAAAGACTTACTTGGTTGGGATAGATCAGAGGTGATGGTGTTTATCTGAGTAGCATGAGAGTCTTCAACACCTTCCTCTCTTGATCAAAGGAGAGCAAGCAAGGTTTGGAACGATTGTTGCGTCAAACGCATGTCCTATTCGCCACTTGTATTATCCTTCTTCTCTTCATGTTTATTCTCGTTGGTTTTAACATAATTGGCTTTGCTGTTGAGGAATTTGTGACCAGGCAGGAAGCCATGTTTTCTATAACATACATCCACAATATGTCCTTTTTTACCACGATGTGTGCAAGTGCGTTTGGTGCAATTTCTTGAATATTTTTCGTCATGATTAGATGGAAAACCGTTTCTCTTAAAGCATACAAACTTAATATGACCACCTTTCCCGCAATAGTTGCAAGTGATTTGAGCATTGTTGGCATTGATCTTGATGTCAGTTTCAGAATGGAAGCTATTGCTCATGATCTGTCTTTCTTGCTGAATAACATAAGAGAAAATCTTGCTAATATGTGGAACATGCTCTAAAAGAAGGACATGACATCTAACATTTGTATATTGCTCATTCAAGCCCCTAAGAAACTGCATAACCTGATCCTCACTCTTTCTTTGACTAATCAAATCAATCATTCCACATGAGCATTTCTTAGTGCAAGAACATACGGGATCAGGCCTAAAGTTGTTTATCTCATCCCAAATAATACGCAGCTTAATGAAGAATTCAGTAACAGTGGAGTCACCTTGCTTCATGGAGGATGCTTCAGATTGCAAGTTAGAGATGCGCATGAAGTCGCCTTGGAAATATCTAGACTTCAAATCGTTCCAAATTATTGCTACATTGTCCATCCACAACACGCTTTGTCGAATTGAAGGAGATATCGAGTGAAAAATCCAAGAAGTGACCATGTCGTTGCAACGCTTCTATGCTTGATACAAGTCATCCTTCTTTTCAGGTTCAGTGGTAGTGCCATCTACAAACCGGATTTTGTTCTTAGCACTCAACGTTTTCATCATGGACCTACACCATGAATGGTAATTACTTTCATCAAGCACCGGAGAAACCAAGGTAGTGGCAGGGTTCTCACTAGGGTGCAAGAACAGATGAGCGAGTGTCGGAGAAGCGTCTGTCGTGGTGGGATGAAACGGAAAAGAAAAGGCCTACACCATGAAAGGAAAGAAAGAAAGTTCAGAGATGCGTAGTAGAGCACTTCAAAGGAAGTGCTCTAATACCATCTTAGTGTTTTTAGAAAAAGTGATGATGCAACTCTAATGTATCAGAGTGTGAATCAGCCTTGTCATGGTTGTGCATATAGGGAAGCATAAACACATGCATGAATAGTGAGAGAAAGCGTAAATGAAAGAGAGAAAAAACTGAAGTATTATTACTTTGGAAGAAGTACAAAAAGTGTTACTTAAAAGAGAGGAGAATTACACTTTATATACAAGTGTAGTGTGTGTAAGACCCACTTTTCTAGTTTTATGTTAAAGGGCACGGCCTTAACTTTTGGGCCTAAGGGCTGGCCCATAGGGTACCCAAAACCCCTAAACCAGCCTTATTTCTCTCATTCTCTGCACCTATAAGAAAAACAGCAGTCTCACTCTCTCTTCTCCTTCCAACAGAGCTCTGCTAGAGTTTGACTCCCATTCTTCGTTGAGCTAGGAGAACTCCATTTATTACACGTAAGTCAATCCCTAACTAATACTTCCTCTTTTCTAGCTCTGTTGTTGCAGTTCTAACTAGAGCTCTTTTAGTAATCTTGTTTTCTGTTCTAGTGTCAGTATTCCAGCTTGCAAATCAGTTCTTGGATCTGTAGTAATCCTCTAATGCGTGCTTGTACCTTCCGCTAGCATTCATCCACGTAAGGGAAGCTAGAACCCTATTGTTTGGTGCGATGGTTGTTATCTTGCTTGTGTTTCGTGATTTTCGAGCTTATATGTTGCTATGAATGTATGGTATGGTTGGCATCATTGTTTGGATGTGAAAATATGGCTGTTGCAGGATGAACAGTGGCGAAACCCGACACTCTTGCCCAGGCGACCAAGCCTCGCCCAGGCGAGACTTGTAGAGACAGACCCAGACTCGCGCTCGAGCTCTTGCTCAGGCGGAGAGCTTTCGTTTGAGCGAGACACCATCTCGCTCAGGCGAGAGAGGCTCGCCTAAGCGAGGACGAGTGGGGGTTTGAGGTTTGTGCTATAGGCGTAGCTCAGGCGAGGAAGTCTTTCTTTTGTGCGAGGGACATGCTCGCCCAGGCGAGTAGCGACTCGCTTAAGCGAGAATCCGCGAGCCTCGCAAGGTTCCCTAATGACAGTCTTGCCTAAGCGAGACCCTGTGGCTTGAGTGAGGCTGGCACGGGATTTCTTTATGCAACTGTACCTTTTATGTTGTTGGGGCCTTAATTGTATGTTTGGCTTGTTATGCTTTACCTTGGGTATGAACTGTATGAATTGAGTGACCCTATATGAATGAGATGAAAATTATGATTCATGAGTTTTGGCATGATGTGAGCATGATGTTTGTGTGGGATTGGTTCATAGAATTTAACATGATGAGTTCGTTATGGAGTGGGATATGAAATATGGAGGGATTCATGGAAAATGAATGATGTTCCTTGGCATGGTATTGGCATGATGTACGATTCTATTTTCATGGCTTTGGGAAGGATGAGTTGTGGTTGACTAAATATGAGATACGAATGAGGGATGATTACAAAGGTTGATATGATATTGACATGTGTGGTGAATATTTCATGATTGATTGCATGTGTACAGTATGTGGTCAGTACGTAAATCCTTGGGATCTCTAGGTGAGATTCCAGGGTAGTGCTTCAGTGGTCGGGACGTAATTCCATGGCCCCTGTTAGTGGGTGTCCAGGGTGGTGCCCCATCTATATAATTTGGTAAGAATTCAAGGTAAGGATTGCATCCTGACACTCTAAGGAGTCAGTTAGTCTCACTTATAGCGGACTGACTCCTGTGGTGTGAATAGCAGGAGGCCTGAAATTCATTAAGGACTAATCTTGTGTGTGAGGGAATTTATTCATTGCAATATTTGGAACACTTGTAATACATAGCTCGGGGGTGGGCAGAGGTATCCACCACAAGTGCGAGCATCCGCTGAATCCGACCAGGTTATATGTATCCGGATGAGTCGAGTCGAGTCTTAGTATATTGATTGAAAGGTCATAACATGCTTGGATGATATATGTATATTGGACTGAGAAGGCATATTTGATTGCATGATAAAAATCTTTTTGGCTCTACCTTGCCCTTTGTTTGTTTGATTGCTTTGTATGTTGTTCTTCTACCTTTACGATGATCATCAATTTATTGATGGGAGTAAATGCGAGAGGTCCTCGTGGTCAACAGAGGAGGGATGATTCTGCTGCATAGTCTACCCGGACTGGAGTTCTTTTATTTGTGCTTTCATTTAGGGCCACGACCCATGTTCTGTTTTAGCTTTTGGGTGTATCATCAACTACTGTCGTTTACCTTTGTACCTTTTTGGCATCGTGGTGTGCCTTTTATGTTTTGAACTTCCTTGGATACTTGTAAGGAGTAGGGTTTAAACTTCGGGGCCGCTTTTCTTTTATTAATCAGTGTGATGCTTCCTTTAATTATATTTATTAATTAAATGGGGTGTTACATTAATGGTATCAGAGTAGTTCGTCCTTAGGATGACTTGAGGTTATGGGTTTGTCATGCCTCGCGGGCGTGAGTAGTCATGTCTAGTCAAGCGTGTCAGTAAAACCAAAAGTTTTAAGAACAGAAAAACGCCTTGATAAAGTAATAAGGGTGCACACTCATGACTAGATTAAATGTTGTTTTTCCTTTCTTAATTCTAATGGTTTGGGGAAAGAATGATGACAGACAAAGGGGTTGGTTGTTTGTAAGTGATAGGGTGTTGCTTTGTATGATCTAGTTGTCTTGTTGCGCCTCTATGCTTTGTGTCTAGTGTCTACGGAGATAAGGGAATGCAGATTCCATGTCAACTTGACTTGCTTACCTTTACAAGTGTTGGATGAGGCCTCTGAGACAAATTCTTGCCTCAAAGATAGGAAGTTGATGCGTGATGTATACCGTTGAGCAAGGAAAACTAAGTTTGGGGTAATAGATTTGAGAACAGATGTTGGAACTTAGCAACGATTGGACTAAGGGAGCTTCAAGGACAAGTTTGGGATCAAATACTACAAGTTTTCCAAAATGAGTTGAATATAGAGGTTAGAACATATGGGAGATATCGATGCATGCAAGTGTAACAATGTTTGAGAAAAATCAACTTGGTTCTACATTTCGGTAATACCGGGATTCAGAGTTCTACGAATATATGTAATGTTAAGATGAGTGTCATTAGATATGGTCATATGGCCATATCTAGTGTTTTGCTGGATTGGAGGAAGAGAAGCAATTGACAAAATCCTGGGTTGCAGAAAATAATGAAATTGCTTGGCATCGAGCAAGTTGAGAAAGATAAAGACCATGGGGTGTAAAAGGACGACAAATCTCTAATTGGAGGCTAAGATGGAGCAGAGCTTACAGATTAGTCAAGTGAGATAATGTTCCCTAAGAAAAGGGAAAAATAATATGTGGATAAAGATGAAGTGGCATAAAGGTTTCGTACTAGGTTGGATAGTTGGAAGGAGATGATTGGTCTTTGGAGTTGATAAAAGGATGTTTCAAGGAAAAGAAGTTCACATGAGCAGAACAATTGACCTTGGGTTGAGACTAAGAAACCTAAGTGTTGGATCTTGTAGGAATGGCAAGAGCTAGTGGGGGCAAAATACACTAAAGAATGAAAGGAGAAGAAAAGTCTAAAGAAATTGAAATGGTGTATACGATAGTTGGTGCTGGAGTGATTAGCGCAAATGACCAAATTCGAGGATACAAGGTATAAAAGTGGTGCTTGGGATGTGGGTTTGGTTTTATTTGGGATCGTATACCTCTTGGTGTCGGCCATATGGCAGAGGAGTCATGGGTGCCTACAAGAGGGAGTTGGGGTTGAGATAGTGGTTTGCTACAATGGCGGTCAAGTGAAGTTTACTTGGGTGTGTTTCATGTTTAATGGTGACCAAAGGATTTAAATTCAAAGCCAATTTGAATTGTTTCCTTTGCAAGGTGGGGACATAATCTCAAGGGTGAATTGGTTGTTTTCTTAATCTCATTCTTAGGAGATGTGATCCCCAACGAAGTAATATCCTTTGATTTAAAGAGTTGTTGGAGATATTGTAACATCCTAACCGGAAATTACTTATTAAAATAAATAAGAAAATAAATAAAATAACCACCTCATTTATTATCATCAATTTCCCAAAAACGCGAGAAAATTTAAATATTAAAGTCCAACGCGCCAATACAGATAAAATAAGTCGCATCAGTAAGTGTTACAATTAAAATCGTCTATAAAATTATTACATATAAAATCATAGTTCATCATAATGACTAGTGATAAAACCTTGAGATATCCCCACTCCGTCTCTAGGCATCTGTTTGCTCACCTGCATCCACATCTGCTCCCATGTAACAAGTTACATGATCATCGCCACACACACACAGATAGGGTGAGCTCATTTAAATAAAACCAAACAATATAATATTAAATACAACATCAATAAATTTAAACCCGGGTTAGTACACTTTCCCTTTTTCTTTTACTCCTTCACTTCCAACACTTGCCTTTAGACGTTTATCATCTCTATACCCTTTAGGTGAGATCAATGATCGATCTTTGCTGTACGAGTGTCTACTTGCCCCTCCGACTACAGGCCACCACCTGTTAGTCCGCACATGGGAATAACGTTGCCACAACATCTCACCGTGACACCAAGTGGAGTTCCCCAAAACAAACCTAACTTTATAGTTGTTTCCAGACTACCAAATCTCTATCAGAATCCACTGAAGAGGGCAATCATTCGAAACCTCGCCGTACGAGCCACAACCCGCACACTCCACTGGACTTCCTAAACCACCAGGCTACAACCTGGAGTGGTGACGTGTTACCCCAATACAAGATGCACTCGTAACTGGGCCCCCAGCCAAAGCATCGTAATCATGAACATCCCCTAAAACGGTGTAGAAAACTTCCCTCGCGACCATCCCTGGACCAAAACCGCCTAGCGTGCATCTCACACCGCTAGGTGGAATTTAACTCCAGACTGTCTGACGGGCATCACACACCGCCAGGCACCACGCCCCTGCAGACTCATCTCTGCACCATCACTGCCTAGCGGTCACACGCTCTGCCGTCAGGCGCCTTGCGGCCCTACCGCCTAGCGCATCTGTCCCGTGCCGCCAGGCCCACCGAACCTTCAAGGTTTCTGTTGCATTATTCCGCCTGACGAAACCCACTCTACCGCTAGGTGCCCTGCGCACATTGTGACCATTGTCACAGGTTTGTGTTTCGTCCGCTTGGCGACTCTCACACGCCGTCAGGCGCTATACCAGTAGCGCACTGCTACTGGTTTATTGGCACTTTTACAGATTCTCAAGTATCCTGGTTACACCACATACAAACTTGTAGCACAATTATTGCACTCCAATCACAATTCCATACCAAATTGTAAGGCACTCAACCCATCATAATATAGTGCCCTTAAAGCATTTTCAGATATAATTCTATAACAGAATTACTAACTTCACAAAAGTCAAGCAATAATACTTTGCAATGTATACTCATACCTTAGATAACTCAAACATTGTATGCACAATCCAAACTCACCCCAGTTATCAATTTCACTCATCTGACCATAGTTCCCTATAGTTTAAATGCCACATTTTATTACATGTTCATCATTCTTACCTTTTAACCAAATCCAAAACCACCCAATTCCTGTACACTCTATCATGTAGCAGTAAACTCTAATATACCCATCATACAAGGATCAACTACTTTCATTTGAACATTATTCATACATATATCTCAACATATTCATATTTGACCAATTCGATGCTTACCCATCCCCAACAACAGCATAATCATAATTTCCCATTTCATTTCACGAATTCAGCAACCCATCTCACATGTATTAATATTCATTATATAACCCCATAGACAAATGACAAAAAATCTCATGATTCTAAACAATTGTCAATTATTCATACAACCCATGTTATGCAGATGCGTACACAACCACATTCCCGATTCCTTTTAAATAACATTCATTCCCTCAAACTGAGTATTCATCAATCAAACTGAATTCTATCCAATTCCCAACATAAACCCAACACTCAATTTCAGATCAAAATCCATGTCTTGCAACATAATCAGCATAAGCAAAGTCTATCAAACATCAAAATTCACATTCGAGCATACAGACATCACGGTCACATCACAAGTACCCCAAAAATATCAAAAATGGCCAAAAAACAATGTAATTGTGTTCGTGCCACCTGGCAGTTCATCCTCTGCCGCCAGGTGGTTCATCGCTGATACCCAGAAATTGGGTCTGGTGTTTGTGTTGCCTGGCGGTCACGCGTGACCCGCCAGGCGGTTTCTGGAAAAATTCTAGAAACCCAATTTCATCTCTGATTTTCATGTAAATTGTAAACCCAACCCCGCATACATCACGATTCAATCAATAATAAATCACAACCACATCAAACACACAATAGGAACTCCCCTAACCTGGATTTCCTTGCTCAATTTGCTAAATGTGCTACTTCCTTCTTGTTTGCCAATCTCCTTCTTGTTCTTCCACCAATTCAGACCCAGAACCTCACCCAACACTCACAAACACTATCCTTTCGTGCTCTATTCCTGGTATAGTCTCAACCTTGCCAAAACCTTTCCCAATACTCAACTTTTACCTTTTAAACCGTGCTTAAATTTAGGTCAATAATACAAAAACGGGATTCCCACTTAATTAATGGTTAATGGCCATTCATGGTCCCCTTTATGGTTGTTTTTCAGCCTCCCTTGGCTACTAGATAAGTTTGGGTTTCCTTTAACCCTTCCCATTCCACCAAACTCTAGCATTAGCAAAAAAAAAATACAAAGTTAAATTTAAGTTTTCACCAAGGCTAGAACTCACAACCATGCAATGCCAAGTCAGTACCAAACCATTATGCCAATCCATTTTTCACGCCAACTAGTATAACCCAATTGCTATCTTCTTACTTACACGCATATACATATTAGTAAATAAATAAAAATTAAATCCTACACAATTGGCATACATAGGACTTGAACCCAAGTCCTCTTACACAAACCAAGTACTCTCAACCATTTGAGCTAGTACTTTTCCACATCATGAAGATTAGCATTTAATGCCATAAAGGCTTCTCTTACTCGCATTGATTAAATAATTAATTATTTAATTATTTAAATTTAGCGGGTCTTAGAGACATAATGTCATAAACTCAATATAATCACTAGGATAACTGCAAGTTTGGTGAATCTTTGAAAAGAAGTTATGGTGTGTCAAGCCGTTCAAGAAGAGTATTGACTAAGGTTGGAGTGACTAATAAGGAATATGGTTTTAAAAGGATAGATACATTGTTGAGAAAATGGAACGTTAAGGCTATCAAAAGAATAGTTTAAAGGGTTCTTCAAGTTTTATAATGGTCTCGAGGAAGGTTTCTCAATGACGATTGTTTCCTTGTCATGCCGAACATGAAAGGATCATTATTTTGAGTAAACAAACAAGTGACCTTATGTATGGATCAGAGTAGCGCAGCGAGGGTGATGGCAGGTGATGCTTAGAAATGGTAAGAGGTGCGTGAGAAGAACTATCTTACTCATGACCTAGTGATTACCACGAAGACCGATTCTTTAAAAACACCAAAGGTTTTGTTCTTGTGTGTATCGGGTAAAAGTGTACAATGATCATTCAGAGTTGGAAGTGTAGGATTGGATAAAGGAAGTTGGACCAAGGAAATGATGGGTGGTTGAATTATGTTTTCAAGTTAGGGTACCAACCTAGAAGTAGGGTAGTAAGAGTCGGTGTTCATTTCTAGGAGAGAATTCAAGATTTAGGCTCTGGCAAGGTAAGAGTAAGAGTTGGTGGAGAAGTTAGTGTCTAAGTTGGGAGGAGAAGAGGTGAAGAGATTTCAGTGGTCAAGTCATTCGACTAGTACAAAGGAGTTTCTCAAAAGAGGTCGGGAGAAAAGACAAATTGGGCAATCTTAGTTGGAGGTGTATTGTAAAGCTGATTGGTACAGATCAAACTAGAGACTTGAAGTCAGGGAGAGTTATGGTTATGAGGTTTCTGTAAAATGATGGTTTCAGGTTAGGGGATTAAAGGTGAAGGTAGGGCGCCAAAACGATATGGTGAAGGAAACCGTTGAAGGTTTTAAATTGAAAATGGAATAACTCGGTAGGGAACTTTGTTGCCTTAGAAGAAGCCAGCAAAGGAAGTAAGATGTTATGAGTGTCGTTATGCGTAAAAGTGGTCAAGAGTGTTGATGGTGGGGCAGTCGGCCAAAACTCAAGAGTGATCAAGACAGTGGAGTGATTCTTAAAGGAGAGAACAAAGTGATGTGAAGTGATAACTACATACTTTAATTTGAGATTTGAAGTCATTTAAGACTTTGATAAAAACCTACAAGAGGTAGCGGAGAGCACATGGTAGATGAGTCAGTATATCAGATACAAGTTGGTTGGGCAGGTATGAAGGAACATCTAGTTTTAAGGTTACAGGGTGGAAGTTACTTCGAGAGTAGTGACTAAACCAATCCACATGGGTGAACACATATCGCTTAGCATAGAGGCAAAGTTTCTAGTGACTATAGGCGTTTGAGTCATTATATCAGTCGTGTTTGAGTGGTGGTTCTTAGAGGAAATAATGAGAACATAGTTTCTTCCTACCTCATAAATGAATTTTCGAGGACGAAAATTTTTGTTGTTGGGGAGAATGTAAGATCCACTTTTCTAGTCTTATGTTAAAGGGCAATGCCTTAACTTTTGGGCCTAAGGGCTGGCCCATAGGGTACCTAAAACCCCTAAACTAGCCTTATTCCTCTCATTCTCTGCACCTATCAAAAAAACAGCAGTCTCACTCTCTCTTCTCCTTCCAACAGAGCTCTGCTAGGGTTTGGCTCCCATTCTTCGTTGAGCTATGAGAACTCCATTTATTACACGTAAATTGATCCCCAACGAATACTTCCTCTTTTCTAGCTCTGTTGTTGCAGTTCCAACTAGAGCTCTTTTAGTAATCTTGTTTTCTGTTCTAGTGTCAGTATTCCAACTTGCAAATCAGTTCTTGGATCTGTAGTAATCCTCTAATGTGTGCTTGTACCTTCCGCTAGCATTCGTCCAGGTAAGGGAAGCTAGAACCCTCTTGTTTGGTGCGATGGTTGTTATCTTGCTTATGTTTCGTGATTTTCGAGCTTATATGTTGCTATGAATGTATGGTATGGTTGACATCATTGCTTGGATGTGAAAATATGGTTGTTGCAGGATGAATAGTGGCGAGACCCGACACTCTCGCCCAGGCGACCAGGCCTCGCTCAGGCGAGACTTGTAGAGACAGACCTAGACTCGCGCTCGAGCTCTCGCTCAGGCGGAGAGCTTTCGTTTGAGCGAGACACCATCTCGCTCAGGCGAGAGAGGCTCGCTTAAGCGAGGACGAGTGGGGGTTTGAGGTTTGTGCTATAGGCGTAGCTCAGGCGAGGAAGTCTTTCTTTTGTGCGAGGGACATGCTCGCCCAAGCGAGTAGCGACTCGCTTAAGCGAGAATCCGCGAGCCTCGCAAGGTTCCCTAATGACAGTCTCGCCTAAGCGAGACCCTGTGGCTTGAGCGAAGTTGGCACGAGATTTCTTTATGCCACTGTACCTTTTATGTTGTTGGGGCCTTAATTGTATGTTTGGCTTGTTATGCTTTACCTTGGGTATGAACTGTATGAATTGAGTGACCTTGTATGAATGAGATGGAAATTATGATTCATGAGTTTTGGCATGATGTAAGCATGATGTTTGTGTGGGATTGGTTCATAGAATTTAACATGATGAGTTCGTTATGGAGTGGGATATGAAATATGGAGGGATTCATGGAAAATGAATGATGTTCCTTGGCATGGTATTGGCATGATGTACGATTCTATTTTCATGGCTTTGGGAAGGATGAGTTGTGGTTGACTAAATATGAGATACGAATGAGGGATGATTACAAAGGTTGATATGATATTGACATGTGTGGTGAATATTTCATGATTGATTGAATGTGTACAGTATGTGGTCAGTACGCAAATCCTTGGGATCTCTAGGTGAGATTCCAGGGTAATGCTTCAGTGGTCAGGACGTAATTCCATGGCCCCTGTTAGTGGGTGTCCATGGTGGTGCCCCATCTATATAATTTTGTAAGGATTCAAGGTAAGGATTGCATCCTGACACTCTAAGAAGTTAGTTAGTCTCACTTAGAGCGGACTTACTCCTGTGGTGCGAGTAGTAGGAAGCCTGAAATTCATTAAGGGTTAACCTTGTGTGTGAGGGAATTGATTCATTGCAACATTTGTAACACTTGTAACACATAGCTCGGGAGTGAGCAGCTCGGGGGTGAGCAAAGGTATCCACCACAAGTGCGAGCATCCGCTGAATCCGACCAGGTTATATGTATCTGGATGAGTCGAGTCGAGTCTTAGTGTATTGATTGAAAGGTCATAACATGCTTGGATGATATATGTATATTGGGCTGAGAAGGCATATTTGATTGCATGATAAAAATCTTTTTGCCTCTAGCTTACCCTTTGTTTGTTTGATTGCTTTGTATGTTGTTCTTCTACTTTTGCGATGATCATCAATTTATTGATAGGAGAAGATGCTAGAGTCCTCGTGGTCAACAAAGGAGGGATGATTCTGCTGCATAGTTTACTCGGACTGGAGTTCTTTTATTTGGGCTTTCATTAAGGGCCACGACCTATGTTCTGTTTTAGCTTTTGGGTGTATCATCAACTACTGTCGTTTACCTTTGTACCCTTTTGGCATCGTGGTGTGCCTTTTATGTTTTACTTCCTTGGATACTTGTAAGGAGTAGGGTTTAAACTCCGGGGCCGCTTTTCTTTTATTAATCAGTGTGTTGCTTCCGTTAATTATATTTATTAATTAAATGGGGTGTTACAATGTGCAAAAATAGACTAACAAAAAAACAAAAAAAAGGAACTGAAAAAGTGGTTGCACTTGACGGGACGTTGCACGTGTGCCAGACTTATGTGATCAGCCTTTATGAGAAACGTCTTTATCATTACTCTGAGATAAACTCTTTCCTTTTAATTTATTTATTTATTTATTTTTTCTCTATGGAAGCATGCAAGGTTTGGAAAATGAAAATACATGGGTTTTTCTTAATTTAAAAGTTACTTCTAAATTTACGGTATGCTTTGATGGTTAGTGAACTAATAAAAAGTTTTTATGGTGTCTTACTTCAATATTTTAGTTCCTAAGTCTCTGAAGCATCTCAAGATTTCACTTCATAAGTCTCTGAATCATCTTAAGGTAGGGTAGCCAATGAATTTTTCAATTTTTCATTTTTTGTTGTCACAATGTAATAATTTGACTAGAGAAATTGAAATTTAAAACCTTATGCATGCACGATTATAAAAAGAAATTTATGTGGTCTTACTTAGTGGTCTTACTTATAATGGTTTTAAGTTATATTATGATTTTGAATGATATTATATTAATTTAATTATTATTGAAATGTGTATGAAATGATGAATTTATGAAGTGAAGTTCAATTGAAGTCCCAAACATGAGATGGTATGTGAACGCTTGTTTGATTGTATAAATTAAGTATAGCAACATATTGAAGAAAATAGATATCATTTTGTTTTACTAATGAATTATGTAGATTAAGACATCAAGTGATGATCAAGTGATGATAAGTTGAGAGAAAGTTATTGCATTGAAAAATTATAAATGTACAAATATTTCTTGTATTGAACTTATCTTGACTTGTGAAGTCAAGCAAAACCTTTCTTGATCAAGTGAGCATGTTAAACCTCTAACCTTTGAGAGATTTTTGCTCAAGCAAGTCATTTTTCAATCAAACAAAAATGAGACCAAAAGTTTGGTCTTTGTTTCAGTTGTATTTTCACTTTGAGGTTTTTTTTTTTTACTTGAAAGGGACAAATTGCAAAAGAAATTATGGGAATGGGAAGATTGAAAAGAAAAAGGTATAATCCCTAGGTAAGTAGTGTTGCATGTGTATGATATTATATAAAGAAATCGCATGGCTCCATAAGGATTTCTACATAGGTATTTTTTTTTTTTTTAAAGTTGTACGCTTACTAGCGACTTTGGAGAGGAAGTCGGGCAACCCCCCTCCAAGGTTTTCAAATTTTACATGGAAGTCATGCACCCCTCGTATGATTTTCAATTATTGTAGTAAATTCCTCCCACCCCTATACATTTTTCAATAGCGAAGCCATAGTCTTCTGATTGTTGTATCAGGGGCACACAAACTTGTTTTACAAACACTTTGACAGAACATGCATGGCTTGTGGTACTCTGATCAAACAAACATCTTCTTAAGCATTCATTTGGGCACTCTGATCAAACAAACATCACAAAATTAGGTCACTCATAATTTAGATATAGCTGAAAGCAAATTGAGTTCAAAATCTTTGGTTCATGAACCATAATGAACATATAGTACAACCAATTAATGGAAAGAAATAGTTAAAATAGTTATAATTTCTCTCGTGCCCATTATTACTCTAAAAATTAATAGAAAGAAATAGTTAAAATATGATTTTTTTTTCAATTCTGAAACTTGCAACCAATTAAAACCAATTATTATTGTTCTAAAAACTGCATTATTTGATCTAATTTTAGCATGACACGTCATTATTTTTTTTTAAATAAAATATTTTAATCATGTATGACATAAACATGAGTGAAAATCACACCGTGCAATAGTTTTTAGTGATTAGAAAAGAGATACCCACTCGGCCCAAGTGATAAGCAACATCTTTTGCTATTACCTGAAATCGTAGGAAAAATAAATTCAAAAAATCACCACCGACTACAACATTTTGTATCTAAGTCAATTGAAAAAGTGAGGCAATTTACTCACCAATTGAAAGACTTTATAGGGATGCATGACTTCACTATTGAAAAATGCATGGGATGGGATGACTTCACTACACCAATTGAAAATCGTATGGGGGTGCACAACTTCACTACAACAATTAAAAATCGTATAGAGGGTACACGACTTCCCTATAAAAATTGAAAACCATGAAGGGTGCATGACTTCCCTCCAAAGTCGCCTCATAGTCCCAGAACTTCTTATTTGAAAAAAAAAACCTCTACATAAATTGTTATAGGCCACACAACTTTTTCATATAGTGTCGTTAGCATGCAACACGACTTGCTCAAGCGTTGTAATTTCTCTAAAAATTTTCCCACTCTCATAAAAATACCTTGCTTTGAACATTTGTTGATGGACAATTGCATTGAACTTACCTTGATTTACGAATTTAAAGATTGTAGATATGACATGTTTGTTAAATAATATTTAGTATGCTAAAATCCTTATTTGGTCCTCATATTTGTTTGAATTATTCAATTAGTCCCTAATTGTTATTTGGTTCAACTAAGTCTTTGTATTTTAAAAATGATCTAATTAGGTCATTTCCATTTTATTAGTCTTGATACCATGTTCGTAGATCCCACATGTCTATTCTTAGTATTTTCAATTTTTATTTCTATTTTTTTCAATTTATTTTGTCACGTGTCAAGTCATTGTTGTGCCACGTGAAAGTGGCAATGCCATGTGACATTGTCAATGCCACATGACAATGTTAGTACCACGTGTTAATATCAATGTCACATGGCAATGTCGTGTATTCAATTTGGTTCAAATATTTGAAATTTTGTCTCAATTGAATCCCAATTTTATTTTTATTTTTTTGAATTAAGTAATGTTGTCCCTCTTTTAAATGATACCAAACTAGTAATTTAGCCTTGTAAGAAAAAAAAGAAGAAGAAGAAACTATAAGCTTGTTTTTTTAAAGAACCCAAAACACTACCACTGTAAATCAAAATAAAAGCTTATAAGCTTTCTCCTTAAAATGGATCCTTTCTCCCCATCTCCATCTTCTTTCTTTTGTTGCTCACTCACAATCTATCGTCTCCTTAATTAGAAGTCGGGTTGTAATCACCATGTAGCCCTCTACAAGTTAACCAAATGAAATCTCTATTAGAGTAAGTCGAAATTTCATCTCCCTTAGACACCTATTCTGGTTTGGGCAATACATGTGGTCTCCTTGGTCTTGCATGTGCTTCTAGCAGCTTTAGTTTCACTCTTTGCTAACTATTGTCTAGTTGGTTTAGTTTGATTGTCTTTCCATTATTGATAGGTTGAGATAGAATTTTTGAAAGTTCAAATTCAGTTAGGGCTTTTTGATAGGTTATATTTTTTCATATATGGTTTATAGTCATGGTCATGGCATAGTTATGGTCATTGAGAGATTGTGGTTCTATATGGTTATATGACATTAGTCTTACACATATAAGACCTTAGACACCACTTTTACACCAAAACCTTAAGGCAATGTTGTTATGGGTCTTTATTCTTATATGGTGTTTAACTTTGTCTTTTCTATCCAATGTGGGACTTTTTGACTCACACTTGGACTATTCCCAACATCTCCCCTCAAGGGTGAGTCCCTTGTTGTTTTTTTTTTTCCTTTTTCATATGGTATATTTTCCCTTCAGGTGTATGAGTGACCCCTTTGGTTATGGTTATGCGGTCAGTCACATCGGTGACCCCTTTTGTTTATGGTGGTGGTTATGCGGTCAGTCACTCCGAACCATCGGCTCTGATACCACTGATAGGTTATATTTTTTCATATATGGTTTATAGTCATGGTCATGGCATAGTTATGGTCATTGAGAGATTGTGGTTCTATATGGTTATATGACATTAGTCTTACACATATAAGACCTTAGACACCACTTTTACACCAAAACCTTAAGGCAATGTTGTTATGGGTCTTTATTCTTATATGGTGTTTAACTTTGTCTTTTCTATCCAATGTGGGACTTTTTGACTCACACTTGGACTATTCCCAACACTTTTCAAGTGTTTGGATGGTTCTATCGGGTAAGGGAAGCTAGAGATGTTTTCATTTGTTGAGCCCAAAAACATGAAATCTATCATCATAGAGATGTTTTAAAGTAAGGATTGGATCAAGGAATGTCAAATTTCACAAATCAAGCTCAAAGAGGAGTTTTTGCGATCTATCATGGCATTGGTCTGCACTTTTGGGGTGTTGGGCACCAGTTTTGGAAACCCAAAATAGAAGCCATTACACATGTGGCAACGGACGAAACCCTCTCATTATCGAGCGACAGTTTGACAGTGGTTCATGTCTCGTTGGCCTGAGCATCACTTTCTGGCGTAGGGCGCCACTTTCTGGTGTTGGGCGCTACCCAGATTTTTAGCACTACATCTCTTGGTAAAATGTAGATTCTCAATTCGTTAACCGTTATATCGAGCTAAAATTTTGACAGTTGATCCTAGACACATGATTCTTCACTTTGACTTGTGAGATCTTTGTTTTGAATTCTTTGGTTAGAGAAATGGTTTTCACTGTTTTGATGTACTTTATGTATGTATATATTTGAGATTGTAATTGATTGAGATAAAATTATTGATATGTGAATCTAAAAATGTGGTTAAGGATGTATATGATTATGAAAGTAATTAATTATGGTTAAAGTATTATTGTATAAATGTGATGATAATGGGTTTGTTAATGTATACGAGTATTACATGTGTTTGATGTAATTCCATGGGTCTTATGGGTAGATTCTATGGTGGTCTTATTTTAGTGTATGCAATCGACTATGAATTCAAGTAAGGTGACATCCTGAAACACTAATGATCATTCACACTCAAATAGAGTAGAATGGATCATGTGGTGAAAGTAAGAGGAGGTCTTAGTTTATGGTAGGATAATGCCTTAGATAATGATGGATTAATCTTATGTGTGGTAGGGTGAAACCCATTGGCAATGGCTTTGCATAGCAGTAGAAGCCACCACAAGTGCAAGTCTCTAGTGACTTCGATTCCAAATGCATGTATCTGAATAATTAAGTTTAGTGTTAGTTGTCTGTGTGCAATTATATGAATTATTGTAGTTTGTACATGCATGACTTATAATTGATATGATTTAAATGGTCTTATGATAACTCTTTTGTATACTAGCTTATCCTTGAACCTTGTGGTTTTGTGTTGTTTTCTTCTTTTGCGATGATCACCATTTTGATGTGAGTAAATGAAGATGTAGGTTTAGAGATACCTCTGAAGGATGAGAAATTTGTAATTGGAGTTGTGAGTTTACAGCGGATGTATGAGTGGTTAGTATGTTCGGTATAAGAATATTTTTGTAAGATTGGTGTTGTTGTATAAATGGTATATTTTTATAGTCTAAACTCTTTAAGAACTATATTAATGAACTTTTTATTTTATTAATCTGCCTTCGAAAATTGTTTTGAAAATGTCTTATTTTTTTAGTTTTATACTACTAAATGAAATGTTATAAACCTAATTACAACTTTTATATATATATATATATATATATATATATATATATATTAAAATAATTTTTTAAATTTTTACATCAAATCATTTTACCTAACTATTAAAATTTATTATTTTTTATATTTTTAATTTCAATAAAAAGATCCTATTTTAAAATTATAATTTATTAAAAATATTAAAAATGTAAATGTAGGGACATTTGTAATTTTTTAAGTTTTAAATTTGTCACGTTCAATTTATAAATAAGCTAACAAATATGTAAAATATATTAAGTTAAAAGATACATGAATGTATCTTTCACATTAAATTTATAAATAATCTAACAATGGAAAATATATTTTTAAATTATTTCAAATATTAAAATTTAAAAATTACAAATGTTATGTTACATTTACATTTTTAATATTTTAAATCTATTATATGTTTAAAGTAGATATTTTTTAAAAATTAAATTCAAAAATAAAATTAATTTTAATAGTTAGATGGAGTAATTTGATGTATATATAAGATATAATTAAGTTTAATTACTAATTTGATCTTATTTTGGAGAGACAACATTGTTTCATTTCAAAAATAATTGGATTAAGTTGAGTCATAATTTCAAATATAAAAACTTAATTGAATACAAGATATTGTATGTGATACTCACACGTGACACTAACATCGTTATGTGATATTGTCGGTGTCATAGGTCACGATAATGATATAATACATGACAAAAAATATAAAAAAAAAATTAAAAGTTTGCTAAATATCTTTCAATTTTATTACTCTTTTAAATCATTATGTCTTCAAATTAACAATTGTAAATTCACTTAATAAAATCATTAACGTATATTTTATGGTAATAAAAATAAAAAATGTTGTCGGTAAATAAAGATAAAAAATATTTTATAAGAACTAAAATTAAAATCGTTATTAAAAAATATATTTAAATTACTATATAAATATATTTAGGAATTGGAGTGCCCTAAACTAAATTGAATTATATAAAATTTATCTTAAATATTTAATTTTGTAAAACTGGACGAAAATGTTTTATTGTTTAATTTTGAAAAATTTAATTGAAAATAAATACAAGTATATTTGTGAAATTACTTTTTAAAAAAATACAAAGTAAGTTTATAATTAAATTTTATAGAAATGTTGGATAAATATTAGTTGTATATACCTGTGATGACAATGTGATGACAATGGAGGGCGAGTCAGACGAGTCAGTTCATAGGTTCAGAAGAAAAAAGTATGAGACGAGCTGAGAATTTTAGCTCATTGGCCCGTTTAGACCAATCTTGCTTAACCCGCAATCCGCACAGGTCAATGACAGGTCGGCCTGCATTGGTCCGCATTGACTTAAATCTCTAAAATTAGATGACACTAACACAATACATTGTGTGTGTTTCTTATAAGAAATTTGCTCTTCAGAGGTTTTTTCTCTAGTTTAGCCAAAAACAACTCTATTGTTCATGTTTCTTCTCTTGTTTTAATCTAGATCAACATCATTTTTGTTTCTAACATACATGTACTTAAAAATTATGAATTATAAAATTTGAATATTACTTATTTTCAATAGGCATATAAAATTTTTTATTTATATTAATTTAACTAAATAAAAATAAGGTTACTAAAATCTTACACCTTAGTGAAAAAAATACAAAATAAAATTTTTTTCATACAGGTCACATTGTCACCCCTGTATATACTCGACTTAAAAGTAAGTATCTTTAGTCTAAAAGTTGGTTCGAAAGCATTTAAGAGGCCTAATAAGCCATTATAATAACAATTACTTTTAAAATATTGGAAACATATATCGTTATAACTTTCTATCATGTATTATTTTAAGAGATATTAAGAGAACCATCAATATATTCTCCATATCCATGGACTTAAAAGATCTATTAATACATTTCTTTTGCCATATGAAGTTTCAATCAATATTCAATATTACTTTATACTTTTACATGGTTCATCTACTCTTACTCACTTCAGCATCAACTCTTTGTAGGTGAACTTTTCCTCCAGCTCTATCAAATAGACCAGACTACCATCATCCTCCATTGTAGATCTAGACATAGAAGATATTTTATTCACATGAGAACCTTTTCATCAAAAGTGTAAAACATTAATGTTTAATCATATAATAAAAGATTTAAATATTGTGACATTTAATTCATATGAGTTTCCGAGTTAATAATCACTTTAATTTGTTTGTGTTAATAATCAACCTAGTGTATTAAATTGAATGTAGTTTTTGTAGTTTAATCCAATTAACTTCATGTTGGCCACTTGTAAGTCATTGATAGGAGAGTGGATTATATCCTGCTGAAGTACCTAGCAGTCAATATCCTACGCCATGTTAATATTTGGTATTAAACAAACACATCTTTTATTCTATCTCACATCAAAACAACTACCTTTCTTTGCTCATTTTACCAGTTAGATATCGTCCAAACAGTCAAATAATCAAAGGAAGAACATATGTCACTAAGGTAACAAAGTAGTAACAAATTGATTTCTCACCTATCAAATGTTCTCTTTGGCTTATACATAACTTATCAAGATCAATTAAAATAAATAAATTGATTTCAAGTATCGATATTACATAGTTAAATTTTACTCTAGAAGAAACTCCACAAAATTAAATGAGTTAAGCATCCATAATAGATAAATAAAATTACGAGAAACAAGAATAGATTTCACAATAAATTAAGAATATACAAAAAGAATTAATAATTAACATATTAACAAATCAAAGACGTGTAAAAGAATTCGTAATTAATATATTTAAGAATAAGTCGGTCTATGAGTCCCTTGTTATTATTTTCACTGTGAATGCCTAAGTGAGAAAACTAAAGTCAGTTTCCTTCAAAACACTCTCCACTTTCACATTTTTTTTTCCATATGCCCTCTCTCCCAATAATTGCCCTTTTGTTTTTCATTTGTAACCTTTCTTTTTTTTCTTGCAATCAGATTATGGAGATGAATCCCCTGTAGAGCCCTCTGTCGATCCCACTCTTCACTTCCTTCCTCTGAGTAAGTCAACACTCCTATTTTGATTTCCTTTCTCCTTCAATTCGAAATTTCTACCTATGTTCTGAGACTAATAAGAGATTCATTCTTCCCCTGTGTCCTTGTGTTCCAATTTCGTAGATTGAATTGGGGTTTTGTGCCCTAACCGTTTGGGGTTGTTTCTCACCAAGTTTAGTTTCAGTAGAGGTAAAGGAAGCTAAAATGTTTTCTTTAATTTCGTATAGGAACTACTTTCTGATGACTTTGATTTCATGTTGATGTGTTGTGTTCATGCTTGAATTGTATGATAGTGCTTGAGGATGAGGTTTATGCTTGATTTTTCTAGATTGCATGTGAGAGCAAGTTGAGAATTTGATGTTTTCACCAAAGCGAGAAGTCTCACCTAAGTGAAAAAGTCTAGCCTAAGCGAGAAGTAGCTGAGTTTTTATTTGCTCTATGTTTTGAGCCTCGCTCGGGCAAGAATGACCCGCTTAGGCGAGAGAACATATGTCGTCTAGGCGAGACCTTTTAGCTTGAGCGAGAACTACCGTAGTAGAGTGTTTAGTTTTTGTCCCAACCTCACCACGGACCAGGGACAACCATACGTACCCTAGTAGGCAGCCATCGGCAACCCTGGGCCGCACGCTCCACACCAGAGCTCTACATCCCTATCCCAACCACACCGAAGTATGCGACCTCCAGCAAACCTCTAGTCATGTACTTTATGCCGAACACTACCCCTCACAACATACGGCCACCAACAACCACATGCGCCGCGTACCCTATTCTAGATGTCCTCCCCTGCAGCATGCGGCTACCAACAGTTCCCCAAACCACATACTCTACACTAAACACTCATCTCCAAACTACTTGCTCTACACTAAAGTCCGAGAAGCAAGCAACCTGAATCCAACTAGCGCTTAGATAGTCGGGATAGACAAGAAATACCCAACCATGGAGATCCTCATGATCGAATACCGAATAGCGCCCACAGAGAACTCACCCCCACAGGTATACAATGAGCGGCACTGGAAGCCCACGAACGACTACCACCAACCTCGAAGGGTCTCCTGGTAATTTCTCTCCTTACCATTGGATCTAGAAATGACCAAAAAAGGGAATATTGGGCCAGAAAGCCCATTTCAGGTAAGACCCACATGTATAAAGGTATAAATAGCACATTGTTCTATGCATTGATTACGCATTAAATATTCTCTGAAACCACTAACATCACCAACACTGACTTAGGCATCAGAGTGTGTTTTGTAGGCACACCTGCGTCGTCATCGGAACTTCATCGGAGCAAGAAGATTCACCCGACCACTCAGCACCAGAGCCGTCCAGCAGACTTGTGGAGTACAACTTGGTCCCCTAAGAACAATTGGCTCCCACTGTGGGGCCCAAAGAGTATTCTGCAAGTTTCCAGCCTATCCGCGCAATACAATGGTGTCCACAAGAAGCAGACCAACTGAAGTACCCACTAGACCCCCACAATAGGTGGGGGATGCCGGCCCCTCGTCTGACATATCACGCATCTTGGAAGCTCAAGTTATGATGCAACAAGAGTTCACAGAGTACAAAAAGAGGAATGCGGACGAAATGGAAGCTTTAAGAGAGGAAAACTCTCGACTCAAGAGGAAAATTGAGGTAGACAAGGTGATGAGAGGACCTGGAACCGTCCCATCTAGGGCGGACCCCCTACCCGCCACTGAAGAAGAAAGTGAATACAGACCCACAGACAACACGACTGGTGGCAACTACAGCTCCTTCGCCTCCCTAAGAAACCGTAGACACTCGTTCGTCGACAGAATTGAGGAAACACCACTTCCCCATAAATGGAAGGCACCCACCGTCACCTACGATGGCACTACCGACCCAGACGAGTTCATATCCATCTACACCAACGAAGTCGCCCTCTATTCGACTGATGACGCCGTCCTATGCAAATCCTTTTCTGTTGCACTCAAAGGATCAGCGTTAGAACGGTTCATGAGCCTACCACCCTACACCATAGACTCCTTCAACACACTCACCACTTCGTTCACTACCCATTTTGACACCAGCCGCCGACACGACCTCACATCCCTGTCACTCTTGAACTTGAAACAAGAAGAAGGAAAGTCCTTCCGCACGTTCATTAATAGATTCGGCGTGATCGCCATGAAGATCAAGGACCCCACCCCAAACCTGATATTGCATTACATGATAATGGCGCTAAGGCCGGGACCATTTGTCGACGAACTTGCCATTCGTCCACCATTAGGAATGCAAAAGTTATGAAAGAGAGTGTTGATGTTTATCAGAGTCGAGGAAATGCGACATTATCAAGATAGGGTCCAGGCTCCCTCAACCCAATTGGAGACAAAGAGGATTGGTAGGGAACCCGCGGGACGGGAACAAATTCGCCCTAGGGAGAGGAAACATGCCAGATTCTCTAATTACGCCCCCATCAACGCCTCTAAGTCTCGCATCCTTGATAAGTGTTACAAGCAAAACTCATCCCCCACCCAAGAGATTTCAGAACCCACCGAATGTCGACCTAAGCAAATATTGTCATTACCACCAAAACAACAGCCACACAACAAAGGAGTGTGAAACCCTCCGTGATAAGATAGAAGAGCTTGTGCGTGTCGGACACCTGCGGCAATGTCAAAAATATGATCGAAGGGAACCCCAAGCCCTAGTACGAGAAATACCCACATAGGAACCCTGAACGAAGAGACAACTAAAGAACCGAACTAAGGGAGCCCAGAAAGAACACGAACGCTAAACGGAGAACAGAAGAGCCATCACAAGGCGACAAACGCTCAGAGGAAAGACCCCCCTGAGAGGGACGATAAACACTATATCAGGAGGATTTACTGGAGGCGGATGCTCTTCCTCCTCCAGAAGAAAGCACCTGAGGGCAATTCGATCAGTCCATAACGTATCAAGGGGACTCAAGAGAAGGATGTCGCCCACTGACTTTCAAGGAGTTGACCCCAACCAAGACGACCCTGTGGTCATAATTGTGGAACTCGAAAATTTCACAATAAAGAAAGTGTTAATCGACCAAGGCAGCTCAATACACATCATATACTGGAAAACCTTCCAACAGCTCCAGATCCCCGCTGAGGAACTGACTCCTTTTGACAAACCTATATACGATTTCTCCGGAGAAAGGGTACTAACATGAGGATATGTGGACCTCCACACCACTTTCGGAGAAGGAAGGCAAACCAAGACAATTCTGATCTGGTACCTCATAGTAGATGCCCATACTTCCTACAATATGTTGTTGGGGCGCCCATCTCTCAACTCCCTGGGAGCCATAGTCTCCCCACCACACCTCGCCCTAAAATTTCCCTCGACATCAGGAGACATTAAAATTGTACACGGTGACCAGAAAGTGGCCACAGAATGCTATATGGCCAGTCTAAAACTTCCATACCCCCTCTTACGACCAATAATGTAGAAAAGACACCAGTCACAACCATCATCCAAGCGGAAGACCTAGACTCTCGAATCAACAACGAAGCAAGAATTAAACTAGTGGGAGAAACCAAGCTTCTCCCCTTAGATCAGCCAGACCACTCCCTACAAATAGGAACCACCATGGAGAGCGCGGGGGAGGAGGCGATAGAGGACACTCTCAAGCGAAATGCATACCTCTTCGCCTAGACGGCCGTGGATCTACTCGGTGTTGACCCTAGAATTACCGTGCATAGACTCTCTGTGTTCAAAGAAGTTAAACCTATCTCCCAAAAGAAAAGGAAACTGGGAGAAGAACGAAGGCAGGCTGTTAAGTGCGAGGCAGAAAAGTTGATGAAGGTAGGGTTTGTTGGAGAGGCGCAGTACACTACTTGGCTAGCTAACGTCGTCCTTGTCAAGAAACAGAACGACAAATGACGCATGTGCGTCGATTATACAGACCTGAACAAAGCATGCCCTAGAGACACCTACCCATTACTAAACATAGACCGCCTGGTGGATGGAGTCGCTGGAAGCGGTACCCTAAGCTTCCTTGACGCATACTCCAGGTACAACCAGATACCAATGATAGTAGAAGACGTGATCAAGACCGCTTTCATTACAGAAGAGGCAAACCTTTACTATAAGGTCATGCCTTTCGGGCTTAAAAACACAGGCGCCACCTACTAAAGGCTGAAGGATAGAGTATTCAAGCCATTACTGGACAACAGTGTTGAAGTATACATCGACGACATAGTAGTCAAGTCCCCAAACCCCACCCAACATGCCCTAGATCTCACTGAAGTCTTCAACGCCATACGGAAATACAACTTGCGCCTTAATTCGGAGAAATGTACCTTTGGGGTCGACGAAGGCAAATTTCTTGGATTCATGTTAACCCGGCGCGGCATCGAGGCAACCCGAAGAAATGCCAGGCCATCATAAGCATGTGCAGCCCCAATAACATCAAAGAAGTACAAAGGCTCGTTGGACGGCTGACAACTATTGCTCGCTTTCTCCCCAAACTAGCAGACAAAACCAAGCCCATGATAAACCTGCTTAAAAAGTCTGCCATGTTCGAGTGGAATGAAACATGCTAGAACAACTTCGACCAACTGAAGCTACTGCTGGCCACACCACCAATTTTAAATAAACCACGATTCGGGCTTCCTTTGCTAATATACATCGCAGCATCCCCCAACGCCGTGAGCGCAGCGCTCGTGCAAGAATTGGACGGTACCCAACAACCCATCTACTTCACTAGTTGCATACTTCAAGACCCTGAGACAAGATACCAAATGGTGGAAAAGGTAGGACTCACGCTAATCACAGCAGCACGGTGCCTCAGGCCATGATGAAGGATTATCTTGTTTTCTTTTAGAGTTATGAATATGGTGAAGTTGTTTAAGAAAACTTTTTGAAAATTCCCACTGGACATTAAGATAGCATGTTATCTAGATGTAAAGGTTCATTTCTCAAGCTCATGAAAGAAAGAAGAGAGTTGGATTCAAGCTTAAACACACACGACAATAACAACACTTAAAGAGCAAAATGAAAGAAGAAACAATAAAAATGGAAAGCATAGAAGATGAAGAATGGAAGAAGCACGCCACTCATAGGGGGGATCTAAGCCAACCAAACCCTAAAGATGAGTGATGGTGTCGCCACTTGCAAGCAAGATAAGGCAAAGGTGAGTTCACTTCTAAGAAGGAGAGCTCACGAAAATTGGTAGTTGAATGCACAAAGTTTATAACAAAATGATCAACCCTTTTACAAGACAAGGAGCACCCTTTAAATAGGAGTTCATAGGGGTCCTTTAGCAAATACAAAAACATGAAAAAGAATTAACTAGCAAACCCTAAACCTAATGTGAGAGTGAGTCTTGACCAAGTGAAGGGAGATGATTGGTGGAGGCATTCCCATGAGGATTCTAGGCCAAAAGAGGAAGGAGACCAAGTGACCTTCTAAGGCATAAACCACAAAAGCAAAAGGAGACAAGGTACATGTCTACTTTTGCTTTTGCTTTATGCTTTTTGCTTTCCTCTCTCTTCCACTTCATCCAAGTGCTCCAATCACCAAGTGCCACCTAGCCATGCTCTACTTTCTCTTAATTACCTACAAAACAAGACAAACAAGGATTAGCATGTTGGTTTAAGTTAATCTAATCTTAGTCAAAGGTCAACTTTGGATCAAAGTCAACAAGTCAACCAAAATAAGTCAACTAGAAACCAACTTAGGGAATTCAAACTAAAGTAATGCAAAACAAAGATAAAGGTGATGGAATAGAAGACTCCCCTCTAGACATGCTTCTAGTGATCCTTCTTGAGGGATCTTCTAAGGAGGTGGTCACGCCTTCATCAGGTCATACTTCCAAACACACCGAATTATCGTCAAAACGGACTACCCTGTCCAAAAAATTCTTCAAAAACCAGACCTAGCTAGGAGACTTTCATCTTGGTCCGTTAAGCTATCTAAATTCAGTATCAAGTACGAACCGCACGGCCCCATTAAGGCACAATGCCTGGTAGATTTCACAAATGACCTACAACACCAAGAACCCAAGCATGAATGGTGGACCATGCATGTTGACGGATCATCCAACACGAGAGGCGCCGACGTAGGCATCATCCTCGAAAGTCTAGGCGGTGTACTCATTGAACAATCCCTCAACTTCACTTTAAAAACTTCAAACAACCAGGCTAAATATGATGCCATCGTGGCAGGACTGCACCTCGCCTCGAAATGGAAGCCAAATGCCTTTTATGCAAAAGTAATTCCAAGCTCACCGTCAAACACCTCACTAGTGAGTACCAAGTAAAAGACGACCTCCTATCACAATACTACCACCTAGTAATGAACCTGGTGGCGAAACTAGAAGAGTTCAAGATCGAACATGTACCTAGAAGCGACAATGTCAGAGCCGACCTCTTGTCAAAACTTGCAAGCACGAAAAAGAAGGGTCGCTACAGGTCCCTGCTACAGCAAGTACTCACCACCTCATCCATACAAACACAAATGGAATGTTTCGAGGTCACCACTAAGGAGTCCTGGATGAGTCCTTTCATCACGTACCTCAAAAAAGGCAAAGTACCCGCCAACCAAGAGAGAGGATGGGTCAGGAAAGCGACAAGATACACGCTGATAGCCGGAGAACTCTACAGAAGAGGCTTCAGCAAACCCCTACTCAGGTGCATCACGAGCGACAAAGCATCCTACGTCATGCAGAAGATACATGACAAGGGCCTCGCAGAGTTCTACCAAACCTCAACATCTAACACATTATGAGCTCGGTTGAACACCCGCAAACTAACGGCCAAGCAGAAGCCGCGAACAAGGTTATCCTAAACCAGTTAAAGAAAAGACTCAATGTTACCAAAGGGAAATGGCCAAAAGAACTCACGAAAGTAATTTAGGCATACAGATGCACCCCCCAATCCTGAACCAAAGAAACCCCATACAGCCTGATTTATAGCACCGATGCAATGATACCTGTAGAAATCGAAGAACCATCCCTCCGCCAAATGCACTTCGAACTCGATCTCAACGAAGCATGCATGAACACGCACCTCGACCTACTTGTAGAAAGGAGAGAGCGGGCACACATCCAGGACGTGGCAACCAAACTTTGAGCAGTAAAAAAATACAACTCCAAACTCGACACCCGATCCTTCCACAAAAGGGGACTTGGTTTGGAGGATGGCAAGTAAAGCTAGGAAGCATGACGGCAAATTTTCACCAAATTGGGAGGGGTCTTTTCGCGTATTGCAAGAGGTAGGCAACGGCGCATATCGACTAGAACGACTATCAGGAGAACCAATTCCTAACACCTGGAACGTCTCCCACTTGAAATTTTATTTTAGTTAAATCATGTATTGACTCGACATTGTAATCAAAGATGTACTCTTTCCTAACCTGGCATTTTTTCTGTAAGGAGGGTTTTGGCCAGACAGGTTTTAACGAGGCATCTACCAGTAATGAAAGTTCAACTATTACAAGCACTTCTTTAACTAATTGCACAACCTCCCGGCCTCTAATCTAAGAGCCGCCGGACGATATCCAACAAAAACATCTCCCAGTCTCTAATCTAAGAGTTGTTGGTCGAGCGCAACTAGCTACCTCCCAGCCTCTAATCTAAGAGCCGCTGGTCGAACGTAACTAACTACCTCTTGTTTGGTCTAAGAGTCGCTAGTCCAAGACATAATAAAACTCTCAAACATCGCTACCAGTAACAGTGAACAAAATAATGCAACCAGAAACATAGGAAACCACCTCATCCATTATAACACCAAGAATGCACAGAAATAATTAAAAATGAAAATAATTAGGCATCCGGCGACGAGCATTCGAGATTTTGCACACCTACGTAACAAAGATCGTAAAACAATACAACGTACAATCACTCATTAAGCACTAATCGAACAGAAGGAAGTGAAACACATTTTTGTTTCATTAAAACCAGCAAGTCTTTACAAATATAACTACAATCTGCCAACAACAAAGTGGCACCCGAACGATGGTACCCAGATCTAACCAAAAAATAAAAAGCAAAAGTTCGGCGACCTCGCCCCAAGTAACTACAAACAAAAAGCAAAATGTTTGGCGACCTCGCCCCCAACAACCTAACTATTAATCAGCAACCTCGTCGTTAGCCTCCTTATCCACTTCCTCTGCATCCTCGGCATCCTCCTCACCATCCTCCCCCTCCGGCATCACCTCATCTGCATTGGCCAAGGGAGTCGTCACAACCGTCTCCTCATTCCCCACCATCATCACCTCTTGCTCAGCCATTAGGCAGCTAATCTCTGCGACATCTAGCATGTGATTATCATACACATCAAGACACAGAGACCTCCTTATATAAGAAGTTGGCTTGCCTCAAAGCCTTCTAGAAGTCATTCACATGCTCAGAATAAACGGCCTGCTGTAACCCATATATCTCGCTTGTCACTTCCTCTGCAGCCATCTCCTTCGCAGCAATAACCTAGTCCATTTCTACCTGTTTAGCCTTCAGCTTCTTCTCGGCACCATTAAGGCTTAGCTTCAATCTCTTTACCTTCGCTTCCAACTTCTTCTTTTCCTCAGCCCAAGACTGTTGGTCACTTTCTCTCAAACTCTTCAACAAAGCAATCTCCTCAGCCAATTTCTTTTTGTCCCCAGCACCCAGCTCCTCTTGCAGCATAGTCGTCACCCTCCTACCCAACACGACTCCCCGGGCCAGATACTCATTCAACGCCCTCATCACTAACCCAGGATCAGTTGCCTTCACCATGCCCATCTCGACATCACTCATCTTGATCTCCACCCCCTTCCTCATCTAGATCTTACTTTTCTTGAACCCACCCAACTCCGGGTTACTCGACCCACTTGACCCCATTCCCCCGGTCTTAGCTAGAGCACGCAGCCTCTTCCTATCTTTCCCAACACCCTTCATTTTAGAAGGAGTCAGCCTATTCGCAGTAGCGGGACGATACGTATCCACAACTGGGCCAACCAGATTCGACGCTTGCGACTACCCCTCTGCCTTGGCCATGTTCCCCATCTTGTCACGAATCTTGGCGAAAAGATCAACCTCCCCACCCATCTTCTTCGCGTGATACGCCATTTCACCTACACAAAACAAAGTTCTTCAGATTAGTCCAACACCAACAATAACCAAAAATGCAAGAAACATATCAAAAATCTTTGGCAGGACTATCCGTCAAATAACAGCAAACAACCCATTTGCCAGAAACTCTAGTCGGCAACTTCTCAAGCACATCCACCACTCGCATATTGTCAGCGTCCAGCACGTCCTTAGAAATTGTGTCCAGAAGAGCAGGTGCCTTAGTCCAATAAAACGGAAACTTAAGAAGCCTATTATCGTCATAATATAATAATTGCACGGCCGCCAGAATACGCACGCGGAATAAACCATCTTTAAAATTCTTAAACGATTGAGTGAAACCGTCTAACAAACCAATCTTAGGACGGCTAATCACGAAAAGCCATGAGATTGGATCCCTTGGACGCATCACATAGAAATACAAAAGATTATCGGGAGTTGGCATCAAATACAGCGCCTTGCAAATAAGCCTGAAAGCCTGAAGGCTCCCCCAACTATTTGGATGAAGTTGGGTAGGCGCCACGTTGATTTCCGCAATACCCCCATGGTGAACTCGTCAAAAGGCAACTGGACATGCAACTTCATAAACATGTATGCATAAACATAGAATAAATCATCTTCCAATCCCTCGCGACCGTGACACACAATCTCCACCCCCACTCACCCGTTCGATGGAAACGGCATTCATGTCGACTCCCCTCTCAAACAAATATATGTTATTCAACCAAGACCTAAGGAGCCTCGACCAACGATACTTCGAGAAACACTCCCTAACGCCCTCGGCCACCCAATTATATCCCTCCCTCTTCGGCCAAAGTGATTTTGCATGTTCATTGACTGTATCATCATGAACTTCTCTCTCCACCTCAATATGCAAGGATTCGGACGAAGTGCTAAGGAACTCTAACCTAAGACCCCAAAAACTAACTTCAGAATCACCGAAATTAGAACCATTAAAAGAAGTCGACATACCTCGGTACGCGACAGAAATGGAAGCACAAAAACCACAATACTTAGAGAAATCACAACAGAACTCCAGAAACCAAAATTGGGATTAAGAAGCAAATAAGCAAAACCATATTTAAAGACCATGTTCACGCCCCTTCATCTTCGCCCCAGAGTCTAGAAGCTCAAGGCCCAACCGCCAAAAAATGCCTCGAAAAACACACCCTGACAACACAAAGTAAAACCAACAATCATGTTCCTTCACTTGACACCCTGTCAACTGATAGTCACAGCGTTTCAATACACCTGACATCCTACCAACTAACACAAAGGACAGCCAAAACATAGCGGCCAAAGGCACCTGAAACATAGCGGCCACAGGCACACAAAACATAGCGGCCAAAGGCATACAAAACATAGCAGCCCAAGCTAAGGAAAGATAGCGGCCCAGAACTGACAAAACATAACGGCCAAAGCCAGCAAAGATAATGGCCCAGAACTGCCAAAACATATCGGCCAAAGCCATCAAAGATAGCAGCCCAGAACTGCCAAAACATATCGGCCAAAGCCATCAAAGATAGCAGCCCAGAACTGCCAAAACATATCGGCCAAAGCTAGCACAGATAGCGGCCCAGAACTACTAAAACATAGCGGCCAAAGGCTCGTGAAAGACAGTGGCACAGGCAGCAAAAGATAGCGGCCCCACCTCAACACAAAGAACACGTTCCCACTTAAGTTTATTACGTCACTACGCTTCTCTAGACTGGGAGGCTGATTTTCCAACCACACGACGGACCAGGGACAACCATACGTACCCTAGTAGGCAGCCATCGGCAACCCTAGGTCGCACACTCCACACCAGAGCTCTACATCCCTATCCCAACCACACTTAAGTATGCGACCTCAAGCAAACCTCTGGTCGTGTACTCTATGCCGAACACTACCTCTCACAACATACAGCCACCAACAACCACATGCACCGCGTACCCTATTCTAGATGTCCTCCCCTGCAGCATGTGACTACCAACAGTTCCCCAAATCACATGCTCTACACTAAACACTCCTCTCCAAACTACTTGCTCTACACTAAAGTCTGAGAAGTAAGCAACCTGAATCCAACTACCGCTTAGATAGTTAGGATAGACAAGAAGTACCCACCCATGGAGATCCTCATGACCGAATACCGAATAGCACCCACACAGAACTCACCCCCACAAGTATATGGTGAGCGGCACTGGAAGCCCACGAACGACTACCACCAACCTCAAAGGGTCTCCTGGTAATTTCTCTCCTGGATTTAGAAATGACCAAAAAAGGGAATATTGGGCTAAAAAGCCCATTTCAAGTAGGACCCACAGGTAAAAAGATATAAATAGCACATTGTTCTATGCATTGATTACGTATTAAATATTCTCTGAAACCACTGATATCATCAGCACTGACTTAGGTATCGGAGTGTCTTTTGCAGGCACACTTGTGTCGTCACCAGAACTTCATCCAACCACTCAACATCAGAGCCGTCCAGTAGACTTGTGGAGTACAACTTGGTCCCCTAAGAACAGTTTTTATGAGTTATGGATGAATGAGTACTTTAAATTCTAAAGCATGAATTAGGAGAATGAGCATCTATGAGATGGTGTTTGATAACAGGTGTGAATTTAATGTGTGATTTAGAATATGATAGATGTTGTTGATTTGAGAATTTCAAGGAGAAATTCTAAAGGATAAGTTTTTAGTGTGTGTAAGGGCATAAGGACTCACTATTAGAGGTATCTTGAAACTCCAATAATTATTCACACTCAGATAGAGCAGAATGGATTATGTCGTGAGGAGTAGCAGGAGGTCCTAGTCATTGGACTTGATCATGTTTTAGACATGAAGGGGACTTACCTTGTGAGTAGTTGGATGATAACCCTTTTAGGCCGGATTCTACAGAGTTTGGAAACCACACACAAGTGCGAACCACCAAGAGGTCTGATGCCACTTACATAGATCCAGATAATTGAGTCTAGTGTCAACTATCTATTCAGTGTTGGTTTTGATTTAGTGATTTTGGTGAAGCATAAAGTTGATAATATGTTTATGAATGAATTGTATAATTCTTTTAATCACTTTAGCTTACCCTTTTATTGTTTTGTGTGCTTCCTTGGTTACTTCTTTTGCAATAATCACTTAATTATATGAGCAGAGGAAGATACATATGAGGATACTCACTCCTATCTTGGATAGCAGTGAGATGGCAACTGGTGTTAGTTTTAGCTCATGTTTTGTTTAGAGTTGAAAATCTTTTAATTCTATTTTTTGGGATGTTGTAAATATAGCTATCATTATTATAGTTATTTTGGATGACTGTATTAATACTCTATATTGACCTCCTTATATTATCTGCTTTATATTATCATTATATATGATGTTTTGTTTAGTAGTATAACAACTATTAAATAGATGTTACACAGTCTTTCTTATAATTAAGCAAAAATATAAGTAATTTGTTTCGAGAAAATGATATACAAAAATATAGCTGCACAAATTCAATAAAAATTAATTTTATTCATTAATGCAAACGGCAAAACTTGCGAGAATACGAGATAATATTCAAATTCAAAGTGGCTTTTTACAATATATCATACAATTTTTTTTTTGGAAGCGGTGAGGTAAACACAGTATGTACAAATTAACACAAAATGTGTACCTATATACTCTCACCCTCACCCTCACCCTCTTCTCTCTAGCATTAAAGAAAATAATAAAACAAAGAAATAAAGAATTCAAGGCTATCCCGTTTCAACCTTGGATACTGTAGATGGCACCAAACCTCCAACACTGTTAAGTAGCTCCTCCTGGCACTCTCAAATAACATGTCCGTAACTGTAACATCCTGAACCTGCCATGCGGGTACCATGAAAACTACAAGAGTTAATTCCTCAGTCACTGACAGTATTTTTGTCAAGGGTGCCAAAGAACTCTTCAATCAAATTGGATGTAGGTAAGAAGTCTAAATCTGTACTTGGAGCAGGACATGTGTAATCATGATACCAGTCTTTAGTAACACAAGGATCCAACAAATAACCATGCTCCATCCCGTTGCAGGACAAATCAAGTTTTCCTTGCACACGCGGACTCTGATCACATTTAAATCCCTTAGCTTGCAAAGCAGAACTAGCATCACCAAAACCGTGAGAATGGCACGACGCCATATTGGCATCACACTCAAAGGACATACAGGAATCATCCTGGACAGCAATATCGTAGTTAAGAATCCTAGCACACCCATCGACATAATCGTCATGATTACTCAAAGACTCAACCTGTGAGTTCACCTTGCAATTTGATGATCTTTGATCAATCTCACTCTCTATCTCCGTCGTGTTTCCCATATCACGTCCAGTTAAACCAAGAACATTATCATCAGTTCCATCGTCACTGTTATCGTCTTCGTCAGAATAATTATCTTGATTTTCTACGTTGACATCTTCATCACCAAGAGATTCAATGGCAGAATCATCTGAATTTTCAAAACAAATAATTCCAGGGTTTCTTGTATTACATTCATCATCATCACTATCAATATCCAAAAACCTGGACCTGTTCTGAGTGGCCCTCCTCTGCAGCATAAAAACATTAAAATAGTAGCTGACTATTTCCATGCTGGTTCGAGAAGAAAAAGTGACTGACAAATGTTTCCAAAAGTTTCTACCCAATGATGCAGGATTGGTGTAGACAACCTCATGAAACATATCTTCTTCCTCTTCAGTCCAATGCTGTGCAACATCCTCTCCCATGTCACAAAATCCCAAGTTCACAAATTTCTCTTTCCCAAAAGTCTTCAACAAATTTTCACGTGCTTCCCTTACATGCTGTCTAACACATCTAATGGAGCCACGATCCAGGCAGTTACACTCTTTCCTGCCTTGTCCACACTCATTAGGTGAAGAATAAGAGCCAGAGTCATGCATTGAGAGCACAGAAATGCCATCGAGTCTCTCTTCATCTTCATCAACAGTATTGGCTGATACTAAGCCAGAGGAGGGACTGTCATAATTATATTTGCCCGCCCAAACAGGAATGGTAGCTTGGTGATTTGGACCAATGGGAACTGATTTTCTAGGTGAGCAATCAAAGCCCAAATAATCATCATCCAAAGGAACAAATGCTTTCTGGGGAATATCAAATTCCAGACAATCTGACGAAGCAGATGATAATGATGTAGCCCCAGAACCAGTATCATCCTCACCAGAACAACTGCTGAAATGACCGCTGGTTTGAACATTCTTGTCACCAGCATACGGAGATCCCTTGGCAGCATTTATTTCAAGTGGGTCATACCATTGAATATTGTAAAAGTCATCTTCACCACCACCTATGTACCCAAATGAAGAATATTCTTTATAACGCATCCACTATCAGACAGTTTTCAATCAGGCAAATTACAGCCTAAATTATGTTTAAAAAATATGAAAATAAATTAAAACAAAAGCATGTACCTGTAATAACTGTCTTTGCAAAGGCCTTATTAGGTGTAACAATATCATCTAATGAAACCGGTTCATTGTTGCTTTCAAAACGTTTTGCTTTGTTCAAAGAAAGATCCTCAAGTTCATTAGCCTCAAGACACCTCTTATACCCCATTCTGATTCTGCTATGCAGTAATCAAAGGTTCGAATTAGAAAACAAATTTACCACAGAAATAAAGGCATTTCATGCACAAATGACATTGTATTCAGAGGGGAATGTTTGCACTAATGCTCAGAGTATATATGTTGAGATGGAAAGAAAAATATATCACAATTGTTAGCTAAGATTTGTGAACATTAACCATCTACAAATATGTTCACCACAAAAGATTGAGAGAATTGTTCCAATTTGAAAGAATCAATAACTAAAGCTAATAAGCAATATGAAGGAGCTAGAATTTCCATTACTGTCACCTGCCGATAGGTGTATCAAGCTCAATACATATCTCTACTTTTTTAATTTTCATCAAAAAAAAACTTAGAAGAACTTACTAAAATAATATATACGATGAAAACCACCAGTCATAGCATTTTATCATCAGCATTTCTTTAAACTTCGGCACAGAATTATATCACATTTACAGGACAAAGCATCATGTGCTAATCATTATCGTGAAATTACCACACTAAAGGCACAGCAGCATATGAAAAGGAAACTTACGTACAAATTAAATGAAAACAAATGAATTTTAAGCCTAAGGAAATACATAACGACAATAAAGCAGGGATGAAACAAATCATTCTCACCTTGTTAATTATTTCAAATTCAAACTCAAGACCACCGGACAACGCAGCACTTGGGAGAACAGTTTAGGGTCAAACGAAAATCAAAAGCCTAATTGGATGCGGAATTACACAGAAAACGTCGTCACTTGATGCCAAAAGGCGTATCCCCCAATTAAATTTCACCAATTACAATAGGAACAGATTGTATTTCAAACCTAACCCTAGATTCTTGACTCTCTCCGAATATTATTAAATTGAAAACAATTCGACTACTACAATTTCGTCGGGTATGAGAAGCAATCGAACCCCTCAAGTAATTTACAGAAAAACGCACCAGAAATTGAAATATCAGAAAACCCTAAAATTGACCGGTTCGAAACCCTAGACTCGTCAACAAGTTCAGAAATTATCTCGAATTGGGAGGAAATACCAAGCGAATAAGAACCAAAACCAGTAGTTTTGGGAAATACACAAGGAAATACAGCGATCGTGTGACCTTAAAAAAACTAATCGAAACCCTAACCCTAGACCACGACAGGGATTGATAAAAGGGTCGCAATTTCGGAATCAAACGGAAGAAGGTTTCGGGAATTAAACGAAATAGGTATTCGATTGAAGAATTAGAAGCAATAATTAAAAGGAAATGGAAGATCGAAAGGGAGAAGATCGAAGGAAGACGGCGACGAAGAGCCAGGTACGGTTCGTGCTTTTCATTACGACATGGTCGGATATGAATGTCGGGCTGAAATACTCTCTTGGGTTGGGCCTCAAACAACCGAGCCGCAAAAACTGCCCAGTATTAAACTCTAATTACACCCCTTTTCCTTAGAGGAAAAAGAAAAAATTCAAAAGGTCAGAATTGTTATAAAAATTTATTTTAGATTTTCTTTTTGAAAACTTGATTAATTGGTGAAAACAATTATTTGTATACTCAAGGAATAAGGTAATTAAAGTGGAGGGTGAGATTTTCTTTTAAGAAGATTTTCTTTACACAACAGTATATATTATATTCGTATAATATTTTTTTATTCATCCAATTATTTATTTTATTTTTTATCTCTATTTTTTTTTGATAAAAAATCAACTCCGTACTATAAACTAAGAAATTGTCTCGGAACGGAAAATAATTGAACAATAACCCCAAAAAAAATCTTTATACTTTTTAATTTTATTTAGTTTCAAAATAATACATATGTAACATTCCAATTTCAGTAGCTTAAAGCTAATAAAAATAGGGAGTTTCATCATAGTTCCAAAACAGATAATTCAGTATACACAATATATTGATACAGTCTTACAAAAGATATGACTATAAAAATATATCACTTATACACTGAAACTAAACTAATAAACTCTATACTTAAACTGACCACTGCTAAAGCTCCCACTGAAAACCTCCTCCTCAGCCCTAAAACGATGGCTCTTCATCCTCCAGAAGTGTCTTTGACACTGCAACCACATCTGCTCCCACCGAATAGGTGATCATCGCAAAAGGAAACATACAGCACAAGACAGGAACACAAAAAGCAAGGGTAAGCTAATATGATTAAAGGAATCATGCAGTTCAATTATAAACAGAAATCATGCAATCTTTCTCTTTATCACCAGAATCATATAGACCACCACAACACATATACATGACTCTAGACTCAATATCCGGATTATGTAAGCGACATCGGATCTCTTGGTGGCTTGCACCTGTGACGGTTCTCAAACTCTCCAGAGTTTGGACACAAGGGGTTATCACTCAACCACTCCCAAGGTAAGTCCCGTTCACGTCTGTGACTGAATCGGGTCCACAGACTAGGACCTCCTGCTACTCCTCCTGACATAATCCATTATGCTTTACATGAGCCTTAATGGTTATAGGAGCGTCAGGATACCAACAAAAACTTAGTCTTTATGTCTTTACATACACTAAAACATTCCTCTTAGAATTTCCCTTGAAATCCTAGTTCAACACTTCTTCTCATATTCTAACTTCATGCAATTTCACCACACATATTATCAGTCATAACAATTTATGCATATCGTAACTAAGTTCACATTTTAACATTTAAACATAGCTTCATCCATTAGAAACAGAGAAATAACACTCAGCTACAGAGGTTCTCGCCCAAGTTGGAAGGTCTCGCCCAGGCGAAAGGGCTCTCTCGCTTAGGCGGGTCATTCTCGCCTGAGCGAGACTCGAAACAGAGAACAACCCAAACTCTGCTGGGCGAATTCTCGCTCAGGCTAAGCTGTCTCGCTTAGACGAGAGTGACTCTCGCTCAAGCGAGACTGGCTCGCCTAGGCGAGATCTCGCACAGAAACAGGGGATAAGTTTCTGGTGTTTTCGCTCAGGCGAGAGCTGCTCGCTTAGGCAAAAATACCAAATTCCCAATCTATTCTCACATGCAACAGTAAAGAAATCTAGCACAATCCAAGCATACACTCAATTACACAGTTCAAGCACTCATACAACAATCAATCATGCAATTCAAAGTCATCAGAATAATTTCTATACGAATTCAAGTAAAACAGTTAGCTTCCCTTACCTGTTATCCTGTTTAGACAGTTTTATAAACGTCAACGCCTTAAAAATGTCAACACCTCTAACTCTACAGGATGCTCTATCTACACATAGAAACATCACAAGAACGATCAGGACATACCGTTATGATCACTGATCAGCAGAGACTCGTACTGATGATTAAAACGTCGCATGCAAGCGGAAAAGGGCTTGCATGCAACAAAAAATAGAAAAAGACTAAAAAGAGAGAGAAAACTTAATTTACGCGAACGGAGAAACTGATCGGTCCAATTTGAAGAGCTCGCCGAGAGGATCAATCCTACGGTCTCGGTTCTTCAATCAGACGACCAAAGAGACAGAACCTCTAGAGAGAAATCAGAAGACTCTAGAAAAGTAATTTCTAGAGAGATCGTATGTTTTAAAATAATGAAACTTGTTTATAACAATTCTATTTATACTAAAATCTTTTCATATTAAAATAATCGAGTCTTACTATTTTTAAATCACTATCATTTTTAAAACATCATTTTATAGGACCTTACAAAAATATATATATAAAAAAGCCATAAATCCTAAGGGACAACTTATTGGTGTTTGTTCACCCTCAAAAATTAATGACAAGGAATTAACATTCTTACTCTTATGGTAACTGTAATTTAAAACATTTCTGACACTATTTATCATTTAACGTTATCCTTTTTTTTTGTAGTAACATCAATTAAACCCTATTAAAATGATTTTGTCATAATTTTAGCTCTCCTACATATTTTTATTTCCACGTAATTTTACAGATAATTAATTTCTGGTTGATTTTGAAACTCGCAAGGAATTTTTAACGAATTTATCTACAATAAATGTAGATTTGTTTTTCATAGCAACGTCCGTGAATTTCCGTGAAAAAAAATACACAGGTAATTTTCTTACGATATATCCATAGGTAATTTTATATATAGATAAAGAAAATGCAGCATACAGATCTAGCAGAGGAAAATATATAGAAAATTTCCGTAACTAAATACCAGGTTTTTTAGTGAGAGAAAAATTGTAGATTAACCCGTAGAAAAACTTTACAAAAGGATTTTAGACAAACCACAAATATTCATATAAATTCTTTTTTAAAATAATAGATACAGAACTTTGAAATTTTCAATATACATATTCTTCTGTTGCAATATACTAATAATTTTATTTAGATTGTGGAATATTAATACAATATTATTATTTGCGTCGGTGGAAAATTTTCAATAGTCTTCCAAAAAGAAAAATACGTAAGAATACTAAACCTAACAAATTGGTTAGACAGATAAAGGTGGCGAAAAAGTCAACCTATATTTAAACGGGTTAATTATGTTTTTCTCCCTCACCTATTGCTAATTTTTGGTTTTAGTCCCTCACCTAACGTTTGCACTATTTCAGTCCTTGACGTTTTGAATTGGATGGAATTAGTCCTCAATTTTAAACTCCGTTAATTTCAATTGATATCTGTCAAATAGAATGGCACGGATCCGGTTCTCAGTTGACTTAAAAGTGACAAAAATCAACACGTGGGCTCCACCACCTTATGCATTCACGGATGGCCTTAATGGAAAGAGAAAAGAGAGAGAAAGATTCTAAAAGAAGTGGGATAATACCCACACATTCAACACTTCACCATAGTACACATGCAGACCACAACTTCACCTGAAATAAAATAAGGAAGAAAGAGAAAAGAATTATAAGAACCCACTCTCCTCCCACAAAGTGAAGAAAACTAAACCAACCCATGCAATTCTCCAATAACAAAACCAAATCATACTGCCCGAAAGGAATCCGTGAATTCCATTGCACCCCATGAACATGCCCTCTGCAGTTTATTATAAAAGGTAAGCCAAAAGAGGAAAAAAAATAAAATAAAAGAACCACCGCATGAACCCATGCAAACCAAATCATACTGCTGCACCATGAACCCACTTCTGCACCATGAACCCGCTGCTGCACCGTGTATATTCATGAACACTACACGTCACCGAGTCGCCGGCAGCCACTCCTCCGGAAACGCAGCCCTCACACAGGCAGCCACCATCCACGTCTGCACCAACTCTGCAAGGTTCCTCTCCAGCAGTTGCAGCCCCAAGTGTTTTGTGGTTCTTCTTTTGATTCATACATGTTTTGTGTTGTGGCAGGTGCTAAGCTTTAAAGGAGGGACAAAAAATAACCTCAACCTCCTCCTCCAAACTCCTAGTGGACCCCACCAATTCCTCCTCCTCCACCTCCTTCTGAAACCACTCCCGACTCTTCTTCCTGTAGTGCTCCCTCCCACCCAATCCCTCCTCCTCTATCCTCCTCGACATGAACCCAATCATCTCGTCCCGCTCCCCCACCTCCTTCTCCGCATGCGCCACGCACTCCTCCAGCTCCGCCACGCGCCCCGCAGGCGCGCGATCTGCTGCACTAGACGCTTCTCCTCCGCCTGCCACGCGTTCCGGTGCGACGTGAAGATCTCCACCACTCGAGCGTTCGCCTTCAAGTCCTCCTGCGGCCGCGACTTCATCTGGCGCAGCTCCTCCGCCGCCTCCACCGCCCGCAGCGATAGCATGCGCACCTTTCCCTGTAGCGCCGGCACCGAGTTGTTTGCCAGCGTCGCCAGAAACATGAAGAAGCTGAGCCCTAAATACGAACGCCGGCGAACATTTTACGAACAAATTATGATTATAAATCGGTTTATGCCAACGCCGGCGAGGCACGCCTATGGTGGGTGTTGTGGTGGTTGTCTGTGGTGGCCATATACTTTGAAGAAGAAGGCAAACCCTCACACGTTATCAAAAAATAATCATATGCAAAAAAAATTTAAGTTAACTGAGAATCGGATCCGTGCCATTCCATTTGACAGGTGTCAATTGAAATTAACGGAGTTTAAAATTGAGGACTAATTCCATCCAATTCAAAACGTCAAGGACTGAAATAGTGCAAACGTTAGGTGAGAGACTACAACCAAAAATTAGCAATAGGTGAGGGACGAAAAACATAATTAACCCTTAAACGGGTTTGAAAGTAGATAATAGATAAAATTAATGTCTTGGATATAAAGATGACAAAATCACTTCCTGGGAAACTCAGGAGGATTTAATTGTAATGTGTGCAGCAGGTCTTACATTCACACTTTTAGACGTGTAAGCCTTGCTTTCTTTTTAAGGATGAGTTTTAATATTTCATCTTAATTTTTAAAGTAAAATTTTATGTTTATTTTTATTCCAAATTTAATGGATATAAAATTTCTGTCTTATATTCATCTTTATTGAATAACAAATATATTTGTATTCATACTTATATTATTTTTTTCATCATTTTAATATTAATTAATTAATTATTTTTCTTTTATAGAGAAGTAAAAATTCCCAAAGTTACCCTAAATGAAACACAATATTATAAAAAAAAAGACGTACACACTATTATAAAAAAACGTATTTTAAGTTGACAAATATTTTAAATTATTTTTCTTATTTTCTCTAAACATAATAAAATGTCATTTTTCGTACATCAATAAATATTATAATACACTATTGCAATAAAATCGTATGGAGAATAAATATTAACGTAATAATAATTTTTAGATTTAAATATAAATATTTCATTCTTGAAATTTCAATTATGTACGATGGTGTTGTAAACAAAATTTATCACAATAACATATGAAACATTTTTTTACAAATGTGGTAGTAAAGTTAAAATAGAATGAGTTAGAAAATAAATTGATCATATAAAAAATTATAAAAATAAAAAAGATAAAAATATTAAAAAGAAGTAAAAAAAATAGGATGAAAAGTACTATAAATATATGAAAAAATAAAGAAAATCAATTTTTACCTTAAGTGAAAGATTTACGCAAATAAACACTTAAAATTCGAAATCAAACATTCTTATGAAAAAATATAAAAATATAAAATAAATAATCAAATGTAAGATATAAAATCTATTTGATTAATTAAAATTTATAATACACCACATGAGCATAAAAGAAAGAAAAATACATAATCAATATTATGATAAAAGAAATGATATTTTGGAAATATGAGTGAAATTAATGAATATGAAAATTTATATATATATATATATATATATATATATATATATATATATATATATATTACTTCTCCTATATCCAAGATGGAGAATTATATTAAATAAATATAATATTCTTATAATATCATATATATATATATATATATATATATATATATATATTTTTGTAGTAAATACGATTATAGTGTATCATAAAATATTACACCATAGTAAAAATAATTATGAACATATTATGTCAGAAATCTCATTAAATCTGATAATTGATATACACGTCTAGAAACAATAAATTAAATGGTGTATAATCTATTAATCAATAATATTGCTAAAACATAATTTGTCAAACAATGATATATTAATTAATTACCTTAACTATCGACATCGAAGCATGCCTATAAATATGAAGGATTCATATGTTCTTTCTGACTTAAGTGTTGAACAATGTGACATGTGGATCTTCCTTTGATTTTATTCATAGATCAATGATCTTGTCTATCCATGTTACCTCAGGAGACTCACACTTTTTTCTAGTAAGAACATTAACTGCCACCATGGGGCTCACAAAAACTCTTTTCATGCCCCTTTGAAGTATCAAATAAAAGACTAACTATGATGAATGAGGTTATTGAACTATTTATTTTAGAAATTTGGGAATATCTTGTGCTTTTTGTTTTTCTTACTTGTATTATACGAAGTACAATGCAAGAACTAAGATGTACTAGTAGGTCGAGGAGGAGGACACCCCGACCTACATGTCAGCATGAATTAGAGAGTCAATGACACCTTGTGACCAACATTATAATAGGAGATACGACACTCAAATATCCACGTACGCAGCATAATAAACCACAACCAAATAATAGCGGATTAAAGGTAATTAAGTTGGGAAATCCTAAAACAAGGTATAGACCCCAAGCCCAAGAAACAAGGCCCATGTAGGTACTATATATAGTCATTGTTCACAATGTATGCCAACATATACATTTGTTACTAAATTCCTATTCACAACAAGTGATTGGAGTATCTTTGTGTGCTCTCATGTTGAGGACATCCAGTTCAACTGGAAGAGGACGCATCAACATAGCGATGCTAAGAACATGTCAACTTGAAGAGTGAGAAGGCTAGTGGACACGTGTGATTGCGGGTACATCTCAGTCTAGTAAGAACATTTGGCACCACCATGGACTAAGTTGCATCTTTATACATGGTGTTCACAAGAAACATGGCGAGTAACAGACGTGAAGTGCTCGTAGTTACTCACAATGTTTCAAATCAGATGGCGATGATTGTGGAATTGTAGATGAAGTTAATTGAGTTGAAAAAACACAGTGTTGAGGAGATGGAAACATCGAAGGCAGGAAACACCAAGATGAAGAGGAAGTTGAGGGAATATGAGGCATAAAGGGGGAGGAAACCAACCTTGGCCAAGTAAGACAAATATAATGTCCCTACCTTGGAACATAGAAGAGAGTACACATATGACAAACCAACACACCAATGGTACAACTAACACTTTTATAATGCTTGTTAGGAGACACACGTTTATGGATGGTATCATGGAAACACCCCTCCCACCAAACTAGAAGACATTTACTATTGATATACATGATGGCACAACTGACCTTGATGAGCATATATATAAGTCTACTTTACTTAAGTCAACCTGCATACCATTAACAAAGCGGTTCTATACAGAGTGTTCCCCACTTCTCTTAATGGCACAACTCTAAGTTGGTTCACAAACCTCTCGCCTTTCTCTATAAATTGTTTTGAAACGCTCATCACCCGTTTTGGGATTCAGTTCCCCACGAGCAGGCCTCATCATCTCATATCTATATCCCTGGTTAACATACAATATGAGAAAGGAGAATCATTGCGAACATTCATTGAATGATTTGGCAAGATAGCCCTTAGCATAAAAAACCTCAATCCTGAGGTTGCTCTTCATAACTAATGACAACATTGCAGACATGCCCTTCGTTGATAGCTTGTGTAAGAGGCCTAATGTGGATATGGACGAATTGCGGCAGAGAATCGCCAAATACATGCAGTTGAAGGAGTTAAAGGAGTTAAAAGTGTTCAAGAACAAAACCAAGGCTGATAGTAGTACCTTAAAAAAGAACATGAGAAGGATGGAACCCACAAGGGAGTGCCTCAGCTTCTACCATCAAAGGCACCCTAGTTCGCTATATACACCTTGTCGCTAAATGCTCCCAGATCTCGAGTCTTGGAGAAAGCCTTACATATCGACCTCTTTGTCACTCTAGGAAAGGCAAACAACCTTCTAACACAAATACTAATTGCCAATGCTAACTTTAGCCACACCAAAAGAGTGCCCACACTCAAAGATAAGATAGAGGAACTTAAAGATATGTTATTTGAATGATATTATTACACTATTTATTTTAGAAATTTGGAAATATCTTGTGTGTGTTTTTTTGTTACTTGTGTTGTATGAAGTACAACACAAGAACTAAGATGTACTAGTAGGCTAAGAATAAGGACACCGCGATCTACATGTCAACATGAATCAGAGGGCCAAGGACACCTCAGCCAACATTACAGTGGGATAAGACACTCAAATATCCACGTAGGTAGCACCATAAACCAAAACCAAATAATAGTGAATTAATTATAATTAAGCAAATGAGGAAACCTTGAAACAAGGCAAACCTATAAACCCTAGGCCTAGGAAACAATGCCCATGTAGGTATTATAAATAGTCATTGTTAACGAGGTATGTCAATAGATTCATTTATTACTAGATTCCTATTAACAACGAATTATTGACTTGAATGTTGGAGTATCTTTACAGGCTCCCTCGTCGAGGACATCCAAGTCACACTGGAAGAGGACATATCGACATGAAGAGTAAGATGGCTAGTGGACATGTGTGATTTCAAGTACATCTTGGTTCACCAAGAACATAAGACAAAAACAAAAGTAAACATAAAATTATTTGTTATTCTAATTGCAACCTGATTATCTGCATGAGACTCTGTTAGCTCATTTTTCTTTATATGTATATGTGTTAGTATTTTTCTAATCCTAATTGTTTGATTACCATATGATCTTGGTCTACATATTTTGTCTTTATACTAACTTGTTTAATTTATGAAAAAAATTTCTAATAAAATAATTATGGTTAATCACACGCTTTTATATTCTATTGTTATTTCTGTACAAAATTATATATTACATAGTTTGTGTGTTCTATTTTGTGCTCTTCATTTATAATTTTTTATCAAACGGGATAGAAGTATAAACCCCTACCAATTAAGGTAGAAGTATAAATCCCTACCAACCAAGGTAGAAGTACCTAAGGCCATCTACATTTGGAATATCATATACATGTTGTCAATATGAAAATCCATATAATTTTCAATGGCAAATTCAGGTACACTTACGGAATCTATTTTATCATGAATTGGGGTATGGGTTCATTAGGGATTAATAGAAATTTTGGGATTAATTTGATACTATTGAGCATAAACCAGTTCATGGTGAGTATTTTATTAGAAGAATCTATCTAACATCTTCTATCACCAATATCTCAAGATTCATTTTCTGAAGTCATTAAATTTACTTTTTTGATATTTGACCATGAACTAATAATAGAATTCTATTCACCACTCTTCTTTATGCCCCAAGATTTGAGATATGCTTACTATTTTTATTTTTAACTTCGTCAGATAGAGACCTTAAATGCTACCCACAAGGTTTACCTTTAAATTAAGGTACATTAAGTTAAATAGAATCGTTATTCAACACTTGTGTGTGTAAGAGAGAGATCTAACTTGAGCATCAGAGAATCTTTTGTAAGTGGAATTTCCTCTGGTTTTATTCACATATCAAAAATCCAGTCTATCCACATCCCTTTGGAGGACCCACACTCTTTTTCGGTAAAAACATATGCGTGTGTGTGTATATATATTAGGACAAGGATGAGAACAAGGATGAATATTGGGACGAATATGGAAATGGGAACGAGACAAATATATACACACACAAAGATTTTTTTCAAAACGGTAATAAATTTGAACAATGCTTACAAAGACGAGTTATTTTTCATCCCTCTTTCACTACAAGAAAATGTCTTATTAGCAACCAATTTTAGTGACCAAAAGTTATTAGCCACTATAGCGATCAATTTAGGTACCAATTTACAAAATAAAAAATTATTGGTTACTAAAATAGTCATTATTATAAATAAAAAATTATAATTGGTCGCTAATTTGGTCACTAATTAATTAGAGACTAATTTAGAAATAAATTCCTTTGGTAGTAAAAACCTTGGTAGTTAATGTTTAATGGATAATTTCTTTTGGTAACTAAAACTTTGGTAGCTAAATTTTAGAAACCAATTTAGAAATCGGTTATGATTTTTTATGGGTTAAGTATGTTTTTAGTCCCTGAACTTTGACCCAAAATTAGAATTCGTCCCTGGCCGAAACTTTGATAAATTTTGGTCCCTAAACTTTAAAAATGAATGAATATAGTCCTTTTAACCCAATTTTGTTAACTTTTTTTTAGGTTTCAATCGCATTTCTTAGTAAATATTGAGCCGAGAATGTGTCAAACGGCGTAAACAACTCCAATATTAACATGAAACACATTCGACATGTTGAAAAAAGACAACATAATTGGGTTAAAAGGACTATATTCATTCATTTTTAAAGTTTAAGGACTAAAATTTATCAAAGTTTCAACTAGGGACGAATTCCAATTTTTGGCCAAAGTTCAGGGACTAAAAACATACTTAACCCATTTTTTATTCATAATAGTGCCTATTTTAGTAACCAATATTTTTTAATTTTTTAAATTGGTATCTAAATTAGTCACTACAGTGACTAATAACTTTTGGTCACTAAAATTGGTTATTAATAAAACATTTTCTTATAGTATTTGTAATATTTATATTTTTACATTATTATATACTCTAAAGAATATGTATTAAAGTTTTTTTCGTTTCATAAGATAATTGTAAGATTTGAGGAATTTAAATAATTAAATAAATAATTATTTAATAAATGTGGGTAGTGGGAGTATTTATGGCATTTAATACTTGGAGTTATGACGTGGAATAGTACTAGCTTAAGTGGTTGAGAGTACTTAGTCATGTTGAAAGAACTTAGGTTTGAGTCCTGTGTAGCTCAAGTGGAGTTATGATGTGTATGCATGTATAGAAATTTTCAAGAAACACGAATTGGCTTGATGGTTGTGCATTGGATTGGTAATTACATGGTGGTGAGTTCAAACCTTGGTTAGAGTGAATTCATAACATGTTATTTTTTTATGCCTTGGGAAAGAATTTGAGAATATGAAGAGTTGAATGTAAGTACTATGAACCTGGACGCAGACAAGAGAATTGAGTGAGGAGAGTTTATGAACCTGGATGCAGACAAGAAAATTGAGTGAGGAGAGTTTGAGACAGCTAGAAGAAGGACTCAATAGAGTGCAGAATCGTGTTTTTACATCGCCTTATAGGCCTCGGTTATTGCGGAATCGAAGCCTATAAGGACGCGGTGGCATTTTTGAAAATTTTCGAACTCTTTTGCCTCGGGTCCCAATCCAACCGAAGCCTATAAGGGCTTTTATGCTTCGGTTATCACTCAACCGAGGCCTATAACATGTCAAAGTTCTCCAAATTTTCAAAATTACCATTAACAGCAGAGGCTTTGACCTCGGGTGGAATAGGACCGAGGCCTATTCCACTTTATGCCTCAGTTATTAATTGAACCGAGACCATATCCCTTATTTAGGGTTTCAAATTCGTGAACCCAACACTGTTCATCTTCATCCCAAACTCGAAGTTGTTGTCCCTCTCTACGCGAACTCCACCACACTCCGTCGCACCATTGTGCCACCGTCCACCACAACCACCATTGTTCTCCGATGAAGGTTGTCACTGCTCTATGCCACTTTGTTGCGACGTTGTGGCTATACGTCAATGGTGCAGGAAGGTGGGTTCGTTCCAGCAAGTTCGTGTTCGTGGCGGAGAAGAATGAGGTCCTACGCAGTTCAGGGGTTGTTGCCGCAATGGTCTGATGCGGTTGCTCCGATGAAGGTTCGAAGGTGCTGCTGTGGAGGAACTCTGGTTCGTTCCAGTGCCTCACTCGTGCTTTAGGGTTTCATGTTGGTGGCAGATGACTCGCATTCTTCTGTTAGGCGCGATATGGATTACTTTTGCGTTGAAGATGGAGGCAACGTAGTGATCTCTCACGATTAAGGTTTCAAACGGTGGTGAGGTTTGCTGTAGTGGAGTTCGTGGCGAAATGGTGGTGAGGTTCGTTTACGGCGAACGGTGGTGAGGTTCGCTACGGTGAATCTCTAAAAATTTAGAGACTCTATGGCCTCGGTTTCTAGGATAACCGAAGCATAAACGTGGATCTATGGCCTCGCCCCAATATGCTTCGGTTCGAGAACCGGTGCAGAACATAAAAAACAACTGCTGCCAAAAGCCCTTCCTGCACTGGTGTGGGGTTCAACGTGGGAGCAAAGAAGAAGGATATTGAAGCACTTTTAGCAAGATTTCCAGGTTAGGGGAAGCTGAATTTGTTCTTTTCTCTTTTATGGTTTAAAATTAGCATTTGGTCTCATTCCTTTGTTGTTTTGGTGATTGATGGATGAAGTTTAATGCTTACATATTATGAGTATGGTTGTGTCGTTTGTTTCTTATTTATGTGATTCGATGGTGTGTGTTATGTTTTTCGTTTTGGGCTGGTGCGTGGTGAGTCTTCTCTTTTCTCATATTTCTCTAAATTTTATGAGTGCATAGTATTTTCTGTGTGGGTATAAATTATAGGGCTTGGTATACACTAGGTTTCGTGGGGATGTTGGTAAAGGTTTCGAACGAACTTCTAGTGATTTAGTATAGAGGCATTGCACTCGCATTTCTGATGTTGATGGTGGAATAAGGGTGCGCAAGTTGTAACGCAAATCTGTGAATGGTGAGAGAGTGGCTGACGGGAAAGTTTATGGACATCAACGACAATGTTTCGAGGCCCGCAATTTGTTGTTATGTCTTCTATAGTGGAATGGGTTGGAAGAGTGAAAATGACTGTTGTAGGGGTCGTGAGTGTTGTTGTGGTCTTTTCGCATGGTTACGTTATGATTCCAATTCGCATGAAGTATTTATGTATCAGTGGACTGCGGGGTACAGTCCTCGTTACCCATTCCTCACTATATTATCATCTTGGCGCTTTGGCGAAGAAGAACCCTAGGTCTGCTGGTGTTGTTCCTCATTCTTGTGCACGTCGTGGTTACATTATGTGCCGTCTGCATGCACTTTTGTGGGTTCTGTTCACACACGCACACACACACACAACACACACACAAAACACACATTGGAATTTATGCTCCTTGAGTGTTGGTTCATTTGGACATATGTTTTGGAGATGCATAAACCAGTAATTTTGCATTACTGGTGTAGCGTTTGGCAGTGTGGATTGAACTGCCAAGCAATAGCTACCAACAAGTGGTCTGGAACCAAACAGCGTTAGGCGACGTGTGTGATGCATTAGGCGGTTTGGGGTGCTGAATTGGACTGTGAGGATAATTCTACACGGCTTGGATAAAGGTCTTGATGTGATACTTTGCTGGGGGCCAAATTATGAGTGTAACTTGTATTGGGGTAACACGTGGCCACTCGATGTTGTAGCCTGGTGGTTTTGGAAGTCCAGTGGAGTGTGCGAGATTATGGCTCGTACGGCGGGGTTCTAGAAGATTGCCCTCTTTAGTATAACTAATTGAGTTTGGTAGTCTGGGGACAACTATGGATTGCAGTTCGTTTTGGGAAACTCCATTTGGTGTCACGGATTGTGGTCGTGGCAATTTATTCCCGTGTGTGGACTATTAGGTGGTGGCCTATAGTCGGAGGGGCGAGTAGACACTCGTGCAGCAAAGACCGATCAGTGTACTCATCAAAAGGTGTAGAATCAAGAGGCGTCCAACATAAAGTTTGAAAGTTGAGGAATTAAGGATTTGGGGCTAACATGGGGCATAGTTTTGAATTGTTTTATTACTTATGTTGTGACTATCTTTCTTGTACTTGAGCTCACCTTATCTGTGTGTGTTTGGCGATAATCATGTAATTTGTTACATGGGAGCAAATGTGGATGCAAGTGAGCACATGGATGCTTAGAGACGGAGTGAGGCTAACTATGGGAGGTTTTATATTAGTTTTCTTCATGGAAGTTTAAGGACTATTTTGTAATGATTTTATAAGTAGTTGATATTTGTAATAATTGAACACCATGGACTTGTGTTATAATTGGTGCGTTGAACTAAATGTTTTAAATTTTTTCATGTTTTGGAAAAATACTTAATAATAAATGCGTGTTACTATTATTATTTTTTTTTGTTAAGTAATTTTCGTTTAGGACATTACAATAATTACTTTTATTTTTTATAATTATTTTACTTTTTAATATTTCATTATTATTGTCAAAATTATAAGACGATGAGTTTATGGGTCTTTATCTTTATATAATATTTAACTGTTTTATTTTTACTCAAAATATAACTTAGACTCTTACTTAAATTTTCATAAATTTCCGAACTCTTCTTCTGAAATCTCACCATGGTTATTGTCCTTGCAATATATGTAAAAGACTGTAGTAACCGAAATATTAGAAAACATAATCATAGCAATGGAATAAGAACCTATCAAAATCATCACCCAATTCAACACCGTAGCTATCCAACTTTCCTTAAATCCATCATAACCACTCGTAATTTCATGGATGGCTGACTTTCTTCATCTATTTTATTTGTCACAAGAAAATATTTCTGTGTCCTTTGTCAAGAAAAATATTTGTGTAGCTTTAATAAATTTGGACACTAAATACTTTATAATTTAATTTAAAAATAAAACATTAAGATAATTTAAGAATGAAAAACATAATAAACCTAAAATATAAATAAAAAATGTTTTAATATATAAATTGGGCATCGATATATTTTACAACATTTATAATCTGACAATATTATTTACTCTAAACAAATATGTACTATTTTTTTTTTCTTAATTTTGTAATTTAATTTTTTAAATTATGTCTTTAGTCTCTATTTTCGTTTAAAAATATCGATTTGGTTCATCTATTTTTGTAAGTTTCAATTAGGTTTTCATTTTTAAAAAATAATATCAAAATCATGCTTTTTTTTTCGTTAAATTGGATTAAACGACGTTAAGAAAATAGTCAGTATGCATAATTATGTCTTTCTAAACAGTGACTAGGCAAAAATAATTCAAATGAATTATTGATATGGATTATTGTCTTTTATAATTAAACATATTTTAGGGTTTTTTTTATTAAGAACATACATTGGGGATTCTACGAAATTGGGGTTTCCTATTTGAAGGGAAATGGAGATTGAAGACTCATACAAGAGTCACAATACCAACTTGCGAAAAACTCGAAATCAACACCAGCCACCAACCATTATTAAACAACAAAACAAAACTCAACCATGAATCTTCTTCTTTAAAGACCCCCTTTTTCGCTTTCTCCAAACCAGCCAAGCTTTATTCAACTACGACCTAAAAAAACTAAATATTAAAAACAAAATACCTAGAAGGAGCAATTCACAGTAAAACAAGAGAATGTCAGCTTTGATATTAACGACTTTGGGAGCTACATTCTTCCCCAAGTTCTTAAGGGTTGAAGGGGATCGAGAGAAAACAAGGGTGGAAGAAATAGAGTGATTGATGGCTCGCGTGAAGCACCGATCTCTACCTCGTATTGGCAAGACGACTAATTTTGCTCTCATGGTGATGTGATGGTCAAGGATTGCAAGAAACCTTTGGAGTAAAACCCTAAAAAAAAGAAAAAGAAAAAGATGATTCTAAAATATTATTTGTGAGTTTCATTTGCCTAGTCACTCTTTAAGAAGACATATTCGTGTCTACTCACTGTTCCATTAACGTCATTTAATCCAAATTAACAAAAAAACATGATTGATAATTGATACTTATAAAAATACAAGACTAAATTAATATTTTAGAACGAAAATAGAACAAAAACATAATTTAACCTTAATTTTAAGATAATTGTTTTCTTTTTTTATAATTATTTTAACTTTTTTATTATTTTGTTATTTAATATTCATATAATTATAGTTTTTTATATTTAATATTGGAGAAAAAAAATCATTTTCTATATTTAATATTTGATAACATTTTTTTATAATTTTTATATTTTATAAAAGACCATATATATAATTCACATTTAAAATAATATAAAAATGAATCCGATCAGTGATAGGTGATAAACTGTGAATAAAACAAAAAAAAATCATATCTTAACATAAAAATGACAATGAGCACAAATTTTTATTTGGAGACCAGATACTCAAACACACACCCCATACTGTCTCCTTTCTTTTTTTTTCACGATAGTTTTTTCTTTTTTCCTAATAGATTGTATACAAAAGATAAAATTTGATCCTGTGGAACTTTATGAACAAAAATAGATTCATACAGGGTCTAAGAGAAAACCTCATCCCCACTCGCATCCATTACAGAGAGATTTCATAACAAACAAATTTCACTTCAACATCAGACCCATAGCTCAAACAACCTGCGAGATTTTCCCATCATCATGGAAGGGCAAGCTAACATAGTCCTTTCCAAATTCCTCTGCAATCTCAACGTTATTTGCCTTGCAGTATATGTACAAGACTGTAGTAACAGCAATCTGAGAAAGCATAAGCATAGCCTGGAAATAAGAACCAAACAGAATCACCACCCAATTCAACACCGCAGCAACCCAACTTTCTGTAGATCCATGATAACCCCTCGTCACAAAAAGGTAGTTCCACGTAAAGATGAAGGCGAAGAATCCATAGAAGAAGATACAAGATAGGGCCACTCCTTTCATTCCCTTGATCAACCTCGCACTTCTTCTCAGGGGCTCCATACCCCAACATGATTCCATCACCACGATAACACTCGCCAGGGTCCAGTTAACTTCCAAATACGTCTGCACCACTATCAAAGGAAGAATAATTAAGAATCCTATGGTGAAAGGGGACAAGTGTGGAAGAAATGTTAGGTGGAGAAGCATCAAGAGAAGACAGTAGAGAAAAGTGATGAAGAAGAAGATGAGTTGGGAAACGATGGTGGTGGCGAGAAGGGGTAGGAAGGAAGTGGAAATGGACTTTATGGTGGATGGGAGGTCCACGGGTTGGTCATGGGAGAAGTGGAAAACGCTATAGGTGATGGTGATGACTCCACAGTTGGAGAAGAGCAAAAGGAAAAGAGAATAGAGGAAAAAGGTGGGGTTGAGGGTTTGTGATGGATGAAGGGTGGGAGAGTTGTTGTTGGTGAAGAAGTAGTGGAAAAGGTTAGAGATGGTGGGAGAGAGGAGGAGGAAGAGGGAGAGGGGGAAGAGGAAGATGAGAGAGAGAATGTGGAAGTGACGAGGGTGTGCTTTGATGATGACCTTAGCTTCAGAAATGAAGTCCCCAAGGCGTTTCTTGGGGGCCATATCGGAAGGGGAGAAGAACAGGGAAGTGAAGTTGCAAGGATTGCTTTGATCCTCTTTGTTTCCAAATATATACTACCTTTTATTTTAATAGTTATATTATTTATTATTGACTTGTAAACGCGTTTTAGTGTTGATTTTTCTTCTGGTATGTTCGTGGAAGAAAGTATCCGTGTATAAGAAACGACTTTTTGAAACCATAAAAAAGAAGCGTGAAAAGTCTATAAAAAAAATTAATGAAGAAATACTTTAAGTTTTGCGTAAATTTTCCGTAAGAAAAATAGACTGGTTTACTATTTTATTTAAATATTTTATCTACAACTTTGTTTCTTTTCAAATTTAGATTTTTCATTAAAAAACAATCTACACTTTTAATTGAACTGTTAAATTTTATAAATTTGTTTCTTTTCTTGTTTTATATTTTAATCAATTAAATTATTTCTTGATGTATGAATATTTTAAATTCAAGGTTTAATAGTAAAAGATAAAATATATGTGAATCTAAGAATTATACTAAAATGTAAATATGAAATTATTTCAAATATCTTATATGCATGTGTTGTATGGTGATACGGTAGCTCAAAAGGATTTAAGATGAATATCTATTTCTCTAGGAGTATTAAAGTATGTTTTTATTTGAATTTTTTGTGTATGGGTATTGCATCATGTGTGGGTGAGGCTATTTATAGTTGTAATAGGATCACAAGACTTGGTTAAAGATAAACAATTTGTTTACAACTAGTATTTTTGGTTTGAATGAACTGGTTGTAGAAAGATTCTAATATGTTGCTTATCTGAGCTAGATAATTTGTTCTATGTTATGTATTAGTTGTTGAATTTTTAGTATAAAAGTGGATTGTAACTTGATGTTGTATGATTGTGAGTTATTGATCGGCTAAGATACATCTTTTAACTCAATTGGCTTTTATCTAAAATCATTTTTAACTAATTATAACATTTTTAGCATGAGAAAAGTAGAATTGTTTAAAATAGACCAATTGATTGAGTTTTTGAAAAAATTCAACTTTATCTCATTGGGTGAGCATGTATGCTCATTGAACCTAGGAGAAGATTTAATAATTATAATAAATGATTTTAATGTTTTAAAAATAGAATGGGTGAATTTGTGATGAGTCCATGAGTCACCATGAAGCTATGAAGCTATAGAGGACCTTTCTAGAAGAGTGACAAAAAGCATGAATAAGGGAGGCCTCCAATCCTTTATCATTTTCTTTGTTTTCTATTTCTTTATGTTGAGTGTTTCCTAAATTGACTTATGTTGACTTGACCTTGGTTGACTTGTTGACCATTGACTTGGGTTGACCAAATATTATATCTTTAGCAAAGGCCCACCTTAGAATCTATTTTATGATTTTTGGAGTAGTCTCAGCATCCCTGAACCTCCCGCTTCCTTAGACTATAAGGGTGTAATAGAATAAGAATTATTCTCCTGTAATTAATCTAATTGATTTTCTGTGATTAGGTTCATAATCATTCTCCTATAATTAAGCTAATTGATTTCCCATAATTAGGTAATTAGTTCTCACTAATTATATGTTGTGCATAAGTTAGAGAGTTGAATGTAGTCAGACGATACCTATTTTTACCTAATTTCAATGAATAAGTGACAAACATTGAAATCGTCTTTCTTTCTTATTGTGAACATTCGCTCATTCTAATTTTGTTTTAAGAGATTCTTAAACGACTACCATGATTGGACAAATTAGTAGTTATAAGGAATAGACCATACGTGTAGTACATGAAGATTACTCGAGTAGTCTTATATCCTATATTGTAGAATGTACAATTTGTTTGTATCATCTGATGGAGAATTGTCTATTTGCTACTCAATTTTGTATTATAAGCATTTTTCACATGTATTACTCATAGCAGTATACATGTGTCTTCATATATGAGGATAGATGAGTTTTATACTTGTCAATTATAACATAATTATTGCACAAATAAGACCTTGTAGCTTTCATCAATGGCTAACTTTTGACTTATATAATGTTTGAGTTGTCTTGAGTGAATTTGCCTTGAGAAGGAAACATTTATGTTCTAATCTAAGATATAATGAATTTTCTTTGTGGATGTAGATTGGATTTTATTAACACTTTAGTCAAATCACATTAAACTTTTTGTGTGTGCTTATTATTCTAGTTTCATTTGTTTTACCTTATGTCATTTCCAGCACTTGTGGTTCTACTCTATTTTCAACGTTGTTTGTGTGAAAAGGCAATTTTGAGTGAATTTATGAATTAATCCAAATAAACTGGTGCGATGAGTAGTGGTAGAACTTGGACCAAAATCTTAGAGGAGCCAAAATTATTTTTTTATATGTAAATTATTTTTTTCTACATTAAAATAAAATTATTTCCTCACATAATTTTCTATATTCAAAACAAGCATATATGATAATAAAATCCAGAAAAATATGATAATAATATATATGAAAGTGTAACATAAAGTTTATTATCAACAATCATATATTAAAAAAAAGCAAAAGTTACCTTTAGTGTTTCTCAATGTTCTTTCAATTACTTAAAATCTTAAATAATGGATTCATAACTGAAGTTTGTTGCAATATCCTTTCCAATATGGATCATTATAATGCTTGTTATAAAATCTTTTAAAACCTATAAAAGAAACACTAAAAATGGTTAAAACATGTTGATGACAAACAACTAAATGCCAACTAGAATTCAATGAAAATCAATTCAATTACATGTAACAATAAAAACATTTGAGTCAAGTCGTTTGCTTGATTCTTTACTAAAAAAATAGCACAGTAAGCAATATGCAACATTTTTTAATTACGAATATCGAATACTTTAGCCATAAAGGAAATAAGTTAAATCATGTGTATTGGAATCTTCTTGGATAACCATCTTTAGTAGACAATGGATAATTTTCTAGATGCATTTGATATGAACCCCATTTTCGATAAGTCCTTTGTACCTCATCAATTTGATTTGATGGGTATTATCGGATTTGAGGACGTTTTCCCGGATCACATTCTAAAGCATTTTCAAATTCATTGTATGCAACTCTAGGAACTTTAGATAGTTGTTTTTCATTTTCTTCATTTTTTGTATTATCGTGAAGTTTTCCAAGTTTAGATGACGTAGATACATTTTTTCATCTTCATCACAAGCATTCCTTTTGAAAAAAGAATCAATTCTTCTACTCTTTATCATAATTTTTCTAATGTAAATTTGTCACCCTCACCTATTCCGAAGAAGATAAAATTATGAATACCCCAACCAAATTAAATCTCAAATCCAAAACTTAATATTTTAAGAAAATTAACACCTTCTAAATGGTCCTTTACCTTAAAGTAAATTCCTAATATTGTTCTTCTCTTATACAACTTCAAAGGCTAAAATAGCTCTATCTACATAAAGAGAGTTTGATCAACAATTAGAGTATGATTTTATGACCATAAAGGTATGCCTATAGCGTAGAAAAGCCATAAAGAAGAGAAAAACATATTGTTTCGAGAATAAAAAGGATAAAGAATGAACTTACTCAAAAGAAAAAATTGTTCAATCCAAAATGTTTCTTAACTCCTCAATTTTGTTGTGGTGCTGTTTGATTTTGAAAATGATAAGAGATTGATGGTAAAAATTGGAATGGAAAGAAGAACATAAAAAGAGATGAAAGTACTGAAGAAAAAAAAATCAAATAAAGAAGTAAAATAATTTAGGGTAGAGAGAGAAAACATGTTTTATAAATTTAAATAAAACTTTTTAAAACTAAATTATATAAATAATATAATAATATATAAATATATTTTTAAAATATATATATAAAAAATAAAGGAAAAAAAAGCGTTGGGGAGCCACGACTCCCTCCTGTCATACGTAAGTTCCGCCATTGGCGATGCGCATTTGAAAATTTAACCAATATGACTTCCACAAAGTATGAACTTAAGCAATTCACTAGACTAGACAATTTCAGATTGTGACAATTAAAGATGCATCCTCTTTTGGTTCAACAAGGACTCCTTGAAACTCTAGAAGGTGAATCCAAACTTGATGCATCAATGGACAAGAAAACATGATTAGAGAAAGCTTGAAGTGCAATTCTTGATCCTTGGTGATAAGGTGTTGAAGCAAGTCTCGAAGGAGAAAAGCACTAGTAAACTCTAGACGAAGCTCAAAAACTTATACATGACCAAGTCCTTGTGAATCATTTATATGTGAAATAAATGTTGCACTCATACACGATGATTAGTGAAAAGGTGATTAGTGTGTGTGCATTGGGATAATAGTATACTATTTATTAGGAGTGTTAAAAAATTTGTAATGCATAAAAATTAAGATTAGAAAATTAAATGAAAGAAAAAATCACAAATTAAAAAGTAAATATGATCATAGTTATAATTTAGGAAATTTTAAAGATGAAAATAATATATACTTATAGCTACTTGCTTGGTAAGATTTTGCTATAAAATTCACTGTCATATAAAGACTAGTTAGTTATTGTGAGTATGTATAGATAAATCTTTTCATGTATAATTTTATGAGAGAAAAATACAGAAAATGGAATATATATTTTTTTCATAAATTAATTTAACTTTTTTTACATAAATTAGAAATAAAAATTTAGAGAAGTTATATTATAGTTCATACAAATTATTAATTTTAAATTGTGGATTAATTTATTCTATTTTTATATTTTATTCATAAAAATACTTACATAATTGGCTAATAATAATAATAATAATAATAATAATAATAATAATAATAATAATAATTTATTTAGACAAATATTTAATTAATATATTATTAGTGAGCTCGTGAACGATTGATACCCAATTGTTCTATTTTAATTAAAAATTTCAAGTCGCTTATCAAAATGATAAAAATTTCGAGCTTGTCTTCAGCTTGTATTAAATATACATAAAAACAAAATTACGTAATACTTAATATGAGCATGATTATTTCTCCAAAAAAATTGTTATTCATAAACAATAACCCAGCTTTCTTAGAAGATCAAGTACCTGTTAAAAAAATAAACATCAACTAAAAACAAAGATTCAAAACACGTAAGAGAATATATATCTTTTTATGACTTTTCGAGTACTGAACTTTGTCGTTCGTAAGGCAATATGAAAACTTAATGGAAAAATGTGTCGTAGTAAATGTATTTCTTTTATTTTCTTAGCAATTTTCATACTTCTTTCTTCGATGTATACTTTTATTTTTCTCTCTTCGAGAAGACTTATATATATATATAATTTAAAAATAAAAAAATGCAAAATAGCTTTGAAACACATGAGAAAAGTTTGGAAATAGAATAAAATTTTGACAAGTATGTAAGAATAACATATGTGAAAAGTATAAATTAATTCTAAAAATGATATGGAAATACATAAAAGTAGTTTCAAAATATAAAAGTATAAAAAAGTATATGAAATATTGGAAAGCATAAAAGTAGTTTGATAAAAAATGATTTTTTTTAAAAGTGGTTTCAAAATATAAAAATCCAAACCCATAAAAATTATAAAGAGAATTTCAAGAGTACGAAAAAGTATAAAATAGTTTAAAATTATGAGACCGCATTAAGTTAGTTTAAAATATATTAAAATTAATACGAAAAATTAAAAAATATATTAAAGTATACAAGTAATTTAAAAGAATAAGAAAAACTGTATAAAATTTAAAAAAATATAAAATAGCTTTTCAAATATGAAAAGTATATTGTCAAAGCCATAAAACAGTTTAAAAAAAAGTATATTGCTAGCATGGCCTAATCTGACTAGCTAACCCGTTTTATCTCAAGGCTTGATTTAAACGAATTCAAGTTTTTCAAAATTCTTGTTTAAGGTATGTTAAAAGAAAGTGATGGAGTGTGGAGTGAAAGAGAAACGTTTATTTTTTTATTGTTAAAACAACCAATTTCAAAGTATAATTTTTTTTAATTGACTTTAATTCTACCTATATACATTTCTCTAATAAACATTTTTAGATGCCTTACTAGTTTTGATACAACAAGGAAGATAAAATGCATTACTTCTCTGTGCATTCATTGTTATATCAAAATAAACGCCATACCATGAGTGAATGGGGTGTTTCTCTTATTTATTGAGAACCTTCTTGGTTGGTGGTGAGAGATTTATTATCTAGGATATTCTCAAGATGTTCAAAACTATTTTTTTTATATGTTGTTGCATCAGACAAATTTCATTTTTTTTAATTCCTCAATAAAATTATTTCTACTTATGTTATCCTTTACCTATAGGATTATACACCTTATAAGCATAAACTTATAAGTATATGATGGATGATAATTAGTGTGCATACAATTAGTTCTTCTATTATGCTGTTTTTCCTTTATAATACTTATAAGTATAACCATATTTTGACACCTGAATTTTTTACATTCATATTTGATACTATCTTCCACTATTTTTTTTTATAAATGAAAATGTTTTTTTTACACTAAATGCACCACTTGACAACCCGTTTTTAAGTTGCCATTAAAACAATTTAACTTTTATATTTTTAAAGAAGAAAAGAGATCAAAAGATAAAATAGTAGATGTAAAATATGTATAAAAGTTTGTTAGGTGTCAAAGTAATATATTTTTTGACAGATATAAAAATTTACTCATTTTATAATATTCTACCTCTATATAATTTAGGTTTAATTAGTCGGATGATACTCACTTTCATTCATATGTGTCAATTTAATATCCTTTCTAAAGAATGTGTGAATCGAGTCCCAACTTTTAAAAAAGTGTTTCAATTATATCTTTTTAAGAAAAGAAAAATATTAACGTCATTAACTTTATTCATGACTTTTACTATTAAATCTTAATATAAATATCAATACTTAATTTTGTAAGTCATTCATTTGAAATATCAATATCGTTAACAACGTTAATCATTCTTCTCTGAAAAGGACCTAATTGAGATATATTTTCATCAAAAGTTGGGACTCAATTGACACATTTCTAAAAGTAGATATCAAATTGACACATTGAGACAAAATTGAGTACCATCCGATTAATTAAACCATAATTTATCAAATGGTTGTTAAATTGTGTCATACATTTTTTTTCTATTTATAATTACTTTCTTTGTAAAACTTCTTTTAGAACATATAATTATAGGCAACATTACTTTTCGTGAAAAATAATTTGACGTATCTTTTCTCTTTATCATACTTAAAGCCATATTGATAATACTTTTGTTTTTCTTTTTCCATGACATCGTTATATCATGGAATATAGGATGCAATAACATCATAGACTTGTTGACAAAAAGAAGAAGATGAACATCTTCCTCCAATTAGGAGTTTTGATGATGATGATGACTAATGAAGAAGTATGGAAGACTTAATAATGATGCATGAAAAAATGTTGAAGACTTAAAAGAATGCTTTGATTCAAGAGATGCATTGAAGACTTAAGGGTTTAGTTGTTTAGGTCTTGTAATCTGTATATGTTATTTAAAATAGTTAAATTAGCATGTCAAGAGTCAAAAAGCAAAACCCAAGTAGTAGAGCACTAAGAGAATTTTATTTATTTGCAAAACTCACTGGAATAATCATTATTCTTAGTAATAATCGATTATCTTAGTTAAAACTGATTTTTGAGAAAAACCTTTAGAATAATCGATTATCACTGTTGATAATCGGTTATCACTGTCGATAATCGATTATCACCTACTGGTAATAGATTATCCTGGCTGATAATAAATTATCACAGTGAGAAAAATGTTTTTAGAGAAGTTTCTGTGATAATCGATTATCACTTATGATAACCGATTATCTGTGGCAGTTGTGACTTAACTTTTCATATTCTTAACCTAATTCCTAAATGGCCTTCTATAAATAGAGTGGTAGGCTTTCATTGTAAAGATACAAGAGTTAGAGAAGTTTGAGTACTTGAGAACTCTTTGTGGGAAGGCTTTGAAAAACCTAGTGTGGGTAGAGCGATAACTTTCATCAAGTGGGATCTTCAGTGATTGAGTGCTGCTGCTATTGCTAGGAGAAGCCGATCATCCTTTGTGTGATTCAAAGAATGTGTTCATTTTTTGTGTGATTCAAGGAAGGTGTTTTCATCCCTTGTGGATTTCAAGGGAGGTGTTTTCATCTCTTGTGTGATTCAAGAGAGGTGTTTTCTAAACCCTAATCTTTCTTATCATTGATTGTAAGTTTGGTTTATTTTAGTGATTGAGTTAATCTCGTTTTTAAGAGATTAACAACTGGAAGTAGGGTCTTTTGATCCGAACCAGTATAAATACTTTGTGCAGATTTCTCTTCTCTACTCTCTTTATTTTATTGTGTTTATTAAAATAAAGGAAATAATTTTAATTGATCTTTGATATTAAAAGGGAAAATTTAAAAAAAACAATTTATTAAGAACTCAATTCACCCTCCTCTTGGTTTTTGTCCAAATACTAAAACATTCCGCTGCGCGATACCAACAAGACTGTTTTATTTTATCGAAGAATTTTTAAAACTCATTGAAATTATACTCTTCACCCATTTGTCTTTAGAATCTTCAAAAAATTTACTATTTTATATCTCACTTAACAACTTAAACTTCTTAAAATTGTCGAGCACGTCACTTCTTTGTTTGATGAATTAGATACAGACCCTTCGAGTAAATTCATCAATAAAAATGTAAAATACCTATTTCCTCCTAAAGGTTATGTCTCAGATGGTTCACATACATAAGAATAAACCACTTCTAGTTTCTCTTTTGATCTATTAAGCATATTTCATATTTAAAAGAGTTTCTACTTAGTTTCACAATATTCATAACATAATTGATTTGATATATAAATATCAAGCAAACCATGTACCTTTTTTTTTTTTATTGGTTAAATCATTCCATAGGTCCCCATTTTTGTAGCGAAATCTCAAGTAGGTCCCCTCATTTTTATTTGACTCAATTGAGTCCCTATTTTTGAAAATTCGTTGCAATTGGTTCCTTTCCGTTAGTTGACCAGTAACGGTGCTAATTATGTGCCACGTGTCAGCACGTGGTTTTTTAATTTTTTTTTAATTTTTTTTAATTTTTTTTAATTTTTTTTAATTTTTAATTTTTTTTTATAATTTTTAAAAAGAAATTAGAATTGCCACGTGTCAATCTG